>NW_027361705.1:25250000-25965000 GCF_039654945.1 Dendrobates tinctorius
AGGAGGAGTATGCAGGACACCCTCATCCAAAATGGGATCATGATGAGCTCTCGAACCTGCCCCAAATCCAGCAGTGACCAATAGTGAGTGGATCGTGCTCTGTCTCTCCTCTCTATTATGTCTCTGTCACCTTTACACCAAATAAAAACGTATACCCTTTCCGTCCACTCAATGAACCTAGACTATCTGACTATTGCTCCAGCTACTTTGACGTCCACTACCCATCTGGTCCCCTGATCATCTATGGCCTTCCTTTGTCCCTTTCTCGTCCTCTCTCTGTCTTTCCTTCTATCTATATTCAATGTTTGAATTCTCCTTCCCTACTTTTCTCCTAATGCCGTGTCCTTAGCTGTGTCCCATTCTGAACTATCACCTTCGAAAAACTCTCCATCCTCCCCTCTCTAAAGCTCTCCCTCCTTTGACTCACTTTCTCCCTCTCTGCTCTGCTGCTGATGAATTTGATGGGATAGGAGCCCCTCACATCATAGTAAGAAGGAAGTGGCCCCACAGTGACATCTGGGAACGGATAGAAAGCTTTGCCAGATGCAGATCTCTCTATCCGCTCCCAGATGTCACACTCTCTGATGTGCCAAGATTGCGTGTGTCTATCTGTTCTGCACAAGTGTGTGCTTCTATGTAGTGTTTATTAAGGAATTGCATGTGTGTGACTGTGTACATCTCCTCGGAAGGCCTCAGGAGTTCTGATCTCAACTTTCCGTTACTAAATAAATTCAACATAAACAAGTATCTGTAATACTCAAATCCCAAAAAGCTAATCTCCTGGAGAGATGCAAAAAGAGATGGAAGAGGAGGAGGACGTTGCCCCCTCATTGCTAAATAGTCATAGCTGTAGAAACATCTACTGTAAGGTAAGGTCAAGGTCATTAATCCTTTACCATGTTTTTATCTGTTTTGCTATTGTTATTACATTGATTTATATAAGGCCATCATCGATCCAGTGAGGCTAGTAGAATAAGGCTTCTGTCCTAAACAAACCTTATCAATTCAGTGATGTCAGAATATGGTTGAGCTACATGTAGATTTTTGTAGCCTCACCCTATGGAAATCAGATGGTTAGGACAACCTGCCTATTTTTTTCCCGATTTGGCTGGGGCTACACGACGACTTTTGAAGTGACACAGGTCAAATAACCAAATATATCGATTGATACCAGTGCTACATCGCGACATAATAAAGGTAAATGGGGTCACAGAGTTCTGCGATCATGACAAGCAAGTCAGACAAGTCAAGAACCAGTTGGATTTTTGGCAACTTGCTTTTAGAAGGTCAAAGTTTTTTGTGGGTCACAATGAAATTAAGCTGCATTTCCACTGACCAATAATCAGTGAGATTTAAAAGCTAATGACCTATCCTTTATGACGATTGTGAAATGTGCATGGGTTGAGTGACTGAACGGTGTGCCAAAAATGCTTGTTCATAGTGAAATCATTTATGGGAGTGAAAAAAGAATTCTTATTCAACTTTCGAAGATTATGTAACGTAAAAGGAGATTGCTCACTCGTACAATGATTAGAGCGGAAAAAGGGAGGAGTGGAAATTCAAAATAGGAATGCTCGTGTTCAAAGCTATAAATATTTCAGCCGCAGTTGGAGCATTGGAACGAGTACATATTTGTTATTATCGAAACATTTTTGCTCCACTAATTCAATTAAATTTTCTTTGCACATTATCAACTGACGTGTTTGTAAAATCATTTTTATAATTCATGAATTCAAAATAATTAGCCTTACTTATTGGGTTTAACCTTGAACTCATCTACCCAGAAGATTATCTGGCAGTGTGAGCACAGTGCACGATGTTTGATTGAAACTATGCCGATTTCTGCTTCGGCCTCTAGGTGGCGCCGTACCTTTGTTGCAGGAGATACTTGACAACATCAATCCTATTTCATTTCTGAGACTTGTGGCTCTGCCCAGTCCAGAAGCAAAGGGGTTAATCATTTAAATTTGGGTTTCTTTCTGCTGACAGCACTGGGTGGGACTGTTCACTATTCGTGATGAGCCAGTATACTCGTTGCTCGGGTTGTCCTGAGCATGCTCGGTTGGTCTCCGAGTATTTTGGCGTGCTCGGAGATTTAGTTTTCTTCATCTCAGCTGCATGATTTGCAACTTGTAGACAGGCTGAATACATGTAGGAATTCCCTAACAAACAGGCATTCCACACATGTATTCAGCCTGTCTAGCAGTCGCAAATCATGTAGATAAGGCAAGGAAAACTAAATCTCTGCCCACGCCAAAATACTCGGCCATCCGAGCATGGTCGGGAAATCTTGAGTAACGAGTATACTCGCTCATCACTATTCACTATATAAACCCCTGAGAGCCAGTTCCCAATGGCAGTCAATGCTTGTGCTACCTGGTGTTTCATTCTGACTTAGCCTGTTCCCTAATCTCGGCTAGGAAATTGACGTTTTGATGATGTTGTTCCTCCCGTAACTTCTGGTTCAGGCCCGGCTACCTAACAATTCTTTTTGCCAGTTTGCACTACTGAACAGCAGCTGACTTTGTGGCCTTAGCCCAGGGACAACTGTTGAAGTCCAGATCTCTGTACATGGGTTATAGGATGAAGGCCAGGGCAATCTCTAGGTTCAGAAAAACTGAGTAGCTTACGCCAAACCAGTTCATGCTAGCCATGTACAGTGCCTGCGTGAAGTTGATGCTGCGATGTAATGATCACTATTCAACCATTTCATTCACAATTCTCTTCCAGCATGAAAACCTGTCTTGCATCGTTGGCTGGTCGCATTGTGGCCTGTGATCGGACAGAGATCTACAGATGTCTGCATGAACTCTACCTTTGAAATATAGAAGCAGAAGTGATCTTTGACCTGTGTCGGGGTCAAAGTCACTGTGTAGCCCCATTGTTATTGTAAAAAAAAAGTACAACTTTCAATGTATTGTAAAGAGCCAATAAAATACATTTATTCAATAATTATTTATTTTTATTATTATTATTTAATAATTATTTATTTATATTATTTATGTGCATTTATGCATTTGTACATTAGCCCTAACATATGTTGTAGACTAGAAACAAGAAAAAAGTGCCTAGCCCTTACCAAATATGTGTTACATAGAGTAATCTGAGGTCATCCTAAATTACCTAAATCTTTACGTTATTCATTCCCTGAATTTATTCCGGCTGATGGTGGAAATAGAAAATAAAGAACCCTATTAGTGTTCTTGGTTGTCCTGCATCCTATCATGTAATGATGTTTTACCAGGTCTCAGGGGCTCAGACACTATCTGCACTTGGCTGTAAGGTTTGTTATGGTAGAGAAAAGTCATCCCTTCCCCCCTCTCTGCAATCACTTCCATGATCACTTTTTACTATTTGTTTGCTTGGGAACACATCTGGAAGGAATCAGCAGTCCATTGCTCCAGGCATTATCCTTTGTACTTGTTGCAGACCCCATAACTTCCACACTCAACTGGTAAAATGAACTCCAGCCCAGTCCTTGCTCTCAGCGTGACATCACGCAGTGTCCGCTCAAGAGGCTTTTAACCAGACCTATTTTAGGGCTTCCGGCTTTGCACCCCTTAATCAGAGACATACAATACAAAACCTTGTTTGTATGGTGGTATCCGTATAGACAGACTAAATGGGTGCTGTATCTCCTGGTAAGTATGCTGAGAATTCTCTGCAGATGTCCTCAGCTATAAAAGCAATAAATGGGTCTCATTATCTAAAACTGAAGAAAAAAGCCAAGACACAAAAAAGACAGAGTTCATCTAAGAAGCACATATGTAATCTTAGGCCATGTGCACACATTGAGTATTTGGTCAGTTTTTTACATCAGCATTTGTAAGACCAAAACCAGGAGTGGGTGATAAATACAGAAGTGGTGACGTGTTTCTATTATACTTTTCCCCGACTATTCCTGTCCTTATTAAATCTCATTTATTAAATTTCAGTAGCCGAAACATGTAGGTCTAATTTCTGCACTGCAGGATGATATGCACACTGTCTACAATTGTTTTTAGCTGAACAAATAAATGTGGCTTTTGTTTACTTCAGTCGACTTGTTCCCGCTGGATTCATCTTTCCTGATTCGTCACCTATAGGCTCCCATGTTAATAAGTCCTATATCTTATGGTACAGATTTTTTTCTCTAGTTCAGATTACCAAAAATAAGTTCGGTATGCATTCTGTACATACACCAGGTTGGTAAAGGTCAAAAATTATTTCCACCTATAATTTCCTGATAGAGGGCTGTGGATATTTGGACTTAAAGAAGCACTCCCATCAAAATATTATCCTCTTAAAATATTGCAATCATCATATTATATAGCTCTGTGTATTTACAATTGCTAATTTTGCTTTTCTACCCAGCAAATTCTTCTGTTTTCTCTGCTCTATGTAAAAACAGGGTCTCTTTTCC
The DNA here is from genome assembly GCF_039654945.1 of Dendrobates tinctorius. Classification (NCBI taxonomy): domain Eukaryota; kingdom Metazoa; phylum Chordata; class Amphibia; order Anura; family Dendrobatidae; genus Dendrobates; species Dendrobates tinctorius. The sequence continues at coordinate 25,254,403 of NW_027361705.1, forward strand.
CTACATTTATCATTTCCCTCAGGGCCGGCGTCAGCACCCGGCGCACCCGGGCAAGTGCCGGGGCCCTGGCGAGACGGGGGGGCCCACTCACGCTGTCTGGGATACCCGCCGGCGCCGCCACGCCCCCATGTACTGACCCCATCCTGCGCCTTCCCCGAGGGACTCACACAGCCAGCAATGATCATCACTTTGGCTGTAATCTTGTGTGCGGCACAGGACCTGTGATGAGGTCACAGGAGGGGAGGAGTCAGGGGTCACATGATCAGGGTGACTGCAGGACTCTGCTGTGCTGGTTGCGTCATTATGGTGCTGGTCTGGATGAGGTAAAGTTTATGTGTGGGGTCAGGAGGGGTTTGCAAGGTGGATGTAGCAGAGCTGTGTGTGTACTTACTGTATGTGTGGGGTCAGGAGGGGTTTACAAGGTGGATGTAGCAGAGTCGTATGTGTACGAGGTGTACGGAGCAGAGCCGTGTGTGTACAAGGTGTACGGAGCGGAGTCGTGTGTGCACGAGGTGTAAGGAGCGGAGCTGTGTGTACGAGGTTTACGGAGTGGAGCCGTGTGTACGAGGTGTAAGGAGCAGAGCCACATGTGTACGAGGTGTAAGGAGCGGAGCTGCGTGTGTACGAGGTGTAAGGAGCGGAGCCGTGTGTCTGTGTATGAGGTGTACCGGAGCAGAGGGATGTGTGTACGAGGTGAAAGGAGTGGAGCCGCATATGTACAAGGTGTAAGGAGCGGAGCCCCGTGTCTGTGTACGAGGTGTACCGCAGCAGAGCCATGTGTGTACGAGGTGTACCGGAGCAGAGCCATGTGTGTACAAGGTGTACGGAGCAAAGCCGTGTGTGTACGAGGTGTACGGAGCGGAGCCATGTGTGTACGAAGTGTACAGAGCGGAGCCATGTGTGTATGAGGTGTACGGTGTGGAGCCGCATGTGTACGAGGTGTACGGAGCAGAGCCATGTGTGTACGAGGTGTACAGAGCGGAGCCATGTGTGTATGAGGTGTGCGGAGCCGCATGTGTACGTGGTGTACAGAGCGGAGCCGTGTGTGTACGAGGTGTACGGAACGGAGCCCTGTGTGTACGGAGCTGAGCCGTGTGTTTATGGAGTGGAGCAGAGCCAGGGGTGTACAAGCTGTATGGAGCGGAGACGTGTGTGTATGAGGCATACAAAGCGGATCCGTGCGTGTACAAGGTGTATGGTGGGGAGCATTTATACCTCCCGAGTCCCAACCGTCCGGATCCAGCGAGACAGTCCCGATTTTGAGAGAGAGACTGCCCCAGCCGGGAGCTTACTTTTCCCACGGACATAGGAGTACACAGTGGAGCCCCAAGGAGCACTTTAAAACTCGCACGTAACATTCTACCGGAAGTGACGTGCTGGAATCTGACCAGAAATGAGGTAATTTCGGGAAGATATTGTGACGGAACCATGGAGGCACTTCAGGGAATGCTTCAGATCCATCACCATGTCCTCCTCTGACAGAGCGGACAGCGTGATCGCCTTGGAATCGGGGATGTCGGCCATGTGAGCGGATCATGATATGTCCTGCACCAGGAGGCTCAGGTGGGCACTACAATGGGAGCTGGGCTGCTATGGTATCTTTATAGAATATTTCTTTCTTTGTTTCTTTCTCTCTCTCTGTTCTTTCTCTCTAATCTTTTTTTCCCTCTCTCTGTTCTTTCCTTCTCTCTCTCTGTTCTTTTTCTTTCCCCTCTTTCTTTCTTTCTGTCTCTGTTCTTTCTCTCTCTCTGGCTGTTCTCTCTTTCCTCTCTTTCTCTCTCTCTCTCTGTTCTTTCTTTCTTTCTTTCTTTCTCCTTTCTTTCTTTCCCCTCTTTCTTTCTCTCTGTTCTTTCCCCTCTTTCTTTTTCTCTCTACCTCTCTGTTCTTTCTTTCCCCTCCTTCTTTTTCTCTCTCTCTCCCTGTTCTTTTTTTCTGTCCACTCTTTTTCTCTCTCTTTTCTTTCTTTCTCTGTTCTTTCTTTCCCCTCTTTCGTTCTCTCTCCCTCTCTGCTCTTTTTTCCCCTCTTTCTTTCTTTCTTTCATTGTTCTTTTTTCTGTCCACTCTTTCTTTCTCTTTTTTCTTTCTCTCTGTTCTTTCTTTCCCCTCTTTCTTTCTCTCTTTGATCTTTCTTTATTTCCCCTCTTTCTTTCTCTCCTTGTTCTTTCTTTCTTTACCCTCTTTCATTCTCTTTCTCTCTGTTCTTTTCTTTCTCTTTCTCTCTCTGTTTCTTTCTCTCTCTGTTCTTCCTTTCTTTCTATCTGTTCTTTAGTTCCCCACTTTCTTTCTTACTTTCTTTCTTTCTCTCTGTACTTTCTTTCTCTCTGTTCTTTCTTTCTTTCTCTCTCTGTTTCTTTCTCTCTCTGTTCTTCCTTTCTCTCTGTTCTTTCTTTCTCTGTTCTTTATTTCCCCTCTTTCTTTCTTTCTTTCTTTCTTTCTTTCTGTTCTTTCTTTCTCTCTTACTGTTCTCTCTATTCTTTCTTTCTCTCTCCTCTTTCTTTCATGCATACACTACTAATCAATAGCCTCCTTCACATGAAAGTGTTTTGCCACAGAGTGAGTGTCCATGTGGATCACATGCGTGTCCGTGTGATCCACATGGAGACAAGTCCGTTTTTGGCCGGCACCACGGATGTCACACGGCATGAATCGTGGTATGTGTTAAATGGGGGGCCCACTGAGACTCTTTCACCCGGGGCCCTCAAAAACCTGTAGCTGGCCCTGATTTCCCTCTTCAATTTTTTACCCAGCGGCTCACTCTCCCTCTGCCAGGGACTTACAATTGCTCATTTTGCCTTTCCATTTTGCGTTTTCCACTAGGTCTATGACATCACATGATTAAAAACTAATTAAAAACTGACTAGATTAATTCTTCTAAGCGCTATGTAAAAATATGAGGTCAATATTCCCTGCATGAGTCATAAGTCACTGGAAAAGTCCCTGTTAGGGGGGGATGAGTGGAGCAGCTAGGTAAGGAATTGAAGAGGGAAAATATAAATGCAGGAACAAGAGACTTCCTGTTTCTACATAGAGCAGAGAAAAGAGAAGAATTAACAGGTTAGAAAAGCAAAATGAGCAATTGTAAGTACAGAGTGCTACATGTATATACAGTGAAGCACAAAAGGGTAACAATGTTTTTAACTTCTGAATTTCATGCTCCATATCGCACCATCCACTACTGCTTTGATCGTGACACTACAATCATTTTGTAGACAATCATCTCGGATGCCTCATACATAAATTTTACTTGCAACTATTTAGCATTTGATTAGTTATGCAGATTCTGGTCACGTCACTGCATTGTTACTATTTTACTCCTGGCAGTGAAAAAAATATTTTTTTTCCAGAGAAGTACAAAATAGAACCTAATAGCTCAGTGTATTATTAGGTTGATTCCCAAGTGAAGGGTCATTGATTCCCAAGTGAAAGGTCATTGGTTCGAATTGTGTAGCAGCCATGAAGCTTTCCCAAGAGAAGAGAAACCGCATCATCCAGCTCATCGATAGTGGTCTCTTGACCAAGAAAATTGTCAAACTGCATCATGTGAGTGCCATAACAGCTGGAAGAATACGAAATTAAGTCCGTCCATCCATTCAGAAGTGAAAAGCTGAACGTCCAGGCAAAATATCTGAGTCAACAAGTCGAGTTACTCCAAGGTCTATCAGTTCTGGTGCAACAAACACAGTAGTGGAGGTGGCTTGTATGCTTCATAATAGTGTCCTCACAGACGTCGATGCAAGCACCGTGCAATGCTCATTACACAAGTCTGAAATGGTGGCCCGGAAAAAAGATGAAGAAGCCTCAACTTCAATATTGTCATAAGAAACGTCGGTTCGAGTATGCAAACAAGTAGAAAAAGAGGAAAGTTAAAGATTTGAAATGGGTGATTTGGAACGATGACACAAAAGTCAATGGCCTAGGCTCTGATAGGTGCAAATGGGTCTGGAAGAAACAAGGGAAAAAGGGGCTGTCAAGTTCGGTGGAGAAAGCCAGATGATATGGGGTTGTTTCACAGTCAAAGGCATTAGACACTTGACCAGGATCGATGATGGTCTCTTGCTGAGCTATATGTGAGTGTCCTACAAGATAAGTTACTTCATACACTCAAGTACTATGGGAATGAAAAGGACGACATAGTGTTCCAACAGGACAATAACACCGAAGCATATGTTGAGATTGGCCAAGAAATGGTGCAAGGACAGTGAAGTAGAGGTGCTGCAATGGCCCCCACAGTCCCCAGACCTCAATCCAATCAAACTCTTGTGGGTAGAATTGAAGAAAAAAACTGTATACATACCGGAGTGAATCGACCAGTATACACCAACTTTGAGAACGTGAAGAAAAGAAGTCAGGTCAAATTTTAGTCGACACATGTAAGAATCTGATCGAGAGCAGCCCAGAAGGATTCAGACAGTGCTGAAAGCCAAAGGTGGATTTACAAAATAATAAAAATTACAATTTAGATCTTTAGGAGCAAAACCGTAACAATGCAGTGATATGACAAGAATCTGCATAACTAATCATATGCAATATAGTTGCAAGTCAAATTTTAGTATGAGATATCCAAGATGATTGTCTATAAAATGATGGCAGTGTCAAGTTCAAAGCAGAAGTAGATAATGAGATTTGGAGCCTGAAAGTCAAAAGTTCAAAACATTGTTACCCTTTTGCTCTACACTGTAATATGATGACTGCAATATATTAAGAGGATAAAAATTTTGATGAGATTGTAACCCTGACAGGGGTAAGCGTCCCGCATTAGGAACAAAACGAAAAGAGCAAAAATGTGCCAGGACAAAATTAAATATAAATTATGTAAATTTTTTTTTTTTTTTATTTTATTTAAAAAAGGGGATTAATGTCCAAAATGAGATATACAGACATGAAAGGGGGGAGGGTTGAGCCAAAAATGAAGAAAAGTACCCTAAAGTAGGGACAATGCAAAGTGGTAGCTAAGCAAGAGATGTATGGACATTGATGCCTGTCACAGTTAAGTAGGTAAAGGATAATGGTTTGCTCCAAGATTATGAGTGACATGCATACAACAAGGTAAATTCAAAGGATAAAAAGCATATGATTAATCCAAATGTAAGAGATATAGAGGTGTACATTAAGATGCCAACACTTAAAGCCATGAGTAATATGTAGTCTAAAGTGCAAATAGTACATATAGTGTTAGGGCTTACCCACCAAACATCCAACCCCAACGCGGGTTTCACCCATGCTTTGTCAAGAGCTTCATCTCAGCACATATGGCAATAAGGATATTTCAGAACATTGAGTGAAACAGCAGTATTTTAATCTGATGCAGGTTCAAAACTAATTATTATTAGATACATAAAACTAAAAGATGAACTTTTACCTGGAGCTGCTGTGAAGCATTACTGATGACTGCCTGGAAATCCATCTTGTTATAATTGCTACCTCTGACTCTCCAATGTGCACCCAGATTCTAAAGAAACCGGCAGGGTTTGCGAGCTGTAGTCTCCAATACACTGGATTATGCTAGTGTTATACTAGTGTGCTACATACCCACTTGGTAGCATTAAGATGAGTGCAATGGAAAATAGCCTGCTTGCAATTTCCCCCCTAGAAAAGCAATCCCCCCTATGAAATAGTTTAGATTTTTTTTTTTATTTCCATAGTGCTGAATGCTGTACATTGAGTTACATGTGATTACATCAGACTGCTGGGGTTTTATAGGAAATTAAAATTCTAGCATAACGTGAGGTTGTGATGCTGTTTCTTAATGTGCTATTGAGGGTCCTCAAAAAAAGGGGGTCATGGCGGCAACTGCTCACTCTGTACTTCTATGGTGATGTCAGTGTGTCTCTGTGTCTCTTTACTGTTTTGTTCTCTTAGAAACATGTAAATCTTAATTCTACGGCCATCATAGAGGTCTGGACATGATGGAATCTGTCCAGTGTCTCGCTGTACTCATACGCCTTTAAATGTTATTTTTCTATGTTGTGCTTAGGTTCCATTCCATCTGTGAGTGGTTGACATCTCTCTTTAAACCTCGACTCTCTGAGTTCCCAAAGGATTTGTACTGTGTAAATTTATCTTGCTCTTTAATTAGTTTGTCCTTTTAGGCATTGTTCTGATCCTCTGTTTAATGTCCTGCCGCAAATCATAACAAAACATGACCAGGATGCAGTGAGCTCATGATAAATTATACTTCTACTATAAACATGTAAAAAGGATATTTCTCTCTCCACTCTCTTATCTACATTGTGTCCAGGATCCTCTGATTGTTACTATTGGCAGCCAGCTAATCCTTCCAAAAAAGTGAGGTATCTGAGATGGGACCACAGGCCCAAAACATACACAGGGTTGTTCCCACAATCAAAATATGGTCTTAAAATAACGTACACATAAATTTATTAACTTGTGCCAATATAAATAATTTTTAAATCCTGTTTTGCAAATATCTCTGCTAGTGATGAGCGAGCACTAAAATGCTCTGATGCTCGTTGCTTGGGTCGAGCATATTGAAATGCTCGGGAGCTCGACCTGAGCAACAAGCCCAATGTAAGTCTGTGGGAAAATCGAGCATTTTTACTGCGCCTCCCCCCTTTTTAGGGTCTAAAAATGACAGAAATCGATGGGAACACTGCTCAAATGACATGGGAACAGCATGGGGAAGACTCCAGAAAGCATTTCTGACTGGTCACTGCTATGAACAATGTTGTCAGAGTCTTACGCCATTTTTACAGGCGCACAATAAAACATACAAAGGCTAAACCAAAATGGATTTTCCTGGGAAATATGTTAACGAACATCCTTTCCAGGGTAATGATTTGTATGTAAGGCAAAATAAATAACCCAAAACAAAAACGTTCCTCCACCACTTGGGCTATGTTCACACGTGGCATTTTTGATGCGTTTTTCAACTTTAGCATTGCTTTCAACTAAGACAAATTCATTCACTGGGAACTGTCATTTTCTTTTCCAATATTTTTATTTTTAACAAGGGTGTAGAGGGGGGGGTAGAGGGGATGGGGGGGAGGGAGTTGATGTAAGGGTAGGGCAGTAAACATAACAACAAACATAAATTTGCAAAGCAGCAACAATTTGACCCAAGTAAAGCAAGGGACGCAGCCCTTGAAAAAATAGCATTGTAAACAACAAACTATGGTATACAGAATAGAAGCAAACAGTGCTATGATAGAACATGACTTTGACCTTAACATTATAAAGACCAATATAAGATAATACAGAGGCCAAGAATAATTAAATATAAATGCTAATCAGGTAAGTGATGGAGGGAAAGATTGATCCCATTTGTGCCACTTTCTGTAGAATTGGCCGAAACTATTGTTGGACAGAGCGAACTTAAGTTCAAGGTCTCTGTGTTGTGTAATTAGTTTGACAATGAAGTCAACATCAGGTAAAGTATGACTTTTCCAGTGAAAGGCGATTGGGAACTGTCATTTTAACGTATTACAACCTTATCTGGCCATGTGGTGTGTGACACATCATCAGACACATCCTGTTTCATTTATGAAGGAGGAACTCTGAAAGTCACAAAGCCTATTTTTAGAAGGCCATCAGGCGGCCTTTACTATTCATACATCAGCCGGCTATGCTTTGCTGTTCCCATTATTAAACAGTGGGTCTCCTATACTGTTATTAATAATAATATAATAATAAATTATATTTCTATAGCGCCGACATATTCCGCAGCGCTTTACATTTCAGAGGGGACTTATACAGACGCTAGACATTACAGCATAACAATAAACACATAGGTCATAACAGATACCAAAAGGAATGATGGCCCTGCTTGCAAGCTTACAATCTATGAGGAAAAAAGTAGATACGAAAGGTGGGTGGTAACAATTGCCCTGATTGTTTGGACCAGCCATAATGTTAAATGTGTTACAGTACAGACACAGAGGGCTGATAGATACATAAAGCATGTAGGAACATGATACGGGGAACCTGGGTATGGTAAAACTTTTGACTGTGCCACACAGGGATAGTTAGGTTAATGTGTCGAGGCAGTAGGCTAATCTGAATAAATGCTGGTGGGGCGCAACAGGCCCTGAAGAAACGGTGAGGCACAACAGGCCCTGAAGAAACGATGATGGTGGGGCGCAACAGGCCCTGAAGAAACGGTGAGGCACAACAGGCCCTGAAGAAACGATGATGGTGGGGCGCAACAGGCCCTGAAGAAACGGTAAGGCACAACAGGCCCTGAAGAAACGATGATGGTGGGGCGCAACGGGCGAGGAAGAAATGATGACGCAGTTCCCAACTGACCAGTAACTGTCCTCTGATAAGAGTCGCTCCACAGCCGGGAAATGGGTCTCTAATGTCGCCTAGGACGAGGTTGTGTCCCCTGCGGCCGGTGATGACAGGGCCGCCACGGTGGGAGAAGGCCGGGGGGGCAGTGTTTCGTGTCGTCACAGCTGCGTCCTGAGGTGAGGGATCTGTCTCACCAAGGCGGGGGTGGCGGGCATGGCTTTCGACGAACGGGGGCGGGAAGCGGCCTCCGGTAGAAGTCTCTCCCTTTTCCCTTGTCGGTGAGTGCCCAGTATCCTCCTCACAGGCTCCTGTCGGTGTCCCTTCAAGTCACCCGGCTTCCTGCCTCCTGTCCCACTCTCTCTCAACTGCCACTTCAGCGCACCCCCTGCTCCTTTTATCCTTGCCCCACCCCCTGTTTCCCTGACAACTTCAGTCAAGTCTCTCCCTTTACTGTCCTCCCAGTATTGTTCCCTCAGGAACCCTGATGGCGGTCCCCTGGGTACCTGCCCGGGAGTCATCCTCCTCACACTTTCCCACCCTGTAAGCTCGCCAGTCCTCGGGTGAGGGCCTTAGTCTATTGATATCAGTCTGTAGGGGTTTCAATGTTCATTCCCATATGAATTGATCTTGCTCATATCGTTCAGGGGTTTGCCGGCTGTTGACTGCTCGGAGCGTCTAAGTTCAACTGGGGTAGAGTCGTCTGGGGTGGTGGACATCGGTGGGCTGATTGGTGCAGGCGGGCTAATAGTGTTAGCTGATTCATTACTGAGTGGAGGGTCTCCGTGTCCTGGGAGACAACCTTCGTCGTCGTCCAGGTCCCATCATACGGAAGATGGTTCGGATGTTGACGGGGTAGGCTCCGGTTCGGAGGAAGTACATGGGCGTAACATATTACGATGCACAATACGAGTGGGCAGTGTTTCATCCTCCTCAGGTCGTATTTCGTACACCGGTCTGTCTGGATGGATACAGCGTAAGACCCGATAAGGACTTTCTTCCCAACGCGGCTCCAGTTTGTTCTGGGGGCGTTGATCTAGTACAAGCACCCGGTGTTAGGCATGGGATTCCTGGCACTGCACAGTGGGAATCCAGAGCCAGACATCCTGCGGTCTCCCATTCTCCTCCGACCGCTCAGACTCCTGCTCAGCAATCTCGGCGAACCAGGCATTCCCCTCAGACTCGTTCTGTGAGCCTGGATGTTGCTGCCACCTCTGGTGCAGCAATGATAACGCAACCTGCTTTGCAGGGAACTGCTCTAGAGGCTAAGTCCTCGCGCCGTGCGACTGGGCATGCCCGCAACTTGTCCTCTCAGTGGAGAGCAGGGGTCACATGTGAAGGTCCTATGTCGGATCTGATTGGTCCTTCCTATAGTACTGGAAGGTCCCGGAAGCGCATGGCTATAAAAAGCCTGCATGGCGGCTCGGCCATGCACTAGTGTAGCATATTATGCTGTGTGTGTATGGTGATGGATGCATGGACTGGTGTCTGACTTATTATGAAACCCCTTCCCTCGGATATTACGAATGGTGACAGTATGTTGGGTTAGTCAGCTCCAGATTGTGGCAGGCTACACGCCACTGAGCCTTCCTCACCTACACTAGCGTCCGTCGGTGCCCGGCTCCTCCGGCATCGTCGCTTAGCGGCTTCAGTTACGGCCGCGCTGCAGTAGTAGCAGCTTTTGGTGTTCGCGGCTGCGACGCCACACGCCGGCTGACCTGTGCAGCTAACAGGTTCAGCCTTTACGTCTAGTTCATACTTTGGCGTCTCTGTGACTAAACAGAGTCCGCTCTCAGGCTCTCGGGTGACGTTAACCCGAGCGCTGTATCGCACTTCTAGCGTATCTGCCATTGTCCAGCAGCGGTCTTGTCATCTACCGCACGGTGGACCCCGGGCGGCGAACGCGCCTTCCATTATTTATATCTGGTGCGTTCCGCCGACCCTAACATTACACTAGCGCCAGGGTCTGGCTGGCAATGGCAGACGTGCAGCAGCTGCAGCGCTACATTCGGCAGCTGGAGAGCAGGTTGGCGGCTATTGAGAGCACCAACTCAGCTGCGAATGCTGCGCTAGCTGCTGCTCAGACAGTCGCTGAGGCTGTCTCACGTGCGCCCACACTTTTGCCCCTTCCGACAATGTCTCGTCTCCCGCTCCCCGAGAAGTTTTCGGGTGATAGTGCCTCCTGTAGGGGATTCGTTAGTCCGTGCTCCATCCAGCTGGAGTTGCTGGCTGCGCGGTTCCCTACGGAGCGGGCTAAGGTGGGATTTATTGTCTCTCTGTTGTCTGGCCGGGCATTACAGTGGGCCACGCCATTGTGGGAACGTGGTGATCCCGTGGTACAGGGGGCTGCTCAGTTCCTCGCGGCTCTGAAGCAAGTCTTCTTGGGACCACGGGTCACCCACGATACGGCTCTCCAACTGTTATCTTTAACACAAGGGTCACTTTCGGTTAGCCATCATGCTGTCCAGTTTCGGACACTGGCTTCCGAGTTAGAGTGGCCGGACAAAGTGTTGGTCCCGGTGTTTTGGAGAGGCCTGGCTGAGCACGTAAAAGATGCTCTAGCTACTAGGGAGATTCCCACCAGTTTGGAGGAGTTGATCGCCGTTTCCACCCGCATTGATCTCCGCTACACGGAGCGCGGGTTGGAACGAGCGCAATCCAAACGTAGGGTTAATTTGGCTCCCACCTTTACTGAGCCGCTGAAATTTCCCGCACAGGAGCACCTCTCCTCTGAGCCTATGGAGGTGTCTCGCACCGGCACTAAGTCGCGTCCGATGCGAACCTCTGTGCGCTGTTATCAGTGCCGACAGTTGGGCCACTCGGCTGGCACATGCCCTCAGCGGCCGAAAAGACGACCACGTTCAGTGGCCGTAGGTGGTGGTCAATCCAAGGTGGGACCCTTTTCACCCAAACCGGTGTTCCGGGGTACATTAGATAGTGGGTCCTCCTCCTGGGAGGCAGAGGTCACCCTGGATTCCGGGGCCGAGGGGAACTTTATGTCCTCGACTTTTGCCCAGAGACACGCTATCCCTCTGGTGATACTCCCCCAACCTCTGACCATCAGGGTGGTAAATGGGGCACCGTTACCGTCTCAGGTGACCCATCAGACAGCCCCACTCGGACTCTCTATTTCACCCTCACATCGGGAGACTCTGTCCCTGCTAATTATGCCCGATGGCATCGATCAGGTGCTCCTCGGAGTTCCCTGGCTTCGTTGCCACTCCCCGCATATTGACTGGGCTTCAGTGAGGATACTGGGCTGGGGCAAGGACTGTGAGGGAAGGTGCCTGAGGGGCAGTGTTCAGGTGGCTTCCACAGAAGTGCCTGCGGATCTCTCCGCGCTCCCCAAACCCTACCACCATTACGCGGACGTTTTCTCTAAGAAGTCTGCGGAGACGCTCCCACCGCACCGTTCCTATGATTGCCCGATTGATCTCCTGCCAGGCACAGAGCCTCCCCGAGGCTGTGTTTACCCTTTATCACTCCCTGAGACGGAGGCTATGTCCCAGTATATCCGGGAGAACCTGGCTAGGGGTTTCATCAGAAAATCGGTGTCACCGGCTGGTGCCGGGTTCTTCTTCGTACAGAAGAAGAACGGAGAGCTACGCCCCTGCATCGACTACCGAGGTCTCAATGCTATCACGGTTAAAAACAAATACCCCCTACCGTTGATCTCGGAGTTATTTGACAGGTTGCGGGGGGCCCGGATCTTTACTAAACTAGATCTGCGGGGTGCATACAACCTGATCCGCATTCGCGAAGGAGACGAATGGAAGACAGCTTTTAATACCAGGGATGGCCATTACGAATACCTGGTTATGCCCTTTGGCCTTTGTAATGCCCCAGCTGTCTTCCAAGATTTTGTCAACGACGTCTTCCGCGACATGCTCTCTACCTCGGTGGTGGTCTATCTGGATGACATACTCATCTTTTCGCCAGATTTGACCACCCACCGGAGAGACGTCTGCAGGGTCTTTGACCGTCTGCGGGCGAACTCGTTATTTGCCAAGCTGGAGAAGTGCCAGTTTGAGCAGGAGTCCTTGCCGTTCCTGGGCTATATCATCTCGGCCCAGGGGCTGGCCATGGATCCGGCCAAACTACAAGCGGTAATGGACTGGCAGGAACCCCATTCCCTCAAAGCGGTGCAGCGCTTTTTGGGGTTCGTGAATTACTACCGCCAGTTCATACCACACTTTTCCACACTGGTGGCTCCTTTGGTTGCTCTCACCAAGAAAGGAGCTAACCCCAATGCTTGGTCAGAACATGTCTCCAAGGCCTTCTCGGCTATAAAATCACATTTTGCTGGCGCTCCCATATTACATCGTCCCAATGTGGATAAGCCGTTTATCCTTGAGGTAGACGCTTCTTCCGTCGGTGCAGGAGCAGTCCTTTATCAAAAGGATGCTCAAGGTCGGAAGCACCCCTGCTTCTTCTATTCCAAGACCTTCTCACCGGCGGAGAAAAATTACTCCATCGGCGACAGGGAGCTGCTAGCCATGAAGTTGGCTTTTTCTGAATGGAGACATCTCCTGGAGGGAGCCCGGTTTCCCTTTCTGGTATATACGGACCATAAAAACCTGGTCTATCTACAGACGGCCCAACGCCTGAATTCCCGTCAGGCCAGGTGGTCGCTCTTCTTCTCACGATTCCGCTTCACCCTCCACTACCTCTCTGGAGAGAAGAACGTCCGTGCGGATGCTCTCTCACGTTCAGTGGTCTCAGCGGAGGAAGGAGAAGCTGAGCCTCGGTTAATTCTCCTGCCGGAGAGTTTTACGACCGTGGCTCCAGTTGCGCTCGAGTCGGTACCACCGGGCAAGACCTTGGTGCCTCCTCAGCTACGGCCTGAGGTCCTCGCCTGGGCACATGCCTCCAGAGTGGGTGGCCATTTTGGTAAAAAACGGACCGCCGAACTCCTGGCAAGGTCATATTGGTGGCCACATATGGCTCGAGATGTCAAGGAGTACGTGCAGGCATGTGTTTCGTGTGCTCGGAACAGACCCTCTAGACAGAGGCCGGCGGGGCTGTTGTTTCCCCTGCCAGTGGTGGATAGACCATGGGAGATGGTTGGCATGGACTTCATAGTTGGCCTGCCCAAGTCTGGTGGCAGTACGGTCATCTGGGTGGTCACCGACCATTTTTCCAAAATGGCGCATCTGGTGCCACTCGCACGCCTGCCTTCCGCTCGAGGTCTGGCCACGTTGTTCATTAAACACGTATTCCGTCTACATGGCATGCCGGACAAAATCGTGAGTGACCGTGGTCCCCAGTTTGCGTCTCGGTTTTGGAGGGAGCTCTGCAGTTTACTCAGCATCGAGCTAAATCTATCCTCCGCTTACCATCCCGAGACGAATGGCTTGGTCGAGAGAGCCAATCAGACCTTGGTCACCTATTTACGACATTTTGTCTCTGCCAGGCAGGATGACTGGGCATCCTTGCTACCTTGGGCAGAATTTGCCCTAAACAATGCGGTGGCTGATTCCACTGGTCAGACGCCCTTTCTCCTAAACTATGGCCAACATCCACGTGTCCCTGTCCCGATGCCAGTGTCCTCCACTGACTCCAGGGTGGCAGACTGGGCAGTGGAGGCCCGGGACATTTGGGATCGCACTCAGGATGCTATCCGGGCATCTAAAGAAAGGATGAGGGCGTCCGCCGACATGCATCGGCGGCCTGCGCCAAGCTTCTCCGCTGGCGACATGGTATGGTTCTCCACCTGAAACATTAAACTGCGGGTTGAGTCTCCCAAGTTCGCACCGCGATACATTGGACCATTCAAGGTCCTCGAGCGACTTAGCTCGGTGGTCTACCGCCTGGCTCTACCTCCACATTTGGCCATTTCGGACGTGTTCCATGTGTCCCTCCTCAAACCAGTTCACATGGTCCGGTTTTCTGAGTCATCTGCCGGGTCATCAGACTTATCGTCTGATGAGTTTGAGGTTAATGCCATCGTGGGGCGCAGGTTTGTCCGTGGCAAAAAATTTTATTTGGTGGACTGGAAGGGTCATGGGCCCGAGGCTCGGACCTGGTGGAAAATATTCACGCACCGCTCCTGATCGCGGCCTTTGAGCGCAGTGAGGCTCAGAGGGGGGGGGCCCTAGGGGGGGGGTAATGTTAGGCGTGGGATTCCTGGCACTGCACAGCGGGAATCCAGAGCCAGACATCCTGCGGTCTCCCATTCTCCTCCGACCGCTCGGACTCCTGCTCAGCAATCTCGGCGAACCAGGCATTCCCCGCAGACTCGTTCTGTGAGCCTGGATGTTGCTGCCACCTCTGGTGCAGCAATGATAACGCAACCTGCTTTGCAGGGAACTGCTCTAGAGGCTAGGTCCTCGCGCCGTGCGACTGGGCATGCCCGCAACTTGTCCTCTCAGTGGAGAGCAGGGGTCACATGTGAAGGTCCTATGTCGGATCTGATTGGTCCTTCCTATAGTACTGGAAGGTCCCGGAAGCGCATGGCTATAAAAAGCCTGCATGGCGGCTCGGCCATGCGCTAGTGTAGCATATTATGCTGTGTGTGTATGGTGATGGATGCATGGACTGGTGTCTGACTTATTATGAAACCCCTTCCCTCGGATATTACGAATGGTGACAGTATGTTGGGTTAGTCAGCTCCAGATTGTGGCAGGCTACACGCCACTGAGCCTTCCTCACCTACACTAGCGTCCGTCGGTGCCCGGCTCCTCCGGCATCGTCGCTTAGCGGCTTCAGTTACGGCCGCGCTGCAGTAGTAGCAGCTTTTGGTGTTCGCGGCTGCGACGCCACACGCCGGCTGACCTGTGCAGCTAACAGGTTCAGCCTTTACGTCTAGTTCATACTTTGGCGTCTCTGTGACTAAACAGAGTCCGTTCTCAGGCTCTCGGGTGACGTTAACCCGAGCGCTGTATCGCACTTCTAGCGTATCTGCCATTGTCCAGCAGCGGTCTTGTCATCTACCGCACGGTGGACCCCGGGCGGCGAACGCGCCTTCCATTATTTATATCTGGTGCGTTCCGCCGACCCTAACACCCGGTCCCCGCTTTGGAGGTGAGGAGGTGAGGTTGCATTCTTCCCTGGGTGCTCCCAGTCTCGGAGCTTGGTGTGTACAATTCGGTGAAGAGTTTGCAGCCGGTGGCGATGATTTCGGACCCAAGATGACACTCCAGTCCAGGGCTGAGGCTCGTCGGGGTCTAACTCCACCTCCGTGATCCCTTTACCTTCTCGTCCGACCAACAGGGAATAGGGGGTATAGCCAGTCACTCGATGTACCCTATTGTTATAGACCCAAACTAATTCAGAAACATATTCGGGCCAACGGGCCTTCTTGTCACTCTCCAGAGTGCACAACATCTGAATCAATGTCCGATTGAAGCCCCATTCCCTTGCGGGTGATACGGTGTGGTCCGGGATTTGTCAATTCCATAGAGGTGATGTAGTTCTTCCATGACTTTTCCCAAAAAACATGCTCCCTGATCAGAATGTATTCATTGAGGACAGCCATATACTTGTATAAAGTTTCTACAAATTGCGGAGGCAGCTGACTCTGCGTTCTGATCCCGAGTCGGGGTGACCACAGCGAACTTTGTCAAATGATCTACCATAACGAGACAGTGTTCGTATCCCTGAAATGCGGGCCCAATGGTCAGATAATCCACAGTCAGGAGCTCAAGGGGCGCTGAGGTCGCAATAGTCTGTGTTGCGGATCACTGAGCGGATGGTTTGGCTAACTCACACAAGCGGCAGGTCCGGCAAACTTCGTCCACAACAGCCGGCAAGCGCGGGTGGTAAGCTTTCTGTTGTAGCCATTGCAAGGTTTTTTTGTTCCGAAATGGGCCCCTTTTTCGTGAGCCTCCCGGGCCAGTACGTGAAGTTGGGCTCCTGGCATAACCACCTGCCAAACCGTCATCGAGGTTGTTTGTGATGTTATTTTACGATACAATAATCCCTTTCTGATAACCAACCTCTCCCATTGTCGCAGCATAAGCAACAGGTCTTGAGTCAAATTTTGCCGTTGAGAGTCAGTGGGTAATTGCCCAGCGGCAACCCATGTCTTGAGAAGGCCAACCTCTTCGTCTTCTTGTTGCTGTTGTATCCACTTATCCCGGGATTGTTCCAGTACGCCCCTTGGGGTCTCAGAGGAAGATTTTTTTTATTGTCAGTTGTGAGCACGGCAGCAGTGAGAGCGAACGGTATTTCCTCTCCTTCTAATTCTTCGTCTTGATTCTGTCCTGGAGTTGTATGTCGAATCCTGGAGAGGGCGTCTGCATGGACATTCTCGGCCCCTCTTTTGTAGATAATCTTATAATTGTACTACGCCATCCGGGCCACCCATCGCTGTCCAGATCCCCCAATTTGGCGTTTTCCAAATGAGCCAGAGGGTTGTCAGTTCGCACTACCACCTCGGAGCCCGCTAGGTACTCTGCGAATCTCTCCATCATAGCCCACACCACTGCGAGGAGCTCGAGCTTAAACGAGCTGTAATTGTCAGTGTTACGCCTTGGAGTCATGGAGTGAGCAACTTCCATATGCGATCACCCTCTCCCGGCCATCCTGAACCTGTGACAACACAGCCCCCAGCCCGTGAAGTCTCCCGTCAGTGTGCAAGATGAATGGTTGAGAGAAATTCACATAAGCCAACACTGGGGTGTCCGAGAGCGCAGCCTTGAGGTCTCGGAAGGCCTCTTCCTGAGGGTGTTGCCACTGGATTTTTCGCCCATTGGCCCCAGCGGGAGCCCCCTTCAGCAGGTCAAGCAGGGCTCGAGCCCGAGATACAAAATTCTTTACGAAGCGGTGGTAATATCCGGCTAACCCCAGAAAAGCCCGTACATCTTTCACCATCTCGGGGGTAGGCCATTCCTGGATAGCAGCAACCTTTTCCCGGGATGGCCTCACACCCTCTGCCGAAACGACAAGACCCAGATACTCAATCTGAGAGCGAAATAGGTGGCATTTCTGAGGCTTCACCTTCAACCCGTACTTTTGCAATCGGCTGAGTACCTGTTCCAACTGCTTCAGGTGGTCCTCAAAGGTGGCGGCATAGAAGATGATGTCGTCCAGATAGATCAACGTAGCCTCAAAATTGAGATCTCACAGACACAGCTCCATCAATCGCTGAAAGGTCCCGGGGTGTTGGCCAGCCCAAACGGCATCCGATTAAACTCAAACAGTCCCATGGGCAATATGAACGCCGTCTTGGCTCTAACTTCTTCTGACATGGGCACCTGCCAGTACCCACTGGCCAAATCCAGGGTTGAAAAATATGTTGCTTTTCCCAAGGCGGACAGGGATTCTTCTATGCGGGGAAGTGGATAGGAGTCTTTAAAAGTGCAAGCATTCAGTTTACGATAATCCACACAGAATCGTAGTGTACCATCTTTCTTCCGGACCAACATGATTGGGGCCACCCAGGGGCTTTGACTTTCCCGTATCACCCCTTTTCGCAGCATTTGGGCCAGCAAAGTTTTCACCTCCTGATAGATTTGTGGCAGAATCTGTCGATATTGTTCCCGGATAGGGGCCGCTCCTGCTGTGGGGATTTCATGAGTGATGGCGGTGGTACACCCAAAATCGTCCTCATGACTAGCAAATACTTCATGGTACTGTCCAAGCAATGTTTTTATCTGTGAAAGTTGGGCTGCAGTTAATCCGGAAAGCTCGGCCCGCATTTGCTCCAAAATATTTTGGCCCTTCTCTTGTGCCGAGACTTCGTGGGCCTGTAAGGTTCGTATTGTTACGTCCAAGGATCCTCGGGGTGTACTCGTAATTGAACCGCAGGAGCTGACAGCACTTTTTCTAAAGGCCTTACTAGTTTGGCCAGTACAGTCCGTGCTTTCAGAACGGTGTCTCGGTCTTCAAGGTTAACGCAGCGTACCAGGATGGTTCCTTTTTGCACCGTAGCCAGGGAACGGGCCACCAGTATGCCAGGAGATAAACGGTCTGAGTGACACGGCTCCACCTGCAACTCCACGCCCTCCAAAGGTATCGGGGCTCGAATTGGCAGGGCCACCACTGTCTGTCCAGGAGGCAGCACAAGCAGGAGAGCCGCTGACGCGATGACCTTGCCCAGAGCCTTGCCCTCCTGGCAGTCCTGATGCACCCACGCACCTCGCATCAGCTGCTGGAATACCTGTCCCTGAGCTGTGCGAGAACCCCACTGCTTCAGAATCTTCTGTGTGGGATAATTTAGTAGCAAGTTGACGAACTCGTGTAAAATATTTATGCCTAGGGTGACAGGGTGCCATTGATCAGCTTTTCCTTGAGTAAGCACCACCCCTCTGCGACCAAGGGATTTACCGCACAATGTCACCTGCACCCACACTACCCTGGCAACCGGGACCAGCAATTGGTTGGCGGCTATTAGTCTAATCATGGGCCCCCACTGGGGTCTTGCTGCCTCCGGGAAGTTTTGTTGAAAGTACGTTGCAGGCATGGTGGTTACTTGTGACCCCGTGTCTACCAGACACCGGACGGCCCGGCCCTCCACTTCTGCCCAAACCACCGGACACTTTGCTACCAAATCTTCGGGACTTCCACCACCCCTAGTTGTGGTTTTCGGCTCCGAGCGGCGTCCCCCAGCCCGGAGCCCTTTAGTTTAATGGCCGCCGGGGTGGGTATCTCCCACGCCGCGGACACTCTTGAGCAAAGTGGCCTGGTTCTCCACACTCAAAACACCGGGCCTGCGTAGGCTGACCACCCCGCGGGGAGTGTGATCCCCAGGAGCCGGAGTTAAAGTTAGGTCATCCAGTCCCAGTCTCGGTTCTTCTTTTTACTTCGGCCAACTCGCCCTTAATATTGTTCAGCTCCTGCTTCATCTCCTCCACCCACTGAGGCTCCTCGACTATATTCGCGGAGGCCTCCACACCTCAAACTTTCCCCACGGGGACCGCCATCCCCTGCTCCTGCTCTCGAGCACGTGCCTGACTTCCCACCTCTGAAAAGTCTATTCGGGGATTCATTCTGATCTGCTCCCGCAGTGCCTGTTTGACTAATGGATCTCGCAAACCAGTCACCAGTAGGTCACATAGGGTAATGTCAACAGGTCCTACCCCTACCCCATCCTTTCTTTCTATAGCCGTATGCAATTCCTGGAGGACATTCATATACTCTGTGATCGTCTCCCCCTCTACCTGCATCCGAATAAACAAACAGGTTCTTAACTCTCCCACATCAGTAGGGTCCCCATGGGTCTGTTCTACTACCTGTAACACTTTTTCAAATGTGTTGCGGTGCCCCGGAGGTTTCAACATCACTGACCTCCACGCCTCCCCGTCCAGTGCCATGAGTGCCACCTCGGCCTCCAGATCAGGGGTCATTGGGTGCATCCGAAAGAGCCCCCGTATCCGCTCTGTCCAGCTCCATAACATAGTATTGGAGCCGGAAAATCTAGGCAGGTTGTTCAGCATGGCCCCCAATGATATGCTGGTACGGGGACCCTCATCATTTGTAGAGTTTACAGCTCTACCCTCATCTGGGGCACCACTGTCTGTGCTCGGAGACTGCATCCTGCCGACTACGCCCAAGTGTAGGGTTCCAGCAGGTTCGCAGGATGCAGTGATGAGACACGAGACTGAGTGTGGTTTGTGGAATAAACTTTTATAAACAGTAGCCGCTGGGCTATTTTGAGCAAACAAAAGGTGTTAACAACAACCAGTCCACGCAGGGACTCAACAAACCTAACAACACTTTCTTATTGTAAATGCAACTAACCCGGTTTGCCCAGGTGCTATAGGCCACGTATGACCAAACTGGGGGTCCTTATCTCCTATAGTAAACTTATCTTTCCAGGGGTCTGTCAGGATCACAGGCGTGGCCGCGTAGAGGTCGCTGATGCGGCTGCCTTGATGCCTCGATATTCCGGGATGAAACTGGGCTCGACAGGCCCTTGAAGAAGCGATGCCGGTGGGGCGCAACAGGCCCTGGAGAAACGATGCTGGTGGGGCGCAACAGGCCCTGGAGAAACGATGACGGTGGGGCGCAACAGGCCCTGAAGAAACGATGACGGTGGGGCGCAACAGGCCCTGAAGAAACGATGATGGTGGGGCACAACGGGCCCTGAAGAAACGATGCTGGTGGGGCGCAACAGGCCCTGAAGAAACGATGACGGTGGGGTGCAACAGGCCCTGAAGAAACAATGACGGTGGGGTGCAACGGGCCCTGAAGAAACGATGACGGTGGGGCGCAACAGGCCCTGAAGAAGCGATGATGGTGGGGTGCAACGGGCCCTGAAGAAACAATGATGCAGTTCCCAACTGACCAGTAACTGTCCTCTGATAAGAGTCCCTCCACAGCCGGGAAATGGGTCTCTAATGTCGCCTAGGACGAGGTTGTGTCCCCTGCGGCCGGTGATGACAGAGTCGCCGCAGTGGGAGAAGGCCGGGGGGCAGTGTCCAGGCCTCTGTCGCCGTTTTTCGTGTCGTCACAACCGCGTCCTGAGGTGAGGGATCTGTCTCACCAAGGCGGGGGGTGGCGGGGGTGGCTTTCGGCGAAGAGGGGTGGGAAGCGGCCTCCGGTAGAAGTCTCTCCCTTTTCCCTTGTCGGTAAGTGTCCAGTATCCTCCTCACAGGCTCCTGTCGGTGTCCCTTCAAGTCACCCGGCTTCCTGCCTCCTGTCCCACTCTCTCTCAACTGCCACTTCAGCGTGCCCCCTGCTCCTTTTATCCTTGCCCCGCCCCCTGTTTCCCTGACAACTTCAGTCAAGTCTCTCCCTTTACTGTCCTCCCAGTATCGTTCCCTCAGGAACCCTGATGGTGGTCCCCTGGGTACCTGCCCGGTCACTGCTTAGGAGTCCTCCTCCCCACAGGATGAAGGACCAGCAGTGGAGAATTGCAGTGTTGAAGCTGAAGAACCTGCATTGGAGTATTACAGTGTTGAGGCTGAACACCCGGCAGTGGAGCATTTCAGTGTTGAGCCTGAAGAACCAGCAGTGGAGAAATTCAGTGCTGAGGATGAAGACCCTGCAGTGGAGCATTGCAGTGCTGAGGCTGAACACACAGCAGTGGAGCATTGCAGCATTGAGGAAGAACACCCGACGTTGGAGCATTTCAGTGTTGAGCCTGAAGAACCAGCAGTGGAGAATTGCAGTGTTTAGGCTGAAGAACCTGCATTGGAGTATTACAGTATTGAGGCTGAACACCCGGCAGTGGAGAATTTCAGTGTTGAGGCTGAAGAAACTGCAGTGGAGAATTGCAGTGTTGAGGATGAAGACCTGGCAGTGGTGAATGTCAGTGTTGAGGCTGGAAAACCTGCAGTGGAAAAATTCAGTGCTGAGGCTGAAGAAACTGCAGTGGAGAATTGCAGTGTTGAGGATGAAGACCCGACAGTGGGGCATTGCAGTGTTGAGGAAGAACACCCGGCAGTGGAGCATTTCAGTGTTGAGCCTGAAGTACCAGCAGTGCAGAATTGCAGTGTTGAGGCTGAAGAACTTCTTCTCTTGCCCCGCTTCAAGTGGCCCATGCAAGAGGCCAGAATCTATAAATGGAAAAGTGAACAGCTCTTCGGAGTGTCCAAGTGTGAGATCAGTTGTCTCCGGGCGTTCGGCATGGTGGGAGGAAGGAGAATCAGAGTGAGGAATATGTGGTCCAGACTCATGGCTACTCAGACTTGACCGTGTGGAAGACAGGGTGGTGGTGGTGGCAAAGTGACTGGTAGCATTATTCACTATCCAACCAACAACCTTTTGACACTGCTCTGGGTAAAATAATGGTGTGCTGCTGCGGTCCCCTAGTAATTGGGACAGGAAGGTCGGGCGAGAAGATGTGGGTGTTTGTTGTGGCCCAATTTCAGCTTGCCCATGGCCTCGGCTTCGGCCTCTGCATGCACCATCACCATCACGTCCACTTCCCCGTCCCTTGCCATGCGCCTTGCCCATTTTAAATGGAGTACAATATTTTCCACAATCAGTACAAATGGCTGAATTTGCAGCAAACTTATATGTGATCTGTGTGTGGGAAAACCACAGTTTAAAATATCTTGCCTGTAGGTAACAATTTTTTAGCACAATTTTGAGCGCATGGATACAGTATGTGAGGCCTATGACAGAGATACCCAACTTTCAAATATCTGGCCTGTATTTTTTTTTAGCAGCAAACTGGTGTCAATAACTAGGCTAAGACACAGCAAAAAAAATGCAATGGAGGCCTGAAATGGAACAATTTTGAGCGCACTAATATGTAAGGGCTGTGACGGAGATACCAAGCTTTCAAATATCTGACCTGTATTTTTGTTTTTTTTTCCAGCAAACTGGTGTCAATAACTAGGCCAAGACACAGCAATGGAGGCCTGAAATGGCATAATTTTGAGCGCACTGATATTTGAGGCCTGTGACGGAGATAAACAACTTTCAAATATTTGGCCCATACTTTTTTTTTTGCAGCAGAACACGGGTGTCAGTAACTAGGCTAAGTTCAATAAGGAATAAATTCTTGGACTTTAAGTGCGCTGCCAGACAGATTCAATAACCACACAAGGTTAAAAAAGTTAACCCTTTAATCCCTACGCGTTTCGAAGCATAACGCTTCTTCTTCAGGGGTTGATACATGTATCAACCCCTGAAGAAGAAGCGTTATGCTTCGAAACGCATAGGGATTAAAGGGTTAACTTTTTTAACCTTGTGTGGTTATTGAATCTGTCTGGCAGCGCACTTAAAGTCCAAGAATTTATTCCTTATTGAACTGTGGTGCGGTTCCGCTGTGGACCGTTGGACGTGCAGCAGGCTGACTTACTATGCAGGCTTTACTTTCTCTTTGAGAAGGTGAGTATAATACTTTCAGTAATTGTACATTTTACCCGGATAAGACCCTATTGCGCTTTTGTTTCAACCCTTTAGTGAATATAGTAACTAGGCTAAGACACAGCAGAACAAATGCAATGGAGATCTGAAATGGCACAATTTTGAGCGCACTGATATGTGAAGCCTGTGACGGAGATACCCGACTTTCAAATATCTGTCCTGTATTTTTTTTGCAGCAGATGGGTGTCAATAACTAGACTAAGACACAGCAAAAAAATGCAATGGAGGTTTGAAATGGCACAATTTTGAGCGCACTAATTGTATGTGAGGCCTGTGACGGAGATACACAACTTTCAAATATCTGGCCTGTATTTTTTTTTCCAGCAAACTGGTGTCAATAACTAGGCTAAGACACAGCAAAAAAAATGCAATGGAGGCCTGAAATGGCACAGTTTTGAAAGCACTGATATGCGAGGCCTGTGACAGAAATGCCCAAATTTCAAATATCTGGCCTGTATTTTTTTTTCCAGCAAACTGGTGTCAATACCTCGGCTAAGACACAGCAAAAATAATGCAATGGAGGCCTGAAATGGCACAATTTTGAGCGCACTATGTGAGGCCTGTGACGGAGATACCCAACTTTCAAATATCTGGCCTGTATTTTTTTGCAGCAAACAGGAGTCAATAACTAGGCTAAGACACAGCAAAAAAATGCAATGGAGGCCTGAAATTGCACAATTTTGAGCGCACTAATATGTGAGGCCTGTGACGGAGATACCCAACTTTCAAATATCTGGCTTGTATTTTTTTTTCCAGCAAACTGGTGTTAATAACTAGGCTAAGACACAGCAAAAAAAAAGAATGGAGGCCTGAAATGGCACAATTTTGAGCACACTGATATGTGAGGCCTGTGATGGAGATACCCAACTTTCAGATATCTGGCCTGTATTTTTTTTCCAGCAAACTGGTGTTAATAACTAGGCTAAGACTTAGCAAAAAGTAGAATAAATGGGCACCATCCTAAACTTAAATTTTCAATAATTTGAAGTGGGATCACCTGATGCATACAAATGAACATAGAGCCACACAAGAAAAAAGTGTATGCACCAAAATACAGGGATCACCACCAAGTCATATAGTCACCAATTCTGTCCCTATTTCTGCAGCAACTCTCCCTACACTGCCTAAGTCCGGGGCTGACTGGGATGAGCAGGGCAGCGCCAGGTCTAATATAGACCTGATGACGCTGCGCGGCCAGCCAATCACTGTAATGCCACAACCAACATGGGTTCGGCATTACAGTGCATGGCAGACAATCCCTGCATGTTGATTGGCGCTCTAAAGAGCGCCAAACATGCAGGGCGGGGACCCAAGCTCCTGCTGAGCAACCCTCGAAATGCTCGGCGCTCGCCAAGCATCGCAAGCAGCGTGATGCTCAGAATCATAGAATCATAGAAACGTAGAGTTGGAAGGGACCTCCTGGGCCATCTGATCCAACCCCCTGCTCAAAGCAGGATTCGCTAAATCATCCCAGTCAGATGTCTGTCCAGCCTCTGTTTGAAGACTTCCATTGAAGGAGAACTCACCACTTCTCGTGGCAGCTTGTTCCACTCATTGATCACTCTAACTGTCAAAAAGTTTTTTCTAATATCTAATCTGTGTCTCCTCCCATTCAGTTTCATCCCATTGCTTCTAGTCTTTCCTTGTGCAAATGAGAATAAAGTTGATCCTTCTACAATGTGACAGCCCTTTAGATATTTGTAGACAGCTATTAAGTCTCCTCTCAGTCTTCTCTTTTGCAAACTAAACATTCCCAAATCCTGCAACCTTTCCTCATAAGACAGGGTTTGCAGACCGGTCACCATTCTGGTCGCTCTTTTCTGAACTTGCTCCAGTTTGTTGATGTCTTTTTTAAAATGTGGTGCCCAAAACTGGACACAATATTCCAGATGAGGTCTGACCAAAGAGGAGTAGAGGGAAATAATGACTTCATGTGATCTAGACTGTATGCTTCTGTTAATACATCCTAGAATTGCATTTGCCTTTTTTGCTGCTGCATCACACTGTTGACTCATATTCAGTCTGTGATCTATTAGTATACCCAAGTCTTTTTCACATGTGCTGTTGCTTAGCCCTATTCCTCCCATTCTGTATATGCTTTTTTCATTTTTATTGCCCAGATGTAGTACTTTGCATTTTTCCCTGTTAAAAACCATTCTGTTAGTTGCTGCCCACTTCTCCAGTTTATTTATATCTTTTTGAATCCTCCCTCTCTCTTCTCTAGTATTAGCTATCCCTCCTAGCTTTGTGTCATCAGCTTGGTGCTCAGGTGAGCACCAAGCACTACAGAGCATGCTCGCTCATCACTAATCTCTACTCCTTCTGGGCTCTACCTGTCAAATGCCATTGGAGCTGGTCTGTAGTTCCAGGAGCCCTGATGGATCCTGCACAGTGCAGTGTCTCAGCTTGCATCCTACCAGTATAGCTGTGCTGTGCCTAGTACAGAACTTATATTGTGGAGGATCACTAAAAGGGGTAGAACCCCTTCGTTACAATGAGGGACGTCATACCAGCATGCAGCAGTGTATGTGTGCTGGTAACTACACATATTTGTATATTTGTTTGTTTTTCATTTATCCCTGTACATCCTCTCTTGTTAGTCTGGTTTGTGTATATACATACACTATTACTAAAGAAAAAACAAAAAACTGAACTGGAGTAGAATTGAATGACATGCATGATGTAAAAGCATGTTCACACTGGCCATAAAAGCAAGCAAAGCCAAAGAAAAAAACAATGTGTGTATATACCCTAATGAAAATAAATAAGTAAAAAAGTAAGTGCATTAAATAACATAGGGTACTTGTGTGGTAGGGGGCCGGGATTGGGGGGTGGACCACTGCTTACCCTGTCCGGATGTCACAGACACCAGGCGATGCAAGGATGAGGCGGAGACAGATTTCAGTTGCAACAGTTCCGGATATAATCGTCTCCTCCTGACGACCACAACCACGCACCGCAGCCTCTTTACAGTTCTCTGTCTCCAGGCCCGGGTACCTGCACCTTTGCTCCAGTCGAAGTAACGTCCCTCGTGGATCTTTCACTGGGGCTGTCCTAGACAAATCTACCGCCAGCGCTTCACCTGCCCGAGGTCATCGTCCAATCGGTACCCCCGGGGCCTCATCTGTCCTGCGGTCCGTCGGGTCAGGGCCACCCCGACTGTCTCTTTGCTGTCCGTCCCCTGGTCGAGCTCTTCTCTCTTCTCCTTCTTCTACCGAGCTCCTGCCTGAACTAACCTGCCTGGAACCCTATCCTGTTCTATTTATCCCCTCTCTCACCGGGAATTCCCCTCCTGGGTTCCTATCTCCCTGCCCCCCATGACTAAGCGTTTCTCAAGCCATAAGCTGATGTTGAGTCCTAAGCTACTCCCCCCTGCCATCTTGTGGTCATTTCTAGGTACTGCACTCTCCTATCCACCTTTCCCAGCTGTCACCCTTCTATCCTGTCAATCTCCATCTCTAGTGCACAAACCTTCCCCTCCTACTACCAGTCACGTCTGTCCATCAAGTCACCTTCCCCACACTTGGTAAACTGTTTTGTTCAAAAAAGTATAAAGCTGCCCCACCACGGCAAGGTGTACCCATTTGAGACAGTAACTACACTAACGGTTAAAACCTATGTGGTGCCCCCCAGGAGTATGGTAGCCACAGTGGCTTTGCCTTCCTCCAGGGGAGGGTAATGCCAGGCTTGGAGGCAATGATGGGTCTCTCTCTCAGTCAATCCATACATGCAACACAGTTCCACTCCAGGCCAGCAGGGGGAACTCTGATCCGGGATTAAGGGGAGGAATGCTCTCTGAAGGCCAAGAGGAAGGAGTGGTTAGTTAGTCTGTGGAGGGTGAAGTGTGCAGACGTGTAGAGAGAAGCTGGAGGTTGAGCTGGGAAAGGAGATCTCCCTCACAGTGAGAGCATGAACTGGAGCCTGGTCTCCATGGTTGTACGGATACTAACGGTCCTACAACAGATACCAGAGGAGTAGGAGGCTGTAAATGCCCTACTCCCATCTAAGACTTGTGTTATGAATGAGTCACCGTAGGAGGCAAAAACAGAAATACTAGCTAAGTCCAGAAAACCAGAGATGTTGGCAGCTATCGGATTGCAGACCCCTGAACCTATCAACATCAACTAGCAGTAGCCGTGGGGGGTTCCTACGGTGCCCTAGACCCCTCGATCACAGCCAGAGAACTAAATAGCCTAAAGACAGAAAGGGAAATCTAAACTGCCCCAGAGCAGACCCCAAAGCAATAGGCAGCCCCCAACATATAATGACAGTGAAGCAAGATGAAAAAACACTCACACAGATAGAAAGATAGGCTGAGCAAATGATGGGGCCAAAGCTAACTAAATAGGACAGGATAGAAAAGCTGCTGTCTGCAATCCACCAAAACCCTATCAAAACAAGAGCCAACAGACTGATAGGGAAAAAAGCCCTGAAGACGCTAGGCTTCAAAAAGACTATATCAGTACTCAGGTATTTTCTGAAGACAGAGCAAAAAAAAGAATTCAGCTAACCCCAGCAGGGAATGGCAGAAATCCAGAAAAGCCAGGCAAAACAAAACCAAAACACAAATGCAAAAAGCAGAGAAGAAAACTTAGCTTTTGAGGAGCAGGAATCAGACTGGTCTCCTAGAATCCCTCAGGGAAATCACCAGCAAGGCAGAAGGGCGTCGGCTGCCTTATATCCAGTCAGCAATTCCAGTCACCCAGTCATCATCATCCAGCTCAGGTGCTTGGTAATCAGCCTCACTACCTTCCTTCACCAGAAGAGGGAGTTCATCAGACCTCAATGGTGAAGGGGAAAATCAACTCACAACAGACTTGAGGGCACAACAGCAGCTTGGATAGAGAGCCGGGACTCAGGATAAAGGAGCCCCCGAGATAGGCTACAGCTGTCTGCCGTGCAAGTAAGGTTCTTGAGAACATCTGACAGGAGGAACTTCAGTGTAACTCAGTACTAGGAGTACTTCATTCAAACAAGCGCTAGGAAGGAGACTGCACAGCCCGTCTGCTGAGAGAGAATCCCTGAGTTGCTTCCAGGCTTGCCTGCTCCGTTACCATCTGTAATCAGGACCCTGGACTGCAGTTATCAAGTAAAGGTACAGAAATTGCACCCCGCTGTGTCTTGTCTGCTTCCTACCTTTCCGGCACTGCTACATCCCCGTGCCAACCACATCTACACTGCCCTGGGACTATAGCTTCACCTGTGGGGAGTTTTTACATCCTTGCTGCACCCTACCATCAGTCCCAGCGGATCTGCATGCAGCGTCGGCTTAACACCTCCCTTGCCGAGCACCACAGGTGGCGTCACAAACTATTCCATTCCACTAACTACATTCCCCCATTACTTGGGTGCCCAGGGCCACGGACCGGGACACCATTGCTGTGACACATTCCCCTCACACCGGCCCAGTACCGAGTACCCCACAGCCCTGGGAGGGCGACCCACCTACCTAGTGTGAATAGTGGCAGAGTCTCTGGGTCCCAAAGGAACACCCAGCTTCAGAGGGACTATAAGTGAACTGCACAGCTCAGTGGAAAGGAGGCCACACCCTATTTGTACTGAATACAAAAATGCTGAAGAAAAAACAAAAAACTGAACTGGAGTAGAATTGAATGACATGCATGATGTAAAAGCATGTTCACACTGGCCATAAAAGCAAGCAAAGCCAAAGGAAAATTCAATGTGTGTATATACCCTAATTAAAATAAATAAGTTAAAAAGCAAGTGCATTAACCCCTTCCTGACATCAGACGTACTATCCCGTCCATGGGACCCGGGCCCCTATGCCCATGGACGGGATAGTACGTCTACCGCGATCAGCGGCGCCCACGTGGTGAGCGCCGCTGATCGCGGACGGGTGTCAGCTGATTATCACAGTTGACACCCGGCACAATGTGTCAGGGGCGGTCACGGACCGCCCCCGACACGTTAACCCCTTGCACACCGCGATCAAACATGATCGCGGTGTACCGGGGGTTAAAGGGAAGCATCGGCAGGGAGGGGGCTCCCTCCGTGCTTCCCTGAGCCCCCCACGGCAGCGCAATGTGCAGCGCTGCTGCGGGGGGCTCCTTTCCTGCAGGCCCCCGAATCCAAGATGGCGACGGGGGCCTTCGGGGGCCTGCAGGAAGCTGGCTTCCTCAGTACCTGCAAAGCGCAGGCATGAGGAAGCCTTCTGCACTGCCTGTGACAGATCGCTGATCTGTCACAGTGATCTGTGATGTGACAGATCAGCGATCTGTCACAGGACAGTGAAGTCCCACCTGGGACTATTTAATAAAGTAAAAAAAAAAAAGTGTTAAAATAATTTTTAAAAAATCGCCAAATAAATTAGAAAAAAAAAAAAATATTCCCCCAAATAAATCCATTTATTGGAAATAAAAAAAAAAACAATAAAAGTACACATATTAGGTATCGCCGCGTCCGTAAAGACCTTCCCTATAAAACTGTCCCATTAGTTAACCCCTTTACCGAACCCCTTAAAAAATAAAAATAATAAAACAAGCAAAAAATAATGATTTATTATCAAACCGCCAAACAAAAAGTGTAATAACGCGCGATCAAAAAGACGCATATAAATATCCTTGGAACCGCTTAAAACGTCATCTTGTCCCGCAAAAAACGAGCCGCCACACAGCATCATCAGTGAAAAAATAAAAAAGTTATAGCTCGCAGAATAAAGCAATGCAAAAATAATTATTTTTTATATAAAATAGTTTTCATTGCATAAAACCGACAAAACATAAAAAAACGACCTAAATGAGGTATCGCTGTAACCGTACTGACCCAAAGAATAAAACCGCTTTATCAATTTTACTGCACGCGGAACGGTGTAAACGCACCCCCCCAAAAGAAATTCATGAAACGCTGGTTTTTGTTCATTCTGCGTCCCAAAAATCGGAATAAAAAGCGATCAAAAAATGTCACGTGCCCGAAAATGGTACTAATAAAAACGTCAACTCGTCCCGCAAAAAATAAGACCTCACATGACTCGGTGGGTCAAAATACGGAAAAATTATAGCTCTCAATATGTGGTGATGCAAAAACTATTTTTACAATAAAAAGCGTCTTTTAGCGTGCGACAGCTGCCAAATATAAAAACCGCCATAAATAGTAAATCAAACCCCCCGTTATCACCCCCTTAGTTAGGGAAAAGTAATAAAATAAAAAAAATGTATTTATTTCCATTTTTCCATTAGGGTTAGGGCTAGGGTTAGGGTTAGGGCTAGGGTTAGGGTTAGGGCTAGGGTTAGGGTTAGGGTAGGGTTAGGGCTAGGGTTAGGGTTAGGGCTAGGGCTAGGGCTAGGGTTAGGGCTAGGGTTAGGGTAAGGGCTAGGGTTAGGGTTAGGGCTGAGATTAGGGTTAGGGGTGTGTTGGGGTTCGGGTTGGAGTTAGAATTGGGGGTTTCCACTGTTTGGGCACATCAGGGGCTCTCCAAATGCAACATGGCGTCTGATCTCAATTCCAGCCAATTCTGAGTTGAAAAAGTCAAATGGTGCTCCTTCCCTTCCAAGCTCTGCCAAGCACCAAACAGTGTTTTACCCCCACATGTAGGGTATAAGCCTACTCAGGACAAATTGCAAAACAATTTTTGGGGTCCAATTTCTCCTGTTACCCTTAGGAAAATAAAAAATTGGGGGCAAAAATATCATTTTTGTGGAAAAAAATGATTTTTTTATTTTCACGTCCGAGCGTTATAAACTTCTGTGAAGCACTTGGGGGTTCAAAGTGCTCACGACACATCTAGATAAGTTCCGTGAGGGGTCTAGTGTCCAAAATGGGGTCACTTGTGGGGAGTTTCAATAGTTTAGGTACATCAGGGGCTCTCCAAACGCACATGACACCCGCAGACCATTCCATCAAAGTCTGCATTCCAAAACGTCACTGCTTCCTTTCCGAGCCCCGACGTGTGTCCATACAGTAGTTTTCTCCCACATATAGGGTGTCAGCGTACTCATGACAAATTGGACAACAACTTTTGGGGTCCAATTTCTCCTGTTACCCTTGGGAAAATGAAAAAATTGGGGACTAATTGATCATGTTTGTGGAAAAAATACGATTTTTTTATTTTCATGCCCGGGCATTATAAACTTCTGTGAAGCCCTTGGGGGTTCAAAGTGCTCACCACACATCTAGATAAGTTCCTTAGGGGTCTCGTTTCCAAAATGGGGTCATTTGTGGGGGGTTTCCACTGTTTAGGTACATTAGGGGCTCTTCAAAGGCAACATGACACCCGCAGAACATTCCCTCAAAGTCTGCATTCCAAAACGTTACTACTTCCCTTGCGAGCCCCGACGTGTGTCCATACAGTAGTTTTCTCCCACATATGGGGCGTCAGCGTACTCAGGACAAATTGGACAACAACTTTTGGGGTTCAATTTCTCCTGTTACCCTTGGGAAAATAAAAAAATTGGGGACTAATTGATCATGTTTGTGGAAAAAATACGATTTTTTTATTTTCATGCCCTGGCATTATAAACTTCTGTGAAGCCCTTGGGGGTTCAAAGTGCTCACCTCACATCTAGATAAGTTCCTTAGGGGGTCTAGTTTTCAAAATGGGGTCATTTGTGGGGGGATTTCACTGTTTAGGTACATTAGGGGCTCTCCAAAGGCAACATGACACCCGCAGACCATTCCATCAAAGTCTGCATTCCAAAACGTCACTACTTCCCTTCCGAGCCCCGACGTGTGCCCATACAGTAGTTTTCTCCCACATATGGGGTATCAGCATACTCAGGACAAATTGGACAAC
Organism: Dendrobates tinctorius; assembly: GCF_039654945.1. Classification (NCBI taxonomy): domain Eukaryota; kingdom Metazoa; phylum Chordata; class Amphibia; order Anura; family Dendrobatidae; genus Dendrobates; species Dendrobates tinctorius. Next base: position 25,286,159 of record NW_027361705.1, read on the forward strand.
AACTTTTGGGGTCCAATTTCTCCTGGTACCCTTGGGAAAATAAAAAATGGTGACTAAAAGATCATGTTTGTGGAAAAAATACGAATTTTTTATTTTCACGCCCGGGCGTTATAAACTTCTGTGAAGCACTGGGGGGTTCAAAGTGCTCACCACACATCTAGATAAGTTCCTTGGGGGGTCTAGTTTTCAAAATGGGGTCATTTGTGGGGGGTTTCCACTGTTTCAGTACATTAGGGGCTCTCCTAAGGCAACATGACACCCGCAGACCATTCCATCAAAGTCTGCATTCCAAAACGTCACTACTTCCCTTCCGAGCCCCGACGTGTGCCCATACAGTAGTTTTCTCCCACATATGGGGTATCAGCATACTCAGGACAAATTGGACAACAACTTTTGGGGTCCAATTTCTCCTGGTACCCTTGGGAAAATAAAAAAATGGTGACTAAAATATCATGTTTGTGGAAAAAATACGAATTTTTTATTTTCACGCCCGGGCGTTATAAACGTCTGTGAAGCACTGGGGAGTTCAAAGTGCTCACCACACATCTAGATAAGTTCCTTGGGGGGTCTAGTTTCCAAAATGGTGTCATTTGTGGGGGGTTTCCACTGTTTAGGTACATCAGGGGTTTTCCAATCGCGACATGGTGTCCGATCTCAATTCCAGCCAAAAACATCAAATGGCGCTGCTTCCCTTCCGAGCTCTGCCATGCGCCCAAATAGTGGTTTACCCCCACATGTGGGGTATCAGCGTACTCAGGACAAATTGCACAATAACTTTTAGGGTCCTGTTACCCTTGGAACAATAAGAATTGAGAGTGAAAAGATCATTTTTGTGGAAAAAATATGATTTTTTAATTGTACGGCTTTATGTTATAAACTTCTGTGAAGCCCTTGGGGGTTCAAAGTTCTCACCACACATCTAGATAAGTTCCTTAGGGGGTCTACTTTCCAAAATGGTGTCATTTGTGGGGGGTTTCCACTGTTTTGGTACATCGGGTTTTCCAATCACGACATGGTGTCCGATCTCAATTCCAGCCAAAAACGTCAAATGGCGCTGCTTCCCTTCCGAGCTCTGCCATGCGCCCAAATAGTGGTTTACCCCCACATGTGGGGTATCAGCGTACTCAGGACAAATTGCACAATGACTTTTAGGGTCCTGTTACCCTTGGAAAAATAAGAATTGAGGGTGAAAAGATCATTTTTGTGGAAAAAATATGATTTTTTAATTGTACGGCTGTATGTTATAAACTTCTGTGAAGCCCTTGGGGGTTCAAAGTTCTCACCACATATCTAGATAAGTTCCTTAGGGGGTCTAGTTTCCAAAATGGTGTCATTTGCGGGGGGGTTTCCACCGTTTTGGTACATCAGGGGTTTTCCAATCGCGACATGATGTCCGATCTCAATTCCAGCCAAAAACGTCAAATGGCGCTGCTTCCCTTCCAAGCTCTGCCATGCTCCCAAATAGTGGTTTACCCCCACATGTGGGGTATCAGCGTACTCAGAACAAATTGCACAATAACTTTTAGGGTCCTGTTACCCTTGGGAGAATAAAAATTGGGGTGAAAAGATCATTTTTGTGGAAAAAATATGATTTTTAATTGTACCGCTGTACGTTATAAACTTCTGTAAAGCCCTTGTGGGTTCAAAGTTCTCACCACATATCTAGATAAGTTCCTTGGGGGGTCTAGTTTCCAAAATGGGGTCACTTGTAGGGGGTTTCCACTGTTTAGGTACATCAGGGACTCTCCAAACGTGACATGGCATCCGATCTGAATTCCAGCCAATTTTGCATTGAAAAAGTCAAACGGCGCTCCTTCCATTCTGAGCTCTGCCATGCGCCGAAACAGTCGTTCCCCCCCCACATGTCAGGTATCAGCGTACTCAGGACAAATTGCACAATAACTTTTGCAGTCCAATTTCTCCTGTTACCCTTGGTAAAATAAAAAAAATTGAACCTGAAGCATTTTTTTTGTGAAAAAAAGTTAGATGTTCATTTTTTTTTAAATATTCAAAAAAATTCCTGTGACGCACCTAAAGGGTTAATAAACTTCTTGAATGTGGTTTTGAGCACCTTAAGGGGTGCAGTTTTTAGAATGGTGTCACTTTTGGGTATTTTCTATCATATAGACCCCTCAAAGTGGCTTCAAATGTGATGTGGTCCTAAAAATAAAATGGTGTTGTAAAAATGAGAAATCGCTGGTCAACTTTTAACCCTTATAACTTCCTAGCAAAAAAAAATTTTGGTTCCAAAATTGTGCTGATGTAAAGTAAACATGTGGGAAATGTTAGTTATCAAGTTTTTTGTGTGCCGTATCTCTGTGATTTAAGGGCAAAAAAGTTCAAAGTTGGAAAATTGCGAAATTTTCAAAATTTTCGCCAAATTTCCATTTTTCTCACAAATAAACGCACGTTATTTGAATGAAATTTTACCACTAACATGAAGTACAATATGTCACGAGAAAACAGTGTCAGAATCACCGGGATCCATGGAAGCGTTCCTAAGTTATGACCTCATAAAGGGACAGTGGTCAGAATTGTAAAAATTGGCCCGGTCATGAACGTGCAAACCACCCTTGGGGGTGAAGGGGTTAAATAACATAGGGTACTTGGTAAACACTGTTTTGATCAAAAAAGTATAAAGCTGTCCCACCACGGCAAGGTGTACCCATTTGAGACAGTAACTACACTAACGGTTAAAACCTACCTACAGTTGTGTGAATAGTGGCAGGGGAATACTGCTCACTTCCTGGGTGGGGGAGGGGAACAGATATAGGGCTGATTACCGAGTTCAGCAAGGTACATGGTCCCAGCATATTCACCTTCAGAAGAAATCTAGGGAGCAGGGATAGCTAGGGTGCCCCTAGAAATAGGGATAGGTAAGGAGCCCCTGGCCTGGGTATACCGACAACAGAGTTGTGACACCTGACCTCTGAAGCGTCTGTGTGGACCACAAATTTCTTACTGAAGTCAGGTGCGACCAAGCCCAGCTGTTTCCACAGGGCAGGCTTCAACTCCTGCAACACCGTCTCCTCTTCAGAAGACCACTTGGCCATCAACGTCTTTGTGCCTTTAATGAGGCCTTCCTCCATGTCTCATCATCCACCGCCACTAGATCACCAGGGTTAATTTGTTCCGTGCTGCTACAGCCAGTGTCGAATTCTTAACGGGGTGGGTGGTTATGCTGGCCATAAAATAATTGTTATGAAAAAGGTTAAGGTGTACCCCACAGGGGAAAATGTTTGCCAGCCCATACACTTAGTGTATGGGCATTACAAGTCTAGGAGACCGGCTTCTTTAAACTGGGCATATTTTTTTTTCATGAGGTCTTCCTCCACATCTCATCATCCACCGCCACTAGATCACCAGGGTTAATTTGTTCCGTGCTGCTACAGCCAGTGTCAAATTGGTAACAAGGGTGGGTGGTAATGCTGGCAGTAAAATAATTGTTATGAAAAAGGTTGAGGTGTATCCCATAGGGAAAAATGTTTACAAGACTAAGAGACCTGCTCCTTTGTAATGGGACTTTTTTATGAGGCCCTCCTCCTTGTTTCTTCCAAGCCGGGATTGTGGTGCGTGCAAATTTGGATCAAGGCGGCCCTTGCATTCAATACATAAGGAAACAGTATGGCAGGATCAACTGAAGAATGTGAAGTGGGTTTTCCTGTGCCCATCCAGTACCTGTGTACAAAGGCTTTTAGGGATGCATATGACTTGGTAGCAGGACAGGCCTTGCAGTCAATACATAAGAGTCTATGAGTACAAAATGAAGTGGATTTTCCTATGCCCATTCAGTACGTGGGAGTTGTACATGAGATACAAACATATGAGGACCTGACTTGACATTACAACTGATTGCTGTACTAAGTTTCATGATGTATTTGTCACGCTGCAGCACTGCAGGTATTTGCAGAGTAACGCAAATTCCTCTAGATGGCAGCAGAGTAGAGAGAAAGCTGAAATCCTGCTCAGAGCAGACCAGCAGAACTGCAGCGAGGCTGCCATCAGATGGCAGCAGAATAGTCAGAAAGGCCAGGTCGATACCAGAGAGTTGCGTAGTACACAGGGGAATCTCAGAAAACAGAGTCAGAGGACTGCCAAAAGATCAGTGTCGATCCGTAGCAGAAGTATCAGAAGGAAGAGAAAGAATCAGGTCAGAGCCAAAGCAGAGTCGAGTACCGAGGAATCCAAACACAGAGGGACACACACAGAGTCGGGACCGGTAGGAGAGGAGTGCACAGACACTGGCGAAGTCAGCTAAACACAGCATGACCAATCAGGGGTTCACCAGAGCCAGCTACACACGCCATAGGCAGGAAATATAACTGGCACTGTCTGCAGGATACAGCGCAGAGAAATAGCAGACCCAACACCGGAACGAGGCAGAGAAAGTTAACCTCTGACATGACCAGACCTGGAAAGGAGAGACAAGACCAAAGCCCGGTCTGGATCGTGACAGTACCCTCCTCTCAAGGGGAAGCCACCGGACCCCCAGGTTTCCCAGGATAACGTGCATGAAAAGCCCGAACCAACCAATTAGCATGGTTTGATCACGGCGGGACCCAAGATCGATCCTCAGGACCGTAACCCCTCCAATGTACCAAGTACTGAAGCTAACTGCGAACAATCCAAGAGTTGACAATACATTCAACTTCATACTCAGTTTGTCCATTCACAGAAACATAAGGCGGAGGGGGTGGGGACCCAGTAGAGGAAGACACAAATGATTTAAGAATGGACTTATGGAACACATTGGCAATATGAAGCGAAGGAGGTAAGCGTAAACGAAAGGCAACTGGGTTGACAATCTCAATGATTTCGTAAGGACCAATAAACTTGGGACCCAACTTAATGGAAGGAAGTTTCAGACATATGTTCTTGGTAGACAACCACACTCTATCTCCTACCAGAAACTTTGGTCTACAGATCGTCGCTTATCAGTAAAATGTTTCTGTTTTGCCCTGAGGCACCCCAATGTTCTTCTGGACCTCTCTATAAACCTCCCCCAACTGTTGAACTGCCGAATCAGTCCCTGGGCACCCTGAATCCAGCCTGGAAAACTCACCAAAATTGGGGTCAAAACTGTAGTTACAGAAAAACGGAGAGGTGCAAGTGGACTGATTAACCCGATTATTAAATGCAAACTCAGCCAGGGGCAACGAGGAACACCAATCATCCTGCTGAGACGTGGCAAGACACCGCAAAATCTGTTCTCGTGACTGATTGGTCCTCTCCGTCTGACCGTTGGTCTCGGGATGGTAGGCAGAGGAGAAGGTCAAGCTAATACCCAATCTCTTGCAAAATGCCCTCCAAAATTTTAACACAAATTGCACCCCTCTGTCAGCACCAAATTCAGAGGCACACCATACAATCGCACAACGTGCTCAATAAACAACTTAGTGTTTCAGCGTTAGGAAGTCCTGCCAAAGGAACAAAATGCGCCTGTTTGCTAAATCTGTCAACCACTACCCAGACCACTGTTTTGCCATTCGAAGGAGGGAGATGAGTGATAAAATCCATGGACAAATGAGTCCAAGATTAATCCAGAATTGGCAATGGCACCAATTCCCTGGACGCCTGGTTATGGGAGACTTTAGCACAAGTACACGTACCACAAGCAGATACAAACACGGCAATGTCAGAAGACATAGAAGACCACCAAAACAGTCTAGCAATAGCTCTCCGGGTGGCCGCGACTCCCGGGTACACACAGAGCAGATTCGTGGAACTCCCAGAGCACCCTCAACCGATACTGAACAGGGACAAAAAGCTTGTTATCGAGCAATGACAGAGCAGAAAGAGACTGAGCCTCCCAAATTTCAAGTTCCAATTCGGAGGACACCCCAGCCACAACCACCATGTGCTGAAAATGGAGGAAGGAGGTTTGGGAGGTGATATTGGATCCAAGCTGCGAGATAAAGCATCGGCCTTGACATTCTTGGAACCAGGCGAAAAAGTGATAGAAAAATGAAAACGTGAGAAAAAAAAGCGACCACCTCGCCTGTCTAGGAGTCAAACGTTTGGCAGACTCAATGTAAGACAGGTTCTTGTGGTCTGTAATCATCATAATCCAATGAACAGCCCCCTCCAAAAAATGCCTCCATTCTTCAAAAGCCAATTTTATGGCCAATAACTCCCAATTCCTCACATCATAATTTCTCTCCGCAGGAGAAAATTTCTTGGAGAAATAAGCACAAGGTCTTAAGTTAGTCAAAGTGACGGGTCCCTGAGGCAGCACCGCCCCCACTCCCACCTCCGATGGGTCTACCTCTACAATGAATGGTTCAGACGGATCAGGCTGGACCAACACAGGAGTAGACATAAAACATTTTTTCAATGTTGAAAAGGTCTCAACTAGAGTTGAGTGAAACGGGTCGAAAAATTTCAAAAGTCGCCGACTTTTGGCAAAGTCGGGTTTCATGAAACGAAACCCGACCCTAGGATGAGGTCGGCCACGAGGTCGGCGACTTACGCGCCAAAGTCGCGTTTCAAAAGTTTGTTTTGCGCTCTTTTTCAACCAATCAGGATCCACGGACACTGTGGGCAACGTGATGACATAGGCAGGGGTCACCACCATCTTTCAGAAGGGCATGCAAGTGATTGGCTTGCTTTGGTGGGCGTCACAGGGGGTATAAAAGGGCGTGCACGCCGACCGCCATCTTACTTCTGCCGATCTCAGTATAGGGAGAGGTTGCTGCTGATTCTGTAGGGAGAGCGTTAGGCAGGGAAGAAGACAAAAAAACTGCTTCTGCTGCTAGCGATTTGGCCTGCACAACACACCAGTCACTGTGTGTGCAGTGCAAGGGGAGGCTATATAGTGGTGTATCAGTGGTGTTGGTTGTTGGGCTGCCTTCTAAGGCTTCCTGACATTTCTGCATTGCTGTTTACCCACTGCTCCGCAAACTGCTTTTTTAAAAGCAATCCCAATTTTTTTTTTTTGTCCTGCTGAGAAGAAAAAAAAACTGCTTCTGCTGCTAGCAATTTGGCCTGCACAACACACCAGTCACTGTGTGTGCAGTGCAAGGGGAGGCTATATTGTGGTGTATCAGTGGTGTTGGTTGTTGGGCTGCCTTTTAAGGCTTCCTGACAGGCTGGCATTGCTGTTTACCCACTGCTCTGCAAACTGCTTTTTTAAAAGCAATCCAATCTCCCTTATCCTCTAGTCACTTTTGTCACAGCTGTGCCATCGAGCCTGTCACATAGCGCTCAGATATTCATTGGGCCTCACACAATCCAAAAGTGTCCAGTGTCCAAAAGTGTGTGCAGAGATTCAAAATCTCCCTTATCCTCTAGTCACTTTTGTCACAGCTGTGCCATCGAGCCTGTCACATAGCGCTCAGATATTCATTGGGCCTCACACAATCCAAAAGTGTCCAGTGTCCAAAAGTGTGTGCAGAGATTCAAAATCTCCCTTATCCTCTAGTCACTTTTGTCACAGCTGTGCCATCGAGCCTGTCACATAGCGCTCAGATATTCATTGGGCCTCACACAATCCAAAAGTGTCCAGTGTCCAAAAGTGTGTGCAGAGATTCAAAATCTCCCTTATCCTCTAGTCACTTTTGTCACAGCTGTGCCATCGAGCCTGTCACATAGCGCTCAGATATTCATTGGGCCTCACACAATCCAAAAGTGTCCAGTGTCCAAAAGTGTGTGCAGAGATTCAAAATCTCCCTTATCCTCTAGTCACTTTTGTCACAGCTGTGCCATCGAGCCTGTCACATAGCGCTCAGATATTCATTGGGCCTCACACAATCCAAAAGTGTCCAGTGTCCAAAAGTGTGTGCAGAGATTCAAAATCTCCCTTATCCTCTAGTCACTTTTGTCACAGCTGTGCCATCGAGCCTGTCACATAGCGCTCAGATATTCATTGGGCCTCACACAATCCAAAAGTGTCCAGTGTCCAAAAGTGTGTGCAGAGATTCAAAATCTCCCTTATCCTCTAGTCACTTTTGTCACAGCTGTGCCATCGAGCCTGTCACATAGCGCTCAGATATTCATTGGGCCTCACACAATCCAAAAGTGTCCAGTGTCCAAAAGTGTGTGCAGAGATTCAAAATCTCCCTTATCCTCTAGTCACTTTTGTCACAGCTGTGCCATCGAGCCTGTCACATAGCGCTCAGATATTCATTGGGCCTCACACAATCCAAAAGTGTCCAGTGTCCAAAAGTGTGTGCAGAGATTCAAAATCTCCCTTATCCTCTAGTCACTTTTGTCACAGCTGTGCCATCGAGCCTGTCACATAGCGCTCAGATATTCATTGGGCCTCACACAATCCAAAAGTGTCCAGTGTCCAAAAGTGTGTGCAGAGATTCAAAATCTCCCTTATCCTCTAGTCACTTTTGTCACAGCTGTGCCATCGAGCCTGTCACATAGCGCTCAGATATTCATTGGGCCTCACACAATCCAAAAGTGTCCAGTGTCCAAAAGTGTGTGCAGAGATTCAAAATCTCCCTTATCCTCTAGTCACTTTTGTCACAGCTGTGCCATCGAGCCTGTCACATAGCGCTCAGATATTCATTGGGCCTCACACAATCCAAAAGTGTCCAGTGTCCAAAAGTGTGTGCAGAGATTCAAAATCTCCCTTATCCTCTAGTCACTGTTGTCACAGCTGTGCCATCGAGCCTGTCACATAGCGCTCAGATATTCATTGGGCCTCACACAATCCAAAAGTGTCCAGTGTCCAAAAGTGTGTGCAGAGATTCAAAATCTCCCTTATCCTCTAGTCACTTTTGTCACAGCTGTGCCATCGAGCCTGTCACATAGCGCTCAGATATTCATTGGGCCTCACACAATCCAAAAGTGTCCAGTGTCCAAAAGTGTGTGCAGAGATTCAAAATCTCCCTTATCCTCTAGTCACTTTTGTCACAGCTGTGCCATCGAGCCTGTCACATAGCGCTCAGATATTCATTGGGCCTCACACAATCCAAAAGTGTCCAGTGTCCAAAAGTGTGTGCAGAGATTCAAAATCTCCCTTATCCTCTAGTCACTTTTGTCACAGCTGTGCCATCGAGCCTGTCACATAGCGCTCAGATATTCATTGTGCCTCACACAATCCAAAAGTGTCCAGTGTCCACAAGTGTGTGCAGAAATTCAAAATCTCCTTTATCCTCTAGTCACTTTGGTCACAGCTGTGCCATCGAGCCTGTCACATAGCGCTCAGATATTCATTGTGCCTCACACAATCCAAAAGTGTACAGTGTCCACAAGTGTGTGCAGAAATTCAAAATCTCCTCTGTCCTATAGACACCTTGTACCTTGTTTTACATTACTATATAGTTTGTTGGATTTTGTCTACATTTCTACCAAAAATGAGGAAGGCTGGTGGAAGAGGCCGTGGAATTGGGCGGGGGTTGGCAGCTGGTAATGATGGTGTTGGTGGTGGATCTGATGGTAGTGGCAAGAGCAAAATAGGACCGAATGCAGGAGGTGTTGAGCCTGCGTCATCGTCTGGCTACATAAGGCCTCGAACGCTTAGTTTTCTAGGAGTTGGCAAACCGCTTTTAAAGCCAGAGCATCAGGAAAAAGTTTTGTCTTACATTGCTGACTCAGCCTCCAGCTCTATCGCCTCCTCTTCTTCAGTTGTAAAAAGTAAAAGCACTGAGTCGTCATTGGAGGCTCATGTTCATGAACCACACCTTTCCTTGTGTCCTTCACCCCAACCAAGATTGAAGGATGACGCAGGCCATACTACTGATTACTCCATGGAGCTGTTTTCACATACCATGCCTGGATTATCAAGTCAAATGGTGAATTACCCAGGCCAAGATGAATCTGACATGGAGTGCACTGATGCACAGCCGCTGATGGATGATTCTGCTGGTACATTCACTCAGAGCACTACATTGTCCTCGCAGTGTACAGAGCCAGATTCTGACCCTGATGAGACTCAGGTGCCCCTTCCCGCACACTATACCACCATACACGGTGACACAGAGGAAGGTGCACATGACATAGAAGAGGAGGTGATGGATGACCCAGTTGTTGACCCAGATTGGCATCCATTGGGGGAAGAGGGTGCTGCTTCCAATAGCTCAGATGAGGAGCATCCACAGCAGACATCGACATCGCAACAGCTGTTATCTGGCAGGCCCGGAGCACTCCAAAGACAGGTTCCAAACATCAAAAGAGTTGCTGGACAGCTTGTCCAGAGGGTCAAAAGATCACAGCGTGCTAGGCCGCAAAATGTCTGCCAAAGTAGGAAGAGTGCAGTGTGGCACTTTTTTGACCAAAATCCTCATGATCAGGCCAAGGTTATCTGTAAGAAGTGCGCAAAGACCTTTAGCCGAGGGAAAAATCTGAAAAATTTGAATACCAGTTGCATGCTTAGACATTTAACCAGCATGCACTTGCAAGCGTGGACACAACACCAAACCTCAAGTGCCACATGTGCAACTGATCACAGCGAAGGTAGTCAGCAACGCTACATTGTTTCCCCCACTGTAAGCCCACCGGTTAGCACAGCAGCAAATGTTGAGGTGTCGCTGCAAGGCCACAGCAGTCAGGGAATCCCACTGTTATATCAACGAAAGACTGATTCTAGGCCATCAGAAAGAACACCAACTCCATCACCATCATCAACCCTCTCTCAGTCCGCCCTGTCCACCGCTACTGCCACCATATGCAGCTCTCAAGTCCAGCTCACCCTCCCAGACACTATGAGTAGGTCAAGAAAGTACTCAGTCTCTCATCCGCATACACTGGGTTTGAACGCCCACATTGCCAAACTAATCTCGTTTGAGATGATGCCCTATTGGTTGGTGGAAAGCACAGCTTTCCGCGAACTCATGGCCTATGCAGTACCACGCTATGACCTACCCAGTCGCCACTTCTTCTCTCGCAAAGCCATCCCAGCCCTCCACCATCATGTGAAAGACCGCATTGTCCATGCACTCAAGCAGTCAGTGAGCGGAAAGGTGCACCTCACAACTGATGCATGGTCCAGTCGGCATGGCCAGGGCCGTTACGTGTCCATCACTGCGCACTAGGTTAATGTGGTGGATGCAGGGTCCACAGGGGACAGCGGTGGTGAGACAGTGCTGCCTAGCCCACAGTATAGGAAACAGTTGGCTGTAGGCGTTCGACCCTCCTCCTCCTCCTCCAGAAGCGAAATCTCGTCCACAGAGCGCAGTCGTACGAGCACTCCATCTGCAGCTGCCACTGTTGCACACGATGTGTCCCCCTATCGAGCAGCTAGTGGAAAGCGTCAGCAGGCTGTGTTGCAGATGATGTGTTTGGGCAACAGACACACCGCCGAGGTGCTGGCTGAGTACTTGAAGCGACAAACCGAGTCATGGCTGGGCAGTGTACATCTTGAGGCAGGCAAGGTAGTTAGTGATAACGGCCGTAATTTTGTGGCAGCCATAGCCCTTTTAAAACTCAGCCATATACCTTGCTTGGCTCACACCTTGAACCTGGTGGTGCAGTGCTTCCTCAAAAATTATCCGGAGTTAACAACCCTGCTCCAGAAGGTGCGAAGACTGTGCGCGCACATCCGCCGGTCGCCTGTACACTCCGTTCGTATGCAGAAGCTGCAGCGATTGCTCCACCTTCCCAACCACCGCCTCATTATCGACATTGCAACAAGGTGGAACTCCACCCTGCACATGGTGGAGTGGCTGTGCGAGCAGAGGCAGGCCATAATGCATTTGTGGGAGGATACACGGCCAGGCACTTTGAGAGCAGACATGGAGTTGACAGGTGTGCAGTGGTCGAAGCTGAAAGACCTCTGTAAAGTCCTTCAGTGTTTTGAGGAATGCACACGGCTGGTAAGCGCAGACGACGCCATCCTAAGCATGAGCATCCCACTTATGCATCTGCTCATGCAAACTTTGACGCACCTTAAGGAGCAGGCGTCTGCAGCCAATGTTGATGAGGAGGAAGAGGAGGAGGGAATCCTTGATGACATTCAGCCATTGTCTGCTCAGGGACCTCTCCTGGACGAGGTGGAGGAAGAAGAGGAGGAGGATGATGGGGATGATTACTTAGGGGAGGAGGATGCATCTCGTGGGGCAAGTGAAAATGTTGGCGTGGCAAGGTCTGGTACAGGGTTTGTGCGTGACTGGAGGGATGTGGATTTGCCAGAAAGTGCTCCTCCAACCAGCACTCGCAGTGCATCATTGACACCGGGAACATTGGCCCACATGTCAGATTATGCCTTGCAGATCCTAAAAAGGGACCCACGCATTGCCAAAATGATGAACGATGACGACTACTGGTTGGCCAGCATCCTGGATCCACGCTATAAAGGCAAATTACAAAACATCATGCCACAGGAGAACCTTGACCTAATATTGGCTAATAAACAAGCAACTCTGGTAAATCGGTTGCTTGAGGCATTCCCAGCACACAGCAGCGGTGATGGTTCTCACACGAGCCGTACGGGCCGGGGGCAGCTTGGCAGAGGTGTTCGTGGTGCACACAGCAGAAGTGGCGTTGGAGACAGGGGTTTCATGACAATGTTGTGGACTGATTTTTCAAATACCGCTCACACCACTGTTAATACTGCATCGATGGAAAGTGACAGGAGACAGCAGTTGTCAACTATGGTTACAAACTACTTTTCCTCCCATATCGATGTTCTCCCACACAGGTCATTCCCCTTTGACTATTGGGCCGCTAAACTGGACACCTGGCCTGAATTGGCCCAATATGCCTTACAGGAGCTCGCTTGCCCAGCTGCAAGTGTGCTATCGGAAAGAGTCTTCAGTGCAGCTGGATCAATCCTGACAGAAAAAAGGACCCGTCTGTCAACCCAAAATGTGGATGATCTAACCTTCATTAAAATGAACCATGCATGGGTTTCCAAGGATTTTGTCCCACCTTCCCCTGATGACACATAGGGTGACAGAAAAATGGCTTGCTTTGGTCCACCTCTTCCTGGGACTTCACCTATTTCGCCTTTTGCATCAGTTGAATGCCCAACATCAACATATGCCACTTTCTAAAACTCCCTAACTGTGCTGCCTCCCCCCCCATGGCCGGGGTCACCACCTAGCGCACTACACCGTGCGAGTGCCGTTGCCCTGGACAGGTGGGTAGGCCGACTCTTGGGCGCGAGCACTGGCACAGGGTCCCTCATAGTGCAATCAAGTGTCTCTGACGGTGGTGGTGCACACCCGCCGTCAGACACACCGCTGTACTATGAGGGGCCCAGTGCCAGTACCGACGCCCACGAGTGGGCCCCCCTTGCTTGGGCAGGGCCCCAGCATTTGCAATCTTTACCTCTCCCTGCTCCTCCGCTGTGTAGTCTGGGCCGTCAAATCCATACTGTGCCTGACACCGTCTGAGCCTGCCTCCTGATGTATAGACATATATTTTGAATGTGTACGCTATCCATACATGTTATCCGGGGATACGGTACCCTTTCTAACCTTTGTGCAATCACGTGCAATCCATACTGGGCCTAACACCGTCTGAGCCTGCCTCCTGAGACATATATTTTGAATGTGTACGCTATCCATACATGTTATCCGGGGATACGGTACCCTTTCTCACCTTTGTGCAATCACGTGTAATCCATACTGGGCGTGAGAACGGCTGGCGAGCTGTTAAGCAAGCTACAGCACCTGTGGTTTGCACACGTAAGTTTTTCATTTTTTCAGGAATGATGGTTAGGCCTAATTCCGGAACTGCGGTTGACCTGCACTTACTGGGAAATCATTGTTCGCGGGTAATAATTGTAATCAGTGATCCCCATCACTAACGTTGTTCAGCGGGTTATCTGCACCTGTAAGCGACAAACGCTGGCCTTTTCAGTGTAGCGCACATGCAGCCACGGACATGTAAGGGCATGACACACCAGTTATTGGCCAATCTCATGTGCCAGAGCCTCACGTGTCCCTCTAGTAAGCCGGACTCGGACCGCGGGGCATGACGGAGTCTCGTTCGTTAACGGAATTAAGCTTGCAATGTGTGCATCTGTTCTGTAGCTGGCATGGTTGAGGTTTCCCAGGTGGAGTCGAATTTAACCATAGGCTCCACTCCTGGTGGTGCCCTTCTGGACATTCCTTTAAGGTTCAGCTTTGCAACCATACTGCCCACGTAAAATAAACACTTTGCCTTCATGAACGCTGTTTGGAGGGTCATGACTCGTGGGAATAACGCCGCCCAATCAGTTAACCTGCTAGAGAGATCCTTCGTTGCTCCCAAGCATGACATCACACTCCCTAGGAAGAAGGTAATGCCACTGTGGCGACCGTACTCCTGGGGGCGACACAAGTGCACTGATGCCCAGCCACTGCTCGATGAATCTGCTGGTACATTGACCCAGACCACTACATTACCCTCGCACGCTACCCGGCCTGAATCTGACCCTGATGAAACTCAGGTTACCCTTCCCATATACAGTTCCATCTTACACGGTGACAAAGAGGAAGCTGCAGATGAAAGTGCAGGTTCGGCCCACCCGCCATCAGACACACCACCGTACTATCAGGGGCCCTGTGCCAGTGCCGTCGCCAACGAGTGGGCCCCCCTGCTTGCCCAGGATCACAGCACTTGCAAAGTTGAAATACTGTGCAGTGAGATGGAAGATGGGGATGACGAGGAGTCTAGACTAGTACAGGGATTCCCTAGCGAGGAGACTTATTTGATTGTTTTCAATGTTGGGACAGCAATTTTTGGGGAGCACTATACTCTGGAGAATGATAGATGGGGCCCACCATACACTGGAACATTCCAAAGGTGGACATCAGACACTGGAGCAGCATTTACAGGGCCCATTATACACTAGAGCATTAGAAATGGGGCCCATTATGTTTGGAGCATTGTTTGGGCCCATAAGACAGTGGAGCTTCATCCATGGGGACCAACATATACTGTAGCATTATGTGGAGCTCATCATATACTGTTTCAAACATTATATGGGACCAATGATTCTGTATGGAGAAATAGATGGGCCTCGTCATGAGATGTAAAAAGTGAAGTATTTTTCATTGTACTATACCGCTATTTCTCTGCCGTATCGGAGCATGATGAGTTGTGGCATGTGTTAAAGGGGCGCTCTTTCGCCCAGGGCACATGAAAACCTGCAGCCAGCCCTCCCTCCCCACAACTTTAGCCAAATAACCCCCATTTTTCAGTGCGTAACTTGTATTATGAAGTTAATTAAGGTTGACAAGCTTAAGTAAGAAGAATTGATGCTTTTGGCATTCAAATGGGCACTGTAGGTGTGTTTCCTGTCCTCCTCTCACTGCTGACTTTTATTCCCCATTGACTTACATTGGGTTTCGTGTTTCGGGACGACCCCGACTTTTCCCTATTATCGGACGATCTTGCTCGACCCGACTTTTGGAAAAGTCGGGTTTCACGAAACGAAACGCGACCCTAAAAAACCAAAAGTCGCTCAACTCTAGTCTCAACTGCCGGAGACGACCAGTTTTTAAGATCAGCCCCCTAATGAGTGAGATCAGTGAGAGGCTTGACCACCACCTGAGAAAACCCATTAATAAATTTGCGGTAATAATTGGCAAAACCCAAAAGACGTTGAAGACCCTTGAGGCAGTCAGCACCCATACTGCTCAGAAACCAGTACCAGGCTCTCACGCAGGAAAACGATGAAGAAATACATCAGGATAAGACTTTGCCAACAAACAGCAACCTTGTACGCCTTCAGAGTCCTCCTGGATGGAGAAAGAAAAATGTTGTGAAGAAGAAACGGAGAGTGGTGGTCATGGGGGATTCCCTGTTGAGAGGAACAGAGGCCGCTATCTGCAGACCGGATATAACTTCAAGAGAAATGTGCTGTCTTCCAGGTGCAAAAATTAAAGATGTGTCTGACAGGATATCAGGACTCTTCAGACCTACAGATGACTACCCATTCCTGCTACTACATGTGGGGACAAATGACACCGCAAGAAACGACCTGGAAACCATCTGCAGAGACTTTGAAGACTTAGGCAAGAAAGTGAAAGAACTGGGAGCGCAGGTGGTCTTCTCTTCCATCCTCCCAGTGGATGGCCATGGAACAAGGAGGTGGAATAAGATTCTGCAGGTGAACAACTGGCTACGTCGATGGTGCCGTCAGCAACGATTTGGATTTCTGGATCACGGAGTGAACTACTTATACGATGGACTACTTGCTAGAGATGGGGTGCACCTTACGAAGACTGGAAAGCAGGTATTTGGAAGTCGCCTTGCTACACTTGTAAGGAGAGCTTTAAACTAGAACAACATGGGAAGGGAAGCAAAAGACCAGAAAAAGCCATACACCTGACAAATGCTACTGAGAACTCTGCTATTAGAAGTGGAAAGGAAGAACAAAGACGAAAGAATCTAATTAAAAAAAATATTGGAGAAAGAGAAACCAATCACAAACTAAAATGTTTCTATACTAATGCACAAAGCATGGGCAACAAACAAGGAGAATTGGAACTACTAACACAGGAAAAGAAATATGATGTCATTGGAATCACTGAAACTTGGTGGGACAATACACATGATTGGAATACAAGACTAGAAGGATACAACTTATTTGCAAGAAACAGACTTGATAAACGAGGAGGGGGTGTCGCATTGTATGTTAGAAATGCGTATATCTGCACAGAGATTGAAGCTTCAGAGACTGGGAGTTCTGTGGAAACTGTTTGGGTAAGAATACAAGGACAGAACAATGGAAAGGACACCATTGTAGGCATTTACTACAGGCCGCCTGTGCAAGCTGAAGATATGGATGAACTCTTTATGCATCAAATGGCCAAGTTCTCCAAAAAATATGACATAGTTGTCATGGGAGATTTCAACTATCCAGACATTTGTTGGGAATCTCTCTCAGGCAAAACTAACAGGTCAAGGAAATTCTTATCCTCTCTTGCTGACAACTTTATCTTCCAAAAGGTAAAGGAGAAAACAAGGGGAACTGCTACCTTGGATCTAATCCTTATAAACAGGGAGGAAATGGTTGAGGAGGTAAAAGTGGCTGGGACCCTAGGAGGTAGCGACCATGCTATTTTAGAATTTTGGATAACTAGAGGCGGAAGACCTGTGAAGACTCAGACGTCAAGGTTAGATTTCAGAAAGGCAGATTTTAAGGGATTCAGAAAGAGAATTGGAGGGATCCAATGGCTGGATATCCTTAAAGACAAAAATGTCCAGGAAGGATGGGAAATCTTGAAAAATGAAATTCTCAAAGCACAGTTGTTAACAATTCCGAAAAGAGGGAAGAATAGGAAGCATTTAAGGAAACCAGGATGGATGAACACAGAGCTTAAGCACATGCTAAAAAGGAAGCAAAAAATGTTTATAAAATGGAAAGAAGGAGGCATATCTAAAGAAGAATATAATGCTGTCTGCAGAACCTGCAAGGCACAAATCAGATTATCTAAAGCTGAAAATGAATTGAGGCTTGCAAGAGATGTCAAAAGCAATAATAAAGGATTTTGGGGATATGTCAAAAGTAAAAGAAAAGTCAAAGATGCTATAGGATTTTTACAGGATGAAAATGATGAAATGGTAAGACAGGATGTTGAGAAGGCTGAACTTTTAAATTCCTATTTTGCATCTGTTTTCTCTCAGAAAGGAAATGTAACATCAACTGTTATTCACTGTCCTATTAAGGGAATAGAAGAATCCAGGATATCTATAAACAGAAAGATAGTGAGGAAACACTTAGCTAACCTAAATGTATTCAAGTCTCCAGGTCCAGCTGAATTACACCCCAGAGTACTGAAGGAGATAGCAGAAGAAATTTTTGAACCCCTCTCCATAATCTTTGAAAATTCTTGGAGAACAGGAGAAGTGCCAGAAGACTGGAGAAGAGCAAATGTTGTTCCTATCTTCAAAAAGGGGAAGAAGGTGGACCCAGGCAACTATAGGCCGGTGAGTCTGACTTCTATACCAGGAAAGATCTTTGAACAAATTATTAAACAACATGTATGTCAATACCTGGATAAGAATGAAGTGATTAAACAGAGTCAGCATGGGTTTGTAACTAATAAGTCATGTCAGACTAATTTAATTTCCTTCTATGATGGTATTACTGATTGGGTGGATCAAGGAAATGCTGTAGATATAGTATATCTTGACTTCAGCAAAGCATTTGACAAAGTCTCTCATACAATCCTTATTGAAAAAATGACTAAGTATGGAATGGACAAGGCAACTGTTAGGTGGATTCATAACTGGCTTAGTGATCGGACCCAAAGAGTGGTCGTAAATGGCTGCACATCCAGTTGGAAGAATGTCTCAAGTGGGGTACCACAGGGCTCTGTCCTGGGCCCTGTATTGTTCAACATCTTTATCAACGATTTAGATGAAGGAATTGAGGGTAAACTGATTAAATTTGCTGATGACACAAAGCTAGGAGGGATAGCTAATACTAGAGAAGAGAGAGAGAGGATTCAAAAAGATTTAAATAAACTGGAGAAGTGGGCAGCAACTAACAGAATGGTTTTTAACAGGGAGAAATGCAAAGTACTACATCTGGGCAATAAAAATGAAAAAAGCATATATAGAATGGGAGGAATAGGGCTAAGTGACAGCACATGTGAAAAAGACTTGGGTATACTAATAGATCACAGACTGAATATGAGTCAACAGTGTGATGCAGCAGCAAAAAAGGCAAATGCAATTCTAGGATGTATTAACAGAAGCATACAGTCTAGATCACGTGAAGTAATTATTTCCCTCTACTCCTCTTTGGTCAGACCTCATCTGGAATATTGTGTCCAATTTTGGGCACCACATTTTAAAAAAGACATCAACAAACTGGAGCAAGTTCAGAAAAGAGCGACCAGAATGGTGACCGGTCTGCAAACCCTGTCTTATGAGGAAAGGTTGCAGGATTTGGGAATGTTTAGTTTGCAAAAGAGAAGACTGAGAGGAGACTTAATAGCTGTCTACAAATATCTAAAGGGCTGTCACATTGTAGAAGGATCAACTTTATTCTCATTTGCACAAGGAAAGACTAGAAGCAATGGGATGAAGCTGAATGGGAGGAGACACAGATTAGATATTAGAAAAAACTTTTTGACAGTTAGAGTGATCAATGAGTGGAACAGGCTGCCACGAGAAGTGGTGAGTTCTCCTTCAATGGAAGACTTCAAACAGAGGCTGGACAGACATCTAACTGGGATGATTTAGCGAATTCTGCTTTGAGCAGGGGGTTGGACCAGATGGCCCAGGAGGTCCCTTCCAACTCTACGATTCTATGATTCTATGATTCTATGAGATCTCTGGGTTGTACCCAATCAAAAATGGCTTGTACCTTTCCAGGGTCCATACGAAACCCAATGGCAGAAGGGATGAACCCCAGAAAGGACAGCTCTTGGACAAAAAATGAACATTTCTCAGGTTTAGCGAACAGAGAGTTCTCTCGTAACCTATGAAGAACTGCACGTAAATGACCCATATGAGATTCTTTGTCAGCTGAAAATACAAGAATATCATCTAGATATACCACCATAAAGCACCCAATGAAGTCAGAAAAAACATCATTAATGAAGTTTTGAAAAACTGCTGGTGCATTCATGAGACCAAAGGGAATGACCAAACTTTCAAACAAACCCTCAGAAGTGAGAAATGATGTTTTCCACTCATCCCCCTTCCAAATACAGATAAGATTATACGCTCCCCTGAGATCTAACTTGGAAAACCACTTAGCCCTAGATACAGTAATTGGTTGTAAAGATCTGGAATAAGCGGGAGAGGGTAGGTATTTCTCACCATAATTTTCTTTAGTTCCCAAAAATTGAGGCAAGGTGTAAACCACCATCTTTCTTTTTGACAAAAAAAGAATCCAGCAGCCACAGCAGAGACAGAGGGATGGATGTGACCCTTGCGTAAACTTTCTGAAATATAATCTTTCATAGCGGTACATTCTGGGCCGGATAGATTGTACAAACGGGCTTTGGGCAATTTAGCACCCGGAATAAAATTAATAATACAATCATAGGGGCGATGTGGTGGCAAGACCTCAGCCTCTTTTTCGGAATACACGTCCTTAAAATCTTTCAGGTACTCCGGAACACCCTCCAGATTAACGGACGACACCAGAACAGCAGAAAGACAACCATTTGAACAATTAGGACCCCATTTCACAATATCCTGAGATTCCCAGGCAGTAACAGGATTATGCAACTGCAATCAGGGGAATCCCAACACCAGTCCCGCTGGAAGATTATCCAGAACATAACATGAAATTCATTCCTGATGCAAGGAACCCACCCACTTTGAGGAGAAACTCCTCAGATACAAGCTTAACAATATTTTTGACCAGCAGTGTCTTATCAATGGCAATGATATGGATTAGGGTTTCAAGCCTAACTGTCCCTATCTTAAGGTCCCGTTACATTTGGCGATGCACCAGCGATCCCGACAACGATACGACCCGGTCAGGTTCGCTGGTGCATCGCTAAATGGTTGCAATTGAGCTGCCAAACAGGCAGATCTCTCCAGCGATGCAGCAGCGGTCGGCGGTCGTTACTTACCTGTCACACGCAGTTCTGATGATGTCTTCCGCCCGCGTCCATGCGTCGCTCGTCAGCACCAGCAGGAAGCCAGCGATGAGAAAATGGACCAGGACGTAGTGACGAGGTCAGCTTACGCTGAGTCGACTTTTCTTTAGAGTGGACCCTCTGGGTTGTGGCACCCACCCACCTAGGACGAGCTGACATTTTGAGGAACCACCCCCTATACAGGGAGTGTCAGGGGCAAGACCAAGGGGGTGAGCTACCATGACTGCTGGCACCAGACAGCCGCCTTAGGTAGACACTAGGTACGAGTGTCTGATGACAAGGACGAGTAGGAAGACAAGACAAGACGTAAGTTCAAGGTATCTTCATTAAGACAACTTCAGGAAAACATTCAGTGCAAAACGTGATAACAAGCAAACACGGCAAGGTGCGTGCAAGGCATACTAAGGTCCATGGCATGGTACATGCCAGGAGGCAAGCCTGGTTACCGGCAAGAACATGATGGTATCGGACTCCGGACAGCAGGCAACGATCAACAGGGTCATCAGGTTCCGGAGCTCTGATGGCGATCGGCAGGATCCGGGCATCCGGCAAACCAGGGTACAGGCAAAGAAGCACGACAGATATCCAGGCATGGTGCGTGTCAGGGAACACGCCGAGGTCCAAGGCAGGATTCCAGGCAGGGTGCGTGCTAGGGGTACACCAGGGTCCAGGGCAAGGTGCAAGGCAGGGTGCGTGTGTAGGGGACACGTCAGGGTTCAAAGCAAGGTGCAAGGCAAGGTGCATGTGTAGGGGACACGCCAGGGTTCAAAGTTCAACAAACAAGACAGGGTGCGTATGTAGAGACATGCCAAGGCATAAGGCAGAGTCCTGCGCGTGCAGAGAGACACGCCAGGGTCAGGTTCAAGGCAGAGTCCTGCGTGTGCAGAGAGACACGCCAGGGTTGGGTTCAAGGCAAAGTCCTGCGCATGCAGAGAAACACGCCACTGCGCGTGCAGAGGGCACGCCAGTGTCAGGGTTCAAGACAGAGTCCTGCGCGTGCAGAGAGACACGCCAGGGTCAGGATTAAAAGCAGAGTCGTGCGCGTGCAGAGGACACGCCAGGGACAGAGTACAGGCAAGGACCTGTACGTGCGAGAGGGCAGACAGGGTACATGGCAAGACCTGCGCATACTTTTACAGAAGCACGGGGAGGTATGCCACGGGGCAGGCTCGGGCCTGCGTGTGCTAAGAGAAGCACGGAGAGCACAGTGCAGAGACAGCATGAGTGCAAGAAAGCACAGAGAGCACGGCTGGGGCACTGGCTAGCTGGACGGGCTGCAGCACAAACAGGCAGGTAAGACTCCAGCGAACCCGACTGGGGCATAGCAGGTAACACAGCTGTTACTGACCAACGAGCATGGCTGAGGCACAAGCAGGCGGGCACAACTGAGGCACAAGCAGGAGGCTAGGAAGGCCAGGCGCAAGCAAAGGGCACACGAAGAAACAAGGTGTCAGGATCCTAGGACTTTCCGGTCTGTTTTGAATGAACTTTTGCCCTTGGTTAAGATGGAGTTTTTGGTCCTGTCGCATCACTTCCTCTTAGCTGCCCTTAGTTAAGATGGAGTTTTCGTTTACATCACTTCCTCCCCAGCTGCATAAAAACCCGCCCCTAAGCACAAGCAAATCACTTGAGTATATTGATTCCTGGTGTGCTCCTGCCTTGCCACTCTCCCAGATCTTGTGACTCTGGAACAACCCTGCTTCCTGCTTGAGACTTCACCTCTCTGGACTTCTGGCTACCGTACCCGGTTAGTGTTTGTGCCCACTGAAGGTCCCCTTACTGGATCTCCACCGGACTCATCATACCAGAGGCTCGCTACAACTGGACTTCTGTTTGCTATACTGGTTAGTAGCTGTTACCCGGTGCCCGCTGAACATTATCCTGCTGGACATTTGTTATACTCTGGACTTTGCCTGCAATACCCGGTTATATTCCGTACTCAGTGACTCTTAATAACTTACCATCCTTGCTGAACCTTTTGCTATGTGCTGCTGTATGTCTGTGCTCTGAACCCGTTACGTATTTCCACGTTTGTTGTGCACAATTGTATATAAATCACTTGCTTCACTAAGCGTGTCTCTGCCGTCATTGCCCTACGCCATTGAAGTCCTTATAACATACATAAGTATTATATTATACTCAAGCCATTTTTAGAGGACTTCGCTGGGGCAATGTCAGAGGCACGATTAGATCAGCTATACTCCATGATCCACTCCTTACAGCAGGACATGGATGCTGTGCACGCCAGGCTTGGAGATATCGAGGGACGGCTGAATCATGACCACCAGTTCCTGGGTACAGCTATGCAGGAGCTACAAGGCAAGGTGGAGGCTCAGGTGGCCGACCGTACCTCGCCCGGATTTGCTCCCAGTATGCTTAAATTACCTCCCTTCCGCTTTAATGGTGAGCGCAGTCAGTTCCGTGGCTTCATTAATCAGTGCATGCTATTCTTTGATGTGAATACTGGCTATTACCGATCGGATCGATCTAAAGTATTATGCATAATCATGCTGCTGACTTCACGTGCCCTGGCCTGGGCTAACCCGATGATTGAGACCAGGGACGTGCGGTTGAACTGCTTAGAGGATTTTCTAACAGCTATGGCACTGATGTTCGACGATCCGAACCGCCGTAATACTGCTGAAACGGCTCTCCTTTCTTTACGGCAAGGCAAGCGGCCTGTGATTGAATATGTCACCGACTTCAAAAGAATGGTGGTGGACACTGACTGGGGTAACAATGCGTTGTTGTCGGTATTTAAAAAGGGACTGTCCGGTGCCATCAAGGACGAGTTAGCCCGTGCCAAATCACCCGATGATCTTGACCTGTTCCTTCAATACTGTGTGCGCATTGATACCCGTTTAACAGAGCGCAGACAGGAAAGATGGGCAGCACTTAACCGGGTACCTGACTTTCCGTCACCTACCAGGGAACCTGTTCCTAAGACACCACGAGAGCCTGCGGAGGTTCCCATGTAAGTGGACTCTGTACAAAACCGAGAGAACCAGGAACGCCGCGAACATCGGCTCCGTGAACGGCTATGTTTTTATTGCGGCAAATCAGACCATTTCCTTATTGACTGTCCAAGGCGTCCTAAACGTTCCAATAAGATCTTGGCGGCTGTAGCCGAATATGATAATACCGACATAGAATCCGAAGCTAGTTCCCACCTGGATGCGGTATTTCCCTCCACAGTATTATCCACTGCAGCTAAGGACTCTGAAGGGAGATCCACCCACTGCTCGCTCCATATACAAATAAAATGGAAGAAACAGCTAATTCCTACGGCTGCAATGATTGACTCTGGGGCTGGGGGGAATTTCATGGATCTCTCTTTTGCTAGGAAACACGGTATCCCGTCTCAACAGAGAGCATCACCAGTTACCATGGAAACCGTGGACGGGTCCCCATTGACTTCCGGACTCATGGATAAAGAGACTGTACCCCTCGAATGTATGATCAAACCAGGTCAGCAGCAGACCCTTGTCTTTATGTTAATTTCATCTCCACATTTTCCAGTCATTTTAGGAATCCCCTGGCTTCGGGCTACCAATCCAGTCATCAACTGGGAGACAAAAGAGATTTCCTTCCCATCCCAGACTGCTCCTGCCGTAAAACCAACTGAACCGGCTCCAACAACGCATGCTATGGAGGACAATGTACAGGTACCCGTTCTGCCCCCGGTCTATCATGACTTTCTCGACATCTGCAATAAACAGAATGCTGATCAGCTCCCCCCACATAGACCTTACGATTGTCCTATAGACTTATTACCCGGAGCGGAGATACCGTTTGGACATGTGTACCCGTTGGCGGCCCCTGAACTACACGCCCTAAAAGAATATATTGATGAGAATCTTGCCAAGGGTTTCATTCGTCCCTCTACCTCACCCGCAGGGGCACCCTTCTTCTTTGTAAAGAAGAAGGACGGAACTCTGCGCCCTTGCATAGATTACCGGGAGCTCAACAAGATCACCATCCGGAACCGGTACCCATTGCCCCTGATCCCCGAATTATTAGAAAGGGTCCAACAGGCTACAATTTTCACCAAGTTAGATCTCCGTGGGGCGTATAACCTGCTCCGTATCCGTCCAGGGGACGAATGGAAGACAGCATTCAGGTGTAGATACGGACATTTTGAGTATTTAGTCATGCCCTTCGGCCTTTGCAACGCCCCCGCAACATTCCAACACTTGGTGAACGATATATTCAGGGACATTATGGACCAGTTCATGGTCATCTACCTGGACGATATTTTGATTTATTCTAATTCTTTACAGGAACATCAAGAGCATGTCAAGACGGTCCTTGCTCGCCTACGTGATAACCGCCTGTACATCAAGCTTGAGAAATGTGAATTTCATTGTACTAATATTCAATTTCTAGGGTATGTCATTTCTCCACAGGGTCTAAATATGGAAACAAGCAAGATAAAAGCAATACTGGAATGGCCGGTACCGGGTACCATCAAAGAGGTGCAACGATTCGTCGGATTTGCCAACTTCTACAGGCGTTTCATCCGTAATTTCTCAGAAATTGTCCGCCCTATTACCGCATTAACCAAGAAGGGTCAGAGGTTTGTGTGGTCCGTCCAGGATCAGGAGGCTTTTGACCATCTCAAGGTTTGTTTTACATCAGCACCAATTCTGATTCACCCAGACCCCTCACCTCCGTTCCTTGTAGAAGTCGATGCCTCTGATTATGCTCTGGGAGCAGTTCTGTCCCAGAGAACTGGGGACAAAGCTTTACTGCACCCATGTGCTTTCTTTTCTCGACGGTTGTCCCCTGCGGAGAGGAATTATGATGTTGCAGACAAGGAGTTGCTGGCGATCGTGTCTGCTTTCAAAGAATGGCGGCACCACTTACAGGGAGTGGCACAACAAGTGGTGGTACTCACAGATCACCGCAACCTGGAATTTCTGAAATCTGCCAGATGTCTGTCCCCACGGCAAGCCAGGTGGAGCCTTTTTCTTAATCAATTTAATTTTGTTGTCACATATCGACCAGGTTCCCGTAACGGAAAGGCTGATGCCTTATCCCGTCTCCACACCTCGGACCCTGTGCCTTTATCATCATCTCAAACCGTGTTGTCTGATTCCAACTTCATCGGAGTGATCCAGGACCAGGACTTATGGAAGGACTTCAAGCAGGCCTATGATGGTGATGTATTCCTTGCTGACCCCCCGAGCGACGTGGCACTTGTTCTTCGGAATGGTGTGTGGTTACGAGAACGTCGCCTGTATGTCCCGGAGGCTGTAAGACTTCGAGTCCTTAAATTGGTTCATGACTCCATGGTGGCAGGACATAGGGGGGTACAAAAAACTCAGGAGTTCTTGACCCGGTTCTTCTGGTGGCCTACCTGTATGAAAGACGTGAAAGACTACGTCACATCATGTGTGATCTGTGCCCGGTGCAAGGTCCCTCGTATGGCTCCTACAGGCCTCCTCCAGCCTTTACCCGTGCCGTCTCGCCCCTGGGGGTCCATCTCCATGGATTTTATTGTGGATCTGCCTCCATCAAGTGGCAGCACTACTATCCTTGTAGTGGTAGACCGGTTGACCAAAGCCGCCCATTTCATCCCCTGTACTGGCCTCCCCTCGGCCACAGAGACTGTTGACCTGGTAGTACGGAACGTATTTCGTTTACACGGGGTCCCGGATCAGATCATCTCTGACCGAGGTGTTCAATTCACCTCTAGGTTCTGGAAGGGGTTTTGTTCTGCACTCCAAATTAATGTGTGTCTATCTTCGGCCTACCATCCTCAGACGAATGGACAGACGGAACGGACCAACCAGACCCTGGAACAATACCTGAGATGTTACGTGAGCCATCTACAGGACGATTGGGTGAAGCTCCTTCCTCTGGCAGAATTCTCCTACAACAACACCCAGAGTAGTTCCACGAAGGTAACACCCTTTTTTGCAAACCTGGGTTACCATCCAAGTATTCTGCCTAGGTCACCGGTCGCAGTCCCTATACCCGCGGTTGGAGACAGGGTGACGGAGTTGCAACGAGTTCAGGAGGTCCTGAAAGACACCTTGACAACTGCTCAGCGACGTTACAAGGACTCGGCAGATGCTCATAGGTGACCGGCACCCTCGTACCAGGTAGGGGACTCTGTTTGGTTGCCCACCAAAAACCTGAAGCTTGGTGTCCCTTCACAGAAGCTGGGGCAAAAATACATCGGCCCATTCAGGATCTCCGGGATTGTGAACTCCGTGGCCTGTCGGCTGAAGTTACCACGGACTATGAAGGTACACCCGGTCTTTCATGTTTCTCTGCTCAAACCGGTAACTCCTAATACCTTTCAGGGACGTGTTGTACCACCTCCTCCCCCGGTGATGGTAGATGGCCAAGAAGAATTTGTCGTTGAGGCCATTCTCGACTCCCGTCTCCATCGGCGACGGCTGCAATAACTGGTTCGCTGGCAAGGCTATTTACCCGAGGACGACTCCTGGGAACCCGTTGACAACATCAACGCATCTAGGAAGATTGCTCAGTTCCATCGGAGGTACCCGGACAAGCCCGGTCCTGTTCCGTCCTGAGGCCGTTTTTTGGGAGGGATGTACTGTCAGGATCCTAGGACTTTCTGGTCTGTTTTGAATGAACTTTTGCCCTTGGTTAAGATGGAGTTTTTGGTCCTGTCGCATCACTTCCTCTTAGCTGCCCTTAGTTAAGATGGAGTTTTCGTTTACATCACTTCCTCCCCAGCTGCATAAAAACCCGCCCCTATGCACAAGCAAATCACTTGAGTATATTGATTCCTGGTGTGCTCCTGCCTTGCCACTCTCCCAGATCTTGTGACTCTGGAACAACTCTGCTTCCTGCTTGAGACTTCACCTCTCTGGACTTCTGGCTACCGTACCCGGTTAGTGTTTGTGCCCACTGAAGGTCCCCTTACTGGATCTCCACCGGACTCATCATACCAGAGGCTCGCTACAACTGGACTTCTGTTTGCTATACTGGTTAGTAGCTGTTACCCGGTGCCCGCTGAACATTATCCTGCTGGACATTTGTTTTACTCTGGACTTTGCCTGCAATACCCGGTTATATTCCGTACTCAGTGACTCTTAATAACTTACCATCCTTGCTGAACCTTTTGCTATGTGCTGCTGTATGTCTGTGCTCTGAACCCGTTACGTATTTCCACGTTTGTTGTGCACAATTGTATATAAATCACTTGCTTCACTAAGCGTGTCTCTGCCGTCATTGCCCTACGCCATTGAAGTCCTTATACCATACATAAGTATTATACAAGGCAAAGCAAGAAACAAAGCAAAGCTAGGCAGGGTACAGAACAATGAGCGGAACGTAAGCAGAAACATAGAGCCAGGTCAGAGCGAGAACAGTCCTAGCAGCGGAGTGTAGGCTGAAGCCCAGAGCCGGGTCAAGGGAGAACCTGGAGACTAGCATGGAAATGTGCAAGACAGCACGATAGGACAGAGTCTAGCAGCGGAGCATAGGCCGAAGCCCAGAGCTGGGTCAAGGGAGAAGCTTGAGACTACACATGGAAATGTGCAAAAGAGCACCATAGGGCAGAGTACGGAAAACCAGGCAGAGACAAGAAACATGAGAAGTACTACAATGCTCAGAATAGCAAAGACAAGTCATGGCGAAACAGGCAAAGGCAGAGAACAGCGGAAGTGCTACAAGGCAAAGCAAGGCAAGGACAAACATGGCACGAGAGACAACACAAGACATGGCATGAGACAAGAGGCAGGGTACAAGCACAGAGCGTGTGCAGAGACGCACTACAGAGCAGAGTGCAGGGGCACAGAATACAGGGAGCGACCGAGCAGACCAAGCAGCAATGCAGGGAAGCAACACAATACTCAGGCCCCGACCATAGGAAGGGGCGGCATTATGATGAGTCACCGAAGGAGGAAAAAACAAAATACTAGCTAAGTCCAGAAAAGCCAGAGAGGTTGGCAGCTATCGGATTGCAGACCCCTGAACCTATCCACAACAACTAGCAGTAGCCGTGGGGGGCTCCTACGGTGCCCTAGACCCCTCGATCACAGCCGGAGAACTACATAGCCCAAAGACAGAAAGGGGAAAAACTAAACTGCCCCAGAGCACACCCCAAAGCAATAGGCAGCCCCAACATACAATGACGGTGAAGCAAGATGAAAACACTAACACAGATAGAAAGATAGGTTGAGCAAATGATGGGGCCCAAGCCAACTAAAATAGGACAGGATAGAAAAGCTGCTGTCTGCCATTCGCAAAAACGCTATCCAAAATGTGCCAACTGACTGATAGGAAAAACAGGCCCTGAAGTCGCTAGGCTTCAAAAGACTAAATCAGCACTCAGGTATATTCTGAAGACAGAACAAAAGATCAACAGATCAGAGACAAAAATGGAATTCAGCTCACCCCCGGCCAGGGATGGCAGAACTCCCAAAAAACAAGGCAAAACAAAAACAAAACTGAAGTGTACAAAGCAGAGCAGAAAAACTTAGCTTTGAGACGCAGGAATCAGACTGGTCTCCAAGAATCCAGCAGGATCACCAGCAAGGCAGAAGGGCGTCGGCTGCCTTATATCCAGTCCTCAATTCCAGCCACCCAGTCATCATCTAGCTGCCCAGGTGTTTGGTAATCAGCCTCACTACCTTCCTTCACCAGAGGAGGGAGTTCATCAGATCTCAACGGTGAAGGGAAAAATGAACTCACAACAGGGCGGTCTGATATAGCACCATAGCACCTGCACTTCCGGGTGAGGATCAAGGAAAGACTTCTGGTTCAGATCCTCCAGGATCATAGAGATCGTTGCTAGATCAGGCTGGGCAGAACCATAGAGAAGGTCACATGATCAGGGCTCCAGGAATACATAGAGGATTGCAGAATCAGAGTGCTGGAACACAGGAAAGGTCACATGATCAGGGGGTCCAGGAATACATAGAGGATTGCAGAATCAGACAGTGCTGGAACACAGGAAAGGTCACATGATCAGGGCTCCAGGAATACAGAGGATTGCAGAATCAGAGCAGAGACGCATGGTTACCTAGCAACGGCGTGCAGCTATGAGGTAAGGCGCGCGTGCACACCGCTCCAGGCATCTTGCAGCATGAGACACAACGGGCATGAGAATTCAGTACACGTGCACACCGCTCCAGGAGTCATGCAGCATACCAGACATGGCGGGCATGATAGTTCGGTGCACATGCACACTGCTCCAGGGGTCATGCAGCATAACAGACATGGTGGGCATGACAGGCATAACGGACATGACAGGCACAACGGACATGGCGGGCATGACAGACGTTCTCGTGCGATCAGCGATATCCAGCGGGGGGGGCCAGTCGGAGGTAAGTGTCACATGCAGCGAGATCGCTAGCGAGATCGCTGTTGCGTCACAAAATCAGTGACGCGCTAGCGACATCGCTTGTGTAAAAGGCCCTTTACTCTTGGAAACCAGGCTCGAGTCAATGAAGTTCATGGACGACCCACAGTCCACAAAAGCTGAAGTGGCTGTGTAACCATCCCCACAACAAAGTTCCACCTCCAACAAAATCTTTTGAAATGAGGAAAAGGGTACCTGAGAACCTGGGTGACCAAGAATGTGCTCGGCTAGGCTCAGAGATATTGCATTCTGTTATTATAGGTCATTTTCCAGATTCAGTACCTCAGAGCTTGGCTGTGACCTGTGGTGCCTTAGTTACACAAAGGAATCCAGTTTGGCTGTAGCTGCTCTAGAACTCACACTCTTGTGCTAATTGCTAGTCACCAAGCTTCAGAGGGCTTGTTCCTGGAGTTTAATTAAAGAGAAACAATGATCCTGTGGAATCCCAAGGTTGGGGGGCACATTCCACGAGTGGAGTGAGATGTCCTGAACCTATAATCCAAAATGGAGTCTCCCTCGTCCCTCACACACCCTCACTACTAAACTTGTAAGTAAAGAGTTAAATAAACACACACATACATACCGAGAATATAGAATAGTAGCGTGCTAAGATTGTCCTCGTATATCAGACGAGACTCACTAATGCAAGTCAACTGGTGAGAGAAAAAAATCGCATGTCTTTCGGACCATGCAAGTGCAGTACGATTTTTTACACACTCATGTCCTTGAAGACCTGACATTTCATCTGCGTAAAATCACAGTGTGACCTGACAAAATAGACTAGATAGAATAGATATACACATAGAATAGATAGATATAAAGATGTCAGTCACATACAGTATATAATTAGTACAGTGCGTGTGTAGCTTAATGTACAAGTATTTAATTTATAAATGGTTATTTTTCTGTAAAACATGGCATGGGCTCCAGTGTAATTTTCATAACCAGCAGAGAGAAAGTGGACAGCTGTGGGCAGATATTTATAGCCTGGGTAGGGGGTAATACCCATGGAGCTTCCCAGTCTTTTGATATCAGCTCACAGATGTACAGTACAGACCAAAAGGTTGGACACACCTTCTCATTCAAAGAGTTTTCTTTATTTTCATGATTATGAAAATTGTAGATTCACTCTGAAGGCATCAAAACTATGAATTAACACATGTGGAATTATATAATTAACAAAAAAGTGTGAAGCAACTGAAAATACTGTATGTCTTATATTCTAGGTTCTTCAAAGTAGCCACCTTTTGCTTTGATTATTGCTTTGCACACTCTTGGCATTCTCTTGATGAGCTTCAAGAGGTAGTCACCGGAAATGGTTTTCACTTCACAGGTGTGCCCTGTCAGGTTTAATAAATGTGATTTCTTGCCTTATAAATGGGGTTGGGACCGTCAGTTGTGTTGTGCAGAAGTCTGGTGGATACACAGCTGATAGTCCTACTGAATAGACTGTTAGAATTTGTATTATGGCAAGAAAAAAGCAGCTAAGTAAAGAAAAATGAGTGGCCATCATTACTTTAAGAAATGAAGGTCAGTCAGTCCAAAAAATTGGGAAAACTTTGAAAGTGTCCGCAATTGCAGTGGCAAAAACCATCAAGCGCTACAAAGAAACTGACTCACATGAGGAGCGGGCCAGGAAAGGCAGACCAAGAGTCACCTCTGCTGCGGAGGATAAGTTCATCCGAGTCACCAGCCTCAGAAATCACAGGTTAACAGCAGCTCAGATTAGAGACCAGGTCAATGCCACACAGAGTTCTAGCAGCAGACACATCTCTACAACAACTGTTAAGAGTAAACTTTGTGCAGCAGGCCTTCATGGTAAAATAGCTGCTAGGAAACCACTGCTAAGGACAGGCAACAAGCAGAAGAGACTTGTTTGGGCTAAAGAACACAAGGAATGGACATTAGACCAATGGAAATCTGTGCTTTGGTCTGATGAGTCCAAATTTGAGATCTTTGGTTCCAACCACCGTGTCTTTGTGCAACGCAGAAAAGGTGAACGGATGGACTCTACATGCCTGGTTCCAACTGTGAAGCATGGAGGAGGAGGTGTGATGGTGTGGGGGTGCCTTGCTGGTGACACTGTTGGGGATTTATTCAAAATTGAAGTCATACTGAACCAGCATGGCTACCACAGTATCTTGCAGCGGCATACTATTCCATCCGGTTTGCGTTTAGTTGGACCATCATTTATTTTTCAACAGGACAATGACCCCAAACACACCTCCAGGCTGTGTAAGGGCTATTTGACCAAGAGTGAGAGTGATGGGGTGCTACGCCAGATGACATGGCCTCCACAGTCACCAGACCTGAACCCAATCGAGATGGTTTGGGATGAGCTGGACCGCAGAGTGAAGGCAAAAGGGCCAACAAGTGCTAAGCATCTCTGGGAACTCCTTCAAGACTGTTGGAAGACCATTTCCAGTGACTACCTCTTGAAGCTCATCAAGAGAATGCCAAGAGTGTGCAAAGCAGTAATCAACGCAAAAGGTGGCTACTTTGAAAAACCTAGAATATAAGACATATTTTCAGTTGTTTCACACTTTTTTGTTAATTATATAATTCCACATGTGTAAGGCTAGTTTCAGACTAACATTTCAGGGCGCAGCGCAGGGCCGCCGCTAAGCCCCGCCCCTGGCTGCGCCCCCTCCTGTCATCTCCTCCTCCGATCGAATGACTGTGCATGCGATCAGCGTACCCTATACTTAGCATTGGGTGCGCTGATCGTGCGCTGGTCTGATTTTTCTGGCGCTGCGCCCAGCGCACAAAAATGCAGCACAACGTGTTTTTGTGCGCTTGGCGCAGCACCAGCAAAATCAGACCAGCGCACGATCAGCGCACCCAACGCTAAGTATAGGGTACGCTGATCGCATGCACAGTCATGCGATTGGAGGAGGAGATAACAGTAGGGGGCGCGGCCAGGGGAGGGGTTTACCGCCGGCCCTGCTCTGCGCCCAGAAACGCTAGTCTGAAACTAGCCTTAATTCATAGTTTTGATGCCTTTAGAGTAAATCTACAATTGTGTCCAAACTTTTGGTCTGTACTGTACACTAAGCCTTTCCTGGTTATTTTAAATTGGGGACCCCCTCAAAACATTATGTAGACCAACCTAAATTTAATAACCAGCAAAAGTTAGGCAGACAGCTGAGGGATGATATTAATAGCCTGGGAAGGAGCCATGGGTATTGGCCCTGTTCCAGACTAAAAACATTAGCTCTCAGCGGATCCAGAAAAGGCACATTCATAAGATGCCCCAATTCTGGCACTTAGCCTCACTCTTCCCACTTGCCCAGGTGCTGTGGCAAGTGGGTTGACAGCAATGGGGTTGATGTCACCTTTGTATTGTCAGGTGAAATCATGCGCAGACATTTGTAATGGAGAGGAGTTTATAAGACGCCCCCATTACTAACCCCATAGTGATATTATGAAAAAACTCTCACCCAGAATAAAGTCATTTAATTGAAATAATGACACAGACTCCTTTATTGAATGTAAATTAAACAATGCTCACGTCATCGCCAAATCCACTGAAGCCAACATCTGTAAATGAATTAACATAATAAGCAACAATATACCTCACCTATCTGAAGTGAAGAGATAATCCATAATGTCCCACGACGATCCTTATGATTTTGAGAGCAGTCACATCCTGCTCTCAAGGACTGCCGACTACACACTGACCCAGGAAGTAATCGCTCCTACAGTGTGTAGCGTTGAGCTGCAGTGGGAAAATTCACCGGAATTCATCAGCTGATGAACTTACTCATGCAGCAGTGCCATAAATGACATCACAGGGGCTGATCAGCTGATGAACTGTGGTGAATTTTCTCACCGCAGCTTAGCGCACACACTGCAGGAGCGATTACATGCTCCTGTCAGTGTGTCTCCAGCTGCGTGGTAGAGCAGTCGTATCAGATGATGTGAATGCTCTACAAGTGATCTGAATCGTCGTGGGACAGTATGGATTACAGCGGATAGGTGAAGGATATGGTGGTTTATTATTTTTTATTTTTTCCATGTGACACGGGCATCGGAGATTAGGCGTTAAGGTGAGTATATGGTTTTTTTTTGTTTTTATGTCAATATTTATGTCTTTATTTTAATTTTTCCTTTTACTACGCCCATCAGCCACCTCCTGATCCTGCTGTAATCAGTGACAGCAGGCGTTGGCTGATGGGAATAGTAGTCTCATCAGCCGATGCCGGTGACCTGCAGTACGCTTTTTATTGTGGGTCACCGTCACATCTGCGGGGTCACATTGACATCTGACAGTGTGACCACGCAGCGCTCTGACCAACGGTAACAATCTAACTGCGGTAACAAACACAAAAATTGAGCTTGGTTTGAGTTGGTACACATGCAGCACATAAACGCATGTTCACATTGGCCATAAACAGTCACCTTGTCGACGGTGGGATGGCTTTTATGCTATATTTGATCAAATACAGTATTACTATTAACTCTGAATTATTTAAATGCACTTTTGCTTTTTATTCATTTAATTACAGCAGGGTTTGTCTCATTTTTGTCTTTTGTAGGTTTTGTATGCTTTATGGCCAATCTGAACATGCATTTATGTACTGCAGTTTTGTGTTTTTTTCTTTGTATTTTTGCATTCTGTGCAAGCCAGGGTGTGGCCTCCCTCTCCTAAGCTGGAAATTGTATTTAAAGGCTTCCTCTGACTGGTGTCCACTGGTTGGGACCCGGTCATTTTGTCTGCCCTTATTCACACACGGACGTCAACGTTGACACATGATAAGGTTTTAATATTAAACAGTGTAGGGACCGCCCCGATCAGAGTCACCTTGTCGACGGTGGGACGGCTTTTATGCTATATTTTATCAAATACAGTATTACTAAGAACTCTGAATTATTTAAATGCACTTTTGGTTTTTATTTAATTACAGCAGGGTTTCTCTCATTTTTGTCTTTTGTAGGCTTTCTATGCTTTATGGCCAATGTGAACATGCGTTTATGTGCTGCATGTGTACCACTCAAACCAAGCTCAATTTTTGTGTTTTTTTCTTTGTATTTTTGCATTCTGTGCAAGTCGAGGTGTGGCCTCCCTCTCCTGAGCTGGAAATTGTATTTAAAGACTTCCCCTGACTGGCGTCCACTGGTTGGGACCCGGTCCTTTTGTCTTCCCTTATTCACACATGGACGTCAACTTTGACACATGGTAAGGTTTTTAATATTAGACAGTGTAGGGACCGCCCCGATCAGATTCACCTTGTCGACAGTGGGACTGCTTTTATGCTATATTTGATAAAATACAGTATTACTAAGAACTCTGAATTATTTAAATGCACTTTTGCTTTTTATTTATTTAATTACAGCAGGGTTTCTCTCATTTTTGTCTTTTGTAGTTCTTCTAACTGCAGTAACGTTACTGCCGATCAGAACCGCCGCACTGGTGTTTCTTGCACATTCACACAGATGCCAACGTGGGAAACACCATAGAATGTCCGCCAAAAAGCAAGCAAATCCACAGAAAGTCCGCAAACATTTTTATACCTGCATTTTTGCTGTGTACTTGACTGAGACCATTGAAGTCAATAGGTGAAAATCAAGGCAAAAACGCACAAACAACTGACATGCTGCGGATTTAAAAGCAGCACAAATCTGGAAAACAATTACTGTTCATGTGCACAGCACTTCAGGATTTTTATTGACTTTGCTAGCATAAGGATTCCCTAGTGTTTGGGGGCCAATTCTGCGCGGGAAAAAAAGCATAAAAAGCGCATCGTGTGCACACAGCCAGGATTATGGCTTGTTCACTATTACCGTTAGGAAAGACCAGGCGATGCTAATTTTCCAGCTTTAAAAAAACCTAGCCTCCTCTAAATTGGTGCCCAAAAACATCAGCCATAGGTTCTTCTAAGCAGCTGTCTCGCACTCTAAAAATGAAAATGGTGTAGGCCCACAAAGCAGGAGAAGGCTATAAGAAGAAAGCAAAGTGTTTTCAAGTTGACCTTTCCTCAGTTCAAAATGTAATTAACAAATGGCAGTTAACAAGAACATTGGAGATCAAAGAAAGGTCTGGAAGACCAGGCTAAACTTTAGTGGGAGCTGCTCCTGGATTGCTAGAGAGGCAAATCAGAATCCCTGCTTGACTGCAAAGAAACCTTCAGAAAGATTTAGCAGACTCTGGAGTTGTGGTATATTGTTCTACTGTTCAGAGCCACCTGCACACATTAGGCCTTCATGGAAGAGTCATCAGAAAAAAACCTTTCCTGTGTCCTCACCATAAAATTTAGCATTAAAAGTATGCAAAAGAACATCTGTGGACCGATGAGGTTAAAATAGAACTCTTTGGCTACAATTATCAAAAGTACAGTATGTGTGAAAAAAAAAGAGCACAGAATTTCAGGAAGAGCACAGAATTTCAGGAATCGCAACCAAACATTAAGCAAGGGGGTGGATCAATCATGCTTTGGGGTTGTGTTGCAGCCAATGGCACAGGCAACATTTCACGGGTAGAGAGAAGAATGGATTCAATGAAATTTCGACAAATTCTTGATGCAAACATAAAACCATCTGTAAAAAAAAATTGAAGTTGAAAAGAGGATAGTGTCTACAAATGGATAATGATCCTAACCACATGTCAAAATCCACACTAAACTACCTCAAAAGGCGCAAGCTGAAGGTTTTACAATGGTTCTCACAGTCCCCTGATCTGAACATCATTGAAAATTTGTGGCTAGACCTCAAAATATCAGTGCATGCAAGAAGAGTGTAGATTTTTTTATTCTATCATTTACAGAGCGCACAGTTTAGAGGGAAAGATGAACTTCTTTCTATTACAGAATAAGAATAAACAGTAATTTAATTTTAGAATTTAAGCCAGGAGTGGACATTCAAGTGTCGCAACTTGTGCAACAGCCCAAGAGTTAAGGCAAGAACTTCTGCCACAGATACATAAAGGGCTGCAATATGAGAAGCCATAGGACTGCAAAGGACCCATATACTGTTCTTGCACAGGGGCCATCCTCTGTCTGTATCTGCTCCTTATTTATACACTGGTGCTATCAGGGTCATACTTAGAAATTATTGGTCCAGATTGCAGAAGTTTTTAGTGCCCCCCCAGCCCCTCCCAACAAAAAAAATAATATCTGGCGGAGTCACAGAAGAGCATATCTCACAACTTTGCAGTCCTTACAAGGTAATTTTCCTCCTACTGAAGCCCTAGATTATTTTTCATTGCACCCATAAAGTATGATGACAACAAAAGTACCCCCAAACTCAATATTATACACCCATAGTGAATTCCCCACAATCATAGTACAGTATGATGACCATACTGTACCCCACCTCAACTCTCCTGGCAAATTATGGTGACCCCAACACAGTATAATGGGTGTTCTGCTCATTTACGTGCAGCAAGTAATTTCATTAGTGCTGTACCAGCTATGACCATTAGATGTCATAGTTGTTCTTTTTTCCTATTCCTGGATTTAGGATCCGTTCCCTTTAACATCTTGTTCTGATTAGAACCGCCCCTTCAGTTTCCCGGGGCTAGAGAAGTTGAAGCCATTTTCTCCCCGGATCTCTGAGTTACACACAAGTGTCCTGCTCCCTGCAAATCACTGCTTCTGTCAAGCGGATTTCGGTGAGAGTTTAATACAGTTATGTGTTTGTGCAATGCATCTGTGTAAGCTAGCCATCATGCAGCCACCGTCCAGTGTCTTATGAGAAAGGTGTATTGTGCAATGTATTTTCTAGCTAGTTGTAATGCTCTCTGCACTGCATGTAGATAGATGCATCTCTGTTTAGGGTAGTGCAATGCTGCAGCCTAAGTTTGCTTAGTTATCCCTCCTAACTGCATTATGTGTTGTATTGTGCAACCTCTGTAATACTCATGTTACTGATGTAATAGCTCCCTGTATTACTGCTGTTGTTTGTTATCTGCCAGTACTGATATACTGTACTGTCTATTTCTTAGTAGTTTTTACCCGATATCATCCACCATTGTTCTCTGTTACTAAGTTCATCATCATCTCAATAAACATAGACTTAATTAAGCACCAATACAGTCTTTTTACTGGGAGTGGATTGAAGGGTTTAGCCGTATGCTGGAATCCACACAGTGTCATACATGGATGAAGGCAGAACAGTTAAAATGGAACCACCAGTCGCAGGCGGTGGTTACACAGGCTATACGGGACCCCTATCACCCAGACTGCACCGCATACGGGTATTACAGCAGCCGCCATACAGCCGCAGAGAATAAGAGCCCAGGGCTCAGTAAAAAACGGAACCACTGGTCGCATGCGGTGTTTACACAGGCTGTAAGGGACCGCCATCACCCAGAGTGCACCGCATACGGGTATTACAGCAGTCCCATACAGCCGCAGGGAATAAGAACCCAGGGCTCAGTAAAGGGCCGCCGGTCGCACACGGTGATTGTATAGACTGTACTGGACCGCTAACACCCACACTGCTCCGCATATGGGTATCACAGCATCCCCATACAGCCGCAGAACGAGAGTGCAGCCCACCAACAAGTGCTACACCATTCCCGCCACTCTGAAGTCCGCTTATACATACACTCAGTTTCCCATCAATATACTCAGCAGTATGCAGCTAAATGCACAATGTCTCAAAACAGCACATCCTCACTCAAAACGAGGTCACAAGCAAGCTCTAGCAGGTCGTCAATAGCAAAGTTCGCTGCTGTCGCTCGTGCCGAAGCGGCCAAAGCGAGATCCTCCTTAGCCGAACGAGAGATGCACCTAAAGCTGAGACAAGCAGAGTACAAAGCAGACAGAGAATTGGAAACTGCACGTTTGCAGGCAGAGCTAGAAAGACTTGCGGCAGATAAAGATACAACAGCTCCAATAGCTAAGGCAGAGTATTTGGAAGCTATGAAGGATCCTGATTGTGAGAGATGCAGCAACATTCTTGGATCAGATCCAGCGCAGCACGTCGCAGAGTACGTCTGTCAACATGCCGGCGTGGATGACAGCCCTGAAGCACCACATCGATCAGTCTATGCCAATTACCAGTGATCCAACCCTGAACTTCACTACCATAGACGAGGAGATGTCCAGCACAGAGATGTCGACCACAGCTACCGTTCCACACACTGAGCAGAAGGTACAGCTCCCATCCCGCCCTAAAGAGACACCTTCTTCACCGAGATGGTACTGCACAGACTATCCGAAGTCAGAAGCATCTTACAGGTATGATGATACGCCACACACTAGACATGACTATAATACACCGGCTCGTGCCAGCACTGGCCGAGCTACCATGGACTTTGCAAAGTTCTTTGCCCGCCGAGAACCGCTGAGAACTGGTTACAAAGGGACTTGTAAAGTTCACTAATAAACCCGGGAACTATCGGTCATGGCGAGCCTCGTTCCGGAATGCCATTTATCATCTGGACCTTTCTTGTAGTGAGGAGTTAGATCTCCTAGTAAAGTGGGTCTGAAGTGAGTCGGTCAAGTGTTATGAATGAGTCACTGTAGGAGGCAAAAGCAGAAATACGAGCTAAGTCCAGAAAACCAGAGAAGTTGGCAGCTATTGGATTGCAGACCCCTGAACCTATCAACAACAACTAGCAGTAGCCGTGGGGGGTTCCTACGGTGCCCTAGACCCCTCAATCACAGCCGGAGAACTAAATAGCCTAAAGACAGAAAGGGAAATCTAAACTGCCCCAGAGCAGACTCCAAAGCAATAGGCAGCCCTCAACATATAATGACGGAGAAGCAAGATGAAAAAACACTCACACAGATAGAAAGATAGGCTGAGCAAATGATGTGGCCCTAGCTAACTAAATAGGAAAGGATAGAAAGGCTGCTGTCTGCAATCTGCCAAAAACCCTATCAAAACAAGAGCCAACAGACTGATAGGGAAAAAAGCCCTGAAGACGCTAGGCTTCAAAAAGACTATATCAGTACTCAGGTATTTTCTGAAGACAGAGCAAAAAGGAATTCAGTTCACCCCAGCAGGGAATGGCAGAAATCCAGAAAAACAAGGCAAAACAAAACCAAAACACAAATGCAAAAAGTAGAGCAGAAAACTTAGCTTTTGAAGAGCAGGAATCAGACTGGTCTCCTAGAATCCCTCAGAGAGATCACCAGCGAGGCAGAAGGGCGTCGGCTGCCTTATATCCAGTCAGCAATTCCAGTCACCCAGTCATCATCATCTTGCACAGGTGCGTGGTAATCAGCCTCACTACCTTCCTTCACCAGAAGAGGGAGTTCATCAGACCTCAATGGTGAAGGGGAAAATGAACTCACAACAGTCGAGCATGCCAAAACACTAAGAGACATTAATATAAAGCATCCACACACAGGTCTACGTAAAGTGTGGGAAAGACTTGATGAATACTATGGGACAGTAGAAGTCATAGAGAATGCTTTATACAAAAGAATTGATGATTTCCCTAAGATAGGACCTAAAGGTTTTAAGAAGCTTAGAGAATTGAGTGATTTATTGATAGAGTTGCAGGTTGCCCAGGAGGAAGGAGACTTGCCCAGATTGGCATTCTTAGACACCGCTAGTGTTAGGAACGGCGGAACGCACTAAATAAAAATAATAATAAAGTGAGTTCGCTGCTCGGGGTCCACCGTGCAGTAGGTGATATAACCGCTGCTAAGTGGTGGCAGGAGCAATATGGCGGTAATGCGCACAGGGTTAAACGTCACCCAGGTGCGCAGAGCAATCTCTGTTGAGGTCACAGTAGTCAGTATACACACACGGTAACAGGTCACAGGAGTAGCCCAAGGCGGCGGCACTACGTCAGTCTAGACCTACCGTGCGGATGCTAAGGAGAGCTGCTACTGCAGTGCGGCGTGGACACTGCCGCTAAACGACAAAGCTATGACGCAAGCGCATTGTAGGACGCTAGCAGCTGGGGATGTTGCAGCAGATGAGCGCTGGCACTGATTCTAACTCAGTCCCTAACCACATACGTAATATCAGAGAGAAGGGGTTTCATATTGAGTCATTCACCAGAATCATACATCCGTCCTCACACATCCGTACACACAGCAGCAAGTAAGTCTATACTAGCGCATGGCGGAACAGCCATGCGCTCCTTTTATAGCAGCCGGGACCTTCTGCAAGCCTCCAGATCTCTGAGATGGACCAATGAGATCTGGAGCAGGACCTGAGCACATGACTCCCGATCTCCAATGGGAGATCGTCCCATGAGCATGCTCAGTAGGAGGGCAGAAGTACTTAGCCTCAGGAGAGATTTGCAATCTCCTCTGCAATCTCCTCTGCAGTAGGTAAACAGCAGGAGACTGCAGAATGTGAGGGTCTGGATTCCTGCAGAGTAAATGCAGAAATCCGACGCCTAACAGCTAGGGGTGT
The DNA here is from genome assembly GCF_039654945.1 of Dendrobates tinctorius. Classification (NCBI taxonomy): domain Eukaryota; kingdom Metazoa; phylum Chordata; class Amphibia; order Anura; family Dendrobatidae; genus Dendrobates; species Dendrobates tinctorius. The sequence goes on from NW_027361705.1 coordinate 25,327,271, forward strand.
CAATCCGATAATACAAAAACTTCCTTACAACCTACAAGAATAGTAGGTTACATATGGTTCACGGCATAAACAAAATTATAATGTACTGTTCCCTCCTTTCACTGTATTTGTAGAATTTTGTCATCCAACAAGCTAAGATCAGAAATGACCCTAGTTTTGACTTTACTCTGTCATATTCCACTGCCCCTGGTGTCAAACCAAGTAGGACACCCGTTGCAGTCCACAAAACTAACACCATTTCCACAGGCCCTCCTCACAATGCAAGTAAACCCCCTCCAAATGAGAACAAGCCTCAGGATGTCAGTAAACAGTGTCCTCTACACCAGAAACCACATCCTCTACTAAAATGCAGAGCCTACAGGGAGAAGTCTTTGGAGGATCGCAAAGGTTTCCTCAAGGAGAATAACATCTGCTTCAAATGTTGTGCCACAACCTCTCACCTTGCCAGGAACTGTGACGCTAGTGTGAAATGTGCAGAATGCAGCAGCACGGATTACAATACAGCCTTGCACCCTGGATCACTTCCACGAGTGTTGTTGCAAGCAGAGGAACACGTTGGGAGGCAGAAGGACACTGACAAAGACACCCCTGAGGTAAGCTCTAAATGTACGGAGATCTGTAAGGGACTCACAGGAGGAAGGTCCTGTTCAAAAATTTACCTTGTTCAAGTCTATCCTGCAGGCCGCAAGATCAAAGCCCTCAAGATATATGCAATCCTGCATGACCAAAGCAAGGTCCCTAGCCAGGTCCATCTTCTTTGATAACTTCAGCATTGTAGGCCCTGGTTTTTCCTACACCCTGAGGACGTGTTCAGGTATCGTTGAGATGGCGTGGAGAAAAGCAACCGGATACAAGGTGGAGTCTATAGATGGCCAAACCTGCATATCGCTACCGACCATCCTGGAGTGCAACCAGATTCCGGACAACAGGTCAGAGATACCTTCACCGGAGGTGGCGACACATCACCCCCATCTGAAGCGTATAGCCCACCTGATACCTGAGTTGGATCCAGAAGCCCCAATAGCTCTACTCCTGGGAAGAGATATACTACGAGTCCACAAGACTAGAGAAGGTATAAATGACTCCCGGAACGCTCTGTACGCACAGAGGCTCTACCTTGGATGGGTCATTATAGGAGACGTCTGTCTAGGTGGAGCACACAAGCGGCCTCAGTCAGCAGTATGCTTACCAGCACACTAGAAATTGGACATCTGTCTCTCTTCCGGCAATATTATAATAGTCTGCTGGTAAAGGAATTGCCAAACAGCACTCCCCAACTTGCCCTTCCTCAGCACTTACCAACGAAGACCACGCCTGTGAAGGTGAACAAGACCACATGGGATGTACAGTCTCCCACAGGACAAAGGAAGACAACAAGGTAGCGATGTCCATAGAAGATAGTATGTTCTTGGACATCATGGCTAGACAAATAGTCAAAGATGAATCGAACAGTTGGGTCGCACCTTTACCATTTCGACCTCAGAGAAGGTGCCTACCCAACAACAGGGAACAGGTCTACAGTCAATTCATCTCCCTCAGGCACAAGCTGCAGAAGAAGGAACACTTCTTTACCTTCATGGGGAAGATATTCCAGAACAACCACGCAGAAATTGCACCTGTACTTCGGCCCTCAGAGGAGTGTTGGTACCTGCCCATCTTCGGAGTATACATCCTAAGAAGCCAGGTCAAATAAGAGTGGTATTCGACTCAAGCACCAAATGCCAAGATCTTTCATTGAATGATGTCCTACTGTCGGGTCCAGACCTCAACAACAGACTTCTGGAAGTACTACTCTCTTTCCGCAGAGATACGGTGGCATTTATGGCTGACATACAACAGATGTTTCATTGTTTTCTCGTCAAAGAGGAACACAGAAACTACTTGAGGTTCTCCTGGTACCGTGACAACAATCCGGACAAAGACATTGCAGAATACCGAATGAGGGTGCACATCTTCGGAAACAGCCCTTCCCCAGCAGTCACTATCTACGACCTCTGAAATTCCACCAAAGAGGGCGAGGAAAAGTATGGGTCAGACGTCAGATCCTTCATAGAAAAGGACTTCTATGTAGATGACTCTTTGACGTCCACACCGACAAATGAGGTTGGAATCAGTCTACTAAAATGGGCTCAAGAAATGCTCGCTCAGTCTAACCTGAGGTTACACAAGATGTCCTCCAACAGCCGAGAGTTGATGGAAGCCTTTCCCTCTCAAGACTATTCCAGCGATCTAAAGGACCTAGACCTAAGCATCTTCTTCCTTCCCATGCAGCGGAGCCTTGGATTGCTTTGGGATCTGAAGACAGATGTCTTCACCTTCCAGATCAGTAAAGACAAGAAACCCTTCACGCGCAGAGGAGTTCTCTCCTTTGTGAATAGTCTGTACGACCCCCTGGGATTCGTAGCTCCAGTAACTATCCAAGGAAAAATGATGCCAAAAGACTTTACCCAAGACAACCTCAACAAGGGACAACCCATTTCTGGAGACAGCATGCTAAAGAAACTCGATCCAATTGTCGACCAAGACGGGCTGCTGAGAGTAGGTGGCCGTCTTCAAGAAGCCGAAGTAGAAGTTTCAGAGGAATAACCGGTAATAATCCCTTGACATCATCACTTCACAACCCTGCTCATTCAGCATCATCATGACTTAGTGAGACATAAGCGTGTCCAATGTCTTCCTGGGACAGATGGAAGAAGCAATACCTCTCCTTTCTACAAACCAGGATAAAGTGGCAAAAAGACCACCCAAACATCCAACCCGGCGATGTTGTACTTGTCAAAGACAGTCAGTCACATCGAAACGAGTGGCCACTCGGCCTAGTCACCAAGTCTCTTCCCAGCATGGATGGGAAAGTGCGCAAAGTAGAGGTCAGAGTGTGCAAACATGGGGAGAACAAATTGTTCCTCAGGCCAGTTACTGAACTTGTATTGTTATTGTCCCCGAAAGAACCAAATAGTGGCATCCGTTGATGCCAAGCAAAGAGTTTTTGTCATGATCCAAGGTGGATCTGACAAGTAAATGGACAAAGTGAACTTTTTTTTCTTTGGCTTGGTGCCAAAGTGGTGTGATTGCCCCCCGGTGGCCATTAGAATTATTACACGTGGTGTCGTCATTCTAAGTTGCCCCAGTGGTGGTGAGCGGTAGTGCACTTTAGTTTATTTGGTTTAATGTGCACATAATTATAAATCAGGTGTGAGGCTCTATAAATGAGAGTCAGGTGTGTTCAATCACTGTTGGTGATATTATGAGTTCATCATTTGGGAAGCAAGCCTGGGTGATGAAGGAGCTGAACAAGAGTCCTGGGCAGCCCAGCCAGAGGGGTTGAGTCAGCTATGAAGTCTGCAAGGAGTTCTGGCATGGATTAGTGGAGTTCTACGATGTGGTCTGCAAGAAGGGCTGGCATGGCGTGGTGGAGTCGCAGTTTATGGTGTCAGCAGGAAGTGCTTGCATGGCTTGATGGAGTGGCGACTTTGGTGAGAGTTGCACTCAGCATGCTGGACTTGGTTGCTGAAAACTGGACTCAAGCATACTGGACTTATTGGCAGAAAATTTGGACTCAAGCATGCTGTACTTTTTGGCAGAAGCTGGATTCATCTTTGGGACTCTGTTTACTGGGCAGCTGCAACTGGTGGTGGACTCTGCTCCAAGGCTGCACTCTGGTGATGGATCCGGTTATGGTGATGGATCCGGGTGGAGGAGAAGATGCACGCAGGTGGTGGGCTCTGTTGCTAGGAGCGTACGCAACAGAGCAAAGCTAAGTATTGTCATTTTCCCATTATGTGTGTTTAGTGCAGTGGTGGGATTAGTTTCCGTACCGACCAATTCCCTAGTGAGGGTTTGGGTGCATGGCGAGTCAGGGTTTTGAGGTTCCTGTGCGTCGCCTGGTGCAGAACCGGCATAGGGAGCGTTAGGAGTGCAGGGACACTGGCTCAGGGGAGTACAGGAGGTCTCCATGTCCCTATTCCCTATCGCAGGGCCCTCCGTTGTTATTGTTACCCAGGTTTCCCCTTTATTATTTAAATTTGCCTTACTGGAGGCGGGGTTTCCAGACTACTATATATATAATGTGTATTACCTATATTCGCCAGTTGGAGGCGGTGTATCCAGCTGCACGTTTTATTATTTAAATTTGCTCTACTGGAGGCGGTGTCATGCATGTCATGGGTTCGCCTTGCGGTACTCGCTGCATCCAGACACACGTGACCGTGACATTATCACCAACCCTACCTTTTTGTCATGGTCACGCGTGTCAGGACGCAGATGTTTCCGCAAGGCGAACCCATGTGACACACGTGACCCTGGATACACCGCCTCCAGTGGGGCGCATTTAAATAATAAAACGTGCAGGTGGATACGCCGCCTCCACCTGGCGAATTTGGGAATTACACGTTATACATAAAATCTGGAAACCCCGCCTCCAGTAAGGCGCACTTAAATAATAAAGGGGGGAACCTGGGTAACTTTAACAATGGTGGGCCCTGCAATAGGGAAAGGGAATTGGAGACCTCCTGAGCTCCCCTGAGCCAGTGTCCCTGCACTCCTAACGTTCCCTATGCCGGTTTCGCACCGGGCGCCTCACGCGTACCTCAACGCCCTAGCTCGCCCTGACCCTAAACCCTCACTAGGGAATAGGTCGGTGCGGAAACTAATCCCACCACTGCACTAATAACACACATGAGGAAAGAGACAATACAGGGGAAACACCACTTAGCTTTGCTCTGTTGCGTGCGCTCCTAGCAACAGAGCCCTCCACCTGACTGCATCTTCTCCTCCACCCGGATCCATCACCATAACAGGATCCTTCACCTTAGTGCAACCTTGGAGCAGAGTCCAACACCAGTTGCAGCTGCTTAGAACCAGAGTCCCAAGGATGAGTTCAGCTGCTGACACGAAGTCGAGCATGCTTGAGTCCAGCTCAGCGGCCAAGTCCCACATGGTGAGTGCCACTCTCCATAGTTGCCACTCCACCAGCCCATGCAGACACTTCCTGCTGACACCATCACTGCGACTCCACCACGCCATGCCAGCCCTTCGTCCAGACACCATAGCTGAAACACATCCCCCTGGCTAAGCTGCGCAGGACTCCTCACCAGCTCCATCCTTCATCCAGGCTCTCCAAAAACAGAGTGAACACAAACTCACAATATCACAGGCCGTGATTGCACACCTCTAGCACACCTTTATAGGGTGTAACACCTGATACATGATTAAGTGCACAAAACCTAAAGTGCAATATCAAAACCACCACCGGGGACAGTCAAGACACCTTGGAACTTTCCAAAGTAAAAAAAGTTCACCCAGTGATTTAAAACTGTCAGATCACTTCAGATCACGACAGTACCCCCTCCTTAATGAGGGGCCTCTGGACCCTCAAGACCACCCCTCATTAGGGAAACACCTACAGCGGGGACGCCCAGACCCTGAGTTCACCCCACCATTACCTGACACTTCAGGTTTATGACAAACGCACCGCTGGTAATGGCAATAAAGTTCATTTTGGAGGCACCACTCATCTCCAGAGCGCCGACCTGGGGAACGAAATTATGTATGTGTATGTTTGTTTGTTATGAGCTGATCAGGCTCCACAACACACTTCCACGATGTTTTTTGGTGGCACACATACATGCTCGTTCACACACAGGTCCGGACCTGAACGTTTATTGCATACATTCGTTTGTCATAATTGGTGAACTCATTCTGAACTAGACAGCAGAGGCGTCTCCCTGCATCACCACACTCACACCCCCACTATTCACCAAGGGACACCACCCTCCAACCCTTTCACCATGAGGACTGCGCCTCCTAGGGTTGGTTAATGGCGAGGGTTGAGATTTGTCCCTACTCCCCCGCAGCACACCTGCTGCACACACCTGGAGGAGAAGGGGACAGGAATATGGATGAAATATACACTCGCTGGTCGCCTTAGTGCAAGCGACCAGGATGGGGGCTTCTTTGGTGGTATAGAAGATTTGTCATAAACCCCGCGGACTATCACACCAGTCAGCTCACCACAGGGGCGTACCCCTTCACCTCGGGGAATACCAGGCAGCTCCGTGGGGCACCATTCCTCCCACCTGCCTGGGTGCGCCCGCATGCATGAACCAGTCCCGCTCCCCAGCAGCGACTCTAGGGGGCTTTTAGCCAGACCGCAGCCGCCATTTTTTTTTTTTTTTTTTTATTTTCTGGTTAGCTGATTAGAAGCCCCAGACCCTGATAACTGCTGCTGCAGCGGCACTAACACACCTTGCCGCTCCCCACACCTCAGTGAGGCCCGGCAGCAATTACTCAGCAGTCTCCACATGGCCAAAGCTCACCAGAGGAAAAAAAAAAAAAACTGTATGGCCTGTGATAATGTCATGGTCACGTGTGTCAGGACGCAGATGTTTCCGCAAGGCGAACCCATGTGACACACGTGACCCTGGATACACCGCCTCCAGTGGGGCGCATTTAAATAATAAAACGTGCAGGTGGATACGCCGCCTCCACCTGGCGAATTTGGAAATTACACGTTATACATAAAATCTGGAAACCCCGCCTCCAGTAAGGCGCATTTAAATAATAAAGGGGGGAACCTGGGTAACTTTAACAATGGTGGGCCCTGCAATAGGGAAAGGGAATTGGAGACCTCCTGAGCTCCCCTGAGCCAGTGTCCCTGCACTCCTAACGTTCCCTATGCCGGTTTCGCACCGGGCGCCGCACGCGTACCTCAATGCCCTAGCTCGCCCTGACCCTAAACCCTCACTAGGGAATAGGTCGGTGCGGAAACTAATCCCACCACTGCACTAATAACACACATGAGGAAAGAGACAATACAGGGGAAACACCACTTAGCTTTGCTCTGTTGCGTGCGCTCCTAGCAACAGAGCCCTCCACCTGACTGCATCTTCTCCTCCACCCGGATCCATCACCATAACAGGATCCTTCACCTTAGTGCAACCTTGGAGCAGAGTCCAACACCAGTTGCAGCTGCTTAGAACCAGAGTCCCAAGGATGAGTTCAGCTGCTGACACGAAGTCGAGCATGCTTGAGTCCAGCTCAGCGGCCAAGTCCCACATGGTGAGTGCCACTCTCCATAGTCGCCACTCCACCAGCCCATGCAGACACTTCCCGCTGACACCATCACTGCGACTCCACCACGCCATGCCAGCCCTTCGTCCAGACACCATAGCTGAAACACATCCCCCCTGGCTAAGCTGCGCAGGACTCCTCACCAGCTCCATCCTTCATCCAGGCTCTCCAAAAACAGAGTGAACACAAACTCACAATATCACAGGCCGTGATTGCACACCTCTAGCACACCTTTATAGGGTGTAACACCTGATACATGATTAAGTGCACAAAACCTAAAGTGCAATATCAAAACCACCACCGGGGACAGTCAAGACACCTTGGAACTTTCCAAAGTAAAAAAGTTCACCCAGTGATTTAAAACTGTCAGATCACTTCAGATCATGACACTTTTTTTTTCTGGTGAGCCTTGGCCATGTGGAGACCGCTATGTAATTGCTGCCGGGCCTCACTGAGGTGAGTGAGGAGCGTCATGGTGTGTTAGAGCCGCTGCAGCAATAGTTATCAGGGTCTGGGGCCTTCCCTTTGGCTTCACCAGAAAATCAAATGGCAGCTGCGGTCTGGCAAAAAGCCCCCTAGAGTCGCTGCTGGGGAGCGGGACTTGTTCATACTGGCGGACGCACTCAGACAGGTGGGTGAAGTTGGTGATCCCCATGGTGCTGTCTGGGGTTCCCTGAGGTGAAGGGGTACGTCCCTGTAGTGAGCAGACTGGAGTATAGTCCGCGGGGCTCACGCCAAATCCTCCATACCATTGAAGAAGCCACCCCCTCCTGGTCGTGTGGAGGCAACCAGAGAGTGTATTTTTCCTTCATATTCCTGCGGCTCTGGCAAAGTTCCCCCTAGAGTCGCTGCTGGGGAGCGGGACTTGTTCATACAGGCGGACTTAACCAGACAGGTGGGTGGAGTTGGTGATCCCCATGGTGCTGTCTGGGGTTCCCCGAGGGGAAAGGGTACGTCCCTGTAGTGAGCAGACTGGTGTTATAGTGTGCGGGGCTGACGCCAAATCTTCTATACCACCGAAGAGGCCGCCCTCTCCTGGTCGTTTGGAGGAAGGCGACCAGCGAGTGTATATTTACTCCATATTCCTGTCCCCTTCTCCTCCAGGTGTGAGCGGCAGGTGTGCTGCGGGGGAGTAGGGACAAATCTCACCCCTCACCATTAAACAACCCTGGGAGGGCAGACCTCATGGTGAAGGGGTTGGAGGGTGGTGTACCTTGGTGAATAGCGGGGGTGTGAGAGTGGTGACACAGGGGGACGCCTCTGTCGTCGAGTCCAGAATGAGTTCACCAAAACATGACAAACGAATGTGTGGCAATGGACGTTCAGGTACGGACCTGTGTGTGAACGAGCATGTAAGGGTGGCCACCAGGAAACATCTTGGAAGTGTGTTGTGGAGTCTGATCAGCTCATAACAAACATACACATACATAAACTCGCTCCCTAGGTCAGCGCTGTGGAGATGGGTGGTGCCTCCGGGGCATGTATTGCCGATGCCAGCGGTGCATTTGTCATAAACCTGAAGTTTCAGGTGGTGGTGGGGTGAACCCAGGATCTGGGCGTCCCCGCTGTAGGTGTTTCCCTTATGAGGATTGGTCTTGAGGGTCCAGAGGCCCCTCATTAAGGAGGGGGTACTGTCATGATCCAAGGTGGATCTGACAAGTAAATGGACAAAGTGAACTTTTTTCCTTTGGCTTGGTGCCAAAGTGGTGCGATTGCCCCCGGTGGCCATTAGAATTATTACACATGGTGTCATTCATTCTAAGTTGCCCCAGTGGTGGTGAGCGGTAGTGCACTTTAGTTTCTTTGGTTTAATGTGCACGTAATTATAAATCAGGTGTGAGGCTCTATAAAAGAGAGTCAGGTGTGTTCAATCACTGTTGTTGATATTGTGAGTTCGTCATTTGGGAAGCAAGCCTGAGTGATGAAGGAACTGAACAGAAGTCCTGGGCAGCCCAGCCAGAGGGGTTGAGTCAGCTATGGAGTCTGCAGGGAGTGCTGGCATGGATTGGTGGAGTTCTACGATGTGGTCTGCAAGAAGGGCTGGCATGGAGTGGTGGAGTCGCAGTTTATGGTGCCAGCAGGAAGTGCTTGCATGGCTTGGTGGAGTGGCGACTTTGGTGAGAGTTGCACTCAGCATGCTGGACTTGGTTGCTGAAAACTGGACTCAAGCATGCTGGACTTATTGGCAGAAAAGTTGGACTCAAGCATGCTGGACTTTTTGGCAGAAGCTGGACTCATCTTTGGGACTCTGTTTACTGGGCAGTTGCAACTGGTGGTGGACTCTGCTCCAAGGCTGCACTATGGTGATGGATCCGGTTATGGTGATGGATCCGGGTGGAGGAGAAGATGCACGCAGGTGGTGGGCTCTGTTTCTAGGAGCGTACGCAACAGAGCAAAGCTAAGTATTGTCATTTTCCCTTATGTGTGTTTAGTGCAGTGGTGGGATTAGTTTCCGCACCGACCAATTCCCTAGTGAGGGTTTGGGTGCATGGCGAGTCAGGGTTTTGAGGTTCCTGTGCGTCGCCCGGTGCAGAACCGGCATAGGGAACGTTAGGAGTGCAGGGACACTGGCTCAGGGGAGTACAGGAGGTCTCCACATCCCTATTCCCTATCGCAGGGCCCTCCATTGTTATTGTTACCCAGGTTTCCCCTTTATTATTTAAATTCGCCTAACTGGAGGCAGGTTTTCCAGATTATTGTATAAATACGTGTAATACCTAAATTCGCCAGTTGGAGGCAGTGTATCCAGCTGCACATTTCATTATTTAAATTTGCTCTACTGGAGGCGGTGTATCCAGGGTCACGCGTGTCATGGGTTCGCCTTGCGGTACTCGCTGCGTCCAGACACACGTGACCGTGACAGTTTTCTGCCCATTTATGTGCAGCAAATAATTTCATAAGTGCTGTACCAGCTATGACCATTAGATCAACCAAGAATCTGCAAAAACCCTAGTCCATGCCCTCATCATCTACCGCCTTGACTACTGCAACCTCCTGCTCTGTGGCCTCCCCTCTAACACTCTCGCACCCCTCCAATCTATTCTTAACTCTGCTGCCCGACTAATCCACCTGTCCCCCCGCTATTCCTCGGCCTCTCCCCTCTGTCAATCCATGCACTGGCTCCCCATTACCCAAAGACTCCAGTTCAAAACCCTAACCATGACATACAAAGCCATCCACAACCTGAGTCCTCCATACATCTGTAGAAAAAGAAACGTGGCACAACTGGTGCGGTTCTCAGGTAGGATCCCAAACCAATAGTGCAAATAAGTAAAACCTGACACTCAACTTGTTTAGCTGATTTAGTAGAAATTTTATTGCATAGTCAGTGGTACAAATAAATAGACGTTTCGGTCTAACTCCACTTTCATCAGTATACCGACTGCTATAATGAATGAGTCCTGAAAAAGGGATTTAAATATTATTGTCCTCTCTGAGCCTATGGTATACTGAGAGCTCAGCGGTGGATACCGAGATTAGACCAGGACAGCAACATTCACTCTGAAATGGAAATCATGCATACCACACAATGTGCTCTTCACTGAGAAGGTAATCACTCTAAGTGACACGGCACATAAGATTGAGAAAGTCCAACAGGTGATACCATAGGCTCAGAGAGGACAATAATATTTAAATCCCTTTTTCAGGACTCATTCATTATAGCAGTCGGTATACTGATGAAAGTCGAGTTAGACCGAAACGTCTATTTATTTGCACCACTGACTATTCAATAAAATTTCTACTAAATCAGCTAAACAAGTTGAGTGCCAGGTTCTCCGTACATCTGTGACCTAGTCTTCCGGTACTTACCTGCATGAAACCTCTGATCCTCACAAGATCTCCTTCTGTACTCCCCTCTTATCTCCTCTTCCCACAATTGCATACAAGTTTTCTCCCGCACATCCCCTCTACTCTGGAACTCTCTACCACAACATATCAGACTCTCGCCTACTATGGAAACCTTCAAAAAGAACTTGAAGACCTACCTCTTCCGACAAGCCTACAACTTGCAGTAACCACCGATCCACCAAATCGCTGCACGACCAGCTTTACCCTCGCCTACTGTATCCTCACCCATCCCGTTGTAGATTGTGAGCCCTCGCAGGCAGGGTCCTCTCTCATCCTTGCATCTCTTCAGCAGACTCAGTAAAAATCTTGAAATTTGCCGATGATATGACACTGATTGGTCTCATCAGGGGAAATGCTGAAGACTTGTATCGGAGTGAGGTGGAAAGAATATGTGACTGGTGTAAAGCCAATAATCTTGTACTCAACACTAAAAAAACTGCTGAGATGGTTGTGGATTTTAGGAAAGATCAACATGAGATACTTCCAATCTACATCCATGACGAAGTGGTTCTTAGGGTCACAGAGACCAAATTCCTTGGTGTTCTCATCTCTCATGATCTTAAATGGGGGAAAAACGTGGATGCTGTTATAAGAAAAGCACAACAGAGGATGTTCTTCCTGCGTCAGCTGAAAAGATATGGTTTGTCTAAGAATCTGCTGATCTTATTCTTTAATGCTGTCATCAGATCTGTGATTTGTTCCTCTCTGATAGTCTGGTATGGGGGAGCCACTGCGCATGACAAACTCCGCTTACAAAGGACTTTCAGAACAGCAGAGAGAATTATAGGCTCCCCCCTGCCTAAAATCCAGGATCTTTATGATAAGAGTATTCGATCCCACGCATTGAAAATTTCATCCGATCCCTCTCACCCGGGACACTCCTCATTCCAACTACTCCCTTCAGGACGTCGCTTCAGAGTCCCCAAATGCAGTACCAACCGCCATATGAACAGTTTCTATCCACTTTCTGTTCAACAATTAAATCGTCATGTGTAGACTGTATACTGTATCTGTCTTGTTAGATGTTACTTGTTGTATCTGTTGTTATATATTATGTTGCCTCTTTGCCACAAAGAATTCCTTGTATATATGTAATATGTACTTGGCGATAATAAATTTGATTTGATTTTTGATTTTTGATCCTGTACAAGTCGTGACTTGTATTGTTTAAGATTACTGTACTTGTATGTATTATGTATACCCCTCCTCACATGTAAAGCGCCATGCAATAAATGGCGCTATAATAATAAATAATAATAATAGTTGTTCTTTTTTCTGTTCCTGGATTTAGGATCCGTTCCCTTTAACATCTTGTTCTGATTAGAACCGCCCCTTCAGTTTCCCAGGGCTAGAGAAGTTGTAGCCATTTTCTCCCCTGATCTCTGAGTTACACACAAGTGTCCTGCTCCCTGCAGATCACTGCTTCTGTCAAGTGGATGCCGTTGAGGGTTTAATATAGTTATGTGTTTGTGCAATGCATCTATGTAAGCTAGCATAATGCAGCCACCGTGCAGTATCTTATGAGAAAGGTGTATTGTGCAATGTATTTTCTAGCTAGTTGTACTGCTCTTTGCACTGCATGTAGATAGATGCATCTCTGTTTAGAGTAGTGCAATGCTGCAGCCTAAGTTTGCTTAGATATCTCTCCTAACTGCATTATGTGTTGTATTGTGCCACCTCTGTAATACTCATGTTACCGATGTAATAGCACCCTCTATTACTGCTGTTGTTTGTTATCTGCCAGTTCTGATATACTGTACTGTCTATTTTACCCGATATCATCCACCATTGTTCTCCATTACTAAGTTCATCATCATCTAAATAAACATAGACTTAAGCACACACAGTCTTTTTACTGGGAGTGGATGAAGGGTTTAGCTGTATGCTGGAATCCACACAGTGTCATACGTGGAAGAAGGTAGAACAATTGGTCTACAAACAGAATAATGGCCCCACATCTCACTACACTGTATAATGGCCCCCACACAGACGTTCACACAGTATGATGGACCCCACACAAACCTTCAAACTGTATAATTGCTTCTTTACAGTACAGTGGCCCTCACATTGTCCTCCATAAAGTATAAAGGTTCACATATAGCCCTTCAAATAAAATGGCCCCCACATAGCCCTCCCAACTCACATGCCCCCATAGCTGTAGACCACTGGGTGCTAGTGATTACTTTATACATGTACTGAATGTGTTAGTACACACTGATTGCAATCAAATACAAACATTTACTAAAAAAATGAATTTTTTGTTTGAAACTTCCAAGCTATTTATGTCATGTTACTTTGCTGCTTTCCCTTGTGTAACACCTGCACAGGGAACTGTCAGAGCATCTACCGGCATACTGGAGCTTACAGACACTAAGAAGAGTTTTGCAGCGGCTGTTAAACAGGGACCTACAGACATTAATCATTTTTCCCCTGAGTGGCAGTGGACTACAATTCCCAGGGACCCTAGTTTCAGTCAGATGATAGAAGGAGAGAGGATTGGAGGAAGAGGGACTTGGGGGAGGAAGCTGGGCAGGAAGTGAAAGTAAATGTGGAAAGAAGGAGAAGTGTGGCAGCTTGCTGTGAGAAACAGACCAGTGGGGATCTGCATTCCTCTACGCTGCAGAGTGTGGCGGCCCCCACTGAGAGACCCGCGCTGCTGGAAAGAGCAAAGATACGGAGAGTTCTGCCGACACTCCCACTGCATAAAGGCCTAAATCCTGCCGCCCCCAGTTGGTGTCCAGTGAATCCTCCGACCATTTGAGACACACAGTGAGTGCCCTTCTGAGACTTGTGGTTCTACCAGTGCTATTTACAGTGAGTACACTACAACCCAGACTATTCACAGTAATATTCATCTACAGTAAGTGGACCCACGGTTCTACTTTGCGTGCCAACATCCGCGGCAACTGAGCCCCAACGCTTAGACTGAGTGTTACATGTTACAGAACCACTTAGCACCCAGAATATGTTGTGCAGTTATATGTATGTATAATAGGTTCTATGTGAGATGCATGTCCCTAATGCATCAGCCCACAGGCTGCGCCCCTGGGCAGAGGGGACACGATATTCTCCTTTTGTCCGCCCTCCCCCCACCTTTGTAATTCCCACAGTAAACATCGGCAGGCTCCGGCCACCTGCGGCTTTTGTAATGCATGTCTGGCCTGCCGCTTTTCTATTGGCCTGCCCTCGGTATCTGTGTGATATATTCTGTGTCCTGTGAGTAAAGTGCTGTCAGACTGGAAATACGTGGAGAAGCAGTGATCTTTTATATGCGCCCATGTAACCAAGGAATTCCAGCCAGCGTCATTCATTCAGACTCCAGCCAACGCAGAGCGGACCTCCGAAAACACGGGGTGGTACTGAAAGAGGTGCCCCAGCCTGGGTAGACCCGGTTAAACTGATGGCAGCAGTGGGATTTGATACCCCTTCTACAGAAGGAAAGGAATGAATGGAAAATAACTACCAGAAGTTAAAGAGGACTACATTAAAAGATCTGGTGGAAGCCCGAGGGTTGATCGCCAGCAACAAAACAAAAGCGGATTTGATAGCAGTTATTATGGAACACGACAGTGCAGCGCCCCCCAATGTGAATGTGGAGGAGACCGAATTCCAGAGGGAGGTAAAGAACAGACTGGCGTTCTATGGCCTAAACCCTGCAGTAGAGATCATACGAGAGGTGATGGCTGATGTGCGTACTAATCTGAAGGAAAAGATGGCCGAGCGGACCAGGATAGAGCTAGCCAAGATGGAGATAGCAGAGCGGACCAAAGTGGAGCTGGCCAAGATGGAGATGGGAGAGCAGAAAGCCAGCGAGCAGGGGGAGCTCTGGCCTTTGACCAGGTACCTTCAACAGTAAGCCACAGAAAGATCCAGCAAATGCCTTCCAACAGTTGGGGGAGGCAGAGGAAGACATTGATGGCTTTCTGCAGGACTTTGAGCGGCAGTGTGCCCTTCATCAAGTGAAGCCGGAGGAACGGGTTCAGATTCTGGCCAGCAAGCTGACAGGCCGGGCAGCGGACGCCTATCGCACAGTACCTGATGAGGACTGTATGGACTATGAGCGGATCAAAGAAGTGATCTTGGCCCAGTATGCGCTGACACCAGAGGCCTACCGCCAAAAGTTCTGCGGACTTATAAAACGCGTAACCGATACCCACGCTGAATGGGCCTGTAAATTACGGCGGTCACTGCTACAGTGGGTGCAAGTGAGCCAAGCAACCACTAAGGAGGACGTCCTCCGGCTCTTCCGGTTAGAACGATTCTTTAATGGACTAAACCCCGAGACACAGGAATGGCTTCGGGACAGGCGGCCAACGACTCTTGAGGAAGCTGCTCGTCTGGCCGATGAACATCATGATGCCAGGAGGCCGCAGTTGTACGGCTCAAAGGTGGTCACTAGGGGCCCGCCCATGGACCTGGAGGGCTCCAAACCACCAAAGATTGTAGGGGGACCAGCTAGAAACCCGGCCTACAGTGGCAGTTCGTGTAGCAGGGGGAGCTATACATCGACTACCCACTGCCAGGATTCACCTGACCTGGGGAGTCGGGGATGGCCTTGTTGAGGTCGGCTTGATGGAGGATTTGCCTGCAGACGTCTTGCTGGGAAATGACTTGGGGCCCATGTTGTCTGCATTCTCGGTGGCCCCTCTTGCTGAGACATATCCTGTGACCACCCGGAGACAAGCTCGAGCTGCGGAGGCGGAATCACACTCAGAGGAGGCCCAGGTAAGACATCCCAGCCCTGCACGTATTCCCATAGCCAGACACATTTCTTGGGCCACCCCAGATGAATTTAAGAGGGAGTTACTTGAGGATCCCTCATTAGAGGGATATCGTGGGAAGGCACGGGAGGGGAGAGGAGTACTGGAAGGGGAACAGTTTGTATGGAAGCAGGGACTCCTCTACCGGATCACAGAGCAGCACCACATAGGGACGAGCCCCACTATAAAACTACAGCTGGTAGTTCCCAAGAAGTATAGGCAGGAGTTACTGCGAATCTCTCATGATATACCCTTGGCCGGGCACTTCGGCATCAGTCGCACCAGGCATCGCCTGACACAAAACTTCTTTTGGCCGGGGGTAACCTATGATGTTCGTCAATACTGCCAGACCTGTGACAGTTGTCAGCGCATTGGCAAGAGGGGGGATCGATGCAAGGCCAAATTACGCCCCCTCCCCATTGTGGAGGAACCATTTAGCCGAGTAGCGGTCGATCTGATAGGGCCGTTAGCCAAACCCAGCCCGTCAGGGAAAAAGTATATATTGACAGTGGTAGATTATGCCACACAGTATCCAGAGGCGATTGCGTTACCTAACATACTGGCAGAGACGGTGGCGGCCGCCCTGCTCCAGGTTTTCTCAAGGGTTGGATTTCCCCGGGAGATTATCTCGGACCAGGGTACCCAGTTTACAGCAGAGGTGACCAACCAACTGTGGAAGCTGCGCGGCGTAAAGCCCATTAGAAGCGCCCCATACCACCCGCAAACCAATGGGTTGTGTGAACACTTTAATGGGACATTAAAACAGCTCATTGGGACTTTTACAGGACCTACAGGGACTGGGAGAAATTCTTGCCAGACCTCCTGTTAGCCTATCGGGAGGTGCCCCAAGAATCCACGGGGTTCTCCCCGTTCGAGCTGGTATACGGGAGACGGGTAAGGGGATCGCTAGACTTAGTGCTGGAACACTGGGAAGGGGAGGGCCTCATAGAAGGGGTACCTATTGTACCCTATGTGCTGGAATTCTGGGACTGCCTACAGGAGCTGACCCAGGTTGTACGTGAGAACCTGCAGGCGACACAGCGGCGCCAGCGCGTATGGTACGATCGGAGGGCCAGAGAGCGCACTTTGGAAATAGGACAGAAGGTCCTGGTGTTAGAGCCCACTAAGCAGAATAAGTTTCAAGCTGCATGGCAGGGGCCCTACCAGGTAGTGGGAAAAATAGCCTACACAACCTATAATGTCGCCGATTGTGACGACCCCAGGGTTATCCGCATGTTACACGTGAATATGCTGAAGCCCTACAGGGAGCGCCCTGAAGAGGTAGTGGCCATCTGTGCACCTGAAGCAGAGGATTTAGCCAGACTTCCCTTGCTGGATGTCTTAGGGGAAAGGACTCAGTCTAAAACATGGGACCAGGTACACTTGGGTGAAGACCTAGGCCCCCGGGAGAGACAGCAGGCGGAGGCGTTGTTGAGGCTGCGACAGAGGATGTTTTCAGAGAGACCGGGGTACACTCGCCTGGCACAACGCAAGGTTGAGACCCAGGATCAGACCCCCCTGCGACAAAACCCCTTCCGCGTCCCTGAGTGTGTACGAGAGGGGATGCGACAAGAGATACAAGAGATGTTGCGTTTAGGGGTCATTGAAGAGTCAGAGAGTCCCTGGGCATCCCCCGTAGTGTTAGTGCCCAAGAAGGATGGGACTACACGGTTTTGTGTAGACTATCATAAGCTCAATGAGAAAACAGTGACGGATGCATACCCCATGCCGCGTGTGGATGAGTTGTTAGACCGGCTGGCGGGGGCAAAGTATTTGACCACCATTGATCTATGCAAAGGCTACTGGCAGATTCACCTTAGTCCTGACGCTATTCCCAAGTCGGCATTTGTCACCCCGTTCAGCTTATTCCAGTTTCGAGTTATGCCATTCGGGATGAAGAATGCCCCGGCGACCTTTCAAAGGCTGGCTGACCAGCTTCAGGATGGTCTCCAGGACTATGCTTGTGCCTACCTGGACGACATCGCCATCTACAGTGTGACATGGGAAGAGCATCTAAATCACCTAGAGACAGTATTGGACAGGATCCACCAGGCCGGAATCACCCTGAACCCAAACAAGTGTCACGTGGGCAAAGCAGAGGTTCAGTATTTAGGGCATTGGGTGGGAAGTGGGAAACAGCGACCAGAACCAGCCAAGATTGAGGCCATAGCCAAATGGCCCATCCCACGCACTAAAACCCAGGTCATGGCGTTTCTAGGGACAGCGGGGTATTACAGGAAATTCGTTCCCAATTACAGCAGTGTAGCCAAGCCCCTCACTGATTTGACCCGTAAGAACCAACCCCGCCAGGTAACCTGGACCTCAGAGTGTGAGGAAGCCTTCCTCCAACTAAAGGACGCCCTCACCAATACCCCTGTATTGACCGCACCCGATCCAACTAAACGTTTCCATGTTCACACAGACGCTTCTATGTTTGGATTGGGGGCAGTACTGAGCCAAGCGGGCCGGACGGCCAAGAACACCCGGTAGCTTACCTGAGTCGGAAACTACTGCCCCGTGAAGTAAGCTATGTGGCCATCGAGAAGGAGTGCCTGGCGGTAGTATAGGCACTCAAGAAGTTGCAACCATATTTGTATGGACGACATTTTCCCTCCTAACGGACCATAATCCCCTAGTCTGGCTTAATCGGGTCTCCGGAGACAACGCCAGATTGCTGCAGTGGAGTTTAGCACTACAACCTCTGGACATCACCATCCACCACAGACCCGGCAAACAAAATGGTAACACCGATGGACTAAGTCGACAAACGGAACTTGTACCAACCCCATAGACTTCGGTCTTCCACAAGCCGATCCGTTGAGGATCAGACTGTGTATGCCGATCGCGTCGCTGAAAAGGGGAGCCGTGTTACATGTTACAGAACCACTTAGCATGCAGAATATGTTGTGCAGTTATATGTATGTATAATAGGTTCTATGTGAGATGCATGTCCCTAATGCATCAGCCCACAGGCTGCGCCCCTGGGCAGAGGGGACACGATATTCTCCTTTTGTCCGCCCTCCCCCCACCTTTGTAATTCCCACAGTAAACATCGGAAGGCTCCGGCCACCTGCGGCTTTTGTAATGCATGTCTGGCCTGCCGCTTTTCTATTGGCCTGCCCTCTGTATCTGTGTGATATATTCTGTGTCCTGTGAGTAAAGTGTTGTCAGACTGGAAATACGTGGAGAAGCAGTGATCTTTTATATGCGCCCATGTAACCAAGGAATTCCAGCCAGCGTCATTCATTCAGACTCCAGCCAACACAGAGCGGACCTCCGAAAACACGGGGTGGTACTGAAAGAGGTACCCCAGCCTGGGTAGACCCCGTTACACTGAGTTAATACAAAAGAGGGGGAACCTGCTACGCTATATTTGCAAGGTCGGAGTAGAAGTAGACTGTGATGTGTATATGACTTTTATAGAGCAACGTTAATTGTATTGTATGTTATTCCTTTAAACCCACCTCAATTCTGCTGCATAGCAATAAATCTGTTAAACGGTTTTACTCCTGTTCCCTGGGTGTGTGTACTGAGCTGTGGCAGGGGTTTCCCGAATCAGCCCCTGGCAGAAGATAACTGTCCTTCTGCAGCCCCAGAGAGAGAGCTCCAATCAAGATTTGGGTTGAGGCACAGCGCCCTAGAGAGGTGAGACCCCCCCATAACACCCAGTGTACTGTGGTAGCCCTAAAGGGGTGTTACAGTGGAGGCACTGCTGAGAATCCAGAACCACTCCATATCACCCCCAAGGGGACCCTCAACCCTTCTGAACATGTTAGGCACTTTGGATCCCAGGAAGAAGGGACACTGGAGCAAGCATGTGAGTCAGAGTTGGTTCATGTCTACAATTTTACCACAAATGAGACAACTGGATATTCGCCTTATTTCCTCATGTTTGGAAGACAAGCCCGGCTACCAGAGGATATTAGTTTTGGGACATCCTTTGACAGTTCTAATGGGACGACCTACTTAAAATATGTGTCCCAGCTACAAGAAGATTTGAAAAAAGCTTACAGATTGGCAGAGCAGGCCTCTGGTTGGTCAGGGAGGTGCAATAAGACTCGCTATGACTGTAGAGTTCAAGAACAAGTTTTACTGCCTGGAGATAGAGTCCTTATCCAACTTCTGGGCCTTCCTGGGAAGCACAAGCTTGCTGATCGGTGGTGTACTGACCCTTTTGTGGTGATGGAGAAGCTGCCTGGTGTCCCGGCCTAGAGTAAAGCCCGAGAAAGGGGACGGAGCTGTCAAAACCTATCATCAACACCATCTGTTGCCTGTGGGAAAAAACATCCCTTTACCACCATTGCCAACCCAAGGAGGTCATACCACCCTTCCGTGCAATAGAAGTCGAAGGGGTGAACCACCACCCCAGCTTGGGGTTGCCTCAGGAGGAAGTGATAGCTAGTCTTGGAATGAATGGGAAACCGACGGTCAATGGTGCTACCGATGGACCGAGGACCCATGCCCCATAGGCTCGGGCCCTGTAAACCAGACTTCTGAAGTGGAAACACGAAAAAAGGACATTTGTCAGGAGGCTAATGCGCTCTGCCCACAATTGGGGGAGATTTCAGAAGAAGGACATTTATTGAATGGAGAGATCCATCCGGAGGAGCCCATTTTGGAGAGAGAAGAGTCGGGGGCTGAGGAGGGGGCCCCCTCGGTACACACTCGTCCCAAATGGGACATTAGGCCACCCATGATGCTGACCTACAATAGAATGGGGCATACCACTGAGGTCCCCAGGCTGATACACCCTAATTCAAATTATGTTTTGCCTTATTTCCCGGTATCTCCCATGTGTTCAGGTAATTCAAATTCTGTTGGGCCTTATTTCCCGGTATTTCCCATGTGTCCAGGTGGTGGTTTGTGTGCATGTAAATTTGGTGTTAGTCAGGATGCCTTAACCCCCCGTCATGTTTCAGGTGGTGAGTCCTCATATCGTGATGGGACACTTTCAATGACGCACCAGGGGGAGAATGTAACACCTGCACAGGGAACTGTCAGAGCATCTACCGGCATACTGGAGCTTACAGACACTAAGAAAAGTTTTGCACCGGTTGTTAAACAGGGACCTACAGACATTAATTGTTTTTCCCCTGAGTGGCAGTGGACTACAATTCCCAGGGACCCTTGTTTCAGTCACATGATAGAAGGAGAGAGAGAGGATTGGAGGAGGGGGGACTTGGGGGAGGAAGCTGGGCTGAAAGTGAAAGCAAATGTGGAGAGAAGGAGAAGGCTAAGTGCACACTAGGGTGACCGGATCTCATATGGGGGGGAAAAAATGTCAGAATCTTGTTCGTCTGGACCCCACAAAACGATTCCCCTTTCCAGATATTGAGATAGCCAAAATTTGAGCTTGATCAAACGACGTTAACCCGTGCCGCTCGTCGCTCAAAGTTTGAAAAAATCCAAATTGAGGTATTTTAAGATTTAGGTATTTTGCATAGTCTGTTAGACTATAAAGAATGTGACAACAACATTGCAGAAATAGCCCTGACCAAATTTTCGAACCATTTGTGGTATTTGAATGCAGAGTTGGTGGGATTATCGTTTTTTGATCCCACCATTACAGACAATGAAAAGTTGTTAATCGCTAATAAATTGCTCAGTAGCACAGATGAACCATCAGAGCACGCTAACCTACATGAGTTGATAATTTTACATAGTTATCTAATCTATTCTAGAGCTTTTGTTAAAGTAGTTTTTGAAACGTCAGAATATAATGCTCGGCATTTGCTTACAACTTGCAGGACATATTGCTTTTGTTCTTCATCTTTTGTCAGAAGGTCGTTAAAGTCGGTTACTTCCTACCTCTTTTAATTTTTCTTTCCTAACTTTTGGATTTACAACCCTAGCGTGCTCTTATGGTTCATCTGTGCTACTGAGCAATTTATTAGCCATTAACAACATTTTTTATTGTCTGTAATGGTGGGATCAAAAAACGATAATCCCACCAACTCTGCATTCAAATACCACAAATGGTTCGAAAATTTGGTCAGGGCTATTTCTGCAATGTTGTTGTCACATTCTTTATAGTCTAACAGACTATGCAAAATACCTAAATCTTAAAATACCTCAATTTGGATTTTTTCAAACTTTGAGCGACGAGCGGCACGGGTTAACGTCGTTTGATCGAGCTCAAATTTTGGCTATCTCAATATCTGGAAAGGGGAATCGTTTTGTGGGGTCCAGACGGACAAAATTCCGACATCGATTTTTTGCGGTCACCCTAGTGCACACGTACCGGAACTCTCGCGGAAATTACCGCGAGAATTCCGGAATTCCAGTCCGCGGGAAAATCGCATTTTAAATTCCCGCGATTTTCCCGCGGAAAAACTAGCATTTTACAAGCGGAATTAGCTTGCAGAATGCTAGCGTTTTCCAAGCGATCTGTAGCATCGCTTGGAGAACTGATTGACAGGTTGGCCACACTCATCAAACATAATGTTTGACAAGTGTGACCAACTTTTTACTACTGAGGCCGCCTATGCAGCATCAGTAGTAAAAGATAGAATGTAAAAAAAAATAAAAAATGGTGTTATTCTTACCCTCCGACGTCCCGCGCAGCCGTTCCCAGTAATCCTTTGCGAAAATGCCCGCGATGACGTCCGTTCTTGCGGGATCGCGACGTCTCGCGGTCATTCGCGATGACGTCGCGCGAATGACTGCGATACTTCGCGATCCCGCGAGAACGGACGCCATCGCGGGCATTTTCGCAAAGGACTACTGGGAACGAGAGCGTGAAGAGAAGCGGGAAGACTGCGCGGGACGTCGGAGGGTGAGAATAACAATATTTTTTATTTTAAATTCTATTTTTTACAGGGATATGGTACCCAAAGCCCGGAGGACAGTCTCCTCTCCTCCGGACCATGGGTACCATCCGCAATTGTTCTGCTTACTTTCCGCATGGTGTGCACAGCCACATGCAGGAAGTAAGCGGAACAATGCATTCCTATGGGTGCGGGATCGCCGCGATTCCGCAAATTATTGAGCATGCTGCGGTTTTTACCGCGAAGCGATTCCGCCGCGGCAAAAGCCGCAGCATTAGCACAGCATTGCGGAATCCCATAGGAATGCATGGGATGCTTATTTTTCGCGTTTTCGCGGCAAAATCGCGCGGTTAAAACCGCCGCGGAAACGCGAAAAAAAAGCCACGTGTGAACTCAGCCGAAGTGTGGCAGCTTGCTGTGAGAAACAGAGCAGTGGGGATCTGCATTCCTCTATGCTGCAGAGTGTGGCGGCCTCCGCTGAGAGACCAGCGCTGCTGGAAAGAGCAAAGGTCCGGAGAGTTCTGCCGGCACTCCCACTGCATAAAGGCCTAAATCCTGCCTCACCCAGCTGGTGTCCAGAGAATCCTCCAACCGTTTGAGACACACAGTGAGTGCCCTTCTGAGACTTGTGGTTCTACCAGCACTATTTACAGTGAGTACACTACAACCCAGACTATTGACAGTAATATTCATCTAAGTGCACCCACGGTTCTACTTTGCACGCCAACATCCGCGGCAACTGGGCCCCAACGTTTGGACTGAGTTAATACAAAAGAGGGGGAACCTGCTATGTTATATTTGCAGGGTCGGAGTAGAAGTAGACTGTGATGTGCATATGACTTTTATAGAGCACCGTTAATTGCATTGTATGTTATTCCTTTAAACCCACCTCAATTCTGCTGCATAGCAATAAATCTGTTAAACGGTTTTACTCCTGTTCCCTGGGTGTGTGTACTGAGCTGTGGCAGGGGTTTTCCGATTCAGCCCCTGGCAGAAGATAACTGTCCTTCTGCAGCCCCAGAGAGAGAGCTCCAATCAAGATTCAGGTTGAGGCACAGCGCCCAAGAGAGGTGAGACCCTCCATAACACCCAGTGTACCGTGGTAGCCCTAAAGGGGTGTTACACTTGTATGTACATGTGCTCTCATCCAATTATTGAAGTTGATGCAGAACTATGAAGCGACTTCTGTAGTAGACATGACAACTTATCAGGTTATACAGGAAGCCACCCTATTTTCAGCCTCCCTTTCTTTTCCCAGATTGACATCTCTGCTGTAGACAGTTGAACATCATGGATATGTGCAGATGCCCAGGGGTCAGTAGGCTATAGGGGCCATTGTCATTAGTGAAAACTGCATCATTCTACTGTTAACTAGATTATAAATTATGCAGGCCTTGATTAAGGCTGATAGAGGTCCCAGGAAGAAAAATTGAATCAGTGTGCCTAATTTTTTTAAGTACGGTAACTGTTGCTTACAAAAAAGCTAAAAATACAACTTGGGATGGATTAGATATTAGAAGTAACAAACACAAATTCTAATAGACATTCTAGTCAGTATTTGTTTGTAAACTATCCCAAGTACCAAACAGAATGAAAACTCCATAGTACTAAGAGAGGGGAACATTACTTTGGGTTCATGCTGGTAACTTGTACACTTTCTCAGCCCCATCCTACTCACCCTCACTCACCGCTCTGCTTCTCACAGTCTCTGGCCATCACGCTGAACTGTCTCTTACAGCATTCTCAGCACTGCTGCAGTCTCCTCTTACTGGAGAATCTTCCCTTGCCTATACCCTGCCAGCAGTGGATATATTAGGCAGCACCACCCTTCACAACTTGCCTGAACTTATGTTCCTAGCGGCAGTCCGTCCCTTAGATAGTGATCTATCTAAGTGCTTGTTTGTATTGACTCTCATGTTATCGACCTGGCTAATATGCCCATTCTGTCTCACCTCTCCGATCCTGAACCTGGCTTCGTATTGTGAACCTGTGCTGCTCTCTCCGACCTAAGACTTTCTGACCACGTCTCTCTGCTCACTCCCTCCGTGCCTCGTATCCCTGACTTGACACGTTGGTCAGCTACTGCAGGTCCAGGCACTGCCCTGGAGTGGCACATGATCGGCAGTAACCTTACTGAAGTCACCGTCTGTCACAACCACTCACTAGGTATCACAGTTCAGACAGTCAGACAGAGGACAGCATGTGAGCCAGCTGCTGTGAATGGCAGTAAAAAGGTTACTGATGGTCAGGCATCAGCTGATGATTACTACTATCATCAGCATCTCCTTTCCACCTTGAAAGTAGGAAGAGCAGCTGACACTGATGAGAGTATTCACCAGCGCCTGAGCATAGCAGTAGTTTTACTGCTAGCCAGAGGCGCTGGAGATAAAGAAGAACATGGCAGCTCTACCCTTCACAACTTGCCTGAACTTATGTTCCTAGCGGCAGTCCGTCCCTTAGATAGTGATCTATCTAAGTGCTTGTATTGACTCTCATGTTACCGACCTGGCTTATATGCCCATTCTATCCCTGCCTTGACACATTGGTCAGCTACTGCAGGTCCAGGCACTGCCCTGGAGTGGCACATGGTGGCTACTCTAAAGCCCCAAGCCTATCCTCAACATCAGAGGTTCTAGTGAAGACCAGGTAGCCACTTAGTTACACCCCTCCATGGTAACTTCGGCCAGTGGCGCAGTGAGTCCACACCCACCATCATCACTACCAGAATGATACCCAAACTTGATCCTGAACCCCATTCAAGATAATGGGGAACCCGAGCATCCAGCGGCTCCCACGCTGTCCTCTGTGTGACAGCGTTGGAAACACCAGCTCTGATCGGCAGTAACCTTACTGAAGTCACCGTCTGTCACAACCACTCACTAGGTATCACAGTTCAGACAGTCAGACAGAGGACAGCATGTGAGCCAGCTGCTGTGAATGGCAGTAAAAAGGTTACCGATGGTCAGGCATCAGCTGATGATTACTACTATCATCAGCGTCTCCTTTTCACCTTGAAAGCAGGAAGAGCAGCTGATGCTGGTGAGAGTATTCACCAGCGCCTGAGCATATCAGTAGTTTTACTGCTAGCCAGAGGCGCTGGAGATAAAGAAGAACATGGGCATGGAATTGGTATAACTTTGAGAAATCACTTCATTAATAAATGGGTGTACGAGGGCTAATGTGGGGGTGTCTTCATTCAAATCATTTTTTTCTGTGTCTTTAATTTTACTACTGGGTTAGTAATAGGGGTGTCTGACGGACACCTCTCCGATATTAACCCCCAAAACAATTACCTTGATTGCCACCACTTTAGGGCAAATGAGAAAAGCTGAGGATAACTGCCAAAACTGGCCCATCAAATATGATGTTCCACTTCTGGGGCATCTGCAGTCTGATATTTGTATATTAGAAATGGTTCAATATCCATGGGCATTTCCCAGCCTATTAATATATGCCCACAGCTGCCTGCTTTCCCTTAGTTGGCTATTAAAAATAGGGGGGGGCTCACGCTATTTTTTTCATTTATTTATTTATTTATTACTAATAAATAAATTAAAAATGCTAAGAAATAAATAAATGAAAAAACTACGTCGCCCTATTTTTTAATAACCAGCCAAGGGAAAGCAGACAGCTGTGAGCTGTTATTATTATTCTGGGAAGTGGCCAATATCCATGGACCTTCCCAACCTATTAATATCAGCCCCAGCTATCTCTGATGTGCTTTTGCTGGTTATTAAAAATGGGGGGACCCTAAAAAAATCTGACGTGGGGGTCCACCTATTTTTAATAACCAGCTAAGGCAAAGCAGACAGTTGGGGTCTGATATAAATACGCTGGAAAGGGGCCATAGATATTGGCTCCTTCTCAGCCTAATCAAACTAGCCCTCAGCTGCCTAAGAAATGACGCATCCAATTTTGGCACTTAGCCTTGGCTCTTCCCAGTTACCCTGGTAAACAAAAAGCAAAAAACACAAATATCCTGAACTAAAAAGTAAAAAATATATACTGCAAATAATGCGTAAAGGTAATAATAATAAGGGTATTTAGTAAACATAATTTTGATCAAAATAATGTACAAGCCATTTGTTTTTTATTTTTTTTTTTTTACCCAGTTACCCTGGTGCAGTGGCAATCGGGGTAATGGGATTGTGGAGTTAATGTCAGTTATGTAATGTCTGCTGACATTAAGCCCACAGGTTACTAATGGAGAGGCATCTATTAGACAGCCCCATTACCAACCCAGTATAAAGAGAAGAAAACACAATGAAATACATTTTTTTATTTAAAAAAAACTCCAGAGCAATTTCCCTCTTTCCCCATTTATTAAGAATAAATAAAAAAAAATAATCCACAGGGTCCGCTGTAATCCATAATATGGAGGTCTCACAACGATCCTATTCTTCTTCATTCAGTCTTTGGTGCTCCGTTCAGAGAATGCAGTTCCATAAATTGGAGCAGCAACCACTGCTGGGTCTGAAGCTGTACTACGCAAGATCCAGCTGCTAAGAACTGAGGTGACGTCAGTAAGCATATCTCATTTCACAGTGGCTGGTTCTCACAAGGGCAGTGCTACTGTGAACTGAGGTAACTTTATTGAAATCACCTCAGTTTACGAGAGCACCGTGAGTGGTAGACTAATGAGCAACCGCGAGTCAAGCACTCATTACACCCCAGAGTACTGAAGGAGATAGCAGAAGAAATTTCTGAACCCCTCTCCATAATCTTTGAAAATTCTTGGAGAACAGGAGAAGTCCCAGAAGACTGGAGAAGAGCAAATGTTGTTCCTATCTTCAAAAAGGGGAAGAAGGTGGACCCAGGCAACTATAGGCCGGTGAGTCTGACTTCTATACCAGGAAAGATCTTTGAACAAATTATTAAACAACATGTATGTCAGCACCTGGATAAGAATGAAGTGATTAAACAGAGTCAGCATGGGTTTGTAACTAATAAGTCATGTCAGACTAACTTAATTTCCTTCTATGATGGAATCACTGATTGGGTGGATCAAGGAAATGCTGTAGATATAGTATATCTTGACTTCAGCAAAGCATTTGACAAAGTATCTCATACAATCCTTATTGAAAAAATGTCTAAGTATGGAATGGACAAGGCAACTGTTAGGTGGATTCATAACTGGCTTAGTGATCGGACCCAAAGAGTGGTCGTAAATGGCTGCACATCCAGTTGGAAGAATGTCTCAAGTGGGGTACCACAGGGCTCTGTCCTGGGCCCTGTATTGTTCAACATCTTTATTAACGATTTAGATGAAGGAATTGAAGGTAAACTGATTAAATTTGCTGATGACACAAAGCTAGGAGGGATAGCTAATACTAGAGAAGAGAGAGAGAGGATTCAAAAAGATATAAATAAACTGGAGAAGTGGGCAGCAACAAACAGAATGGTTTTTAACAGGGAAAAATGCAAAGTACTACATCTGGGCAATAAAAATGAAAAAAGCATATACAGAATGGGAGGAATAGGGCTACGCAACAGCACATGTGAAAAAGACTTGGGCATACTAATAGATCACAGACTGAATATGAGTCAACAGTGTGATGCAGCAGCAAAAAAGGCAAATGCAATTCTAGGATGTATTAACAGAAGCATACAGTCTAGATCACGTGAAGTCATTATTTCCCTCTACTCCTCTTTGGTCAGACCTCATCTGGAATATTGTGTCCAGTTTTGGGCGCCACATTTTAAAAAAGACATCAACAAACTGGAGCAAGTTCAGAAAAGAGCGACCAGAATGGTGACCGGTCTGCAAACCCTGTCTTATGAGGAAAGGTTGCAGGATTTGGGAATGTTTAGTTTGCAAAAGAGAAGACTGAGAGGAGACTTAATAGCTGTCTACAAATATCTAAAGGGCTGTCACATTGTAGAAGGATCAACTTTATTCTCATTTGCACAAGGAAAGACTAGAAGCAATGGGATGAAACTGAATGGGAGGAGACACAGATTAGATATTAGAAAAAACTTTTTGACAGTTAGAGTGATCAATGAGTGGAACAAGCTGCCACGAGAAGTGGTGAGTTCTCCTTCAATGGAAGTCTTCAAACAGAGGCTGGACAGACATCTGACTGGGATGATTTAGCGAATCCTGCTTTGAGCAGGGGGTTGGACCAGATCGCCCAGGAGGTCCCTTCCAACTCTACGATTCTATGATTCTATGATTACTCTGGCACCTGCGCTGCCCTTGTGAGACCTGGATGCTATGAACTGAGGTGACATCAGTAAGGTCACCTCAATACACAGCGGCACTGCCATCGTGAGAAGCGGCTGCTATGAACTGAGATAACTTACTGGCGTCATCTCACGGGCTCACGTATTTTGGCCAAAATATCAGCTAATACTCCACATTTTTTAATGTGTTTTTTGCACTTTTTATTCAGGGTGCAGTTGGGCCCATTTGGTCTTGTAAACTGCGGTGTCTGTACACATGGCATGCATTTTGATAGCGTTGGGCCAGCCCGCCTGAGCTAATAGAATGGTGTCACTACTAGGCTGGCCTGGATGCTGTGCATGGCCATAGTGTGAACAGCGCCGCATACAAGTTTTTTTATTGTGCATTAACATACCAGGCAACCGCCCCCTCCATGTATTGGTAGGCTGTGAGCGGTTGTTTCATCGGTATTCTTGCACCTGTGTTGCCATCTTAATTATATGGGTCCACTGCATCCTGATAGTGCATTTGTCTGGAGGCCTGGACGGGTTAACCTTTTTGCTCTTTTGCTGTTTTCTATTATTGGAGGATTTTTAAGTCCTCTTTCTGTGCTATTTCAGCGTCATCTCAACTCACAGCAGCCGGGTCTCGCATAGTACAGCATCAGGTCCAGCAGTGGTTGTTGATCCAGTCTATGGAGCTGCGTTCTCTGATCAGAGTTGTATAGATTGGATGAAGAAGATGGGGATCATTGTGGTGCCTAAATATTATGGATTAAGACAGGTAATTTTTTTTTTAATAAATGGGGAAAGAACAAAATTGTTGGGGAGTTTATTTTTCAAATACATTTTTTTCAGGGTGATTTCATCTCTTTTTACTTACTAAGTTAGTAATGGGGGTGTCTTACAGATGCCTCTCCATTACTAATATAAAAAAACTGACCATCACATCCAAGCATGAACCAGATGTGAACAGGTGCTTACCAAGGAGTCGCCAACTCACATACAACAAACACAAAAGGTAGCACTCTGCAGTGCCACAGCATACAAATATGAAAATTGAATTGCATTATTGCACTAGAAATATGAAAAACTGAGAATGCTTAGCGCATAAATTGGACAATTCATGTGTACCTGGCAGCCATATTAAGTAGATTCTCGTTTGCCAGGACCTAATGCCAATCTTCTCTTAGATAGTCTACATTTCTTCTGGGAACCTAATGTGAATCCTCTCCTAGACTAAAGTCTAAATCTCAATGGAGGGGTATGATCCTGTGGCATTTAAAAATGCCTGAGGCTAATGGGCGGAGTGCTCAGTCAGAAGGCTAATAGAAATATCAAAAAAATGACCGCCAAATAATATCCATGGCCCTTCTAAGCTCCCGGGTGGTAGAGGGTGCTAAGCCAGATGTCAGTCAGGGTCAGGGTCGCAGTATCAGCTGTCGCTCTCTATACACAGAGCAGTGATTGAAACCGTGTCAGCGTCGGCCCTATGAGTGAAGCTGCTGGGAGGAATGAAGTTAATTTCCTCATGGCAATGGGACTCTCAGCGACACACGGTGTCAGAATGCTATTAGCTATTATACTGGGTTTTGGGAAAGCAGTGGAGACATAATTCTATGTATAGGGGAACTCTAATGTGTAACATCCGTACCTCCCCGGGGTCCCCGTCGGGGTCTCCGTTCTCAGTCTGCTCCCCACTGCTCAGCTTCGGTGTCTGGCTCCTTTCCTGCTCCTGCGCAGCCAGCAGGTCTCCTGATATGACGCTGAGGTTGTGCGTGTTATAGGGGTACTCAGAGTAGTTGGATCGCCCGCCAGGGCAGTGGGGATACTCTGTACCGGGCGGCTTCTTAAAGGGGCAGTGTCATGGCAGCAGTGACCTGGTCCCTGGCCCAAAACATCCAATAAAAGGGGATATTTACAAGGGATAATAAAGTTTGAAATAAAGTGTTTGTGACGCCACTTGTGGTATTCAGTCAGGGGACCGACGCTGCTATGCAGATCCTCTGGGATGATGATAGGGCAGCAAAGATGGTTAAGCTCTTCATAGGTAGAGCTGTGTCCCAGGGCATTTTGGATGTAGATGTTAATGGTGACGTTGGTGAATGTGGTGCAAGGCAGGTGACGCAGGAATGAATCAGAGGACACAGTAAGGTGCAGTTTCAAAAGCTTTACTCACAGTTTTTGTGTAGACAGGTGCGCGCTTGGAGCCGTGTCCTCCAGGTGAGGGGTCCAGCAAACTCCCAGGTAGATTAGGATACACCTTTCCAGGACTCCCTTCAGTATCTACCTCTCCTGGTCGTCTCACTGTGCCGGCATTCCGCCGCTCCTGCCCAACACCTCACAGTCAGTGTCCCAGGCAAGCAGCCATGGACCTTGTTAAGTAAACGTCCTCTCTGCGTCCACTTGCTCCCTTATGGCTGCCTTTTAGGCGAAGATAACTGTGGCTTAAGCACCTACAGGTGCCTGTGCCTCCGACTTTCTAGTTGAGTCTGGTGATTTCTCCACTAGGCTCGGAGGCCAGTACCCCCATGCAACCTGGTCTCTCCAATACTGGATCGGGCCCCATGGGTGGCATCCGCACTTCCCGTGCCCCTAAGACCCCTTCTGCTCTCTGGGAGCTTCCTTCTGTCTCTTTCCCTCCTTCTGCAGCTCCTCCTGACAGGGAGCTGCTTCACCACATGTGTCTCCACTCTCCTTCCTCCTGACAGAACTGAACTGTCCTGCTCTCTAAGCTCCTCCTCTTTTCCTACCTTCTCCACCCACTCTCCCAACACCCTTTACTACCCAGCCAGGGATGACACCATCCTCCCTTAGGGTACGTCCAGGGCGCCCTGCTGCTATAGTCTGTGCTGGGTGCAGGTGTTAGAGTCCTGGGGGTGCTTCCTCCTTACCTGAGAGTGCGGCACCACACCTCTGGGTGAGGTGCAGTACCTCTGTGGCGATTGAATCCTCAGGGGCGCCACATATTGTGACCATAAATGTTGCATATTGGGTATTACTTTCTAGGGGCAAAATGTGGAGGGCACTAGCACAGGGTATTAATATTTTCTAGGGGATAATTTTACTATCTATAGAGCACAAAGGTGGCATTATTACTATGTAATGAGCACAGTGGTGGCATTATTACTATATAAGGGGCACTTTGGTGGCATTATTACTATATAAGGGGCACAGTGGTGGCATTATTACTATGTAAGGGGAACAGTGGTGGCAGTATTATGTGGGTCGGTAAGAGGAGCTGTTATTGTACCACACAGCAGGTACTGTAGAACACATATGGCAGCAGCGGCTCAGTATTAGGTTATCGGCAGAATGAGTAGTTTGTGTAGGTTGTGGATAGATGTGGATGGTGCTGGAAATGTGAGAAGTGAAATGTGTCTGTGTTGTAATCTCTACAGCTGAGTCCTGGCTGGAAAAAGTTGTCATCTTGGTATGGGCCAGATAACAAAGACGAGAAAAGCGAATGACTCCATAAGAAGGAGCGTCAGCGGTAAGTCACCATCTATAACGTCAGCTGTAAGTCACCTTCAATAACTGTACTGTGATCTCTTATATGTTCTGGGGGACTGGTATTTACCAGGGTAAGGTCTCTATATAGTAATATAAGTGTTAGTTTTTGTATATAGATTTATTTTCAATCACTGCGCGGTCATCTGCTGATGTTCCCCTATACTCACAATTATGGTGCGCCACGTAGCTGTAGTCAGGATTACCTGGTTAGGGTTCCATTCAGATTTTTCGTCCCCCTTAAGCTGAAACCATAGCTATGCCTCGATATGGAACGGATATTTTTGTACCATCTACATTATACAGACCCCTGTTACATGTGGTTCCGTTTTTTGTTTGTGTTTCTATTTTTCCCTTTTTACATGTTTTTAAATTCATTTAATTATGTAATTGAATAAAACTATTCATGTTGATATTTAGTGTTGAGTGTTCATTTGTATATAGTAATGTTATAGTTTTTTTGGGTACACAACCAACTATTCATTTTTGCTTTTATTGGCGAGTAATTTACTCTTTAACCCTGACAGAAAAATACAATTTGATGCAATGTTTTTAGAGTTGGAGAAACTTGTACAGATTATTATGACTACAATTATCAAGTTTCCAGTTCCCAGTAAATGCATCTGATATTTTTGTATCAGAATGATGACCTGCAGACATTTTATCACTTAAAATCTTAACGATTACTTATGATTTTACAATATGTCCTTAAAAATTAAAAAACTCAAGTTGGAAACCCTAGAAGGGATTTAAAGCGGACCTGTCACCAGGTAAGAAGGGGGATTTTAAAAAAAAATCTGCAATACGGTTCCAGAAATATGGGGTTTGTGTTTTAGTAATTGATTATGTGGTCTTTTTAAGATGGTGTGGCAAGCAGGATCCTCTGGGGTGTGTCTTTGAATCATTTGAGCTACACCCCTTTAGTAAAGCTTGTGAAAATCCGCCCTAAATAAAAAAAACTGGTCACAGGTCCTTTTCAGAAAGCATTTCATATAGTAGTAATTCTATCTCCTTCAAACCATGTCCTAGTCATAAAAGTGTATATAAGTTATGCTTCATTTACCTATTGCTGTGTGTTGGTTATTTATTCAATTCCATGAAAGTTTTACATTTATTTGTAAAGTTACCTATAACTAAACTGTAAGCACCTCTTGCCTTGTCAGTATTGCCATCTAGTGGCAATATGCAGTATGACAGTTTTAGTATGGCAGATATAAAACAAGTACTTTCTGCTTTGTACATTGTTGTATACATTAACCCTTAAAGGACTCCTACTTTTTTCGCTTTTGTTTTTTTTCCTCCCATTGTGTCAAGTGTCAGAATTTTTTTATGCTTCGGTCAATATTGACATATAAAGGTTTGTGTTTTTGGGCAAACAAATTGTAGTTTTTAATAACACCATTCATTTTATCAAATAATGTAATGAAAAACAAGAATTCATTTGGATAAAATGGGGGAAAAAAAGCAAACATTTCCACCATTGTTTTATAAAATTGTTTTTAAATTCTGCAGTGAAAATGACCTGCCATGTTTCTCCAGGACAATAAGATTACAGCATTCCCAAATTTATGCCTAGCAGCCAACAACAAGGCAATCCTCTTCATTGGGAACCTATCCTAAATGATACCTCTCCTGGGCTACTAGCCCAGGACTATATAGGCAGGTAGGATCCTGCTGTGATTAAAACCGCCATAGGCTGATGGGTGGAGTGCTTGTTGTTGGCTGCTGGGCACAAATGAATTGGCCAATTAATGTGCTAAGTATCTTCATTTTAACAAATTTTCTAGAGCAGTAATGCAATTCCAATTTTGTATATTTAATGTTTGCATGCTATAAGCATTAGAGAGTTCACAGCTTTATTTGTTAGATTTAAACTTTTATGCATAAATATTAGATATACTGTAGCGTTTTTAGTCACTTGGTTACGTTTCTAGGTAGGCATGAGGAGCGATTTCAGTAAAAGTGTCCTTGCTGGTTTATTAAATTTTCATAAACCTCTCAGGTTAAGCACAAAAAAACAGCCTTTTCTGGCACAAAGTTAAAACACAAAGTAAATAATGCATAGAGGGGTGCAGGTTCGACTGCTTGGGTTCCTGTCCAGCTATTTAGTCGACACTGAGTCTCATTTCTATCTGTTGTACCACACTCTGGGGTGGAGATATGTAAGTAGCCAGTCCCATCCATCTCTTTGACTGCTCGTAAACCCATTCCTTGGTATGGTACACCATATTAACTCTCTCAGCATTATACGTGCTGGAGCCTGCTTTTCTGGGCTTACATCACTGAGGCTACCAGCCTTGATGATACATATCTCTCGTTGAGGTCCTCTCCGGCAACCATTTTATATACCCACCCTTTTGCCCAAAGCTGGGATGCTTAGCACCTTTTGGCATCAAACAGTGGACACAATAGAGCGTAAGCATTGCCATGCAGTTTCCTGGGCCTATGTTCAACATGGAAGTTAAAATTTTGAAAATGCCAGGAACCATCTGGTCACTAAGGCATTGTTCCTCTTCTTCTCCCGCATACACCTCAGCAAGGCATGGTCTGATACTAGCCTGAATTTTCTGCCTAAGTGGTAGTACCTTAGAGTGTTCATTCGTCATTGGAGAAGTCCGGATCCACCAACACTAACTGTTTACACAAGGCTAGCTTCAGTTCCTGAAAAACCGTTTGAGCTTCTGGAGACCACTTATCCATAGCTGACTTCGTTCTTTTTAAGTCTGTCTGTCACGTTGTGACTGTATGGTAGTAAGGACTGTGTGCTCTAGTTTTGTCCCTCAAGCTACAGGGATCCTAGGCTATCCCTGTCTCCAAAATTACCTCTGATAGTGATGATGCCTGGGTCTCATACCTTGCTCTTCTGCACTGAACTAATCTGATCCCCTCCCCACCCAGAAAAAAATGGCAGAAGTGGAAGGGTTATCACAGAAAAGACAGGGAAAAACAGAAGCTATGTCACACAAGACTCACACAGGAATAAATACTAGGTAATAAAAGTAAGAAACCAATGAGACAAAGAAACTGCCTGAAACACCAAAGGGAAAGGAAAAGATTTTCACCAAAAACCATACATAACTATCACAATACAACCACCAGAAATGCCTGAATATCTCCACCTCTCCAGACAAGGTATAGACAAGCTATAGCTGGCGCTACCTGAACAGACCAGCACACATAATTAGAGGGAGAGAAGATATGACTGGTTCTCCTACAGCATGTGAGCAAGGAGTATTAGTAACCTAACAGAAATTTAACTCTTGGCAACCTGTCTAGGAGCTACAAGTTGCATTGATGCCCGAGTCTTCCTTCGCTGACTACAGCCATTAGTAAAAGTACAAGGAGTGCCAGAACCTAGACATTCCACATATTCTGATGCCGCCATGACAGTCGGCGATGTCTGCAAAAACCTCCTTGTGACACCGTCATGCCGAAGATAGGGGTAAACTGGCAGTAGTAGCCCATAATGTCCAGGAATGCTCTGAACTGCTTCTTTTAGAAAGGTTATGGCCAACTTTGGATCACGTCAACTTTATTTATTTGCAGCTTGATTTCGCCCCTTCCTAAGACATAGCCTAAGTTTTTGGTTTCTTACATTACCAAGGCACATTTCTTTGGATTTATGGACAACCCTGCCTTCCTTAAAGCATCAAGTATCTCCTGAACTTTGCCCAGATGGCTTCCCCAATCCTGGCTGCAGATCACAATGTCACCTAGGTCGGCCACTGCACACTTCTTGTTGGGAGCTAGGATCAAGTCCATGGCTCTCTGTAAGGTGGCCGGAGTGCCTTGCAAACCAAACGGCATCCTTGTGTTCTGGGAACATCTGTTTGGCGTTGATAAAATCGTCTTCTCCTTGGTGTCTTGGCATATGGGAATTTGCCAATACCCTTTCGTGAGGTCAAGGGTGGTAATGTACCAGGCCGGCAGCGGTGATAGGTAGACTCTCATCACCGTTGACATGAATGGAGCCCCTAGGTTCATTAGGATCTCCTTAGACGACCCCGTTCTAGAAAAGATATGGACTAACTCCCGAGCTATACAATTGGCGGAGGAGTTTCGTAGTGATACAGCCTCCAGATACGGTGTAGCATAGTCCCAGGACCACCAGGATATACTGATGCCGTCTGGCGTACTTGACCAGGGGTCCCACTAGATGCTTTACTATGCAATCAAACGGGTCCTCAATAATGGGCAATGGCAATAATTGGGTACAAAAGTAAGCCACCGGGAAAGTAAGCTGGTAGGTGGGACAGTGCCTGTAATAATTCATGATTTCTCTGTTACAACTCAGCCAGTAGAACCTCTGAAGGATCCGTTCCTGAGTTTTTTCTACCCCCAGATGGTCACCTAACCCATGAGACAGGGCCATGTTTAATACCCTGCGTTTGTATGGCTCGGCACCAATAACTGCTCGATTACCTCACCTCTCTGCTTGGTAACCCGATATAGTAACTCCTCATTTACTGCAAAATATAGATATCGGGTGCCAGCCAAGGCTCTTGAGCACACCATTAAGTACAGTCACATTACCAAATGTCGCTTTTAGAGTTAAGTCCCTGAGTTGGGCTGTTCCAAGGTTTCCCTCGGACACCTCCAGCTCAGGGATGTTGACCTCCATCTTCATCGCCAACAAGCACACATAAGGGAAAATTGTCAGCTGCGGTCTGTGATGAGGTTTCATTAGGAGCAACCTGGCTCTCGTCCAAGCAAGCAGGTGACCCCCACTTTACCCCATAAGTCACAGGAGAAAGCAAAGTGCCGCCATATTATAACAGGGAGTAACAGGTCCTTGACTATGCCAACCTCATGGGACTCGGTGCCACAGTTTGTGTCTATAACCACTTGGGCCACAGGGTTGTCTTTAGCGTCCCCATGGATACAGCAGATGCCCACCGGCTTCCCAAGAATCAGCCGATAAAGTATTGTGGCCCTCACTAGGGTTACCTGACTTCCCGAGCCCAACAGACCAGTCATTTGCACTTTGTTCACTGATACGGGATATACCTGCGGCCCCTCGCCTGGTTGATGGACAGCACTGAAGCAGGATTTGCAAAACATGAACAGCGTCGTCCCATGCTGCAGTCCATTTGCTCAAAGGTCATGGGGGAATGGGTGGATATGTAGCCTGGGGTGTGACACCGCCAACAAATCACATTAGTAGATGGGGCCTTCAGCAACAAATCAGACGCTTCCTAGGACCTTGGACACCCGCCTGATGTTGCTGTAGTCCCCTTCTTTTGTGTGTCAGTACCATTTTGGCAATGTTAAAACCTTTTTCCTCCCCAAGCAACTCTCAACTGCCTGGTATCTTTCCACCAGGCCCACCAGGTCATTGGTATTCCGGGGATCTCCTTGGACAACCCAGGTCTGCACCAGCCTCAGAAGTTTATGAACCTGTCCATGACGAACAGCTTCACCATCTGCGCTGGGGAGGAGGATTCTAGTTGCAACCACTTTTGAATCAGATGTAATAAGTCAAACATTTGGGACCTGGGAGGTTTGTCAGCGTGATGGGCCCAGCGATGCACCCTTTGCGCCCTGACAGTTACAGACACTCCTAAGCGCCAAGATCTCCGTTTTCAATTTGCTGTACTCTTTTGCCTTCTGCCATTCCGCCATAAGATATGGCACCAGAACCTCAACCCACTGCTCTGAAGGCAATTTCTCCTTTTCCGCCACCCTTTTAAAAACCACCAGGAACACCTCAATGTCATAACCCTGGGTCGTCATTTGCAAGGCTCTTATTAACAGGTACTTGTTATTTCTGATAAGCTATGTTTCACTAAACCCTATATTTATATCCAAGACTCTCCTTACCATCTTCTTCACATGCAAATCATCACCTTGACTTGGATGTGGGGTGGTTGCCATGCCATGCACCGCCCTGGCTAGAAGTTTCATCTGCTGCCTGTGCTGCTGCTGTTGCATCTGCTGTCCGTCTGAGATTTCTGCCTGCATTCAAAGTATTAATTGTAGTGTTTCTACTCACTCAGTTGCGTTTTGAGGTAGGCACATGGAGCGGTTTCAGTAAAAGCATCCAGGCTGGTTTATTAAAACATCATAAACCGCTCAGGGTAAGCACACCAAAATAGCCTTTTCTGATGCAAAATGAAAATATGAAGTAAATCTTCCATACAGAGATGCAGGTTCGCCCACTTGGGTTAGTATCCAGCTCTTTAGTCCTTACAAACAAGAACAACACTGGAGGAAGGCACATTTCCACACCCAGACACTGAATGAGACAGTCTGCTGCACCACTCCTCTGGGTGGGAATATATGAGCAGCTGCTCTAACCCTTCAAATTGACTGCTTGTAAACCCTCCCCTGGACAGACCCTATTAACTCTCTCAGCACTATACGTGCTGGAGCCTGCCTTTCTGGGCTTACATTACTGAGTCTTCAATATCTTCCATTGAGGACCTAACCGGCCAGCTTACGTTTGCGTTTGATCTCTTATACTGTATACTTCAATATCAAATATTGTAGCTGTGGGGAGGAGGACTCCCAGACAGTGAAAGGACAGGTACCCAGGGGATCGCCATCAGGGTTCCTGAGGGAACGCTACTGGGAAGACAGTAAAAGGAAAGACTTGACTGAAGTTGTCAGGGAAACAGGGGGCAGGGCAAGCTTAAAAGGAGCAGGGGGCGCGCTGAAGTGGCAGTTGACAGAGAGCAGGACAACAGACAGTAAGCCGTGTGAGACAGAGAGGACCGAGGGAGCAGACGGTGTGTTGTGGAGAGACCGACAGGGGCCTGTGAAAGGAAAGCTGCGGACTCACCGACTAGTGACACGTGAGAGACTTGCACCGGCGGCCGCTCCCCGCATACTGTCCCATACAGCAACTCCCGCTGCTTCCCACCCTGTTGTGACAAGGCGGCTACCTCAGGCGACCGCAGCGACGACAGACCATTCCTTTACAGCGGTCAGGACACTGCCCCCCTGCCTTCTCCCACAGCTGCGGCCCTGTCATCACCGGCCCCAGGGGGCGCCACCTCACTACAGGCGGTAGTAGAGGCCCCCGTCCGGTTTGCTCAGGGACCCTGAGCAGAGGTTGGTGAACGGTTATATTTTGAGACTGCGTCATAACCCCGCGGTGAGACGAGAGCTGCAAGGAGACGCCTGTTGCGCCCATCGTCACAGTTTCTTCAGGGCCTGTTGCGCCCCACCGTCATCGTTTCTTCAGGGCCTGTTGCGCCCCACCGTCATCGTTTCTTCAGAGTCTGTTGCGCCCCACCATCATCGTCTCTGCCGGGCCTGTTGCGCCCCACCGTCATCATTTCTTCAGGGCCTGTTGTGCCCAGCTCCATCCCGGAATATCGAGGCCTCAAGGCAGCCGCATCAGCGACCTCTACACGGCCACGCCTGTGATCCTGACAGACCCCTGGAAGGATAAGTTTATTATAAGAGATAAGGACCCCCCAGTTTGGTCATACGTGGCCTATAGCACCCGGGCCAACCGGGTTAGTCGCATTACCCATAAGAAAGTGTTGTTAGGTTTGTTGAGTCCCTGCGTGGACTGGTTGCTGTTAATGCTTTTTTTTGGATGCTCAATATAGCCCCAGCGGCTACAGTTTATAAAAGTTATTTCCACAAACCACACTCAGTCTCATGTCTCGTCACTGCATCCTGCGAACCTGCTAGAACCCTACATAGCAAATAGAGAGCTATTCTTCTATAAAGCTCAGCCTATAGCTCAGATTCAAGGAAGAGCAAAGATGGTAGTTATTTGGTGCCCTCAGTTACTGGGTCCAATGGCATTATTTAAATTATGCTGAGTGATTGACAGCAGTATTTAGATGTTTAAATTGAAACAACTGACACTAGCTATGGTCGATGTATAAAGCAGGGTCAGCCCCCGAGCAAGAATCATACAATCCCTAGTGACATATGCTGGAAATAGATATAATTGATTGTTAGTTAAAGGGGTATTGCCAGAATTAAAATTTATCTCCCATCCAACGGATAGGGGAAAAAACACATACTTGACACCCATTCATTGAAATAGCCATGTTCCAGTGCTTCAATAGTCAATCAATAAAGTGAAGGTCAAGCAAGCACATTTCCCCTTCATTTAGAATCTGCACAGCCATGTTATTGGGATCCAGAGCCGCATTTTTTATATGGATAGGGGACAACTTTCAAAATGACTAAACTTTCAAAATGACTAATACTGCTTTAAAACTTGTCAGGATAGGTGATCACCGTAATTGCTGGAACCTCCACCAATCACAAGAACACTGACTTCCAGTTTCTTCATTCCTCCACAACTACATGACACTTTTACTGCCATCATCTGTACTCCAAATGAGCATGTTCTGATGTCAATGCACCTAAAGGCAAGCGAATAGACCAAGCAAAAGTAGCTGTTTCCACTAGCATACAATTTTTTTTTACAGGAATGAAGTCATAACTTTCCATGCCGGACATAATTCTATAAAAATAATATAAGTTGTGTTACTTTTTAATTAATAACCTTACATCAGAACATGAAAAAGGAAAGAGAACAGGAGGTTCAGTGGGGTAAGATTCCATTTGGCTGTTCAAGACACTTATGCCCAGATTCATCATTTGTTTGGGGTTTTTTTGCTCAATCATTTTTCTGTTTTGTTTTGTGCTATTAACTGTTTTTTTTTGCATCATATTCATCAAAATGGTGCAAGTGATTCATAAATTTCACACTAACTAAAAAAATTGCTTTTTTCCTGTCTTAGGCCCCTTTCAAACGTCCAGGTGATTTCTGTACTGGAAAACCCAGTACTTTTAAGATCCGTGTCCGTGTGCCATCCGTATTTGTATGTATGTGACAACCGTGTATCTGTTTGCTGCCCGTATGTCCATGTGTCCCATCCGTGTGCCCGTGTGACATGTACCGGCGCCTGGGAAAAGGTGGTACAGTTCGCGCTGATGGCAGCTTTCATAACTGTCGCCTGGTATACCTGAGATTGACCAGGTGACAATGTCCCCTGTAAACTAACAAGTAAAGGTTAAGAAAATAACTGTGAGTAGTCATTAATAGCCTGAGAACTTTTTGGGATACTGTCCTTTTTCACAGATTAGTAACATCAGCCCACAGCCATGGGCTTTCCCTCTGCTGGTTATGAAAATTACACGCCATTTTTTTTATTTAATTCTTAATTTTACACACAATGTACACAGCAGTTGCTGAAAACAACTCCCATCATTGTCGCCTGGCCACGTTAATCTCAGGGAGACCAGGTGATAATGATTAGAGCTGCCTTCAGCACCCGGCGCCTGGGATCAGAGCAAACATGACCAATTTTTCCCAGGTGCTGGTACGTGTCACAGAGATGACACACGAATGTTATCCGTGTGTCATCCGTGTGCCGCCCACATTTTGTCCGTGCTGCACAAAAAACTGACATGTGCACATCATCATTGAATACAATGAGTGCGCATGTGTGCGTATTTGCGTTCCTTAAACAGACCGCATACGGACGCAAAAAACGGACATGTAAAGGGGGCCTTAAAATGTTTTATTTTTTATGTTAAAATTTGCACCAAATGCTGTGACTTTTTAAAAAAAATCACAATTGAAGAATCAAGTGACATCTGAATTCGCTAAACTCTGCCCACAAAGCGGAAAACAAAAAAAAATGGCGACTACATGTAAAACAGACTTCAAAAAGTAGAATAACGAATTTGGTGCAAACAAAATATTATTGCAAAATATACAAAATTGTATAAAAAGCATGTTCAAAGGCAATGATGAATCGAGGCCATAGGGTATGTTCAAAGAT
This sequence comes from Dendrobates tinctorius, assembly GCF_039654945.1. Classification (NCBI taxonomy): domain Eukaryota; kingdom Metazoa; phylum Chordata; class Amphibia; order Anura; family Dendrobatidae; genus Dendrobates; species Dendrobates tinctorius. The sequence goes on from NW_027361705.1 coordinate 25,369,148, forward strand.
GACAAGATTTTCAAACTGAAACTGCTTGAGGAAATCTTCCTTTTCGGAGAAGTTTTTCTTTTCCTGAAGCATTTCCTGACATGTGTTTGAAGAGTTTTGGAGTTTATTTTCCCCAGAAGTGCTTTTTGCAGTCCTGATTTGACAGTTTGAAACACTTTCCATCAGAAGTGACATGCATTTGTTTTTCCATCAATGAAGTAGAGGTGCTGTAATGGCCCCCACAGTCCCCAGACCTCAACACAATCGAACATGTGTGGGTAGAGTTGAAGTAAAAGCTGTATACATTCCAAAGTGAATTGACCAGTATGCACCAACTTTGGTAATGTGTACTGTAGAAGAAGCTTGGAATCAGATTTCGATCGAGACATGCTTGTTCCTGACGGATCATACCCAGAAGGATTCAGGCAGTGTTGAAAGTCAAAAGGTGGATTTTCACAATGCTGAAAAAATAGTAAAAATTAAAATTTAGATTTTTAGGAGTAAAACAGTAACAATGCAGTGACATGACAAGAAACTGTAAAACTAATCAAATGCTAATTAGTTGCAAGCAGAGGCGTAATGACTACGGCTGCAAAGGTCGCAACAGGATCCGTGCGAGTGGGAGGCCTGCCGACACCAGCTCAAAGTTCAACTGGATATGCATCCTCAGACACACATTCAGCTGAAGTATATTGGATCGCAGAGACCGATCGGGCTTGTGGGCAGCGCCAGCAATACACACTACGGGCCAATCAGAGGCCAGCAGCTGACGTCGACGTGCACGTAACTGGGGACGCATAGAAGTGACATCATAGAATCCTGTCGCAGGCTGACGTTAGCTGCCAGCTTCAGAAGAGGACACCTAGCAGCTGATACTAGGTGAGTATATTTGTTTATATATTCTTATGCATTAAAGAACAATGGCAGAACTGAGGACATATACACACGTGGTCAAAATTGTTGGTACCCCTCGTTTAATGACAGAAAAACCCACAATGGTCACAGAAATAACTTGAATCTGACATAAGTAATAATAAATCAAAAGTCTATGAAAATGAACAAATTAAAGTCAGACATTGCTTTTCAACCATGCTTCCACAGAATTTTTGAAAAAATAAAACTCATGAGATAGGCCTGAACAGAAATGATGGTACCCTTAACTTAATACTTTGTTGCACAACCTTTTGGGGCAATCACTGCAATCAAACGATTCCTGTAACTGTCAATGAGACTTCTGCATCTCTCGACAGGTATTTTGGCCCACTCCTCAAGAGCAAACTGCTCCAGTTGTCTCGTGTTTGAAGGTTGCCTTTTCCAGACGGCATGTTTCAGCTCTTTCCAAAGATGCTCAATAGGATTTAGGTCAGGGCTCATAGAAGGCCACTTCAGAATAGTCCAATGTTTTCCTCTTAGCCTCTCTTCAGTGTTTTTAGCTGTGTGATTTGGGTCATTATCCTGTGGCAAGACCCATGACCTGCAACTGAGACCAAGCTTTCTGACACTGGGCAGCACATTTCTCTCTAGAAACCCTTGATAGTCTTGAGATTTCATTGTACCCTGCACAAATTCTAGACACCCTGTGCTAGATGCAGCAAATCAGCCCCAGAACATGACAGAGCCTCCTCCATGTTTCCCAGTAGGGACAGTGCTCTTTTCTTAATATTCTTCTTTTTTTTTTCTGTCTGTGAACATAGTGCTGATGTGCCTTGACAGAAACTTCCATTTTGTCTCATCTGTCCATAGGACATTCTCCTAGAAGCTTTGTGGCTTGTCAACATGTAGTTTGGCAAATTCCAGTCAGGCTTTTTTAGGATTTTTTTCAACAATGGTGTCTTCCTTGTTCGTCTCCATGAAGTCCACTTTGGCTCATACAACGACAGATGGTGTGATCTGACACTGATGTTCCTTGAGCTTGAAGTTCACCTGTAATCTGTTTAGAAGTTTTTCTGGGCTCTTTTGTTACCATTCGTATTATCCGTCTCTTTGATTTGTCATTAACTTTCCTTCTGCAGCCACGTCCAGGGAGGTTGGCTACAGTCCCATGGAGCTTAAGTTTCTGAATAATATGTGCAGCTGTAGTCACAGGAACATCAAGCTGCTTGGAGATGTCTTATAACTTTTACCTTTAACATGTTTGTCTATAATTTTCTTTCTAATCTCTTGAGACAACTCTTTCCTTCGCTTTCTCTGGTCTCTGTTGAGTGTGATACACACCATGTCACCAAACAGCACAGTGAGTATCTGTAGCCCTCTATACAGGCCCACTCACTGATTCCAAGATTGTAGACACCTGTGATGCTAATTAGTGGACACACCTTGATTTAACATGTCCCTTTTGTCACATTATTTTCTGGGGTACCATCATTTCTTTCCAGGCCTATTTCATGAGTTTTATTTTTTTTTTAATTCTTTGGAAGCATGGTTGAAAAGCAATGTCTGACTTTCATTTCTTCATTTTCATAGATTTTTTATTTATTATTGCTTTTGTCAGATTCAAGTTATTTCTGTGACCATTGTGGGTTTTTCTGTCATTAAAGGAGGGTACCAACAATTTTGACCATGTGTGTATACCAGGATGTGGGATATATATATATATATATATATATATATCAGGTTGGGGCCCAGGATAAAGGACAGATACCGAGATGCGGGATATATATACCAGGAAGGGGCCCAGATATGAGACAATGTATATCAGTATGGGGAATATATATACCAGGATGGGGGCTATATATACCAGAATAGGGCCCAGGAACAGGGACATACATATCAGGATGGGGGATATATATACCAGAATGGGGCCAGGATAAGTGACACATATACCAGGATGGGGGATTTACGGTATATACCGGGATGGAGTCCAGGATAATGGACATATACCAGGATGGAGGATATATATAAAGGATGGGGTCCAGGACATATAAATATCTAATATATAAAGCTCAAGTTTGTGTATGTATGTATGTATGTATGTATGTATGTATGTCCGGGATTGGCATCCGCACCGTCGCAGCTACAGTCACAAAATTTGGCACAGTCACACGTCTGGACCCCGAGAGCGTCCTAGGCTATGTTGTGAGGCAAAATTTTAACACCGCATGTTCCAATTCACCAAACAATTTAGCCCCTATCTACATAATGGGGAAAAAGTATGTGTGTATCAAGCCCCGCCCCTCATTATGATGTCATAATAGTTGCCATGGCGACGCTGATGTCATCATAGGTTGCAAGCCCCGCCCCTCATTATGATGTCATAATGCATGCCATGGCGACGCTAATGTCATAATAGGTTGCAATGGCGAAGATGCTGTCACAATGGTTGCCATGGTGACAATGATGTCTTAATAGGTTACAATGGTGACGGTTATGTCATAACTGTTGCCATGGTGATGATGATGTCATAATGGGTATATGGGCACGGGACTATGGGATGGAGGATGTGTGATGGGTATATGGGCATGGGACTATGGGATGGCGGATATGTATGATAGGTATATGGGCACGGGATTATGGGATTGAGGATATGTATGATGGGTATATGGGCATGGGACTATGAGATGAAGGATGTGTGATGGGTATTTATGGGCACTCGACTAAGGGATGGCGAATATGTATGATGGGAGTATGGGCATGGGACTAAGGGATGGAGAATATGTATGATGGGTATATGGACACGGGCCTATGGGGTGGTGGATATGTATGATGGGTATATGGGCACGGGACTATGGGATGGAGGATTATTATAATTTGTTATAACTAACCACAGTTAGTTAGTATGCCCGGGCAGCGCCGGGCTCTTCAGCTAGTTATATATATATCTAATGTATAAAGCTCAATGTGGGTGTGCATGTATGTATGTGTCACGGCTCCAGTCCCGGCTTCAGCTCCAGTCTCTACTTACCTCGCTACGCGCTCCTCCCGGCGCGCTCCTGCTTCTCGGCGCGTCCCCACGCCCGGCCTCCGGCTTCCTCGGCGTCAAGCACCTGCGCGCTGCTTGACTCCCGGTGCGCAGCCTCCTGGGTAGTGTGACGCGCTGGTCCTGCCCCCAACATGGCGGCGCCCACCGCTACATATGCTCGGCATCTGGACAGGTAAGACGCCTGGTTATCAAATGCGGTGACGCTGTCTTGTGCGGCGTTCACTGTGTTCTCAGGCCCTTCTCCTTTGCCTCTGTCTGCGCTGTGTTTTGTGTCTCTGTGTTCCTCACCCTTGTCCCCTGCCTGCGCCGTCTCTGTCAGTCCCCCCTGTGCTCTGCATTCCGTGTCTCCCTGGTTGCTTCACCTCCTCTGACCTGTTCCTGCCGCTTTCTCATTCCACTCCGTTTCCTTCCCTGTTGTTTGCCTTCCTCTCGCCTAAGTACATCATCGTGCTTCTTCTCTATTGCAGCCTCCAGTCCTTGTCTCCCCCGGCTCTCCGGTCCGGTGCCCCGCTTGGTCTCTGTGTTTTCCGGTGTCCTACTATACGGGTACGTCTGTGCCTCCGTACCCATCTATTGCCCCAGTCGTCCCTTTGGTTCCGGCTGTCGCGGTTCTATCCCCTGGGGGTCTGTCTTAGGCCCCTTTCAAACGTCCAGGTGATTTCTGTACTGGAAAACCCAGTACTTTTAAGATCCGTGTCCGTGTGCCATCCGTATTTGTATGTATGTGACAACCGTGTATCTGTTTGCTGCCCGTATGTCCATGTGTCCCATCCGTGTGCCCGTGTGACATGTACCGGCGCCTGGGAAAAGGTGGTACAGTTCGCGCTGATGGCAGCTTTCATAACTGTCGCCTGGTATACCTGAGATTGACCAGGTGACAATGTCCCCTGTAAACTAACAAGTAAAGGTTAAGAAAATAACTGTGAGTAGTCATTAATAGCCTGAGAACTTTTTGGGATACTGTCCTTTTTCACAGATTAGTAACATCAGCCCACAGCCATGGGCTTTCCCTCTGCTGGTTATGAAAATTACACGCCATTTTTTTTATTTAATTCTTAATTTTACACACAATGTACACAGCAGTTGCTGAAAACAACTCCCATCATTGTCGCCTGGCCACGTTAATCTCAGGGAGACCAGGTGATAATGATTAGAGCTGCCTTCAGCACCCGGCGCCTGGGATCAGAGCAAACATGACCAATTTTTCCCAGGTGCTGGTACGTGTCACAGAGATGACACACGAATGTTATCCGTGTGTCATCCGTGTGCCGCCCACATTTTGTCCGTGCTGCACAAAAAACTGACATGTGCACATCATCATTGAATACAATGAGTGCGCATGTGTGCGTATTTGCGTTCCTTAAACAGACCGCATACGGACGCAAAAAACGGACATGTAAAGGGGGCCTTAAAATGTTTTATTTTTTATGTTAAAATTTGCACCAAATGCTGTGACTTTTTAAAAAAAATCACAATTGAAGAATCAAGTGACATCTGAATTCGCTAAACTCTGCCCACAAAGCGGAAAACAAAAAAAAATGGCGACTACATGTAAAACAGACTTCAAAAAGTAGAATAACGAATTTGGTGCAAACAAAATATTATTGCAAAATATACAAAATTGTATAAAAAGCATGTTCAAAGGCAATGATGAATCGAGGCCATAGGGTATGTTCAAAGATGACAAGATTTTCAAACTGAAACTGCTTGAGGAAATCTTCCTTTTCGGAGAAGTTTTTCTTTTCCTGAAGCATTTCCTGACATGTGTTTGAAGAGTTTTGGAGTTTATTTTCCCCAGAAGTGCTTTTTGCAGTCCTGATTTGACAGTTTGAAACACTTTCCATCAGAAGTGACATGCATTTGTTTTTCCATCAATGAAGTAGAGGTGCTGTAATGGCCCCCACAGTCCCCAGACCTCAACACAATCGAACATGTGTGGGTAGAGTTGAAGTAAAAGCTGTATACATTCCAAAGTGAATTGACCAGTATGCACCAACTTTGGTAATGTGTACTGTAGAAGAAGCTTGGAATCAGATTTCGATCGAGACATGCTTGTTCCTGACGGATCATACCCAGAAGGATTCAGGCAGTGTTGAAAGTCAAAAGGTGGATTTTCACAATGCTGAAAAAATAGTAAAAATTAAAATTTAGATTTTTAGGAGTAAAACAGTAACAATGCAGTGACATGACAAGAAACTGTAAAACTAATCAAATGCTAATTAGTTGCAAGCAGAGGCGTAATGACTACGGCTGCAAAGGTCGCAACAGGATCCGTGCGAGTGGGAGGCCTGCCGACACCAGCTCAAAGTTCAACTGGATATGCATCCTCAGACACACATTCAGCTGAAGTATATTGGATCGCAGAGACCGATCGGGCTTGTGGGCAGCACCAGCAATACACACTACGGGCCAATCAGAGGCCAGCAGCTGACGTCGACGTGCACGTAACTGGGGACGCATAGAAGTGACATCATAGAATCCTGTCGCAGGCTGACGTTAGCTGCCAGCTTCAGAAGAGGACACCTAGCAGCTGATACTAGGTGAGTATATTTGTTTATATATTCTTATGCATTAAAGAACAATGGCAGAACTGAGGACATATACACACGTGGTCAAAATTGTTGGTACCCCTCGTTTAATGACAGAAAAACCCACAATGGTCACAGAAATAACTTGAATCTGACATAAGTAATAATAAATCAAAAGTCTATGAAAATGAACAAATTAAAGTCAGACATTGCTTTTCAACCATGCTTCCACAGAATTTTTGAAAAAATAAAACTCATGAGATAGGCCTGAACAGAAATGATGGTACCCTTAACTTAATACTTTGTTGCACAACCTTTTGGGGCAATCACTGCAATCAAACGATTCCTGTAACTGTCAATGAGACTTCTGCATCTCTCGACAGGTATTTTGGCCCACTCCTCAAGAGCAAACTGCTCCAGTTGTCTCGTGTTTGAAGGTTGCCTTTTCCAGACGGCATGTTTCAGCTCTTTCCAAAGATGCTCAATAGGATTTAGGTCAGGGCTCATAGAAGGCCACTTCAGAATAGTCCAATGTTTTCCTCTTAGCCTCTCTTCAGTGTTTTTAGCTGTGTGATTTGGGTCATTATCCTGTGGCAAGACCCATGACCTGCAACTGAGACCAAGCTTTCTGACACTGGGCAGCACATTTCTCTCTAGAAACCCTTGATAGTCTTGAGATTTCATTGTACCCTGCACAAATTCTAGACACCCTGTGCTAGATGCAGCAAATCAGCCCCAGAACATGACAGAGCCTCCTCCATGTTTCCCAGTAGGGACAGTGCTCTTTTCTTAATATTCTTCTTTTTTTTTCTGTCTGTGAACATAGCGCTGATGTGCCTTGACAGAAACTTCCATTTTGTCTCATCTGTCCATAGGACATTCTCCTAGAAGCTTTGTGGCTTGTCAACATGTAGTTTGGCAAATTCCAGTCAGGCTTTTTTAGGATTTTTTTCAACAATGGTGTCTTCCTTGTTCGTCTCCATGAAGTCCACTTTGGCTCATACAACGACAGATGGTGTGATCTGACACTGATGTTCCTTGAGCTTGAAGTTCACCTGTAATCTGTTTAGAAGTTTTTCTGGGCTCTTTTGTTACCATTCGTATTATCCGTCTCTTTGATTTGTCATTAACTTTCCTTCTGCAGCCACGTCCAGGGAGGTTGGCTACAGTCCCATGGAGCTTAAGTTTCTGAATAATATGTGCAGCTGTAGTCACAGGAACATCAAGCTGCTTGGAGATGTCTTATAACTTTTACCTTTAACATGTTTGTCTATAATTTTCTTTCTAATCTCTTGAGACAACTCTTTCCTTCGCTTTCTCTGGTCTCTGTTGAGTGTGATACACACCATGTCACCAAACAGCACAGTGAGTATCTGTAGCCCTCTATACAGGCCCACTCACTGATTCCAAGATTGTAGACACCTGTGATGCTAATTAGTGGACACACCTTGATTTAACATGTCCCTTTTGTCACATTATTTTCTGGGGTACCATCATTTCTTTCCAGGCCTATTTCATGAGTTTTATTTTTTTTTTAATTCTTTGGAAGCATGGTTGAAAAGCAATGTCTGACTTTCATTTCTTCATTTTCATAGATTTTTTATTTATTATTGCTTTTGTCAGATTCAAGTTATTTCTGTGACCATTGTGGGTTTTTCTGTCATTAAAGGAGGGTACCAACAATTTTGACCATGTGTGTATACCAGGATGTGGGATATATATATATATATATATATATATATATATATATCAGGTTGGGGCCCAGGATAAAGGACAGATACCGAGATGCGGGATATATATACCAGGAAGGGGCCCAGATATGAGACAATGTATATCAGTATGGGGAATATATATACCAGGATGGGGGCTATATATACCAGAATAGGGCCCAGGAACAGGGACATACATATCAGGATGGGGGATATATATACCAGAATGGGGCCAGGATAAGTGACACATATACCAGGATGGGGGATTTACGGTATATACCGGGATGGAGTCCAGGATAATGGACATATACCAGGATGGAGGATATATATAAAGGATGGGGTCCAGGACATATAAATATCTAATATATAAAGCTCAAGTTTGTGTATGTATGTATGTATGTATGTATGTATGTCCGGGATTGGCATCCGCACCGTCGCAGCTACAGTCACAAAATTTGGCACAGTCACACGTCTGGACCCCGAGAGCGTCCTAGGCTATGTTGTGAGGCGAAATTTTAACACCGCATGTTCCAATTCACCAAACAATTTAGCCCCTATCTACATAATGGGGAAAAAGTATGTGTGTATCAAGCCCCGCCCCTCATTATGATGTCATAATAGTTGCCATGGCGACGCTGATGTCATCATAGGTTGCAAGCCCCGCCCCTCATTATGATGTCATAATGCATGCCATGGCGACGCTAATGTCATAATAGGTTGCAATGGCGAAGATGCTGTCACAATGGTTGCCATGGTGACAATGATGTCTTAATAGGTTACAATGGTGACGGTTATGTCATAACTGTTGCCATGGTGATGATGATGTCATAATGGGTATATGGGCACGGGACTATGGGATGGAGGATGTGTGATGGGTATATGGGCATGGGACTATGGGATGGCGGATATGTATGATAGGTATATGGGCACGGGATTATGGGATTGAGGATATGTATGATGGGTATATGGGCATGGGACTATGAGATGAAGGATGTGTGATGGGTATTTATGGGCACTCGACTAAGGGATGGCGAATATGTATGATGGGAGTATGGGCATGGGACTAAGGGATGGAGAATATGTATGATGGGTATATGGACACGGGCCTATGGGGTGGTGGATATGTATGATGGGTATATGGGCACGGGACTATGGGATGGAGGATTATTATAATTTGTTATAACTAACCACAGTTAGTTAGTATGCCCGGGCAGCGCCGGGCTCTTCAGCTAGTTATATATATATCTAATGTATAAAGCTCAATGTGGGTGTGCATGTATGTATGTGTCACGGCTCCAGTCCCGGCTTCAGCTCCAGTCTCTACTTACCTCGCTACGCGCTCCTCCCGGCGCGCTCCTGCTTCTCGGCGCGTCCCCACGCCCGGCCTCCGGCTTCCTCGGTGTCAAGCACCTGCGCGCTGCTTGACTCCCGGTGCGCAGCCTCCTGGGTAGTGTGACGCGCTGGTCCTGCCCCCAACATGGCGGCGCCCACCGCTACATATGCTCGGCATCTGGACAGGTAAGACGCCTGGTTATCAAATGCGGTGACGCTGTCTTGTGCGGCGTTCACTGTGTTCTCAGGCCCTTCTCCTTTGCCTCTGTCTGCGCTGTGTTTTGTGTCTCTGTGTTCCTCACCCTTGTCCCCTGCCTGCGCCGTCTCTGTCAGTCCCCCCTGTGCTCTGCATTCCGTGTCTCCCTGGTTGCTTCACCTCCTCTGACCTGTTCCTGCCGCTTTCTCATTCCACTCCGTTTCCTTCCCTGTTGTTTGCCTTCCTCTCGCCTAAGTACATCATCGTGCTTCTTCTCTATTGCAGCCTCCAGTCCTTGTCTCCCCCGGCTCTCCGGTCCGGTGCCCCGCTTGGTCTCTGTGTTTTCCGGTGTCCTACTATACGGGTACGTCTGTGCCTCCGTACCCATCTATTGCCCCAGTCGTCCCTTTGGTTCCGGCTGTCGCGGTTCTATCCCCTGGGGGTCTGTCCCTAACACTCCCTGTATAGGGGGTGGTCCTCACCTGGGCGCTCGCCCTCTGGGGCTCTGGAGCCGTGACCCAGAGGGTCCACTTCTGGGTACTTTTGCTTTCTTCTTTTGTACCAGCAACACCGTAGCAGTATGTATGTATGTCCGGGATTGGCATCCGCACCGTCGCAGCTACAGCCACAAAATTTGGCACAGTCACACGTCTGGACCCCGAGAGCGTCATAGGCTATGTTGTGAGGCGAAATTTTAACCCTGCGCGTTCCAATTCACCAAACAATTTTGCCCCTATCTACATAATGGGGAAAAAGTGTTTGTATTGGCATCTGCACCGTCGTAACTACAGCCACAAAATTTTGCACAGTTACACGTCAGGACCCAGACAGCGTCATAGGCTATGTTGTGAGGCAAAATTTTAACCCCGCACATTCCAATTTGCCAAACAATTTTGCCCCTATGTACATAATGGGGAAAAAGTATGTATTGACATCTGCACCGTCGTAACTACAGCCACAAAATTTTGCACAGTCACAAGTCTGGACCCTGAGAGCGTCATAGGCTATGTTGTGAGGCAAAATTTTAACCCTGCACGTTCCAATTCACCAAACAATTTTGCCCCTATCTACATAATGGGGAAAAAGTAAAAGGAAAAGTGCTGGAGGTAAATTGACAGCTGCCAAATGTGAACAAGGGGGACATAAAGAATGAGAGCGATGACGCCAAAGAGTATATACCGTACAGTTGCTAAGGTGGGTCCCTGACATGGGATACTCACCATACACGGGAATATGAACGCACACACAAAATGCGCCACACACTACCACGTGCTTCAACACATATACCACCCTCAGCACACATTTCACCACACATACACCAACCTCGCCACATAAAAGTCGAAACACAAAAGTCGCCACTCAAAAATGAGCTATGATTGGTTGCTATCAGCAACAGTTTTCTTTGTAGACATTTGTGGTAACTGAGGCCTATTATTCTTATCATTTCTATGGTGTTATCGTCCTTCTGAAAAGCTGGAAATAACACAATTTATTACCATGCCAACACAGACCACCCTCTGACACAGACTGCAGGGGGAGCCCAGTATCACACAGGATAGGATTAGATACACAGCTCAGCAGTCAGCGTCACACAGGAGAGGATTAGACACATGGCACAGCAGGCAGTATCACACAGGATAGGATTAGATACACAGCTGAGCAGTCAGTATCACACAGGATAGGAATAGATACATGGCTCAGCAGACAGTATCACACAGGATAGGATTAGATACACAGCTCAGCAGTCAGTATCACACAGGATAGGATTAGATACACAGCTCAGCACACAGTATCACACAGAATAGTATTAGATACACGTCTCAGCAGACAGTATCACACAGGATAGGATTAGATGCACGGTTTTTATGTGCAATATAATCATTATAATTTGTTATCACTAACCACAGTTGGTTACTATGCCCAGGCAACGCCGGGCTCTTCAGCTGGTATATATATATATATCTACAGTGGGAGAAATAAGTATTTGATCGCTTGCTGATTTTGTAAGTTTGCCCACTGACAAAGACATGAACAGTCCATAATTTTAAGGGTAGTTTAATTTTAACATTGAGAGATGGAATATCAAAAATAAAATCCAGAAAATCACATTGTATAAATTATATAAATTTATTTGTATTTTGCAGTGAGATATAAGTATTTGGTCCCTCTGGCAAATAAGACTTAATACTAGGTGGTAAAACCCTTGTCGACAAGCACAGCAGTCAGACATTTTTTTGTAGTTGAAGATGAGGTTTGCGCACATGTCAGGAGAAATTTTGGTCCAGTCCTCTTTGCAGATCATTTCTAAATCATTAAGATTTTGAGGCTGTCGCTTGACAACTCGGAGCTTCAACTCCCTCCATAAGTTTTCTATGAGATTAAGGTCTGGAGACTGGCTAGGCTACTCCATGACCTTAATGTGCTTCCTTTTGAGCCACTCCTTTGTTGCCTTGGCTGTCTGTTTTGGGTCATTGTCTTTCTGAAAGACCCAGCCACGACCCAATTTTAATGTCCTGGCGGAGGGAAAGAGGTTGTCATACAGGATTTTACGGTACATGGCTCCATCCATTCTCCCACCGATGCTGTGAAGTAGGCCTGTGCCCTTAGCAGAGAACACCCCCAAAACAATGTTTCTACCTCCATGCTTGACAGTGGGGACAGTGTTCTTTGGGTCATAGGCACAATTTCTCTTCCTCCAAACACGGCCAGTTGAGTTAATGCCAAAGAGATCAATTTTTGTCTCATCTGACCACAGCACCTTCTCCCAATTACTCACAGAATCATCCAGGTGTTCATTAGCAAATTTCAGACAGGCCTGCACATGCAGGATTTTAAACCTTTATGGCGTAATGTGTTACCAATGGTTTTCTTGGTGACTGTGGTCCCAGCTGCCTTGAGATCATTAACAAGTTCCCCCCATGTAGTTTTAGCCTGATCTTTCATGACCTCATGATCAAGGATACCCCACGAGGTGAGATTTTGCATGGTGCCCCAGATCGATGTTGATTGACAGTCATTTTGTATTTCTTCCATTGTCTTACTGTTGCACCAACAGTTGTCTCCTTCTCACCCAATATCTTACGTATGGTTTTGTAGCCCATTCCAGCTTTGTGCAGGTCTATGATCTTGTCCCTGACATCCTTATAATGCTCTTTGGTCTTGCCCATGTTGTAGAGGTTAGAGTCTGACTGATTAATTGAGCCTGTTGTCAGGAGTCTTTTATAAAGGTGACAATGTAAGACAGCTAAATAAAGGATGGAATCTCCAGCGCTGGACTTCAGTTAAAAATACATCATTTATTGTAAATTCTTAAAATCGAACAGAAAAAGTGTGGATAAGGACATACAGGCAGATGGGGTCTCTGGTGGTCTCCAACCAACGCGTTTCGACCTAGAGGGTCTTACTCATGGTTCACACTAGACCAATACTAACGACTACAAATAGTACAAAAACTAGTAAATCACAGGTGTTGGACAAAAGAATTAATGAAAATAGGGAGTATCCCTACCAGTTAACTCTTGCAAACACTCAGCCTAATGTGGAGCTGAAACAAAAACTAGTCGGAAAAACAGGAAAAAAAAAAAAAAAAAAAAAAAAAAACCTAATAAAAAGATATCATAAGAATATAATAACAATCACAAAAATTATCAGAATAACCAGAATTGAATAGGACTAAGTAGAATGTAAATATACAGAAGAAAATATCAATCTAATTGCAATATTAAATCAAGTCGTTTGTTCAGACCTAATGGTACTCTTGTATTTAATTTAAAAATCCAAAAGGATTCACGATTTAATAATTTTCTCCTGAAATCACCTCCCCTAGTAGATCTATAGACTTTCTCTATTGCTATAATTTTGAGGCTATCAGTTTTACCTCCATGAACAGTTTTACAATGATAAGAAACTGCTGAAATATTATAATTGCTACTAGTAGCTTCTGACAAGTGTTTCCTAATTCTCTTTTTAAGAGGTCCTATTGTGCAGCCTACATATTGTAGGTTACAAAAAACGCATTCAATAACATATATTACTCCTTCTGAATTACAATTTATGTGAGACTGAATAGGGTATGATATGCCAGTAACACTAGAAGTAAATCTGCTGGTTTTAACCACATAGTTGCAGACTTTACAGGGATGATGTCCACATTTGGAAAAGCCTTTATATGACAACCAAGTATTATTTTTAGTTCTCCTATTACTGATAAAAAGACTGGGGGATAAGATATCGCTCAAAGCAGGAGCTTTCCTGGCTATGTATCGTATCTGGGTATTGTCCAGAATTTGACCAAGTTTATTATCATTGTGTAAAATAGGTAAATATTTTTTGACTATGTCCGTTATCTTATTGAATTGTGGACTGTACATGGTAGAAAAACTAACTATAGGACGGTCATAATTATTACAGGGGGCCCGTGTGCGATTCTTTTTCTTGCTAGCAGTAACTCCAGTGTGTACAAGGCTCAAAGGAGATTCATTCAGCAGGGTGTGTCTATCGATCCTGCTGACAATATTATCAGCTTTCCTTAGCATCCAATTAGCATATCCTCTGTCCTTAAGTCTAGAGAGGGTTTTGTTTGATTCTTTAGCAAATGTTATAGGTGAGCTACAATTTCTTTTTAACCTAATTAATTCTCCCACTGGAATGTTTTTAACCACGTGCTTGGGGTGACAAGAATAAGCTTGTAAAATTGAATTTGTATCTGTGGGTTTTCTGAAAGGAAAAACGCAAACCTTTTGGCTGTCAGAATTCACAGACAAAGTCACATCCAAATAACTGATAGAAAAATCCGACACTGTAAATGTAAATGAAAGATTAAAATCATTCATATTAATATAGCTAATGAAATCACTAATCCCTGAGATGTCTCCCTTCCAAATCAAAATCAGGTCATCTATAAAGCGGCCATATAGTTGTATATTTTGTGAAAAGGGATTATTGTTACATAAGATATATTTCTCTTCCCAAACAGCTACTGTAATATTAGCTAAAGCTGGGGAACATTTACCCCCCATACTTACTCCTTGTTTTTGTAAGAAAAAAATTCCATCAAATGAAAAATAATTATGTGAGAGAAGAAAGGAAACTGCATCCACAATGAAGGATTGAATTTCTATCACATATGTGCTGTATTTGTCCAAAAAGAATGTGAGACTAGAGATAATCACATTATGTGGTATGGACGGGTATAAACCCACCACATCACAGGTAATCCATGAATATTCTGGTGACCAATGATAATCATCCAAGGCAGAGATTAACATTTTGGTGTCTCTGATATATCCTGGAAGATCAATGACCAAAGGTTGTAGGTAATGATCAACCCACTCTGCCAATTTCTCTGAAAAAGACCCTATCCCCTATCTTGAGCAAAGACTTGGGATTTAGTCCAGTCAACAAATTTGATATTTATCAGACTCTTCTAGATGTGAATAAGTTTGCCAGAAATTTAACTTTGAAATGTCATTTTGACTACCAGTCCACCTCTTCAGAGACCTTGTCACTGTCTGGATCTACAAACATTCCCGAGTTAATTTTTCCCTATGGAAATTTTTCTTTTAAAGATCTTATAGGCTATTCCACTCTTAGAGACTTACAATCACATTCCTTACCAAAAAATAGGACTTTAAATGATCTCTTTAAAATGCCCAATCCAGGGTTTTATCCAGTTCAGTCCAGACCTGCTATTCTAGATATATTCCAAGAACTAATAGAGAAAGATTTAGTGGAGCTTGATAAAATAACAGAAATGACATATGACAATTTAACAGCACAAGAGAGAGCAGCTATGAAAGAGTTAAAAGATAATGCTGACATTTTGGTGAGACAGGCAGATAAAGGGGGTGGAGTAGTCGTGCTTAATGCTGGCCTGTATTATTCAGAAAATCTGCGCATTTTGAATGATTCTGCTACCTATTCCAAGATTTCTAGTGATCCCACGTCTAAATTTCAGTGTGATTTGTCAAAATTATTAAACGATGGTTTAGTCACAGGGGCCATAACACAGAAAATTTATGATTATGTTAATATCAAGAACCCTGTGATTCCCATTTATCATGCGTTTCCTAAAATCCACAAGGATTTGTTCCCCCCCCCCTTTAGAACTATAATTTCGGGGATAGGGTCTTTTTCAGAGAAATTGGCAGAGTGGGTTGATCATTACCTACAACCTTTGGTCATTGATCTTCCAGGATATATCAGAGACACCAAAATGTTAATCTCTGCCTTGGATGATTATCATTGGTCACCAGAATATTCATGGATTACCTGTGATGTGGTGGGTTTATACCCGTCCATACCACATAATGTGATTATCTCTAGTCTCACATTCTTTTTGGACAAATACAGCACATATGTGATAGAAATTCAATCCTTCATTGTGGATGCAGTTTCCTTTCTTCTCTCACATAATTATTTTTCATTTGATGGAATTTTTTTCTTACAAAAACAAGGAGTAAGTATGGGGGGTAAATGTTCCCCAGCTTTAGCTAATATTACAGTAGCTGTTTGGGAAGAGAAATATATCTTATGTAACAATAATCCCTTTTCACAAAATATACAACTATATGGCCGCTTTATAGATGACCTGATTTTGATTTGGAAGGGAGACATCTCAGGGATTAGTGATTTCATTAGCTATATTAATATGAATGATTTTAATCTTTCATTTACATTTACAGTGTCGGATTTTTCTATCAGTTATTTGGATGTGACTTTGTCTGTGAATTCTGACAGCCAAAAGGTTTGCGTTTTTCCTTTCAGAAAACCCACAGATACAAATTCAATTTTACAAGCTTATTCTTGTCACCCCAAGCACGTGGTTAAAAACATTCCAGTGGGAGAATTAATTAGGTTAAAAAGAAATTGTAGCTCACCTATAACATTTGCTAAAGAATCAAACAAAACCCTCTCTAGACTTAAGGACAGAGGATATGCTAATTGGATGCTAAGGAAAGCTGATAATATTGTCAGCAGGATCGATAGACACACCCTGCTGAATGAATCTCCTTTGAGCCTTGTACACACTGGAGTTACTGCTAGCAAGAAAAAGAATCGCACACGGGCCCCCTGTAATAATTATGACCGTCCTATAGTTAGTTTTTCTACCATGTACAGTCCACAATTCAATAAGATAACGGACATAGTCAAAAAATATTTACCTATTTTACACAATGATAATAAACTTGGTCAAATTCTGGACAATACCCAGATACGATACATAGCCAGGAAAGCTCCTGCTTTGAGCGATATCTTATCCCCCAGTCTTTTTATCAGTAATAGGAGAACTAAAAATAATACTTGGTTGTCATATAAAGGCTTTTCCAAATGTGGACATCATCCCTGTAAAGTCTGCAACTATGTGGTTAAAACCAGCAGATTTACTTCTAGTGTTACTGGCATATCATACCCTATTCAGTCTCACATAAATTGTAATTCAGAAGGAGTAATATATGTTATTGAATGCGTTTTTTGTAACCTACAATATGTAGGCTGCACAATAGGACCTCTTAAAAAGAGAATTAGGAAACACTTGTCAGAAGCTACTAGTAGCAATTATAATATTTCAGCAGTTTCTTATCATTGTAAAACTGTTCATGGAGGTAAAACTGATAGCCTCAAAATTATAGCAATAGAGAAAGTCTATAGATCTACTAGGGGAGGTGATTTCAGGAGAAAATTATTAAATCGTGAATCCTTTTGGATTTTTAAATTAAATACAAGAGTACCATTAGGTCTGAACAAACGACTTGATTTAATATTGCAATTAGATTGATATTTTCTTCTGTATATTTACATTCTACTTAGTCCTATTTAATTCTGGTTATTCTGATAATTTTTGTGATTGTTATTATATTCTTATGATATCTTTTTATTAGGTTTTTTTTTTTTTTTTTTTTTTTTTTTTTTTTCCTGTTTTTCCGACTAGTTTTTGTTTCAGCTCCACATTAGGCTGAGTGTTTGCAAGAGTTAACTGGTAGGGATACTCCCTATTTTCATTAATTCTTTTGTCCAACACCTGTGATTTACTAGTTTTTGTACTATTTGTAGTCGTTAGTATTGGTCTAGTGTGAACCATGAGTAAGACCCTCTAGGTCGAAACGCGTTGGTTGGAGACCACCAGAGACCCCATCTGCCTGTATGTCCTTATCCACACTTTTTCTGTTCGATTTTAAGAATTTACAATAAATGATGTATTTTTAACTGAAGTCCAGCGCTGGAGATTCCATCCTTTATTTTGCTTCAGTCAACACCCCTGATCAAGGTGACTCCGTGCGCAGGAAGATTATGGATCGCAACCGAGACTGGTGAGCTGACCTCCCTTCATTTTCCCTATCCTTCTATAAATGTAAGACAGCTGTCTTTAATGCAGGTAACAAGTTGATTTGGAGCTTCTAACTGGTCTGTAGGAGCCAGAACTCGTAATGGTTGGTTGGGGATCAAATTCTTATTTCTCACTGCAAAATGCAAATACATTTATGCAATTTATACAATGTGATTTTCTGGATTTTATTTTTGATATTCTATTAATGTTAACCTATCCTTAAAATTATATAGATTGTATGTCCTTGACAGTGGGCAAACTTACAAAATCAGCAAGAGATCAAATACTTATTTCCCCCACTTTGTGTATATATATATATATATATATATATATATATACACAGTATATATATATACTACCGTTCAGAAGTTTGGGGTCACCCAGACAATTTAGGGTTTTCCATGAAAATTCAGACTTTTGCTAATCAAATGAGTTGCTAAATAAATTTAAAATCTAGTCCAGTCATTGACAAGGTTTGAAAAAAAGATTTTTATTTGAAATAATTTTCTCTTTCAAACTTTGCTTTTGTCAAAGAATGCTCCCTTTGCAGCAATTACAGCATTGCAGACCTTTGGCATTCTAGCAGTTAATTTGTTGAGGTAATCTGGGGAAATTTCACCCCATGCTTCCAGAAGCCCCTCCCACAAGTTGGCTTGGCTTGATGGGCACTTTTGCATACCATACAGCCAAGCTGCTCCCACAAGAGCTCAATGGGGTTGACATCTGGTGACTGCGCTGGTCACTCCATTACAGATAGAATACCAGCTGCCTGCTTCTTCCCTAAATAGTTCTTGCATAATTTGGAGGTGTGCTTTGGGACATTGTCCTGTTGTTGGATGAAATTGGCTCCAATCAAGCGCTGTCCACAGGGTATGGCATGGTGTTGCAAAATGGATTGATTGCCTTCCTTATTCAAAATCCCTTTTACCTTGTACAAATCTCCCACTTTACCAGCACCAAAGCAACTCCAGACCATCACATTACCTCCACCATGCTTGACAGATGGAGTCAGGCACTCTTCCAGCATCTTTTCAGTTGTTCTGCTTCTCACAAATGTTTTTCTGTGTGATCCAAACATCTCAAACTTGGATTCGTCTGTCCATAACACTTTTTCCAATCTTCTACTGTCCAATGCCTGTGTGCTTTTGCCCATAATAATCTTTTCCTTCTATTAGCCAATCTCAGATATGGCTTTTTCTTTGCCCTGAAGGCCAGCATCCCGCAGTCACCTCTTCACTGTAGATGTTGACACTGGTGTTTTGTGTGTACTATTTACTGAAGCTGCCAGTTGAGGACCAGTGAGGCGTCGATTTCTCAAACTACAGACTCTAATGTACTTGTCTTGTTGCTCAGTTGTGCAGCGGGGCCTCCCACTTCTCTTTCTACTCCGGTTAGGGCTTGTTTGTGCTCTCCTAGTACACACCGTTGTAGGAAATCTTCAGTTTCTTGGCGATTTCTCGCATGGAATAGCCTTCATTTCTAAGAACAAGAATAGACTGTTGAGTTTCACATGAAAGTTCTTTTTTTCGGGCCATTTTGAAAGATTAATGGAACCAACAAATGTAATGCTCCAGATTCTCAACTAGCTCAAAGGAAGGTCAGGTTTATAGCTTCTCTAATCAGCCAAACTGTTTTCAGCTGTGCTAACATACTTGCACAAGGGTTTTCAAGGGTATTCTAACCATCCATTAGCCTTCTTACACAGTTAGCAAGCACAAAGTACCATAAGAACACTGAATTGATGATTGTTGGAAATGGGCCTCTATACACCTGTGGGAGAGAGGGTCCCTGCCGAGTGTCCGGGTCGGAACCAAGGGTCGCCTGGGTTCCGGGGGAAACTGTTTCCGGGGGACAGAGTTCAGGGACAGACCATGGAGACTGACAGGTGGGCTGGGGGAGGAGCCATTATAAAAGGGCGGGGAAGACAAGTCACAGTGAGTCAGCAGAACGAGGCAGAAGGAGCAGGAGACCGTGGGAGCGACTGAGAGCCAGAACGACTCACCGGAGCCAGGAAGGAGGCCAGAGACAGGAGAGATACTCCCCCTGGACATCAGTGGGACGGCACTGAGATGACTGTCCGAGAACCGCTGCCCCGCGTCGACCAGCGGCCGCTGCCGCCTTCCTCCAGCCCGCGGCTGCGGCCTGCCCGCGGTCACTCATGGCCGTTTCCGCCTCGCTCCTGCCCACGGCTGCGGCCTGCCCGTGGACACCAGCGGCCGCTGCCACCTCACTTCAGCCCAAGGCTGCGGCCTGTCTCCCGCCGCCCGCAGCGGCCCCACTTCTACCTGTGGCCGCGGCTAGTTCTGTGCCGTCGGCGGCCACACTGTCCCGCTCCAGTCCGCGGCAAGGGCCGGGCCGTTGCCCGCCGCAGGTCCTCCGTTGCAGTTGCTGGCCGTGCAGGTGGCCTGCCAGCCACCACCCCGCATCGCCGCTGCTTGCCCCTATCCGGCGGCTGCGGCCCATCTGTCCAACGACTCCTCCAGGGCCTGTTGTGCCCTTGCTTCACCGGAGCATTGGAACGCTCGAAGACTACAAAAGATCTTCAGCAGCTGGGCCCAGCGGCTGCTACGCCGAGGAACCATTGTCCGGTACGCCGAGGGACATTGAGCCCATTAAGTGACACTATATAGTTAAGGACCCGTAGTCGGGTATACCGCGGCCCTATAGTGACCGGCTTTGCCGGACTTAGTCGTGTTCTTAGATTTCTGTGTTGGCTTGTATCGAGTCCCTGCGAGGACAATTCCTGTTATTTTGGTCGGTTGCTTAGACTATCCCTGTGGATAGTTACCTATAAACCTATTAAAGTTGTTACCAAAAACACAAAACCGTCTCGTGTCTCGACACTACATCCTGCGTTCCTGCTAGTACCACACACCTATGAAGATATTGTATTACAAACCAGGCAGCTAGAATAGTCATTTACCACATTAACAATGTATAGAGTGTATTTCTGAATCATTTAATATTAGCTTCACTGGAAAAAACTGTGCTTTTCTTTCAAAAATAAGGAAATTTCTAAGTGACCCTAAACTTTTGAATGGTAGTGTACACAAATTATATATATATATATATATATATATATATATATATATATATATTATATATATATATATATATATATATACACACACACACCCACCAGGAGGGGGGAAAGTCCATATCTTGCACAGGGACCCACCACACACTAGGTATGCCAGTAGTTGCAATAACCAAG
Organism: Dendrobates tinctorius; assembly: GCF_039654945.1. Lineage (NCBI taxonomy): Eukaryota > Metazoa > Chordata > Amphibia > Anura > Dendrobatidae > Dendrobates > Dendrobates tinctorius. Next base: position 25,390,351 of record NW_027361705.1, read on the forward strand.
ATGATTGACTATAAAATGATGGCAATATTACGTTCAAAGCAGTAGTGCATGGTGAAATATGGAGCATGAAAGTCAACAGCTCAAAACATTATAACCATTTTTCTCATCACTGTATTAGGATGAATTCCAATTACCAACCTGGAAGTGAAATGACTACCCTGGCAGCCTTATTAAAGAGAATATGTTAGTAAGGTCAACCCATCCTAAACCTCATATGGTATATGGACATACAGATCTTTGAAATGCAAAGCAATCGACACCTCTATATCTTGTTTTGTTGCCGCATTCCCGAGTAATTTGCATTTTCATTCATATGCAAAGGGAAACTTAATGAGACACTGACTATTCTGATTGTTGTTCACCTCTTTGGTTAATTCATATAGCTCACTGGCTACTTAGAGGGTTGTCCACTACTCAGACAACGCATTCTCAATTGCTATATTTCCCAATGTTAAGAAAAAACAGCCTATATTCACTGTCAATGCCTGTGCCATTCCAGCGACATCAGCACTTGGTCTCCCAGGGTTCGCGTGACGTTGTAAAGCAACGTGAGCCCTGCAGCAAAATATTGTCGCTTAGTTTGAATGTAACTAACATTTTTAGCACTGATAGAGTTGTGGCATACTTTGGAATCTTTTGGTGAATTGTCACCAAGAGAACAATAATACACTATGTTCCAAATTATTATGCAAATGATATTTTTCTATGATTTTCCTAAATAGTCAGTACAAATGACAGTCAGTCTAATAAAAGTCATCACCCGTTAGAGTATACATCAAATTTTATTGAAGAAACCTCCCAATGATAACAGTATAATCTCCAAAATGAATGAAAACTCAAATTGCACTGTTCCAAATTATTAAGCACAGTAGAATTTCTAAACATTTGATCTGTTTTAAAGAACTGAAAATGTTCATTTGTGGAATTTGCAGCATTAGGAGGTCACATTCACTGAACAAAAAAGCTATTTAACTCCAAAACATCCTAACAGGCCAAGTTACATGCTATCATAGGAACCTTTCTGTGACATCACCTTCACAATTCTTGCATCCATTGAACTTGGGAGTTTTTGGAGAGTTTCTGCTTGGATTTCTTTGCATGAAGTCGGAATAGCCTCCCAGAGTTGCTGTTTTGATGTGAACTGCCTCCCACCCTCATAGATCTTTTGCTTGGTGATACTCCAAAGGTTCTCTACAGGGTTGAGGTCAGGGGAAGATGGGTGCCACACCATGAGTTTATCTCCTTTTATGCCTATAGCAGTCAATGACTCAGAGGTATTCTTTGCAGCATGAGATGGTGCATTGTCATGCATGAAGAGGATTTTGCTCCTGAAGGCACATTTCTGCTTTTTATACCATGGAAGACAGCTGTCAGTCAGAAACTCTATATACAGTACTTTGCAGAGGTCATTTTCACACCTTCAGGAACCTTAAAGAGCCCTACCAGCTGTTTCCCCATGATTCCGGCCCAAAACATGACTCCTCCTCTTCCTTGCTGAATTCGCACCCTTGTTGGGACATAGTGGCCATCCACCAACCATCCATCTGGACCATCCAGGGTTGCTTGACACTCATCAGTAAACAAGACTGTATGAAAAATAGTCTTCATGTATGTCTGGACCCAGTGCTACAATTTCTGCTTGTGAACACTTTTTAGGGGTGGCCGAATAGTAGGTTTATGCATCACAGCAAGCCTTTGAAGGATCCTACACCATGAGGTTCGAGGGACTCCAGAGGCACTAGCAGCTTTAAATATCTGTTTGCTGGTTTGTAATGGCTTTTTAGCAGCTGCTCTCTTAATCTGATGAACTTGCCTGGCAGAAACCTTCCTCATTCTGCCTTTATCAGCACAAACATGTCTGTGCTCAGAATCAACCACAAATCTCTTAACAGTACGATGGTCACGTTTAAATTTTTGGGAAATATCTAATGTTTTCATCTCTTGACCAAGGCATTGCACTATTTGATGCTTTTCAGCAGCAGAGAGGTCCTTTTTCTTTCCTAAATTCCTTGTAACCTGTGCCCTGCTTAATAATGTGGAACATCATTCTTAAGTAGTTTTCCTTTAATTGGGCTCACCTGGTAAACTAATTATCACAGGAATTTGAGATTGATTTCAGTGATCCAAAGAGCCCTGATACACAATACCATCTATGAGTTTATTTGAAAAACAAAAAATTACATCTTTATGACACTTAAATCCAATTTGCATAATAATTTGGAATGCAGTGTATATTTTTATTTAGTGCGTTCCGCCGTTCCTAACACAAGGCTGTAACAGTGGATGGGGAAGAACAGCAACTTCTAGCCATGTTGAGGCTGTTAGGGACCCTCAAGGTCGATGCTACAATCAACAGGCTTATGAAGAGGGGTAGGAGCAGCAGTAGGTGACTGTGAAGGGGACACTAAGTTATCTCTGGCCCAGCAATGGGACAAGGCTGACAGTTAGTAGGAAAAAGATTAAAGACAACAACACTGGCCATAACAACCAGTCATCACAGTGTAGTTAGGAAAGTAAGCCAACAAGGCTCTTGGTCTCGCTATTGAACATGGCAAGCAGCATGCTCAATTGCCCGTGGGGCAACAGGTTTATGGTTAGTGTTCTGCCCTCTAGATATAGGGCAGTCTGTTGTGTTATGTGATCTGAATAAAGCAATATGTTTGTATTATGTGCTGGGTTAATTATAGAACCATCTAGTGGTGGCTGAATTTATAGCTACGTCTTAAATAGCATTTAAAGCCTGTGCCTTTAGCAGAAGCAATGCACTTTGGGATTGAAGCAATGCATTGTGGTAGCGAAGCAGTGTATTCTGGGATGAGGGAGATGCCATTTTCCTTTTGTGTATCTCATAAGATGCACATGTGATTTTTGTCCTCCTGTTAATTTTTGTTTTCCTGTGACTTCCCTACTTGAGTCGCTATCTGGGTAAAGCATATCTGGTAAGGATCAGTGTTTTCTTGCAATGCAGGGATTTACAGAGGTGTTATTTACTGTCTAGCAGCCAGGAGATGTCTTTAACTGTTTAGCTGTCAGTTCGCAGTGAATGTAATCAGAGATTCATGTATTCTTATGTAATGTTTGTGTGGCGCCCCCAGGAGCAGGGTCACCACACTGGCATTGCCTTCCTCCCGGGAGGGTGATGTCAGGCTTGGAAGCAATGAAGGGTCTCTCTAGCAGTTAACCATAACATGCAACACAGTTCCCACTCCAGGCCAGCAGAGGGAGCTCTGAACCAGAATTGGGGGAGGAGTGCTCTCTGAGGGCCAGGAAGGGAAATGAGGAGTTAGTGTATGGAGGCCGAAGTGTGTAGACGTGGAGAGAGAAGCTGGGGGACTGAGCAGAGTTGAGAGCTTGCTCCCAGCTTGAGCGCATGATCTGGAGCCTGATCTCCAAGGTTGTATGGATACTGAAGGTCCTGCAACAGAAACCAGAGGAATAGGAAGCTGTAAATGCTCAATTCCCACCTAAGACTCGGAGGCACAACAGCAACGGGTGAGCCAAGAGAAGAGATAGAAGGCTACAGCTTTCTGCCATACGAGGTAGATCTGAGAGGGAACAAGGAGGAACTTCAGTGTAACACAGTACTGAAAGTACCTCAAGTGAGCGCTAGGAAGGAGACTACACAACCTATCCGCATAGAGAGATTCCCGAGTTGCTTCCTGGCTAATCAGCTCCTGTACCATCTGTATTCTGGACCCTGGACTGCACTTACAAAGTAAAGGTAAAGAAACTACATTCCGCTGTGTCCTTGCCTTCTTTCTGCAGCTTCTTCAGCACTGCTACATCTCTGTGCCAGACACTGCACCCACTTCCTCAACACCTACCCTTTTCATCTACTCTGCCCTGGGACTACAGCCCTGCCTGTGGAGGGCTACACCATCATTGCTGCACCCCACCATCTATCCCAGAGGTTCTGTCTGCAGCGTCGGCTTAACATCTTCATTGCCGAACACCACAGGTGGCATCACGAATCACTCATAAACTTTATTCCATCACTTCATTCCCTTTTACATGGGCGCCCAGGGCCACGGACCGGGTCACAGCTGCTGTGACATTCCCCTCTGAGAGACCGGCCCAGTACCGAGTACCCCACAGCCCTGGGAGGGCGACCCATTTTGGGGTCATGAACAGGATTAACGGAGCCCGGTATCCCCGGGTCCTGTGTGTCAGAAACTGTGTTGTGTGCATTAGACTGTTTGTACCATTGCCGCCATTATCCCGCTGCTTGGCGCACGCAGGAAACCAAGGAGGCGGGCCGTCATGGGCGGAGCCAGCCGAAGAGCGCGAAGAAGTGAAGTGTCGCTCGGGAAGAGGCCAGCGCGCGAGAAGTGGGAGGAGCAGAGGCCTGCAGTCCCGATCATCCAGCCGGCAAAGCTGCAGCCGGTAAGCCTGCTCAACCCCGGGGCCTGGCTAATGTTAACTAGGGGGGGAAGAGAATGTCGGAGGCACGACCCGATGCAGCAATGGACGCCCCCGCCAACCCCTCAGCGCCGCAAGATGCAGGGCCCAACGCGGCTGCTGCTCCAATAGCACCCACCGCAGCGGTCCCCATAATGCCGCTGTCTATGCCGTTCATACCGGGAGCAGCATGGCTACCGCAGTATTCAGGGGAGTCACATACCCTGAGTGACTTCAAAGAGAGACTGTGCAGTTTGTTTGAAGTGTATCCTCTGTCTGAAAGCCAGAAGGTGAATATCCTTATTGGGCAGCTAACAGGTGCAGCACAGAGAGAACTAAAAGCCTGGCAGGACACTGATAAAGAGACTGTTAAAAAGATCCTGGCTAAGCTAAGAAGCACCTTTGACACCCACACTGCCGCTGAAATCAAGATGAGATTCTCTGGGTGTAAGCAGAAAGCGTAGGACAGTATACGGGACTATGCTCTTAACCTGCAGGAGGCGCTGCGGGCCGTCAAGCAGATTGACCCAGACAGTGTGAAAGATGGAGACGGACTGTTAAAGGAGCAATTCATTGAGGGACTCCTATCCAGTACCCACAGAGCACAGCTGCGCATCATTGCCCTACAAAACCCTGACCTAGACTTTGCTGATTTCAAAGACAGGGCTATCCGGGTACTGCATGAACCAACTGTCAGTTGTCCAGCGCCCCCTAGTCGCCCAGCGATCACATAACATCAGGAGGCAGCATCTTTCCCTCTCAGCCCTGCGGAGGCTGATGCACAGACTCTGGACAAAGATCCATCTGCAGAACTGCGTTTTCAGGTCCAGGAGTTGACCAACGGTATGGCTGCACTTGCTAAAACCGTGCAGTCCCTGCAGGTATCCTCCAAGGAGAAGATCCAGCTCGCCTCCAGTCCAGAGGATGTCCCGTGGCTACAGAAGAAGAAGATCCCGCCACTCCGAGGGAGGAACAACGATCGCTATGACCAGGATGGACGTCCCATCTGTCGTCACTGCCACAAGGCAGGCCACATCGCAAGATTCTGTTATTTAAACAAGCAACCCCTGGGGCAGAGGGCCAACCCCCAGGAGTAGGACCCCAAGGCCCAAAGAACTGGTGAGCCAAGTATGTTGGAGGGAGACTAGTACTCCCAGTGGTGATTGACGGTATCCCCATAAACGCTTTGCTGGACACTGGCTCCCAGGTGACAACTATGCCCTATATCCTTTACAAGCGGTATTGGGCTGATTCTGAACTTACTCGCGGCCCAAGTGATGAACTCACAGTAGTTGCCAGTAATGGTCAGTCTTTACCGCAAGTGGGATGTAAAGAAATTACTGTTAAAGTTGGTCGAGTAGAGTTAAAATCTCAAGGTCTGATAGTTGTAGATATTGATCGACGAGAATGTAACCCAATGATGACTCTTGGTACCAATGTGATTGAAAATTGTCTTTCCGAGGTTATTGTCTTGTTGCAACAGGTGGCTGAGACTGCTGGTTCCAGTGAACGAGTCCTGCAGAAGGAGATCAAGGCCCTGATGCAAAGACAGCAGGTAGAACTCTCTGGGAAAGAAATTGGCAGCGTCAGAGTGAGTGATTCTTTCCCCATTTCAATACCCCCCAGATGTGAAATGTTGATTTGGTGTCGGGCAGCCATAGGCCTCAGAGGAAAAGATTACCAGGCAATGGTAGAACCAGTGTACTCTGATAGCAGGCCCACTGTCCTGACAGCCAGAGGGGTAGTTGATGTTCGCAAAGGGAGAGTACCTGTACGCCTCTTGAATTGTGGGAAGGAGGAGGCCACAATACCTCAGTATGCCACAGTTGCTAAGCTGCTTACTGTCAGTAACAATGCAATGCAGGCAGCAGAGCCCTTGGTCTCATCCGACCAGGTGGAGGACAATGGCTCTGTCAAGCAGCTGGAGGAGTGGTGTCAGCAACTGCAGGTGAGAACTGACTCCACCCCTTCATACCAAAAAAAATGGGGTTTACAGAGTGACTCAGGAGTATGGGCGGGTATTCAGTAAACACCCCCTAGACTTTGGGAAGGCAAAAGGGGTTCAACACCATATCCCCACTGGAGATCATCCACCCATAAAACAAAGGTATACCAGCCTATACCCCCAACACAATACCAGTGTGCCAAAGGTATGTTGCGGGAAATGAAGGAAGCTGGGGTGATCAGAGACAGTTGTAGCCCTTGTGCGGCCCCAATAGTCTTTGTGAAAAAGAAAGATGGTACCATGAGAATGTGTGTTGATTACCGAAAAATTAACAGCATTACACATAAGGATGCCTATCCATTACCCAGAATTGAGGAGTCATTAGCTGCACTTAAAACTGCTAACTATTTTTCCACCTTAGATCTCACTAGTGGGTATTGGCAGGTTACCTTGGCAGAGGCAGACAAGGAGACAACAGCGTTTACCACCCCAATGGGTCTCTGTGAGTTCAACTACATGCCATTCGGGCTCTGCACCGCTCCAGGGACATTCCAGCGGCTAATGGAATGCTGTCTTGGGCACAAGAACTTTGAGACAGTCCTGTTGTACCTTGATGATGTCATTGTTTTCTCCAAGACTTATGAAGACCATGTGAAGCACCTGGCTGAGGTGTTTGAAGCCTTGTCCAACTTTGGCCTGAAGGTGAAACCTTCCAAATGCCACCTCCTGAAGCCCAAGGTTCACTACCTCGGTCATGTAGTGAGCGCAGAAGGTGTGGCACCGGATCCTGACAAAGTCACAGTCATCCGGGACTGGCAGAAGTACGTCAATTCCTCGGGCTGGTAGGCTACTACCAAAGGTTCATCAAAGGCTTCACTGAGATAGCCACTCCTATGCAAAATCTTCTGGTGGGTCAGCCCAAGAAGGCCAGAAAGCAGAGTCCTACATTCAAATGGAATGAGGAGCTGGAGAGGTCCTTCACTCGACTGAAGATGGCTCTCCCAGGAGATGAAGTTCTGGCCTATCCAGATTATGACCAACCCTTTGTGTTGTATACTGACACCAGCAACGTGGGACTTGGAGCAGTACTGTCACAGGTACAGAATGGAAAAGAAAGAGTGATCTCCTACACCAGCAGGAAGTTTCGTCCCACTGAAAGGAACCCTGACAACTACAGTTCCTTCAAGCTGGAGTTCCTCGCAATAGTCTGGGCTGTGACTGAACAATTCAAGCATTACCTAGCTTCAGCCAAGTTTACCATCTTCACGGACAACAACCCGTTGACTCACTTTGAAACTGCCAAGCTAGGTGCACTGGAGCAGCGATGGATGGCCCGGCTGTCTAACTATGAATTTACCATCAAGTACCGAGCGGGGCACAAGAATGCTAATGCGCTGTCCAGAAATGCCTAATCTGCCAGATGCAGGAGAAGACCCTGAGGCACATGAAGAAATCGAGTTACCTGCCTTCCACCGGCCAATTGCAGCCCAACATGCCCAAGGAGTGAGAAACAGACGGTTTGGCTTGAAAGAGGCCACCCTAAACCCATTGCCTCATCATGACTGGGCAGAAATGCAGGATAGTGACCCCGCAGTCTGCCTGGTGAAGGAGCTACTGTCACAAGCTGACTCACGCCCAGAGTCAGATACTCCTGAGGAAACCCAGCAGTTGTGGAAGGAAAGAGGCCAGCTGTTCATCTATGAAGGAAAGCTGTGTCGGAGGAGTATCAATGCCTGCACTCATGAGTTGGTTTGGCAAGTGGTAGTCCCAAAGAGGGAGGCATCAATTGTCTTGGAAGCATACCACAATGGAGCTGGACACTTCGGATGGAAGAAGTTGGAAGCATTGCTACGGGAGAGGTTCTACTGGGCTGGTATGAGGAAAGCCATTGAAAAGTGGTGCCAGGAGTGTGGACAATGCAACCTGTGCAAAAAGGACCGTAACAGCCAGCGAGTTCCTTTGCAGCCAATAATAACCAAACAGCCACTTTAGTTGGTCGCCCTAGACCATGTGAAGCTGGTCCCAAGCCGTTCAGGCTACATTTATGCTCTTACCATCGTTGACCTCTACTTGAGATTCCTGGTAGTCGCGCCTGTCAAGGATCAAACAGCCAGGACAGCAGCCAGAGCATTCCCACAGCACTTTTGTCGACCACACGAATATCCTGAGAGAGTGCTTACAGATCAAGGTCCAGCCTTTGAGGCGAAAGTGTTCCAGGAATTCTGTAACTTGTACGGTTGCAAGAAGCTTAGGACAACGCCGTACCATCCACAGACCAATGGCATGTGTGAAAAGATGAGTAAGGTGGCAATCGACCTACTGAAGACCTTGCCTTTGGAAGAGAGGAATCTGTGGCCAGAAAAGTTGCCAGATCTGGTAGACCTCTACAACCACATTCCTGTGAATTCCATCAACTGCACTCCAGCCTACCTAATGAGAGCGAGGCCTGGTAAGTTGCCTATTGATTTGGATATGGGAGTCTTGACACCTGAGGTGACATCACTAGATGCTGACTGGGATACAGAGCGGCAGCAGCAGTACCGTAGAGTACAAGAGTGTGTGGAAAAGAGTCTAGATCAGGCAAGACAAAAACAAGAAAGGCACTACAATCACCATGCACCTGCAGTTCTCTTGTCACCAGGAGAACAAGTCCTAAAAAGGAAAAGAAGGATACATAAATTGGATGACCAATGGGAAGCTGAACCCTACACCATCTTACCATCAAACTTCGATAACACCAAGGTGTGCCTTATCAGTAAGGATGGGGGAGAAACCTCAGCAGCAGTATCAAGGGATCATTTGAAATTGTGCCCTGTCCAGTTAGAAGAAAGAATGGAAGAGCAAAACAACATCCAACCCATAGAGGAAGAAGAAAAGGTCAGCACTGTACTTGGATAATTCCCTTTAAATTGGACTAGAGCAAACAATGCCATAGTGGTGCCAGTTTTGACCTTTCCCCAACTGGTAGTACAAGAAGAAGTGGCTCAAGAGAACTCTGAAACTCAGGAAGTTCAGGTAGCAGATGCCACACCAGCAGTGGAGCCAGAGAATCATCGCCTTGCAAGTGGTGAATCTGTCATGCCCATGTTGAGTCTAAGAGTTTGCAGACATCTACTACCCAGTTTACCCACAGTGAGTAGAAATGGTCCTAGGAAATCTAGTATCCCTGTGCTACGCAGAACCACCAGTATTGTAGCCAGTACAGTACACACTACCCCAGTGGTTAGCACCAGACAACCAGTGAGATCCCCAACAACACCAGTGCTACGTAGGTCTGTCCATAGTACCCAAGGTATTCCACCCCTCAGATATCGTGTATAGATAAGTTCATGTAAATGTTAAATTGTATGTATATATGTAATGTTTAAGTTTTGTGCCTACAGATTCTGTAAGAAATTCCCTTTTTGAATTTTCCAGTTTGTTTCAATGGACAGTTGGACCACAGGACTAGGTGTGGTCAAAAACTTCTTTTGTACATAGTTCACCATTTGCCCAGGAATGGACCATGGGCATTGACGCATGGACTAATCGTCTCAGGACTATTTTTGGAGCTTTTGGTTTTTGTATTTTTCATTTTTTATAAATCTTGTACATTTATAATTGTTAACCTGTTTAATATGTTTTACATTTTTTCATCAGTCCAGGAGTACTGAATTGCACTAGAGGGGAATGTGGCGCCCCCAGGAGCATGGTCGCCACACTGGCATTGCCTTCCTCCCGGGAGGGTGATGTCAGGCTTGGAAGCAATGAAGGGTCTCTCCAGCAGTTAACCATAACATGCAACACAGTTCCCACTCCAGGCCAGCAGAGGGAGCTCTGAACCAGAATTGGGGGTGGAGTGCTCTCTGAGGGCCAGGAAGGGAAATGAGGAGTTAGTGTGAGGAGGCCGAAGTGTGTAGACATGGAGAGAGAAGCTGGGGGACTGAGCAGAGTTGAGAGCTCGTTCCCAGCTTGAGCGCATGATCTGGAGTCTGGTCTCCAAGGTTGTATGGATACTGAAGGTCCTGCAACAGAAACCAGAGGAATAGGAAGCTGTAAATGCTCTATTCCCACCTAAAACTCGGAGGCACAACAGCAACGGGTGAGCCAAGAGAAGAGATAAAAGGCTACAGCTGTCTGCCATACGAGGTAGATCTGAGAGGGAACAAGGAGGAACTTCAGTGTAACACAGTACTGAATGTACCTCAAGTGAGCGTTAGGAAGAAGACTACACAACCTATCTGCATAGAGAGATTCCTGAGTTGCTTCCCGGCTAATCAGCTCCTGTACCATCTGTAACCTGGACCCTGGACTGCACTTACAAAGTAAAGGTAAAGAAACTACATTCCGCTGTGTCCTTGCCTTCTTACTGCAACTTCTTCAGCACTGCTACATCTCTGTGCCAGACACTGCACCCTCTTCCTCAACACCTACCCTTTTCATCTACTCTGCCCTGGGACTACAGCCCTGCCTGTGGAGGGCTACACCATCATTGTTGCACCCCACCATCTATCCCAGAGGATCTGTCTGCAGCGTCGGCTTAACACCTTCATTGCCGAACAGCTGCAATAGCTAAGGCAGATTATTTGGAAACTATGAAGGATCTTGATTGTGACAGACGCAGCAACATTCCCAGACCAGATCTAGAGCAGCAAGATCCAGTGCAGCGTGTCGCAGAGTACGTCCGTCAACATTCCGGCATGGATGACAGCCCTGACGCACCACATCGACCAGCCTACGCCGATTGCCAGTGATCCAACCCCGAACTTCATTAACATAGGCAAGGGGTCGTCCAGCATAGAGATGTCTACCACAGCTACCGTTCCACAGAACAGAAGGTACAGCCTTCACCCAGACTGAAAGGGACACTCTTGGCATCAGAAAGGTATACGGACTATCCTAAACCAGAAGCTCCTTACAGGTATGAGGATACACCACACACAGCATAACAACAGCACACCAGCTCATGTTGGCACTGACCCAGTCACTATGAACTTTACGAAGTTCTTTGCTTGCCGGGACCTGGTGAACAAGAGACTTGTAAAATTCGCCGATCGAGCTGAGAGCTATAGAGCATGGCGAGCCTCGTTCCGGAATGCCATTAGAGACTTAGATCTTTCTAGTAGTGAACAGTTAGATCTACTGGTAAAGTGGCTAGGGAACGAGTCCGCTGAACACGCCAAAAGAATCAGAAACATTAACATAAATTACCCACACATAGGCCTCCGTATGGTGTGGGAGAGACTTGATGAATGTTATGGGTCAGTAGAAGCTATTGAAAATGCTTTGTATAAAAGACTTGATGATTTTCCCAGAGTAGGAAATAAGGGTTATCAAAAGCTCATGGAACTGAGTGACTTGTTAATGGAGGTTCAGGTTGCTCAGATAGAAGGAGACCTGCCAGGGTTGGCATTCCTGTACACTGCCAAAGGTGTCAACCCAATTGTTCAAAAACTCCCTTACAACCTACAAGAGAAGTGGATCAGTCACGGGTCCCGTTACAAACAGACTTATAAGGTCTCATTTCCTCCTTTCAAGGTGTTCGTAGACATTGTTACTCAACAAGCAAGAGTTAGAAATGACCCCAGTTTTGATTTTACTATGTCATGTAGCACTGCCCCTGGTGTCAAACCCTGTAAAACACCAGTGGCAGTTCACAAAACTAATGTTACTCTAGAAGACCGCAAAGGTTTCCTCAAAGAAAATAAGATATGTTTCAGATGCTGTGCGATGACCTCACACTTCACTAAGAACTGTGAGACCAGTGTGAAATGCGAGGAATGTGGTAGCGTGGAGCACAACACAGCCTTACACTCTGGAACACCCTCAGGGGCATCATCGCACGTAGAAGAGTGCGGCAAAAAGCTGACGGTCACCGACGTAGACACTCCAGTAATCATTTCCCAGTGTACAGAGATCTGTAAGGAACTTGCAATAGGAAGACCCTGCTCGAAGATCTGCCTTGTCAGAGTCTACCCAGTGAGCCACCGAGATAAGGCAATCAAGGAGTATGCAATCTTGGATGATCAGAGCAACAGGTCTCTAGCCAAGTCCTTTCTCTTCGACACCTTCAACATTGCTGGCCCCGGTTCTCCTTACTCCTTGAAAACATGAGCGGGTACTGTCGAGACGGCGGGGAGAAAAGCAACTGGGTTAAAGGTAGAGTCTATAGACGGTCAAACCTGCATAGCCTTGCCATCAATATTGGAGTGCAACCAGATTCCTGACAATAGGTCTGAGATACCTACGCCAGAGGTAGCAGCTCACCATCCTCATCTGAAGCGTATAGCCCATCTGATACCAGAACTGGATCAAGAAGTTCCGATTGTCTTACTCCTCGGAAGAGATATACTACGTATCCATAAGGTTCTAACCTTATGGTTTAACATGACAGATTAACGACAGATTAATTAATTAATTAATATGTATATATTATATTATATGTATATATTATATATTATGTATATATTATATTAATTAATATAATTAATATGGTTTAACATGACAGATTAACAACAGATTAATTAATTAATGACAGATTAACGGCCTACAGAATGCCCCATATGCTCAGAGACTTGACCTGGGATGGGTCATTGTATGAGACTTCTGTTTAGGTGGAGCACACAAACCGACCTCAGTCAGTAGTATGTTCAGTAATACTCTTGAAAATGGACGTCCGTCTCTCTTCCAGCCATGTAAGAATAGCTTCCTGATAAAAGAGTTGCCACGCAATGCTCCCCTATCTTGTCTGTTAGCTGATCCTTCCTGTGAAGACCACGCATGTGATGGCGATCAAGATTACATAGGGTGCACAGTTTTCCACTGAACAAGAGAAGACAACAAGGTAGCAATGTCCATAGAAGACAGACTGTTTTGGACATCATGGATCGAGAGATGGTGAGAGATGAGTCAAAGAGTTGGGTGGCCCCTCTACCATTTAAACCCCAGAGGCAACGCTTACCCAACAACAGAGAACCTGTCTACGGTCGATTTGTCTCCCTCAAACGCAAACTTCAGAAGGCACCTGAAATGAGAGAGCACTTCTTTGCCTTCATGGAAAATATATTTCAGAATGGCCATGCAGAAATTGCACCTGTACTTCCAGATTCCGAAGAATGTTGTCATTTACCTATTTTTGGCGTGTATAATCCTAAGAAACCTGGTCAGATAAGAGTAGTATTTGACTCAAGCGCCAGATATGAAGGTGTCTCGCTAAACGATGTCTTTTTGTCTTGCCCAGACCTCAATAACAGACTTTTAGGAGTACTTTTTCGCTTCCGCAAGGATGCAGTGGCATTCATGGCTGACATACAACAGATGTTTCATTGCTTCCTTGTCAAGAAATAACATAGAAACTATTTGAGGTTTTTCTGGTATCACGATAATGACCCCTACAAAGACATCGTGGAGTATCGAATGAGAGTACACATCTTCGGGAACGGCCCTTCCCCTGCTGTCGCAATCTATGGTCTTAGACATTCAGCCAAAGAGGGCGAAGCAAGGAATGGGTCGGATGTTAGATCGTTTGTAGAGAAGGACTTCTACGAGGACAACTGCTTGAAATCCACACCCACAGATGAATCGGCAGTTAGTCTCCTAAAAGGGACACAAGAAATGTTCGCTGTGTCCAATTTGAGACTGCACAAAATTGCTTCCAACAGCCAAAAAATGATGGCAGCCTTTCCCTCTCAAGACTAATCAACTGATCTGAAAGACTTGGATTTAAACACAGACTCCCTTCCCATGCAACAGAGCCTTGGTTTGCTCTGGGATTTGAAGAGAGATGCATTTACCTTTCGGATCAGCGAAGAAGAAAAACCTTTCACGCGCAGAGGCGTCCTGTCCGTGATAAACAGCCTGTACGATCCTCTAGGATTTGTAACCCCTGCAACTATCCAAGGTAAAATTATGTTAAGAGACTGTCAAATTAGTACTATAGGTTCTATGGAACTCGGTGGCATGGGTCAGAGAAGACAAACACAGTATATGTTTAAAGGTTCAGTATTGTATTGTAGCAACAGGTCTCAGTACTATGCAGATGTAGTTCAGGGTATTACAGTAAACAGGCGTCAGTATTGCACGGTACGTAGATATAAGTTCTGGCAACAGGTAAAGTCTGTACGAACCAACTGGCGAGAGTCTGAGGTCCAGGCGCACACAGTCCTAAGGTCCTGAGACTGGACCGGGCTCCAAGCGGAGAGCAGGCCGCAGAGATGGCAGAAGCAGAGCAGATCCGGACAGGAGAGGAGGTCAGGCAGGACGGCAGGTAAGTAACAAGCGGGGAATCCCGAGGTTTAGAAGAAGCAGGCACAATGCAAGTTCTCCAAGCTTGGCAGCAGGTGAAGATCCAGATACACAAGCACAGGTATAATGTGCAGACTCCCTTTAGTACACAGCAGGCAGGAAACAGGAAAAGTCAAACAGGAACAAGATGGCCCCTTGTGAAGCTACTCACTCCATCTTTGATAAGGGCAAAATTAAGGGCAAAGTCAAGCAGAACAGAAACATGGCTCAGAACCTCACAGAGACTTTACCCAAGAGATGTCTGAATGGGATGATCCGCTTCCCATGGAGAAGCGAGATTTGTGGGTAAGATGGTCAAATCTTTATGTGGCACGACCTTACGCTTCCATACCATCAACAGAAGTCAAGATGCAAAGGTTCTGTATCTTCTGCGATGCCTCAACCAAAGCGATTGCAGCATTATCATATCTGAAGACTACTGACATTAAAGAACAATGCCATGTAAGGCTTGTTATGAGCCGGACAAAACTAGCGCCAGGCCAGTCCACACAATACCCAGACTGGAACTCTGTGCGGCTGTGCTAGCAGTAGAGTTAGCTGAACTTATCTTGATGGAAATGGACCTAGAAATCAGGGATGTTGAATTCTACTCACACAGCAAGGTAGTGCTTGGGTACATTTACAATGAAACTCGACGCTTTTATGTTTACGTCAGCAATCGGGTGCTAAGGATCAGGAGGTCCACTTGCCCTAAACAGTGGCGCTATGTGTCCACACACCACAATCCTGCGGACCACGCAACTAGATCTGTTGAATCAAGACACATTAAGGACACAACCTGGTTTACGGGCCCTGAATTCTTATACCATTCAACACCTTACAGTGACGAATCAGACACCTTTGAACTGGTAGACCCAGATGCAGATGAAGATATCCCCCCTCAGGTATCCTTTCTTCTTACGGTGGCTTCAGACAATTACCTCAAATCCCACCATTTCAGCAGGTTTTCAACCTGGAACTTGCTTGTTCCTGCCATTGCTTGCTTAATTCATGTGGCTCAGTCTTACAAATCAACATCACCCACCAGTCAGAAGCCTTGTAAAGGATGGCACCACTGCAAGCATGCCTTTACTGCTCCAAACCTGGAAAATGCCAAGAACACGATCATTCATACCATACAACATGAGTGTTACGCCAAAGAAATAGACAACCTCAGCAAGGGTCAACCCATTTCTGGCGACAGTGTCTTGAAAAAGCTTGATCCAATCATTGACCAAAATGAGCTGTTAAGAATTGGAGGTTGTCTTCAAGAAGCCAAAGTGGAATTCGTGGAAAAACACCCTGTAATAATTCCTGGTCATCATCATGTCACTACTCTGCTCGTACAGCACCATCATGTTTTGGTGAAGCATCAGGGTCGATTGTTTACCGAAGGGAATCTACGAACTGCTGGATTATGGATAGTCGGGGCAAAGAGATGTGTGAGTAAACTCATCTTGAACTGTGTGACTTGTCGCAAACTCCACGGCGTGACTCAAAACCTAAAGATGGCCAATCTCCCATCAGACAGACTTAGTATGGATCCTCTCTTTACCATTGCCTGAATTTGCTCTAAATAATAGGCTAGTTCTGCCACTTTGATGTCTTCTTTTTTCTGCAACTTCGGGTTTAATCCTCGATTTTCTTCAGGGCAGGTGGAGGCTTCGGACTGTCCAGGTGTTTATTCTGTGGTAGAGAGAATGCAGCAGTTTTGGGATCAAGTAGTGGATAAGTTGTCTCACTCTCAGGAGAAAGCCCAACAGTTTGCCAACCGGCATAGGACTATTGGTCCCCGGTTTAAAGTGGGTGACATGGTTTGGTTGTCCTCAAAAAATATTCCTATGAAAGTTGCGTCTCCAAAATTTAAGCCTAGGTTCATTGGACCTTATAAGATTTTGGAAATCCTTAATCCCGTTTCTTTCCGTTTGGCTCTTCCAGGAACAATTAGGATTCACAATGTCTTTCATAAATCTTTGTTGAATAGGTTTGTGGAGCCAGTAGTTCCCATGGCTGTGCCCCCTGATCCTGTATTGGTTAAGGGTAATCTGGAGTATGAAGTAGAGAAGGTATTAGATTCTCGTCTGGCTAGATGGAGACTCCAGTACTTGGTCAAGTGGAAAGGTTATGGTCAAGAGGATAATTTTTGGGTGTTTGCTTCTGACATTCATGCCGAGAGATTGGTTTGCGCCTTTCACCGGATCCATCCTGATCGGCCTGGTGGCTTGGGTGAGGGTTCGGTGACCTCTCCTCAAGGGGGGGTACTGTTGAGAACACTTTTGACCTGGCCTCTGAGTTTGGGCTTCCTCTGGTGGTTGCTGCTGGCAATGGAGCTGGTCTGGCTGACAGAAGTCAATCTTCCAGGCTGTGCACTGCAACAGGTGTTCAGGCCAAAAATCAGCTCAGTCAGGAGAAGGAGAAAAAAAAAATTCAGGAGACTGCTTTTATATATGATGGACATATACACAGAAAGCAGTTTTTGTGGCCGGATATAATGTGACGGCCATCTGCGAATCTGGGCTGCAGTAGTAACAGCACCCCGAGTAACCCCGAGACCCTTAACCCCTACACAGGGATCTGGAATTGTAGCAAGGCCCAGGGGGTAGCTGTTTTGAGGAGCAGTGGACCAGAGCAGGACGGCCGCCAAGGGGTCAAAGCTAAAACCCGTAATCAAAGTCAGGAGGCAGGAGACGGAGGCCGGAGGGCAGCAGAGGTACGAAATCAGTAGACAGAAGGAGAGTCAAAAGTCCAGGCCAGGGTCAGTAAAACCAGGAGGGCAGCAAGGTACAAAATCAGCAGGCAAAAGGAGAGTCGGGAATCCAAGCAAAGCTCAGCGTCAAAATATCAGAATAGAGGCAGAGGTACAAAAATGGCAGGCAATAGAATGGTCAGAAATCCAGGCTGAGGTCAGAGGTTAACTATAGCAAATTACACAGTAGCACGCAGGGGAACCAAGAATATATCCGGCGGCTTTCAAGACTAGTCCCAAGGTATTTGAGGGATCAGGTCATCCCTCACAGGTTCCCGGACTGATGATGTAACCAGGACCGCCCCCAGGACCAGGCCAGACGGACAAGCAGTAAGCCCTACATGATTGACAGAGGGGCGGAGCCTGCAGCCACCAGATGCCTGCACAGGGGCCTCTTCTCTGTCACCACCCTCACCCTGAGGCGAACCATAGCGCCTCCCAGTGGTCGAGGCAGGAACAGCCGTCCCCGAGTCTGACGGCGACATGACGGCCCGGCGCCTCCTAGTGACCGAGACCGGAACAGCAGGCCCCGAGTCTTGCGGCGAAGAGTCAGTCCGGCGCCTCCTAGTGGCCGGAGCCGGAACAGCAGGCCCTGAGTCTGGCGGTGACGTGCCAGTCCGGCGCCTCCTAGTGGCCGAAGCCGGAACAGCAGGCTCTGAGTCTGACAGCGACGTGACAAAACGCTGATGAGCGCATACTATCGCAAGACCCTGCGATTGCCATGTTAAAGATATAAAGATAGGGGAACATTGCGTGTGCGCCCGATAGCGCATGATGCACTGCGCGATAAAACACTAGTGTGAAACCAGCCTTAGTGTATTCCTGATACAAACAAAATATATATATATATTGGTGCCAAGAGTGTGGACCATGCAACCTGCGTAGGAAGAACCGTAACAGCCAGCGAGCCCCATTACAGCCAATAATCACCAAGCAGCCGCTTGAGTTGGTAGCCTTAGACAATGTGAAGCTGATATCATTTACATCATTGATTTAAAAGATAATAAAAAATCAAATGTGAAACATGAGGCCAAATGTACTGCAGAGATTCTTTGAGAGATTTTATTAGAAATTTATTTTACATTTATATTGTATATTTTTGCTGGCTCCTTTTTTTCCCAATATAGACGAATGGTCCTCATCTTCAAAAAAGAATAATTAATATTTCCCAGAAGTCTCCACCAAAGCTTATAGTTTCCAATAGTTAATATAAAAATACAGTGTGTTTAGTGAATAGTTTACAATATTGGTAAAAGATCTGAGGTTTGGAGGATAAAAATGTATTGGATTTAGGGTGGACATAAAAAGTCTATTAAAATACCAGGTTTTTGTCCTGTAAAAAATCATGCAAAAAAGAATCATTTCAGAACTTTTTCCACCTTTCATGTCACTCATAATCCTTACAAATCTATTGAGAAACAATCTGAAATCATTTTGAGGGTTCAGCCCCGGAATTCACATGCCACATACCTGACCGTCCTTCTAGGACAAAGGTGGATCCTCACAGCGCGTGACCTGGGAAGATTCACAAGTCTGCAGTCACACGTTCCGGACAACCCCAGGTCCAACACTGGGAACAAATCTTTATTGAGGTGTTTATTATACTTGCTATTAGGATCAGTTCATTATATTGACATATAAGGCAGACTCAAGCTCTATTAGGGTTTGTCTGGTTTTCACTACTTATAGCATTTTGGCTTTTTTAAATATTTTTAGTGTATGCCTTGGCTTATACTATATTTAAATAAACATTGAGTTTCTAATGGTGATCCTGCTTGTTGCATACTTTTTTCCCCTTATTGTCAATAGCTTTCCATACAGTTTAACAGTCATTACATGTCTCTACACATTATGATGGCCCCTACACAACCCAAAGGCAGCACAGGTGCATTCCACTGATGAGGACAGCCAGTAACCATTTATGGTCCGGCTGCCCAGTGGAAATGCACACAGATGAGGCTTGCATAAGGCATAAGTCACACTGATAAATGTGATGCAAAAGTGTCTGAGCAGCCTATTGATCACGCCCATAGTATTAGCAGGCGGGCTGCTCTGCACTATAGATACATGCATCACACAAGGAACCAAGCCAAATATAAAGGGTTCCGGCTGCGTCCTGCTGAAAAGTGCAAAAAAGATAAATAGATATGGGGTATTGGTTACTATTTTGGCCAAAGCAGATAAGCTCACAAGAGTTGAGCGATACCGTCCGATACTTCAAAGTATCGTATCGGATGGTATCGGCCGATCTTTAAAAAAAGTATCGGTATCGCCGATTCCGATACCGGAAGTCCCATTCAAGTCTATGGGACTTCCGGTATCGGAATAAGAAAAACCCTTTCCTGCCCTTGTACAGCCTCTCTGGGGTCTGTACGGGCCTTTCGGGGGGCTGTGCCGGCCTGCCAGGGGGTCTGTGCAGGCTCCGGTGGTCTGTGCCGGCCTGCCGGTGGTCTGTGCCGGCCTGCCGGTGGTCTGTGCAGGCTCCGGGGGGCTGTGCAGGCCTGCCGGGGGGCTGTGCCGGCCTGCCGGGGGGCTGTGCCGGCCTGCCGGGGGGCTGTGCAGGCTCCGGGGGGCTGTGCCGGCCTGCCGGGGGGCTGTGCCGGCCTGCCGGTGGGCTGTGCCGGCCTGCCGGTGGTCTGTGCAGGCTCCGGGGGTCTGTGCAGGCATCGTCCGATGGGACTACAAGTCCCATCGGGCGATGCCTGCTACCATGACAGTGATTGACACATTAGCCAATGATGGGACAGTAGTAGTCCCATCATCCGGCTAATGTGTTAAATGTAAAAAAAACAAAAAAAAAATTACATGCTACATACATACAACATGCATACTACATACATGCTACATTCATACTACATAAATACTACATGCAACATACATACTACATATATACTACATGCATGCTACATACATACTGCATGCTACATACATACCACATATATACTACATACATACTACATGCATGCTACATGCTACATACATAACACATATATACTACATGCATGCTACATACATACTACATGCTACATACTACATGCATGCTACATACATACTACATGCTACATACTACATATATACTACATGCATGCTACATACATACTACATATATACTACATGCATGCTACATACATACTACATGCTACATACTACATGCATGCTACATACATACTACATGCTACATACTACATATATACTACATGCATGCTACATACATACTACATGCTACATACATACTACATATATACTACATGCATGCTACATACATACTACATGCATGCTACATACATACTACATGCATGCTACATACATACTACATACATACTACATGCATACCACATATATACTACATACATACAATACATTCATACAATACATACATAGACATACAGTACATATAACATAGAGTAACATACTTACCAATACTTGTCACATTGTTCCCCGAAGCCATTGTCTTTTCCGGGATAAATATTAACATAACAAACCACAAAAATACTCACCCACGATCCGAAGCAGTCCACGAGTGTGTCCCACGACGATCTTGGGTAGAGAACGGCAGCATCAGATGATGCTGCCGTTCTCTACGGGCTGCAGGAATCCAATGACGGAAGGTAGGTATCCTTCCGCACTGTATTCCTCCGCCACTTAAAAAAAAAAAAGTCCCTAGTCTCACTTTATGCCATTGCTGTGTGGGAATTTCCCACACAGCAATGGCATAAAGTGAGACTAGGGACTTTTTTTTTTTTAAGTGGCGGAGGAATACAGTGCGGAAGGATACCTACCTTCCGTCATTGGATTCCTGCAGCCCGTAGAGAACGGCAGCATCATCTGATGCTGCAGTTCTCTACCCAAGATCGTCGTGGGACACACTCGTGGACTGCTTCGGATCGTGGGTGAGTATTTTTGTGGTTTGTTATGTTAATATTTATCCCGGAAAAGACAATGGCTTCGGGGAACAATGTGACAAGTATTGGTAAGTATGTTACTCTATGTTATATGTACTGTATGTCTATGTATGTATTGTATGAATGTATTGTATGTAGTATATATGTGGTATGTATGTAGCATGCATGTAGTATGTATGTAGCATGCATGTAGTATGTATGTAGTATGTATGTAGTATGTATGTAGCATGCAGTATGTATGTAGCATGTATGTAGTATGTATGTAGTATATATGTAGTATGTATGTAGCATGTAGTATGTATGTAGCATGTAGTATGTATGTAGCATGCATGTAGTATATATGTAGTATGTATGTAGCATGCATGTAGTATGTATGTAGTATGTATGTAGTATGTATGTAGCATGCAGTATGTATGTAGCATGTATGTAGTATATATGTAGTATGTATGTAGCATGCATGTAGTATGTATGTAGTATGTATGTAGCATGCAGTATGTATGTAGCATGTATGTAGTATGTATGTAGTATATATGTAGTATGTATGTAGCATGTAGTATGTATGTAGCATGCATGTAGTATGTATGTAGTATTTTTTTTTTTTTTTTTAACATTTAACACATTAGCCGGATGATGGGACTACTACTGTCCCATCATTGGCTAATGTGTCAATCACTGTCATGGTAGCAGGCATCGCCCGATGGGACTTGTAGTCCCATCGGACGATGCTTGCACAGACCCCCGGACATCAGCACAGCCCCCCGGCAGGCCGGCACAGCCCCCCGGCAGGCCGGTACAGACCCCCACAGGGTGCACAGACCACCGGCAGGCCGGCACAGCCCCCCGGCAGGCCGGTACAGACCCCGGGCAGTCCACACAGCCCCCCGGCAGGCCGGCACAGCCCCCCCGGCAGGCCGGCAGAGACCCCCGGAAGGCCCGAAATGACGGCGCATCATGATGCGCACACACCGCGCATCATGATGACGTCAGGCCGTCAATCAACTGAACTTCCGATTCCGATGCCGAATTCCGATATTGAAAAAATATCGGAAGTCGGTATCGGAATTCCGATACAGCAAGTATCGGCCGATACCCGATACTTGCGGTATCGGAATGCTCAACACTACTCACAACCCAACGTCAAGGGTCCCCAGATACTGGTTCTGCTGCGTCCTGCCAGTGCATCAGTCAGGGTTTGGTGAGTTACCTTTCAAATGATTTTTTATGGATTTTTTTCTGATTAGTGTTTATATTTAGTGTTAGGGACTCACAATATCTGGGGACCCTTGACGTTGGGTTGTGAGCTTATCTGCTTTGGCCAAAATAGTAACCAATACCCCATATCTATTTATCTTTTTTGCACTTTTCAGCAGGACGCAGCCGGAACCCTTTATATTTGGCTTGGTTCCTTGTGTGATGCATGTATCTATAGTGCAGAGCAGCCCGCCTGCTTATACTATGGGCGTGATCAATAGGCTGCTCAGACACTTTTGCATCACATTTATCAGTGTGACTTATGCCTTATGCAAGCCTCATCTGTGTGCATTTCCACTGGGCAGCCGGACCATAAATGGTTACTGGCTGTCCTCATCAGTGGAATGCACCTGTGCTGCCTAAACCTTTATCAATGGGGTTCTGCTGCGTCCTGCCAGTGCATCAGTCAGGGTTTGGTGAGTTACCTTTCAAATGATTTTTTATGGATTTTTTTCTGATTAGTGTTTGTCCCCTACACAACCCTCCACACAGTATGACAACTGCAACACAACTCTTTACATTGTCTAATTGCTCGCACACAGTATAATGGCCCCTTTAGACCCCCAAATAGTATAATGCCCCCCACATAGCTCTGCAAACTGTATAATGATCCCCACATAGCTCTGCAAACTGTGTAATGGTCCCCACGTAGCTCTGCAAACTGTATAATGCTCACCACATAGCCCTGCAAACCGTGTAATGCTCACCACATAGCCCTGCAAACTGTATAATGGCCCTCATATAGCTCTGCAAACTGTGCAATGGTCCCCACATAGCTCTGCAAACTGTATAATGGCACCCACATAGCCCTACAAACTGTATAATGGCCGCCACATAGCTCTGCAAACTGTGTAATGGCCCTCAAATAGCTCTGCAAACTGTGTAATGGCCCTCACATAGCCCTGCAAACTGTATAATGGCCCCCACATAGCCCTGCAAACTGTATAATGGCCCCCACATAGCTCTGCAAACTGTATAATAGTCCCCACATAGTCCTGCAAACTGTGTAATGCCCCCCACATAGCTCTGCAAACTGTATAATGGCCCCCACATAGCCCTGCAAACTGTATAATGGCCCCCACATAGCCCTGCAAACTGTATAATGACCCCCACATAGCCCTGCAAACTGTATAATGGTCCCCACATAGCCCTGCAAACTGTATAATGGTCGCCACATAGCCCTGCAAACTGTGTAATGCTCACCACATAGCCCTGCAAACTGTATAATGGCCCCCACATAGCCCTGCAAACTGTATAATGGTCCCCACAGAGCTCTGCAAAATGTATAATGACCCCCACATAGCTCTGCAAACTGTATAATGGCCCCCACATAGCCCTGCAAACTGTGTAATGCTCACCACATAGCCCTGCAAACTGTATAATGGCCCCCACATAGCTCTACAAACTGTATAATGGCCTTCACATAGCACTGCAAACTGTGTAATGGTCCCCACAGAGCTCTACAAACTGTATAATGGCCTTCACATAGCCCTGCAAACTGTATAATGGCCCCCACATAGCCCTGCAAACTGTATAATGGTCCACACAGAGCTCTGCAAAATGTATAATGACCCCCTCATAGCTCTGCAAACTGTATAATGGCCCCCACATAGCCCTGCAAACTGTGTAATGCTCACCACATAGCCCTGCAAACTGTATAATGGCCCCCACATAGCTCTACAAACTGTATAATGGCCTTCACATAGCACTGCAAACTGTGTAATGGTCCCCACAGAGCTCTACAAACTGTATAATGGCCTTCACATAGCCCTGCAAACTGTATAATGGCCCCCACGTAGCCCTGCAAACTGTGTAATGCCCCCACACAGCTCTGCAATCTGTATAATGGCCCCCACATAGCCCTGCAAACTGTATAATGGCCCCCACATAACCCTGCAAACTGTATAATGGTCTCCACATAGCCCTGCAAACTGTGTAATGCTCACCACATAGCCCTGCAAACTGTGTAATGCTCACCACATAGCCCTGCAAACTGTATAATGGTCCCCACATAGCTCCGCAAACTGTATAATGGCCCCCACATAGCCCTGCAAACTGTGTAATGCTCACCACATAGCCCTGCAAACTGTATAATGACCCCCACATAGCCCTGCAAACTGTATAATGGCCCCCACATAGCCCTGCAAACTGTATAATGGCCCCCACATAGCTCTGCAAACTGTATAATGGCCCCCACATAGCCCTGCAAACTGTGTAATGCCCCGACATAGCTCTGCAAACTGTATAATGTTCCCCACATAGCCCTGCAAACTGTATAATGCCCCCACATAGCCCTGCAAACTGTATAATGGCCTTCACATAGCTCTGCAAACTGTATAATGGCACCCACATAGCCCTGCAAACTGTATAATGGCCGCCACATAGCTCTGCAAACTGTGTAATGGCCCTCACATAGCTCTGCAAACTGTGTAATGGCCCTCACATAGCCCTGCAAACTGTATAATGGCCCCCACATAGCCCTGCAAACTGTATAATGGCCCCCACATAGCTCTGCAAACTGTATAATAGTCCCCACATAGTCCTGCAAACTGTGTAATGCCCCCCACATAGCTCTGCAAACTGTATAATGGCCCCCACATAGCCCTGCAAACTGTATAATGGCCCCCACATAGCCCTGCAAACTGTATAATGACCCCCACATAACCCTGCAAACTGTATAATGGTCCCCACATAGCCTTGCAAACTGTATAATGGTCTCCACATAGCCCTGCAAACTGTGTAATGCTCGCCACATAGCCCTGCAAACTGTATAATGGCCCCCACATAGCCCTGCAAACTGTGTAATGCCCCGACATAGCTCTGCAAACTGTATAATGTTCCCCACATAGCCCTGCAAACTGTATAATGCCCCCACATAGCCCTGCAAACTGTATAATGGCCTTCACATAGCACTGCAAACTGTGTAATGGTCCCCACAGAGCTCTGCAAAATGTATAATGGCCCCCACATAGCCCTGCAAACTGTACAATGGCCCCCTCATAGCCCTGCAAACCGTATAATGGTCTCCACATAGCCCTGCAAACCGTATAATGGTCTCCACATAGCCCTGCAAACTGTATAATGGTCTCCACATAGACCTGCATATAATATAATGGCCCCCACATAGCTCTGCAAACTGTATATTGGCCCCCACATAGCTCTGTAAACACGGATGATGTAACAATGTTGGCTAGGACTGGTTGGGAATATGGTGGTGGGTGTGGTTAATTAACAGAATTGCTCAAGGAAAAAGATTGATTATATATATTACACAATGTATGTATGGAATATTGACTTCTAATTTTTGGTGTAGTTTAGTTACCTCCTCTTGCTTTTAAAAAACGTGTCTAATTGGTGTTGCCATTCTCAGAGACCATGAGGGCTTTTTTTGTTGACAGTCACACTGTTAGTTGTTATTGGTACCATATGACTTTTTAGCTCTACAGCATATACTATATAATGTAGCTGTCAGAAATGGGATTTGAATTCACGCCCCCATTTGGAGACCAGAACACCTACCTCTGAGATCACTCTTAGGTCAGGCACCTTAGACCTCTCGGCCATCTCAACAAATCTCATATATGGTATACTATATAGGCTAAATAATTTTATATTTTGATAAATCAGACTTTCCAAATCTGTTTTTTTTCCTTAAATGATTTTTTTTTTAGATAGGTGGAAAAGGTTTAAACAGTTCCAGACCATCCGTTGAAGACAAATGTCTGGGCGGTCGGTGTTCTTCTCTGCAATGGGATTTGTTGTTTATTTGCTTTAATTGTAGGGGCACAGCCAGACTCCCCACAGAGAACAACGCAGACACAGTTTATTACCGTTTCTTCTTTCCCATCACCTCATACACAGGGCTAAACAAGCGCTGTGTGCCAAACACTTTTACCTCCGGACCCAATAGTCATGTGATCGCTGGGTGTAGGGAAGAAGCGAGAGCTAAGTGGTATTTAGACACCCAGTCACCTCTGTTGTGCCGTCAGGAGGGCGATTTTCTTTGGTAACTGTGTCTAATTCACAAACCCCAGATACAGGGGAAATCAGGTTAAAAAGTATTTAGATGTTGACATGCCCCCCAAATGTCTTTTATGACTTTATGATCCGCATACTATGTGAAATAAATTGAAAATAAAAACATACACAAAAAATAAATAAAAACCAGGACAAAAATAAATAAAAAAAAAGCTGCTAATCCAAATCACTGTCACTATTCCCAATCCCTTTATGGTTATATAAAAAACACTTTTTACACTTTTTTTTTCCTCCTCTTTTAACAAAAGCCATAACTTTATTTTTCCATCAACAAAGCCATTTGAGATACGTACTATTGAATGACACCGTTCATTTTACCATATCATCTACTGAAAAACAAAGGAAATAATTCAAGTGCGATAAAATGGTGAAAAACATAATATTCTGACCTTGTTTTCTGGGTTTTGTTTTTACAGCGTTCATTGTGATGTAAAAATGTCCTGGGAATCTAAATCAGTATTATTAGGGCTCCTACCCGTATGTGAGAAAAAGAACGTTACGATATCTGGACCAAAAAAACGGACGAGTGACATGCAAGTACAATGTGATTTTCACGCCTATCATCTGATTTACATCCGAGAGCATTGTGATTGCTGTCCGATTGTAATGCGATTTTAACATGAGCTTTTACATTCATCAGTTCTCTGTCATTTATGCATCGTTTTCAAAGGAAATATTTGTCAAAACACAGACATTTCAAATGTTCGGGTTTGTCTCATTTTTTTCTTTATAGGTAAATTTTTGAGTAAAACGTAAATTGTTCTTTTAGTCTACAAACTTCTGACAACATGTCTCCAAATTTCCAAACAATAAATTTTGTTTTTTTTTCTGAAAAGGAGAAATGGTCATGTAGTGAAATACGTACTGTATACAGCGTCGGACTGGCCCACCGGAGAACCGGTGGATTCTCCGGTGGGCCCTGGCATCTGGTGGGCCCTGGCACCTGCTGGCATACAGGGCCAGCAGTTGCCTAGGGCCCCCGCTGCTCCAGGGGCCCCCAGCCAGTGGTGTGTCGCACACCATGCAGCTGCTATGGGGGCCCCTGCCAGCGGAGCAGCAGCGGGTGTCAGGAGGCAGGAGCCCCTGTCCCCGCTGCTAAAGAGAAATGAATATTCACTGCGAATCAGTGAATCTCATTTCAGGTCTCCACCCCCAGAGGCCCCGCCCCCAGCCCAGTAAGCTGCGCTGCAGACTACAGCTGTAAATCAGGGCCGGTGCCCTCAGTCCTCTCTGCTCCTGGCTCACAGCCAGTGCGCGATGACGTCACTACATCGCGCACCCGCTGTGTGTCTGGCAGAGGGGGCAGCTCCTGACACTGAAGCCGGGATCAGCGTGGGAGCGAGGAGGAGAGGTGAGTATTGTGTTTTGTTTTGTTTTTTATATCTCTCTCGCTCTCTCTATCTGTCTCTCTCTATCTATCTATCTCTATATATATATCTCTCTCTCTATCTCTCTTATATCTATCTTTCTATCTCTATCTATTATCTATATCTATCTATCTCTATATCTATCTCTATCTATTATCTATATCTATCTATTTCTATATCTATCTCTATCGCTCTATCTTTATATCTATCTTTCTATCTCTACATCTATCTCTATATCTATCTATATATATCTCTATATCTATCTATTATGTCTATCTATCTCTATATCTATCTATCTTACTCTATCTATCTCTATATCTATTATCTCTATATTTATTATCTATCTAGCTACCATCTATATCTATCTATCTTTATCTATATATATATCTCTAACTAATATCTATATCTATCTATCTCTATACCTATCTATCTATTTATCTATCCGTTATCTATCTCTATATCTTTTCTCTGTATCTATCTATCTCTATATCTATATCTCTCGCTATCTATCGCTCTATCTCTATATCTATATCTATCTCTATATCTATCTTTATATCTATATCTATATATCTATCTCTATCTATCTCTATATCTATATCTATTTCTCTCTATATCTATCTCTATAGCTATCTACCTATATATCTCTATCTATCTCTATATCTATCTCTCTGTATATCTATCTATCTTTCTATCTCTATATCTATATATCTATCTATCTTTCTCTATCTATTTATCTCTATATCTTTTCTCTGTATCTATCGCTCTCTATATCTATATCTATCTATCTCTATATATATCTATTATCTCTATATCTATATCTATTTCTCTCTATATCTCTCTCTATATCTATCTATCTATTTATCTCTATCTCTATATCTATCTCTCTGTATATCTATCTATCTTTCTATCTCTATATCTATCTCTATATCTATCTATCTTTATCTATCTATCTATTTATCTCTATCTATTATATATATATCTCTATCTATCGCTCTATCTCTATATCTATCTTTCTATCTCTACATCTATCTCTATATCTATCTTTCTATCTATCTCTATATCTATCTATATCTATCTATTATGTCTATCTATCTAGCTATCTCTATTATCTATATCTACCTATCTCTATATCTTTCTATCTTACTATATCTCTATATCTATCTGTTATCTCTATATTTATTATCTATCTTTATCTATCTATCTCTATCTATTATCTATATCTATATCTATCTCTCTATCTATTTATCGATCTCTGTATCTATCTCTCTCTATATCTATCTCTCTCTCTATCTACCGCTCTCTCTGTCTCTATCTATCTTTATATCTATATCTATCTATTATCTCTATATCTACCTATCTCTATATCTGTTTCTCTCTATATCTATCTCTATATATCTCTCTCTCTATAGCTATCTATATATTATCTCTATATCTATCTATCTATATATTATCTCTATATCTATCTATCTATCTCTATATCTATCTCTATATCTATCTTTCTATCTAACACTATATCTCTATATCTATCTCTATATCTCATTATCTATCTCTATCTCTATCTCCATCTCTCTCTCTTTATCTATCTATTGATCTATCCATCTATCTCTATATCTATCTCTATATCTATCTATTATATCTATCTATTAACTCTATTATCTATATCTATCTATCCATCTATCTATCTAGCTATCTCTATCTATCTATCTTTCTAACTCTATATCTATCTATCTCTATACATATCTCTATATCTAGCTATTATCTCTATATCTGTCTCTATATCTATCTTTCTATATCTATCTGTCTCTATATCTATCTCTATATCTATCTATCTCTATATCTATTATCTCTATATCTATCTATCTCTATATATATCTCTATATCTATTTTTATTTATAGTCATCTATCTATATATATTTATCTCTATATCTATCTATATATGTCTATATTATTATTATTATTATTATTATTATTATTATTATTTCTGTATATCTCTATCTATTATCTATCTCTATCTATATATCTATCTATCTCTATATCTTTCTATCTATAGCTATCTATCTCTATATCTATCTATCTATCCATTATCTATTTTCTATCTATCTCTATATCTATCTTTCTTTCTATATCTATCTTTATATCTATCTCTATCTATCTCTATCTATCTCTATGAATCTTTCTATCTATATCTATCCATTTTCTACTTTCTATCCATTATCTACTATCTATCTCTATATCTATCTATTTCTACATCTATCTTTCTATCTATATATCTATATAGCATTATACCCTATGATGGGGCAGCGTTATACCCTATGAGGGGGCAGCATTATACCCTATGAGGAGGCAGCATTATACCCTATGAGGGGGGCAGCATTATACCCTATGAGGAGGGCAGCATTATTCCCTATGAGGGGGTGCATTATTCCCTATGAGGGGGGCAGTATTATACCCTATGAGGGGGGCAGTATTATACCCTATGAGGGGGCAGCATTATTCCCTATGAGGGGGTGCATTATTCCCTATGAGGGGGTGCATTATACCCTATGACCTATGAGGGGGGCAGTATTATACCCTATGAGGGGGGCAGTATTATACCCTATGAGGGGGTGCATTATACCCTATGAGGGGTTGCATTATACCCTATGAGGGGTTGCATTATTCCCTATGAGGGGGGCAGTATTATACCCTATGAGGGGGGCAGTATTATACCCTATGAGGGGGGCAGTATTATATTCTATGAGATGGCTGCATTATATTCTATGAGATGGCTGCATTATACTATGTGAGGGGGCTGCTTTATATTCTATGAGGGGGCTACCCCAACTCCTGCTACATAATTAAGACATGTACAACCTTATATTATACCCGGATATTAGTGTGTTTTACCGCATAATTGGTGGTCTGGTATTTAACTCTATGCAGCTACATAGTGGGCCCCAAGAATGATTTTCTCTGGTGGGCCCAAGGTGTTCCAGTCCGACGCTGACTGTATATGTATGGTTAGCAGTAACTTAGCATCTGTTCTGGGCTGCAGCTCTTCACAAAGGTCATGACCTATGTTATCCTGAGAAAAAGGCAGTCTTCATGGTCTCAACCCCAGAGATGCTTTCCTGAGAACACACAAAGTGGAAACATTTCACACCTTCTGGTGCCTGGGAAGAGAGATGCCAAATGGCAGACTGACACTATCTACTGTATTTACTATGAGAAAGAAAATTATACATCAGCATTCAGAGAAAAATAATGTATTCATTGATAGAGTCGCCATGATCTAGTCACAGACCAGCAATTAGAATATTAACATGATAGGCTGGTCTAGAAATCTGATCTCCAGGTTAAATCTAGAAATTAGGCCTTTACACATAGAAATCTGGCTCATAGACTGAGGGACAGCCAAGCTGGTGTGAGCCATTCCATATTCATCCCCCCCTCAGGGAGCAGGATGCCAGACTACAAAGTTTAGACATTTCTGTTAGTTTTCTCCATTTTATTTTTATAACTGTTTTGCATATTTGTATGTCACTTTTTATTTCAATAGTTGTATACCCTTTTATTGCAAGCACTGTACCTTTTATATTAAAGCTTAAACCTTTAATAAGTTTGAACCTTGTATGCTCTAAAGAATCCATAGCCTTAGAATGTGTGACCATGGTGATTGGCATATAGTAGTAATATTTCCAGACTGAAATGAGAGGACTGAGTGAGTGAGAGGAGATAGGTTATCCCTTGCTGGAGCAACCCCAAGTCACGTGCTAAGAAGAATGCTTTCAATGGGGTTCAGGTCTGGAGAATGGACTGGCCATGACAGGGTTTTCATGTGATTGTCTCTTAATTTTTGCCAGAGCTGTATGTATATATATACTGTATATAGTGGGGAAATCAAGTTTTTGATCCCTTGCTGATACTGTAAGTTTGCCCACTGACAAAGACATGAGCAGTCTATAATTTTAAGGGTAGGTTTGTTATGATTGAGTCACCATAGGAGGCAAAAACAGAAATGCTAGCTAAGTCCAGAAAACCAGAGAGGTTGGCAGCTATCGGATTGCAGACCCCTGAACCTATCAACACAACTAGCAGTAGCCGTGGGGGGTTCCTTCGATGCCCTAGACCCATCGATCACAGCCGGAGAATTAAATAGACCTAAAGAAAGAAAGGGGAAATCTAAACTGCCCCAGAGCAGACACCAAAGCAATAGGCAGCCCCCAACATATAATGACGGTGAAGCAAGACGAAAACACTAACACAGACAGAAAGATAGACTGAGCAAAGACGGGGCCCAAGCTAACTGGATAGGAAAGGACAGGAAGGCTGCTGTCTGCAATCCGTGAAAAACCCTATGAAAATAAGAGCCAACAGACTGACAGTGAAAAAGGCCCTGACGACGCTAGGCTTCAAAAGGCTATGTCAGTACTCAGGAATATTCTGAAGACAGAGCAACCGGCAAAAGGAGATTCAGCTCACCCCAGCAGGGAATAGCAGAATCCAGAAAAGCAAGGAAAACAAAAACAAAACGAAGGAGGAGGAGCGCCGAGAGATGGCTGCTCTGGCATGAGGCTCCTGAGTTTTTTAGTTTTTTACCCCGTTTAATTGTTAATTCTCCCTTTGGTTCACTGTATCTGTCTTCTTAGATGTTACTTGTTGTATCTGTTGTTATATATTATGTTGCCTCTTTGCCACAAAGAATTCCTTGTATATATGTAATATGTACTTGGCGATAATAAATTTGATTTGATTGATTTGATTTGATTGAAATGCTAACAGGCAAAGCAGAAAACTTAGCTTTAGAGGAGCAGGAATCAGACTGGTGTCCTAGAAGTCCACAGAGAAATCACCCGCAGGGCAGAAGGGCGTCGGCAGCCTTATATCCAGTCCGTGACTCCACTCAGCCAGT
Source organism: Dendrobates tinctorius (assembly GCF_039654945.1). Lineage (NCBI taxonomy): Eukaryota > Metazoa > Chordata > Amphibia > Anura > Dendrobatidae > Dendrobates > Dendrobates tinctorius. Next base: position 25,423,151 of record NW_027361705.1, read on the forward strand.
CATCCTCATTAGGCTCAGGTGCCTGATAATCAGGCTCATTACCTTCCTTTACCAGAATAGGGAGTTCACCAGACCTCAGTGACGAAGGGGAAAATGAACTCACAACAGTACCTCCCCCTTGAGGAGGGGTCACCGAACCCTCAACCACGCCACCAGGGCGATCAGGGTGAGCCCGATAAAAGGCACGCACCAATCTTTTGGCATGAATATCAGAGGCAGAGACCCAGGAATTATTCTCCTGACCATAACCCTTCCACTTAACCAAATACTGGACTCTCCGCCTAGCCAGACGGGAATCCAGTATTTTCTCTACCTCATATTCCATGCTACCTTCAACCAATACAGGGTCTGGAGGTGCCACCCCAGGAACAACTGGTTCAACAAACCTCTTCAACAAGGACTTATGGAACACATTATGGATTTTAAATGTGACAGGAAGAGCCAAACGAAAAGAGACCGGATTAATAATCTCCAAAATCTTGTAAGGTCCAATAAATCTAGGCTTAAACTTAGGAGAAGCCACCTTCATAGCAATATTTTTTGATGATAACCACACCATATCACCAATCTTAAACTGGGGACCAATGGTCCTATGTCGATTGGAAAACCGCTGGGCCTTTTCCTGGGAGAGAGATAACTTATCCACCACTTGGTCCCAGATCTGGTGCATTCTCTCCACCACAGTGTCAACACCTGGGCAGGCAGAAGGCTCCACCTGCCCTGAAGAAAATCGAGGATGAAACCCAAAGTTACAAAAAAAAGGTGACATCAAAGTGGCAGAACTAGCTCTATTATTTAAAGCAAATTCGGCCAAGGGCAAAAATGAAACCCAATCATCCTGATCAGCGGAAATAAAACATCTCAAATACGACTCCAAGGTCTGGTTTGTTCTCTCTGTCTGCCCATTGGTCTGAGGGTGAAAAGCAGAGGAGAAGGACAACTGAATTCCCAGCTTGGAACAGAAAGTCCTCCAAAATCTAGACACAAACTGAACTCCTCTGTCAGATACAATGTTCTCAGGAATCCCGTGCAAGCGAACCACCTGTTGCAAAAACAGGGGCACCAACTCAGAGGAAGACGGCAACTTAGGGAGTGGTACAAGATGAACCATCTTAGAGAACCTATCACAAATCACCCAAATAACAGTCATTCTTTGAGAGACCGGCATATCAGAGATGAAATTCATTGAAATATGGGTCCATGGCCTCCTGGGGACCGGCAAAGGCATCAACAACCCACTAGAGCGAGAACAAGATTTAGACCGGGAGCAAGTCCCACAGGACTGCACAAAATTCCTGACATCATGAGACAAGGTGGGCCACCAAAAAGAGCGACTCACCAGATCTCTAGTACCAAAAATACCAGGATGACCAGCCAAAGCAGAGCAATGAACTTCAGACATCATTCTCTTCTTCCACTGGTCAGGAACATACAACTTTCCACTGGGACAACGCTCAGGTTTGTCCTCCTGGAACTCTTGCAGAGCAAGTCTCAAATCGGGCGAGATGGCAGAAAGAACTACCCCTTCTCCTAAGATGGTAGCAGGCTTGGTCACCACAGGAGAATCAGCAAAGAAACTCCTAGAGAGGGCGTCTGCCTTGACATTCTTAGTTCCAGGAAGAAAAGAGACCACAAAATCAAAACGTGTAAAAAACAAGGCCCACCTAGCCTGTCTAGGGTTCAAGCGTTTAGACGACTCTAGGTAAATCAAATTCTTGTGGTCAGTGAAGACCACAACTTGATGTTTAGCTCCCTCCAACCAATGTCTCCACTCCTCAAATGTCCATTTCATGGCCAACAGTTCCCGATTCCCCACATCATAGTTACGTTCAGATGGAGAGAACTTTCGGGAAAAGAAAGCACAGGGATTCATTTTAGATGTTACAGGATCCTTTTGGGACAAAACAGCTCCTGCACCAATCTCAGAAGCATCCACCTCTACCTGGAACGGGAGTGAGACATCAGGTTGCCGCAAAACCGGGGCGGAGGTAAATCTTCGCTTCAGCTCCTGAAAGGAAGCAACAGCCTGAGGAGACCAATTCAACACATCAGCACCCTTCTTAGTCAGATCAGTCAATGGCTTGGCAATACTAGAAAATTTTGCTATAAATTTCCGATAAAAATTAGCAAAACCCAAAAACTTCTGGAGGGCCTTCAAAGAAGTGGGCTGAACCCAATCATAAATGGCCTGTGCCTTGGCCGGGTCCATTTCAATAGTTGACGGAGACAAAATAAATCCCAAAAATGAAATCCTCTGTACTCCAAAAAGGCATTTCGATCCTTTGACATACAGGGAATTTTTCCCTCAAGATCCGGAACACAGTCCGAATATTTTCCACATGAGAATCCCAATCCTTGGAGAAGATCAAAATATCATCCAGATAGATAATCAAAAATTTATCGACAAAGTCTCGGAAAATATCGTTCATGAAGCACTGGAAGACAGAAGGGGCATTAGTGAGCCCAAAAGGCATCACCAGGTACTCAAAATGTCCCTCCGGAGTATTAAACGCCGTCTTCCATTCATCCCCCTTCTTAATGCGGATAAGATTATACGCCCCCCCTGAGGTCAAGCTTGGTAAACCAGCAAGCACCTCTAACTTTAGAGAATAGATCCAAAATCAGGGGTAACGGATACTGATATTTAATAGTAATTTTATTGAGGGCACGATAATCAATACAAGGCCTTAAAGAACCATCCTGTTGTGAGTTCATTTTCCCCTTCACTACTGAGGCCCGAGGAACTCCCTCTTCTGGTGAAGAAAGGTAGTGAGCGTGATTGTCAAACACCTGGGGCTGATGATGATGACTGGCTGAGTGGAGTTAATGACTGGATATAAGGCTGTCGACACCCTTCTGGCCTGCGGGTGATTTCTCTGTGGACTTCTAGGAAACCAGTCTGTTTTCTGCTCATCTAAAGCTCATCTGCTTTGCCTTTTTGCATTAATGTTTTGTTTTCCTTGCTTTTCTGGATTCTGCCATTCCCTGCTGGGGTGAGCTGAATCTCCTTTTGCCTGTTGCTCTGTCTTCAGAATATTCCTGAGTACTGACATAGCTTTTTTTGAAGCCTAGCGTCTTCAGGGCCTTTTTTACTGTCAGTTTGTTGGCTCTTATTTTCATAGGGTTTTTCACGGATTGCAGACAGCAGCCTTCCTGTCCTTTCCTATCTAAGCTAGCGTGGGCCCCATCTTTGCTCAGTCTATCTTTCTGTCTGTGTTTTGTTCTTTCTTCTTGCTTCACCGTCATTATATGTGGGGGGCTGCCTTTTGCTTTGGGATCTGCTCTGGGGCAGTTTAGATTTCCCTTTCTGTCTTTAGGCTATGTAGTCCTCCGGCTGTGATCGAGGGGCCTAGGGCATCGTAGGAGCCCCCCACGGCTACTGCTAGTTGTGTTGATAGGTTCAGGGGTCTGCAATCCGATAGCTGCCAACTTCTCTGGTTTTCTGGACTTAGCTAGCATTTCTATTTTTGCCTCCTACGGTGACTCAATCATAACACCATCCTTTTTGGCCACAAAAAAAAACCGGCACCTAAGGGTGAAGAGGATGGTCTAATATGACCCTTTTCCAATGCCTCCTTAATATAGGACCGCATAGCCTCGTGCTCGGGTACAGATAAATTGAAGAGCCGACCCTTGGGAAATTTACACCCCGGGCTTAGTTCAATTGCACAGTCATAACTCCTATGAGGAGGCAAGGACGCAGACTCATTCTCACTGTATACATCATAAAAGTCCGCCAAATAGTCAGGAACATCTTGCGACTGAGGAGAGGTGGAAAAAACCGGAGCCTCACTAAAGGCACACTGACAACCCCAACTCACCACAGACACAGATTTCCAATCCAAAACTGGATTATGAATTTGCAACCAGGGAAAACCCAGAACAACGGCATCATGCAGACCATGCAACAACAAAAATCTGCAATTTTCTTGATGGTCTGGGGCGACCCGCATGACCACCTGGGTCCAAAACTGAGGTTTATTTTTAGCCAAAGGAGTAGCATCAATCCCCCTCAAAGGGATAGGCGTCTGCAGAGGTGTCATCGGAAATCCACAACGTTTAGCAAAATCCAAGTCCATTAGGTTTAGCGCTGCTCCCGAATCCACAAAAGCCTTGGCGGAAAATGTGGACAGGGAGCAGATCAGAGTAATTGCCAGAAGAAACTTAGGTTGAACACCACCAACAGATAACGTGTGTGCAAAGCGTTTCTCTCATTTAGGACAAACAGCTATCGGATTGCAGACCCCTGAACCTATCAACACAACTAGCAGTAGCCGTGGGGGGTTCCTACGATGCCCTAGACCCCTCGATCACAGCTGGAGAATTAAATAGGCCTAAAGAAAGAGAGGGGAAATCTAAACTGCCCCAGAGCAGACCCCAAAGCAATAGGCAGCCCCCAACATATAATGACGGTGAAGCAAGACGAAAACACTAACACAGACAGAAAGATAGACTGAGCAAAGACGGGGCCCAAGCTAACTGGATAGGAAAGGACAGGAAGGCTGCTGTCTGCAATCCGTGAAAAACCCTATGAAAATAAGAGCCAACAGACTGACAGTGAAAAAGGCCCTGAAGACGCTAGGCTTCAAAAGGCTATGTCAGTACTCAGGAATATTCTGAAGACAGAGCAACCGGCAAAAGGAGATTCAGCTCACCCCAGCAGGGAATGGCAGAATCCAGAAAAGCAAGGAAAACAAAAACAAAACACAAATGCTAACAGGCAAAGCAGAAAACTTAGCTTTAGAGGAGCAGGAATCAGACTGCTGTCCTAGAAGTCCACAGAGAAATCACCCGCAGGGCAGAAGGGCATCGGCAGCCTTATATCCAGTCCGTGACTCCACTCAGCCAGTCATCCTCATTAGGCTCAGGTGCCTGATAATCAGGCTCATTACCTTCCTTTACCAGAATAGGGAGTTCACCAGACCTCAGTGACGAAGGGGAAAATGAACTCACAATATAGGTTAATGTTAACTTTGTGGGATAGAATATCAAATATAAAAATCCAGAAAATCACATTGTTTAAATGATATAAATTTATTTGCATTTTGCAGTAAGAAATAAGTATTTCATCCTTCTGACAAACAAGATTTAATATTTGGAGGCAAAACCCTTGTTGCCAACCACAGCAGTCAGATGTTTTTTTGCAGTTGATGATGAGGTTTGCGTACATGTCAGGAGGAATTTTGGTCCACTCCTCTTTCCAAATCATTTCTAAATTAAGTTTTCAGGCTGTCTCTTGGCAACTCAGAGTTTCAACTCCCTCCATGATGATACAGGAAAGCTGTATATCTTTGTACCGTGTTAGCCAGTGGATAGAAAAATATTGAGGATTGAGAGTCCTCAGTGGTTGATACCTTTTAATGGCTAACTGAAAAGATGGTAACACATTGCAATCTTTCAAGACTACTCAGGTCTCTTCTTCAGGCTAGACTAATACAAAATCTGAAGAGTCACATATTTATGCACAATACAGCCTAGAAAAAATGCAATAGATGAGACAAGTGATGTGAAGCAGAACTATCAATATGGGAGAGGGAGAAACATAAATATTGGACCAGTACATAGATAAGGAGTCCGGATGTTTTATAGTCCTCTGATGGGGTCTCCTAATGTGTTGTGATGCCCCCACCAGGTCTTGAAAGCAAATTCCTTAATTGATCTAAAAAGACATAAATCCATGCGACACATTCATTCCAGCACTGAGAGTGTCAAAGGTCGTCATAAATTTATACTCCCAAACTCGTCTCTCTCTCTGAGAATTGAAGTTACCTTTCAATACCAGTAATTTCATATCCATGTTGCTGTGATGAGGGATACAAAAATGTTTTGCCACAGGTAGATCCATTCTTTTTTCTCTTATTGTGTGACGATGAGCATTCATCCTTGTTCTAAGCTTTTTCCCTGTCTCCCCCACATACAGACCCCCAGTTGGACATTTAGTACAAATAATTCAGTACACCACATTAGATGTAATGCAGCTGAAAGTACCTGGGATCTTGTAGTCCTGATGTGAGTTGGGGATCTTTATCTTGTCCGTGGTCATTATAAATGGACAAGTTTTACATTTTTTCTGGTTGCAAGGAAAGGATCCTGCAGCTGTTGGAGAGGACAGGGAGCTTCTGACAATGATGCTTCTTAAATTTGGGGGCTCACTAACAGAGAACCAAATGAGTACAAAAATGCCCAAATAAACTAATCATCAATAAAGTACACACAGAGCTTAATCTTGTGCAAAATAGTATAAATGTTTTATTCGAAAAATACCTTATTATCCTCTAAAAATCAGTAAAGACAAAATATGAGACATAAAATGTGTAGAACAATATGACCAAAACCCCTGACATCGATATATGGTACCATGGCTAGATTCACAGTCTATCGGTGGCTCTGCTACATAGGGTTAAAGGGAGGAAAAATTCCCATTCCCAATCATACTAAACTTAGTACCAGACACAGTGGCCCACCAATCAACCCTAAGGTATTAAGTTCTGAGCTCACATCATAAAGCCACTAGTCCACATATAACGGAGATGGTTCTCATACCCATAGTGGAGGTCGGGGGTCCCGCCAATACCCCTACGCGTTTCGCACACAAGGGCTTCCTCGGGGGGCTGTATGGCAAGTGACATGGCTGAGGGATCTTTTATAAGGGTCACTACATCACTGCAATTTGAAAATCATGTGTGCGCGGGCATTTGCAACCGGCGCATGCACAGTGTGCACGGCAGTCCCGCCGAGTCACTTCTGGCCATCCCGGAAGTCGACACACGTCAGAGTCCGCATGGTTACCATGGGGACCCGAATGCTGTGCCGATGCCGTGAGGATGCCTTCCGCCACGCAGCAGGCGCGCACACCGCCGCCATTGTTATCTAGGACACCAACAAACATCAAAAACGCCACCATTATATTATGGTAAACCATAACCTGTGTTCTATGGTCACAAAGGACAATGAATACTCGTCAATTCACATCAATGAAAATGTTTGTGCCAACATAGATACAGCAAAGAGAAAGAAATTGCAACAGTCTTATAATGTACATATATATAATATGCATAACGATCCTAGAAGATGATTTTCTTTATTCTTATTTTTTCATTTTTTCAAAATTAGGTCCCAATCTTCAAAGCTTGATAGTATGTATGCCTTCAAGGTCAAGATTAAAAATTCATATTTATTCAAACTGATGAAAATAAAAAAAGAGAGTACATTAGAAACTACCCAACAACCAATTAAAAACAAAGAAACCAAGGAGCAATATACTATATTATTTGAGAAATGGTGAAAAAGTTAGTTTTTCATTTAGTCCATGTGGGGCCATTGTATTCAATAGGACAATCCACCGACATTCTAATTGGGCTAGGATGTTTTTTATATCCCCGCCCCTAATGCTGCAGTGGACACGATCTATACCACGCACTCGTAAACCAGATGCATTCGAATCATGGTATAATTTAAAATGCTTGGGGATAGTTTTCAAAATGGATATATCCGTAATTTCCCTAGAAACCATAATGTCTCTGACATGTTCTCGAGTACGCACACGCAACTCTCGTGACGTCAAACCCACATACACCAGATTGCAGGGACATAATGTTAGGCATAGGTGCCACGTAATCAACTTTTATGTGGATCTGAGCATAGAACTGGGGGTGATCAACCCTTACGGTATATTGCAACTTTTAACAACCAATGGTCAGAGATGCGTTGGATCCTTCAAAAACACTGGCCAGTACTTAAAACAGATGCAGTTCCGAGTCAGCTCCTACCCGATCATCCACTCATGACAGCAAGAAGGGGGAAAAACCTGCGAGATCTTTTAGTTAAAAGCCACTACGTGGCACCTATGCCTAACCCCTTTGGTTCACAGGGACGTCATTGGGGTTGTTATCCCTGTGGCTCTTGTCGGGTCTGTACAAATATTATACGGGCCACAACTTTCTTGTCTTCTGATGGACAGAAAGAATTTCGCATCCTAACGTACATTTCCTGCAATACACGACATGTCGTATATTATGCGACATGTCCCTGCAATCTGGTGTATATGGGTTTGACGTCACGAGAGTTGCGTGTGCGTACTCGAGAACATGTCAGAGACATTATGGCTTCTACCGAAATTACGGATATATCCATTTTGAAAACTATCCCCAAGCATTTTAAATTATACCATGATTCGAATGCATCTGGTTTACGAGTGTGTGGTATAGATCGTGTCCACTGCGGCATTAGGGGCGGGGATATGAAAAACATCCTAGCCCAATTAGAATGTCGGTGGATTGTCCTATTGAATACAATGGCCCCACATGGACTTAATGAAAAACTAACTTTTTCACCATTTCTCAAATAATATAGTATATTGCTCCTTGGTTTCTTTGTTTTTAATTGGTTGTTGGGTAGTTTCTAATGTACTCTCTTTTTTTATTTTCATCAGTTTGAATAAATATGAATTTTTAGGCTGTGTGCCCACGTAGCGATTTTTAAGCGTTTTTGCCGCGATTTTCGGTGCGAAAACGCAGCGAAAACGTTTAAAAATCGTGTACCGAACACCCCCCATGCATTCCTATGGCATTCCGCACATGCTCTGCTAATGCTGTGCTTTTTTCCGCGGCGGAATCGCATCGCGGAAAAAATCGCAGCATGCTCATTCTTTTGTGCGGAATCGCAAAGAATTGCCGCGATTCCGCACCCATAGGAATGCATGAGAATCGCTTACTTCCCGCATGTGGCTATGCCCACCATGCGGGAAGTTAAGCGTCTCATGTGTGGTTGGTACCCACGGTGTGGAGGAGAGGAATCATAGAATCATAGAATCGTAGAGTTGGAAGGGACCTCCTGGGCCATCTGGTCCAACCCCCTGCTCAAAGCAGGATTCGCTAAATCATCCCAGTTAGATGTCTGTCCAGCCTCTGTTTGAAGACTTCCATTGAAGGAGAACTCACCACTTCTCGTGGCAGCCTGTTCCACTCATTGATCACTCTAACTGTCAAAAAGTTTTTTCTAATATCTAATCTGTGTCTCCTCCCATTCAGCTTCATCCCATTGCTTCTAGTCTTTCCTTGTGCAAATGAGAATAACGATGATCCTTCTACAATGTGACAGCCCTTTAGATATTTGTAGACAGCTATTAAGTCTCCTCTCAGTCTTCTCTTTTGCAAACTAAACATTCCCAAATCCTGCAACCTTTCCTCATAAGACAGGGTTTGCAGACCGGTCACCATTCTGGTCGCTCTTTTCTGAACTTGCTCCAGTTTGTTGATGTCTTTTTTAAAATGTGGTGCCCAAAATTGGACACAATATTCCAGATGAGGTCTGACCAAAGAGGAGTAGAGGGAAATAATTACTTCACGTGATCTAGACTGTATGCTTCTGTTAATACATCCTAGAATTGCATTTGCCTTTTTTGCTGCTGCATCACACTGTTGACTCATATTCAGTCTGTGATCTATTAGTATACCCAAGTCTTTTTCACATGTGCTGTCACTTAGCCCTATTCCTCCCATTCTATATATGCTTTTTTCATTTTTATTGCCCAGATGTAGTACTTTGCATTTCTCCCTGTTAAAAACCATTCTGTTAGTTGCTGCCCACTTCTCCAGTTTATTTAAATCTTTTTGAATCCTCTCTCTCTCTTCTCTAGTATTAGCTATCCCTCCTAGCTTTGTGTCATCAGCAAATTTAATCAGTTTACCCTCAATTCCTTCGTCTAAATCATTGATAAAGATGTTGAACAATACAGGGCCCAGGACAGAGCCCTGTGGTACCCCACTTGAGACATTCTTCCAACTGGATGTGCAGCCATTTACGACCACTCTTTGGGTCCGATCACTAAGCCAGTTATGAATCCACCTAACAGTTGCCTTGTCCATTCCATACTTAGTCATTTTTTCAATAAGGATTGTATGAGAGACTTTGTCAAATGCTTTGCTGAAGTCAAGATATACTATATCTACAGCATTTCCTTGATCCACCCAATCAGTAATACCGTCATAGAAGGAAATTAAATTAGTCTGACATGACTTATTAGTTACAAACCCATGCTGACTCTGTTTAATCACTTCATTCTTATCCAGGTATTGACATACATGTTGTTTAATAATTTGTTCAAAGATCTTTCCTGGTATAGAAGTCAGACTCACCGGCCTATAGTTGCCTGGGTCCACCTTCTTCCCCTTTTTGAAGATAGGAACAACATTTGCTCTTCTCCAGTCTTCTGGCACTTCTCCTGTTCTCCAAGAATTTTCAAAGATTATGGAGAGGGGTTCAAAAATTTCTTCTGCTATCTCCTTCAGTACTCTGGGGTGTAATTCATGTGGACCTGGAGACTTGAATTCATTTAGGTTAGCTAAGTGTTTCCTCACTATCTTTCTGTTTATAGATATCCTGGATTCTACTATTCCCTTAATAGGACAGTGAATAACAGTTGATGTTACATTTCCTTTCTGAGAGAAAACAGATGCAAAATAGGAATTTAAAAGTTCAGCCTTCTCAACATCCTGTCTTACCATTTCATCATTTTCATCCTGTAAAAATCCTATAGCATCTTTGACTTTTCTTTTACTTTTGACATATCCCCAAAATCCTTTATTATTGCTTTTGACATCTCTTGCAAGCCTCAATTCATTGTCTGCTTTAGCTAATCTGATTTGTGCCCTGCAGGTTCTGCAGACAGCATTATATTCTTCTTTAGATATGCCTCCCTCTTTCCATTTTAAAAACATTGTTTTCTTCCTTTTTAGCATGTGCTTAAGTTCTGTGTTCATCCATCCTGGTTTCCTTAAATGCTTCCTATTCTTCCCTCTTTTCAGAATTGTTAACAACTGTGCTTTGAGAATTTCATTTTTCAAGATTTCCCATCCTTCCTGGACATTTTTGTCTTTAAGGATATCCAGCCATTGGATCCCTCCAATTCTCTTTCTGAAACCCTTAAAATCTGCCTTTCTGAAATCTAACCTTGACGTCTGAGTCTTCACAGGTCTTCCGCCTCTAATTATCCAAAATTCTAAAATAGCATGGTCGCTACCTCCTAGGGTCCCAGCCACTTTTACCTCCTCAACCATTTCCTCCCTGTTTATAAGGATTAGATCCAAGGTAGCAGTTCCCCTTGTTTTCTCCTTTACCTTTTGGAAGATAAAGTTGTCAGCAAGAGAGGATAAGAATTTCCTTGACCTGTTAGTTTTGCCTGAGAGAGATTCCCAACAAATGTCTGGATAATTGAAATCTCCCATGACAACTATGTCATATTTTTTTGGAGAACTTGGCCATTTGATGCATAAAGAGTTCATCCATATCTTCAGCTTGCACAGGCGGCCTGTAGTAAATGCCTACAATGGTGTCCTTTCCATTGTTCTGTCCTTGTATTCTTACCCAAACAGTTTCCACAGAACTCCCAGTCTCTGAAGCTTCAATCTCTGTGCAGATATACGCATTTCTAACATACAATGCGACACCCCCTCCTCGTTTATCAAGTCTGTTTCTTGCAAATAAGTTGTATCCTTCTAGTCTTGTATTCCAATCATGTGTATTGTCCCACCAAGTTTCAGTGATTCCAATGACATCATATTTCTTTTCCTGTGTTAGTAGTTCCAATTCTCCTTGTTTGTTGCCCATGCTTTGTGCATTAGTATAGAAACATTTTAGTTTGTGATTGGTTTCTCTTTCTCCAATATTTTTATTAATTAGATTCTTTCGTCTTTGTTCTTCCTTTCCACTTCTAATAGCAGAGTTCTCAACAGCATTTGTCAGGTGTATGGCTTTTTCTGGTCTTTTGCTTCCCTTCCCATGTTGTTCTAGTTTAAAGCTCTCCTTACAAGTGTAGCAAGGCGACTTCCAAATACCTGCTTTCCAGTCTTCGTAAGGTGCACCCCATCTCTAGCAAGTAGTCCATCGTATAAGTAGTTCACTCCGTGATCCAGAAATCCAAATCGTTGCTGACGGCACCATCGACGTAGCCAGTTGTTCACCTGCAGAATCTTATTCCACCTCCTTGTTCCATGGCCATCCACTGGGAGGATGGAAGAGAAGACCACCTGCGCTCCCAGTTCTTTCACTTTCTTGCCTAAGTCTTCAAAGTCTCTGCAGATGGTTTCCAGGTCGTTTCTTGCGGTGTCATTTGTCCCCACATGTAGTAGCAGGAATGAGACTGTCCTCCAGACCCTGGGTACCATACCCCTGTAAAAAAAAAAGAATAAAAAATCGGGGTATATTTACCTTCCGTCGCCACGCGCTGCATTCCCGGCCTAAGCATTCCCAGTAATGCCTTGCGGCACAGTCCAGTGATGACGTAGTCTCGCGTGACTCTAGCGGTCTCGCGAGATCGCTATAGTAACGCGAGACTACGTCATCACAGGTCTCGCAAGGTATTACTGGGAACGCTGTGGCCCGGGAATGCAGCGCGGGACGCCGGAAGGTAAATATACACCGATTTTTTTATTTTTTTTAGCATTTTAACATTCTATCTTTTACTATTGATGCCGCATAGGCAGCCTCAATAGTAAAAACCTGGTCACACTTGTCAAACACTATGTTTGACGAGTGTGACCAACCTGTCAATCACTTTCCAAGCGATGCTTCAAATCGCTTGGAAAGTGCTTGAATATCGCACACGAAAATCGCGGCAAAATCACGATCATAATCGCGGTAAAATCGCAGTGAAATCGCGCGGAAAAAAACGCGCGATTTCTGGGAAGGAGTCCGGTTTTTGGTGTGTGTTTTAACACGCACCCTTGGCACATAGCCTTAATCTTGACCTTGAAGGCATACATACTATCAAGCTTTGAAGATTGGGACCTAATTTTGAAAAAATAAGAATAAAGAAAATCATCTTCTAGGATCGTTATGCATATTATATATATGTACATTATAAGACTGTTGCAATTTCTTTCTCTTTGCTGTATCTATGTTGGCACAAACATTTTCATTGATGTGAATTGACGAGTATTCATTGTCCTTTGTGACCATAGAACACAGGTTATGGTTTACCATAATATAATGGTGGCGTTTTTGATGTTTGTTAGTGTCCTAGATAACAATGGCGGCGGCGTGGAGCGCATGCGCGGTGTGCGCGCCTGCTGCGTGGCGGAAGGCATCCTCACCGCATCGGCACAGCAGTCGGGTACCCATGGTAACCATGCGGACTCGGACGTGTGTCGACTTCCGGGATGGCCGGAAGTGATGCGGCGGGACTGCTGAGCACACTGCGCATGCGCCGGTTGCAAATGGCCGCGCGCACATGATTTTCAAATTGCAGTGATGTAGTGACCCTTATAAAAGATCCCTCAGCCATGTCACTTGCCATACAGCCCCCCGAGGAAGCCCTTGTGTGCGAAACGCGTAGGGGTATTGGCGGGACCCGCGACCTCCACTATGGGTATGAGAACCATCTCCGTTATATGTGGACTAGTGGCTTTATGATGTGAGCTCAGAACTTAATACCTTAGGGTTGATTGGTGGGCCACTGTGTCTGATACTAAGTTTAGTATGATTGGGAACAGGAATTTTTCCTCCCTTTAACCCTATGTAGCAGAGCCACCGTTAGACTGTGCATCCAGCCGTGGTACCATATATCGATGTCAGGGGATTTGGTCATATTGTTCTCCACATTTTATGTCTCATATTTTGTCTTTACTGATTTTTAGAGGATAATAAGGTATTTTTCGAATAAAACATTTATACTATTTTGCACAAGATTAAGCTCTGTGTGTACTTTATTGATGATTAGTTTATTTGGGCATTTTTGTACTCATTTGGTTCTCTGTTAGTGTGTCTGTTTCCAGAGCAGCCCCCTTTTGGACTTACGTCCAACTCTTTGACAAAGTACAGGTATGATATTCTGTATTAAATTTGGGGGCTGCCTAAAACACAGCAGTGGGGGCTGTTGTGAGTTCATTTTCCCCTTCGTCACTGAGGTCTGGTGAGCTCCCTATTCTGGTAAAGGAAGGTAATGAGCCTGATTATCAGGCACCTGAGCCTAATGATGATGACTGGCTGAGTGGAGTCACGGACTGGATATAAGGCTGCCGACGCCCTTCTGCCCTGCGGGTGATTTCTCTGTGGACTTCTAGGACACCAGTCTGATTCCTGCTCCTCTAAAGCTAAGTTTTCTGCTTTGCCTTTTAGCATTTGTGTTTTGTTTTTGTTTTGCCTTGCTTTTCTGGATTCTGCCATTCCCTGCTGGGGTGAGCTGAATCTCCTTTTGCCGGTTGCTCTATCTTCAGAATATTCCTGAGTACTGACATAGTCTTTTTGAAGCCTAGCGTCTTCAGGGCCTTTTTCACTGTCAGTCTGTTGGCTCTTATTTTCTTAGGGTTTTTCACAGATTGCAGACAGCAGCCTTCCTGTCCTTTCCTATCTAGTTAGCTTGGGCCCCGTCTTTGCTCAGTCTATCTTTCTGTCTGTGTTAGTGTTCTTTCTTCTTGCTTCACCGTCATTATATGTTGGGGGCTGCCTTTTGCTTTGGGGTCTGCTCTGGGGCAGTTTAGATTTCCCTTTCTGTCTTTAGACTATATAGTCCTCCGGCTGTGATCGAGGGGTCTAGGGCATCGTAGGAACCCCCCACGGCTACTGCTAGTTGTGTTGATAGGTTTAGGGGTCTGCAATCCGATAGCTGCCAACTTCTCTGGTTTTCTGGACTTAGCTAGCATTTCTGTTTTTGCCTCCTACGGTAACTCATTCATAACAGGGGGCTCTGGAAAAATGGATTGTAATCGGGCATCTTTTTGTAGTAAAGGTTGTAATTTAAGCTCCCCTTAGCACTTCCAGATTTGGGTTGTAGGTGACTACTAGAGGCACCCGGTTATATTCTTCTTTAGCTTTGTAATGTAGCAGGTGATTCCTTGACATTCTGGTGGCTCTTGTAATTTGGTTTTCAATTGTTCTTGGATGGTAGCCCTGATTCAAAAAGGTCTTTTTGAGGCGACCAAGGTGTTTGTCTCTATCCATGGGGTTGGAACATATACGATTGTATCTGAAGGCTTGGCTATAGATAATAGAGTTCTTTATGTGTTTTGGATGGAAACTGTCCCATTTAAGGTATGTTGGACGGTCGATTGGCTTTTGATACAGGGATGTCTCTATTTCATTGTTTTTTATCTTAATGATGGTGTCCAAAAAGTTAATCTCAGTGCTGCAGTAGTTGAGTGTTAAATTGATGGTGGGATGAAATTGATTAAACTGCTCGTGGAACGTCTTTAGCTGTTGCTCAGACTCCGTCCAGATGATTAAAATATCATCAATGAAGCGGTAGTAGGCCAGGGGCCTGATGGGGCATGAGGACAAAAGTCGCTTTCAAGCTTGGCCATGAAAAGATTTGCATACTGTGGAGCCATTTTACTTCCCATAGCTGTGCCAATCTCTTGTAGATAGATCTTGCTGTCAAATTCAAAGTAATTGTGGGTGAGGATGAATTGTATAAGTTTTACCACAGCATCAGCATCAGTCCCTCGGCAAATATTTCATAAAACCGGATGTGACGGATCCGTTTTTCTGCTGGATCCATCTTGTTCTTGACAGACAAAACCGGATCCGTCTCATCCGGTTCATCCGTTTCTCGATCCGTTTTTCGACGGATTACGCCGGATCCGGTTTTTAAAAACACCCCTTGTGGCCTTCCGAACGGGATTGGCTACTGGAAAACTATATATAGCGTGTTCCTACAGCCCTTCTTTGACAGGTTGTAGAGGAGAAAGTGCAGGTTGGAGAGAAGAGCAAGTTACTGGCGAAGATGGATGTTGTCATTGGAAATATTTTGAAGAATTTGGCGGATTTTACAGCGGAGGCGAATCGTTTGAGGGTGATTGTTCTGGAGAAGGAGAGAGCGACACAGCAGCGCATCAGGCATCGTAGACGACGTTTGTGGATCCACCCCATCACAGCCAAGAGAATGATGCGTGGGGTCTTTTCTACACTCTGCATGGACCTTCGACGAAACCCGGATAAATTTTTTGGATATGTTCGGATGAAAATGGAGAATTTTGATTACTTGGTGGAGCGCATTGCACACCTCATAAGAAAAGCAGACACCTATTGCCGCTTCTCTGTTTCACCCGCAGAGCGTCTGATGGTGACTTTAAGGTAAGCCACATTTATTGGATATGCTCGCATCAGAGCACACTTTCACTGCAATCTTGTTGGTGGTAGTTTGTATCTCCAAGTGTTATAGCTGAGTTTTGGTATGTAATGCTGTGATTTAAAACTAATTGATTGTTTTTTAATTCCCCACAGATTTCTTGCAACTGGAGAATCCCTTTCGTCACTGCATTTCCAGTACAGACTCGGGATTTCCACCATATCTGGAATAGTGAAGTACACATGCCGTGCACTGTGGGACTCCTTAGCTGAAGAGTTTTTACCAGAGCCCACAACAGAGAGGTGGATTGAAATTTCAGAAAAGTTTCAACAGATATGTCAGTTTCCCAACTGCTTGGGCGCTGTGGACGGGAAACATATCCGCATTGTAAAGCCAGCCGGATCGGGATCGGAATATTTCAATTACAAGAAATATTTTTCAATTGTCCTCATGGCCATCGCTGACGCGGAATACAAATTTATTGCTGTTGATATTGGGGCCTATGGCCGCTCCAATGACTCTCAAGTTTTCAAACTGTCTGCCATGGGGCGTAAACTGTATGGAAACACCTTCCAGTTCCCACCCCCTAGACCGCTGCCGCAAACATCTGGTCCACCTATGCCATTTGTCTGTGTAGGGGATGAAGCCTTCCAGCTGTCAGAACACCTTTTGAAACCGTACGGTAGCAGAGGATTGTCAAGAACAAAACGCATTTTTAATTACCGCCTCACAAGAGCAAGAAGAATGGTTGAATGTACCTTTGGTATTCTGACAGCCAAATGACGGGTCCTATTGACTGCGATCAACCTCAAGACAGAAACTGTGGACGAGGTGATCAAAGCTTGCGTGGTACTCCACAATTTTGTTATCTGCAAGGAACCCATTTCCATTGAGGACACCTCTGAAGAAACCACCTTGCAAGATTACCATGACATTACCACTAGAAGTTCTGTGACGGTTTCAGTAATGAGGGACAACTTTGCACTATACTTTATGTCACCTCAAGGTAGAGTACACTGGCAGGATGACAGAGTGTGAAAGATTTGTGCCCTTAACCAAAATTGTGTACCTTCTGTACCAACAGTATATACCTTTGCCAACCAAAGTTGGCTATCTTGTCATGGTCTTACTATTTTTAGCTTTAGGTCACAGGTGTGTACCTGGTTGTGTTTTATGCAAAGTATTTCACCTTTTAACAAAAGTTGTGTACATTGTTAGGAAATCACCAACAATAAACACAACTTTTTAGGTGAAATACTTTGCTTCAAACACAACCAGGAACACAACTGTGGCAAAAAGCTAAGATTTACCCACAGTTATATACCTAGTTTTGAATACCATTTTACCTTTTAAATACCCTGTATTTAACCTTTTTGGCCGCAGAAAGAAATGACAGACAACCAGTGTAAAATAATTTAACTTTTATTGAAAAATGTTTTTTTTAGTAAACTGTTTTTAAATTTTAATAAACTTTTTTAATAAAGCTTTGAAACCATAAAACTGGTCATCTTTATTAAAATACACACATATTATAAATCTGTGTAGTGTGGGGTGAAAATACTGCTGGAGGGGCTGCGGGACACTTCGACACTGGGAGTGTGGAGAGAGGACTGGGATCGTGGTGGGGAAGGAACAGTTAGAGGTGAAGGTGTGGAAAAAGCTACAGAATGGGTGGACATGTGGGAGGCAGAAGAGGTGGTGGGCGGTGGAGTGGAGGGTTGGGCAGGGACTGTAGGAGCAGATGATGTTGATGGCAAGTTGTATGGGGAAGGAGTTTGGTATGGGCAGGTTGCTGGAAGTGGGGAGATGTCTGGTACTGGGGAGGTTGCTGGTACTGGGGAGGTTGCTGGTACTGGGGAGGTTGCTGGTACTGGGGAGGTGGATGGTATGTAATAGGAGGGGGAGGATGGAAAGTGGCTGGAGGGGGTGCAGGTGGAGGAACTACTGGGGTGGGAAGAGGAGGTTGGGAGGTAACGTGCTGGAGAGCACCGTGGCATGAATGCATTACATGCATCTGCTGGGTAGGAGATAGCGTTTCCATGCGCTCCACAACAGACCTGAAAAAGGTGTGGTTTGGCGAAGATCTTGCTTCTGAATGCATGGTTTGCAGAAGTGTCTTCACCTCCAGAATGCTGGAGTTGATCTGCTGAAAGCCTGCGGAGATTTGCTCTGACAAGACTTTTAGACAGTTCTGGAAAGATGCATTCAGATGCAAGAACTCTGGCGCATAAGTCTTTTCCTGACCCCTCTGCCACTGCCGCCCAGTACCCGCAGGTGTACTAGAGGTGGCAGGGGCAGAAGGGTGGGGTAAAGGGAAAGCGATCTCCTCACCAGCAGCTTCATGTAATGTAGACGGCCACGATGCTCCTGTGCTGGTGGATGGGACAGAGGGGTCGAATGTGTGGGAAGGCTGTGAAGGTGCAGATGTACCGGGGCGGTCGAAGTGTCCCTCGGTGCCGGTCTCCTCAGGGATCGCCTCAGAAGGGTCCAACCGTGCAGGCTCCCGAGTGCTGCTCACCGTGCTGTGGAATAAAGAGAAAAAAAAACAATTAAAAAAGTGACATGGTATGGCCCTGGCTGAAAAAAAATTGTTACATCTAAACATTTTTTTTTCACATGTGGTGTGTAATATTTACCTTCTGGTGACCATTGTATCCCGGAGGAACGACAGGGCTTGTGCGTACTTGTACTTGCTCCTGCGTCCTCCAGATCCACTCGGGGCCCGCATCTCTTTATTGAACTCCTTCTTGAAACGATCCCTCACAGACCGCCACCGCTTCACAATTCTGTCCCCTGAAACGAGAAAGGAGTGGTTAGTATACAACATCAGTGTTTCACAAACTCCAGTCCTCATGGTCCCCAGGGGTCATGTTTTCAGAATTTCCATAGTAAATAGAAATCCTGAACACATGATCCGTGGGGACCACGAGGACTGTTGTTCGGGAAACACTGGTTTACATCAAGCAACCGGTACTGTATATACTTACGCTCTTTAATCTGGGCCCGAGCATCGAGGTCCTCCCAGCGGTCCACAAGGAGCGAACAGATTTCCTCCCAGAGTCGTCGGGTAACGATCAGGTCAGCGTGGCGGCGGTCAGCCATATTCCAGAGCGGCTCCCTTTCTCTGACGAGATCGATGAGGTGGTCCACATCGATTCCTCCATCCTCACCGTCAGAGTCGGGAGCACGCTGTGAAGGCTGTTAAAGAAAAAGACAAAAATAACATAATTAGCCTCCACAAAAGAAATGAAATAAAAAGTGCAAAAAAACAAAGCAAAAATATTTATACTTACACGCTGGTGACCGCCGCGTTGCTGTCGCCGACGACCCTGGGAGGCACTGCGAGGACCTCTTGGCCGAGCACCAGATTGGGAAGACTAGAGAAGAAAACAAAAAATGTTATGTCTTTGGATGTAGGCATTTGTTTGCTGTGTGTGGTCTGCAGAACATTGTTTTCTATGTGTTGTGTGTAGTGTGATGTTGTGTTTCTGCGTTTGATGCCAAAAACTTACCAATTGTGAGCCCACTCCAGGTGTCTGTCCACCCCTTCCTTCTTCTTCTGGGAGCTCCTCTTCATCTTGTGATTCCTGTTTTGAAATAAAAGGCAATGAATAGACATATATTACAGAGATGATGGATTTTGGAAATAAAAACTTACCGTCAAACGCTGACGATGAGAGGGAGGGCTCCCAGAAGATGTGCTGTCTTCCTGCTGGCCAGACTCCATGCCTGTGGGTGGTGTTACAGCTGCTGCCAGTGCTGCCAGTGCTGCTGCTGCTGCATCTCTTGGGCGGCTGTTGAATAAAGAGAAACAAAGGGCCAATGAATATCTTGATATTCCATGGCCCTAGTTTGGAGGAATGGGGGATTTGATAATTACCGTCTCTCATCTGCTGCTGGACTCCCCTCCTCAGCATGTTCCATTTGCTGCTCCATTTGGCGTGGTGGTGGTGCTGATGGTGCTGCAGTGGTCTCCTGCCTTCTCCTGCGCCTGGTTCCTGTCTTGGGTGGCATGTTGGGTGTGGCTGAGGGTCCCACTGTCTTGCTTTTATATATGTGTCTTGTGGGCAGAGCTACTGAGCATGCTCAGACCAAAAAAACCGGATCCGGCCACTGGATCCGGCTGTCGCCTGATCCGGCGCATTGCAGCGCTCATAGGCTTTCATTGTGTGAAAAAGCCGGATGCGCCGGATCCGGCGTGTCCGGCTTTTTCGCCGGAGACAAAAAACGTTACAGTAGCCGTTTTTTCCAGACGCCGGATTGAGACGCATTGCCGGATCCGGCGAAAACCGGATGAAACGCATGGCCATCCGGCGCGATCCGGCGCAAATGCAAGTCAATGGGGGGGAAACCGGATCCGGCATTGCATTTCGCCGGATCCGGTTTTTGTCAAAAGCGCCGGATCGCGCCTGACGGCGAAAACCTGATGTGTGAAAGAGGCCTAAGGGTGCCCACACACGAAATAAATGGTCTTCCTGGATTTCCAGACTTGTGGATTTTGGGAAGCATGTAGAATGTCCCTATTCTTGGAGTCTCTGGTATCAGGTCATCACCGGCTCTTATGGACTGGTCAGGCAGACAAGATACCAACTTGTTTAGTTCCTTGTAATAGTCCTGTGTAGGATCCGACTCCAATTTTCTATAGTAGCGTGTGTCCATAAGTTGCCTGTTTGCTTCCTTCATGTAGTCTGACGTATTCATCATGACTATTGCACCTCCCTTGTCAGCAGGTTTAATGATGATTTCTTTGTTGGTTTTTAAAGACTGTATGGCCTTTCTCTCCTGGGCACTGATGTTGGATGCTTGTCTCCTGTTAGTGTCTATGATTGTGGATTTTATCAAATGTCTGAAGGAGTCTATATATTTATCCAAATGAGGGTTGCGTCCAGGAGGAGGTGTCCAGTCTGACCTTTTCCTAGTTGTTAGGATCCCTTTTCCTTCGGTCTGAGTGTTTTCTGAATCTTCTGTATCACTGAAATATTCCCTCAGGTGCAGTCTCCTGAAATAATGTTCCATATCACTGCAGAGTTCAGTTTTATCTAGGGCCTTAGTGGGACAAAATGAGAGTCCTCTAGAAAGCACGGCCAGTTCCACTTTGTTGGGTTTATAATCTGAGAGATTGATGACACAGTTAGATGCTTTTGTGTCTGAAATGGAGTGTTTGTCCAAGTTGTCAAGTTTTGGATTGGTTTTGTATCTGTTTGTATAGAGTCCAGAATTGAGGCGCAGTCTGTGTAGTTTCTTTTCCTTATTATGAAACAGAAAGGTCCGTAGTTTGTTGTAGTATTGTTGTAATTTTTGCTCTGTGCTTTCTGTAAGTGTTTTCCTCAGAGTTTCAAATTGCCCCTGGACTTTACTCCTTATGCTGTAGCAGACATGTAAAAGGTGGTTCCTTAGTAGTCACCTACAACCCAAATCTGGAAGTGCTAAGGGGAGCTGCACAGAAATTACAACCTTTACTACAAAAAGATGCCCGATTACAATCCATTTTTCCAGACCCCCCACTGCTGTGTTTTAGGCAGCCCCCAAATTTAAGAAGCATCATTGTCAGAAGCTCTTCTTCAACAGCTGCAGGAACCTTTCCTTGCAACCAGAAAAAATGTAAAACTTGTCCATTTATAATGACCACGGACAAGATAAAGATCCCCAACTCACATCAGGACTACAAGATCCCAGGTACTTTCTGCTGCATTACATCTAATGTGGTGTACTTAATTATTTGTACTAAATGTCCAACTGGGGGTCTATATGTGGGGGAGACAGGGCAAAAGCTTAGAACAAGGATGAATGTTCATCGTCACACAATAAGAGAAAAAAGAATGGATCTACCTGTGGCAAAACATTTTTGTATCCCTCATCACAGCAACATGGATATGAAATTACTGGTATTGAAAGGTAACTTCACATCTCAGAGAGAGAGACGTGTTTGGGAGTATAAATTTATGACGACCTTTGACACTATCAGTGCTGGAATGAATGTGTCGCATGGATTTATGTCTTTTTACATCAATTAAGGAATTTGCTTTCAAGACCTGGTGGGGGCATCACAACACATTAGGAGACCCCATCAGAGTACTATAAAACATCCGGACTCCTTATCTATGTACTGGTCCAATATTTATGTTTCTCCCTCTCCCATATTAATAGCTCTGCTTCACGTCACTTGTCTTATCCATTGCATTTTTTTCTGTGTTGTATTGTGCATAAATATGTGACTCTTCAGATGTTGTATTAGTCTAGCCTGAAGAAGAGACCTGAGTAGTCTCAAAAGCTTGCAATGTGTTACCATCTTTTCAGTTAGCCATTAAAAGGTATCAACCACTGAGGACTCTCAATTCTGAATATTTTTCTAACTCCCACCATGAGTTTTCTATGGGATTAAGGTCTGGAGACTGGCTAGGCCACTCCATGACCTTAATGTGCTTCTTTTTGAGCCACTCCTTTGTTGCTTTGGCTATATGTTTTGTGTCATTGTCTTGCTGGAAGACCCAGTCATGACCCATTTTTAATGTTCTGACGGAGGGAAGGAGGTTGTCACACAGGATTTTACGGTACATGGCTCCATCCATTCTCCCATTGATGCTGTGAAGTAGTCCTGTGCCCTTAGCAGAGAAACATCCCCAAAATATAATGTTTTCACCTCCATGCTTGACAGTGGGGGCAGTGTTCATTGCGTCATAGGCAGCATTTCTCTTCCTCCAAACATGGCGAGTTGAGTCAATGCCAAAGACCTCAATGTTTGTCTCATCTGACCACAGCACCTTCTCCCAATCACTCACAGAATCATGCAGGTGTTCATTGGCAAACTTCAGACGGGCCTACACATGTGCCTTCTTTAGCAGGGGGACCTTGCGGGCACTGCAGGATTTTAAAGCTATATGGCGTAATGTGTTACCAATGGTTTTCTTGGTTACTATGGTCCCAGCTGTCATGATCCAGACCGGGTTGTTCCTGGTCTGGTCAAGTCAGTGGTTAACTTTTCTCTGCCTCGTTCTGGTGTCAGGTTGGTTATTTCTCTGCACTGCATCCTGCAGGCAGTGTCAGTTATATTTTCTGCCTACGATTTGAGTAACTGACTCTGGTTATACCCTGATTTACCCTGCTGTATTTTGCTGACTGTGCCCGTGTCTGTTTTCCTCTTCTCCCCTCCCGACTCAGTGTTTCCCTTTGTGTTTGGACTTCCCAGTACTCATCTCTGCTTTGGCTCTGACCTGCTCCTGTCTCTTGCTTCTGGTATTTCTGCTTCTGACTGGTATTGACCTTTTTGGCATTCCTCTGACTCTGTGTTTAGTATTTCCTTTGATACTGCGCTACTCTCTGGTATCGACCCGGCTTATTTGACTATTCTGCTGCCACCTGGTGGTAGCCTTGCTGCACTGCTACTGCTCTACTCTGAGTATTTCAGTCTTCCCTCCACTCTGCTGCCATCTTGTGGAGTTTGCATTTACCTGCAGAGCTGCAGCATGACTTTATAGCTGACCTAAGACAGTTTTTTCCTTGTTCCTCTCTTTATGGATCTGCTTCGTACCCTGGCAGATCAGATGTCTAATCTGACTCAAATGATTCTAGACTTGTCTGTGGAACATAGAGCTCTGGCCACTTCACATAATCAACAACAGAAGGAAGTTTCTGAGATGGTTAAGTCTTTTCAGGGTTCTATTTCCCAATCAGCCTGTAAGCACTCAGACCCCATAGGTGTCTTGCTACACTCTCCTAAACCTACAGTCAGGCTTCCAGATAATTTTTACGGAGAAAAGGAGAAGTTCTGTACATTCTGGGAGCGTTGTAGGCTGCTTTTCTTCCTTAGACCCCAATCCTCTGGTGATGAGAGTCAACGGGTGGGGAAAATTATTTTATTACTCCGGGAGGGTCCTCAATTGTGGCCTTTTTCTTTACCTGCTACTGCCCCTGAACGTGTGTCTGTCGATAGGTTCTTTGAGGCCTCAGGATTGATTTTTGATGAACCAGACCGGGTCAGGGTGGCAGAGGACACAACCATGGGTCTCTCCCAGGGTAAACTCACTACCGAATGGTATTGCTCAGAGTTTAGACGGTGGTCCACCGAAGTGTCCTGGAATGACTCTGCGCTAAGATAGTTCAGAAAGGGACTGTCAGATCATCTTAAGGACGTTTTGGCTCTCCATCCGCCATCCAGCTCCTTGGAGCAGGCCATGACTCAGGCCATTCACATGGATCGGACGTTGTGGGAGAGCGGTGTAATGCAGCGAGAGGATCCTTTACATCTTGTTAATTCTGATGTGGTGCCATATACTGAACCTATGGAGGTTGGGGCCACCAACCTCAAGGAGAAGGAGAGGAGGCGACGACGTAAAGGAAAATGATGTTTGTATATTGGAAATCCTGAACATTGGAAAAGGATTGCCCCTCCTGCCCACCAACTAACAAGTTGCCAGGAAACGACTAAATCTGGGTGACTGCCGAGGAGGTCACCCAGACTCTCAAGTACCTTTTTCCTCCTATCAAAAGATTTTGTTGGAGGTGAAACTTTGTTATGGAAATTGCTATACACCCATTTCAGCTTTCATGGACTGTGGGTCGTCCATGAACTTCATTGACTCAAACTTGGTGGCAAAGATAGGATAGGTAGAGTTAGGCTTGAAACTTCAATTCATATCATTGCTATTGATAAGGCATAGCTAGTTAAGAACATTGTTATACTCTCTCGGTGGAGTTTCTCCTCAAAGTGGGTTCCTTGTATCAGGAACGCATCTCATGTTATGTTCTGGAGAATCTTCCTGCAGGATTGGTGTTGAGATTTCCCTGGTTACAGTTACATGACCCTGTTACTGACTGGGAATCACGGGATATTGTGAAATGGGGTCCTAATTGTTCTAAGGGTTGTCTTTCTGCTGTACTAGTGTCGTCCGTTAATCTGAAGGGTATTCCGGAGTACCTGAAAGATTTTAAGGACGTGTTTTCCGAAAAGGAGGCCGAGGTCTTGCCACCACATTGCCCCTATAATTGTACTGTTAATCTCATTCCAGGTGCTAAATTGGCCAAGGCCCATCTGTACAATCTTTATGGCTAGGAGCGTACCGCTATGAAAGAGTATATCTCAGAAAGTTTATGTGAAGGTCACATCTGTCCCTCTGTCTCTCATGTGGTGGCTGGATTCTTTTTTGTTAAAAAAAGATGGTGGTTTACGCCCTTGCCTCGATTTTTGGTAATTAAATAAAATTACGGTGAGAAATACCTACCCACTTCTGCATATCCCTGATCTCTACAACCAGTTATCTGGGGCTAAGTGGTTTTCCAAGTTGGACCTCAGTGGAGCGTACTTATCAGTATTTGGGAGGGGGATGAGTGGAAAACGACATTTCTCACCTCTGAGGGTTTGTTTAAAAATTTGCTCATGCCCCTTGGTTTCATGAATGCACCAGCTGCATTTCAGAATTTCATTAATAATGTATTTTCTGACTTCATTGAGCGCTTTATGGTGGTATATTTAGATGAAATTCTTGCATTTTCATCTGACAAAGAATCTCACATGGGTCATCTACGTGCAGTTCTCCAGAGGTTACGGGAGAACTCTCTGTTCTCTAAGCCTGAGAAGTGCTCATTTTTTGTCCAAGAGCTGTCCTTTCTGGGGTTCATCCTGTCTGTCAAGGGGTATCGTATGGACAGGCCATTGTTAATTGGGTGCAACTCAAAGACCTTAAATGTCTTCACCGTTAGTAATTGGCATAACCAAAAATAATCTCAAATTTATTAAGGGTTTTTTTCAGGTGATCAAGCCTCTCACTGATCTCACTCGTAAGGGGGCTGATCTTAAAAACTGGTTGGCCCCAGCTGTGATGGCCTTTTCGACATTGAAAAAAGCTTTTATGTGTGCTCCTGTATTGGTCCATCCTGATCCGTCTGAACCATTCATTGTTGAGGTAGACGCATCAGAGGTGGGAGTGGGGGCGGTGTTGTCTCAGGGACCCGTCACTTTGACTAACTTAAGACCTTGTGCCTTTTTCTCCAAGAAATTTTCTCCTGCTGAGAGAAATTATGATGTTGGGAATTGGGAATTACTAGCCATAAAACTGGAAAGATGTATATCTTTGTACCGTGTTAGCCAGTAGATAGAAAAATATTCAGGATTGAGAGTCCTCAGTAGTTGATACCTTTTAATGGCTAACTGAAAAGATGGTAACACATTGCAAGCTTTCGAGACTACTCAGGTCTCTTCATCAGGCTAGACTAATACAAAATCTGAAGTCACATATTTATGCACAATACAGCCTAGAAAAAATGCAATAGATAAGACAAGTGACGTGAAGCAGAACTATCAATATGGGAGAGGGAGAAACATAAATATAAACATTGGACTAGTTCATAGATAAGGAGTCCGGATGTTTTATGGTCCTCTGATTGGGGTCTAGTACTGTGTTGTGATGCCCCCACAAGGTTTTAAAAGGAAATTCCTTAATTGATGTAAAAAGACATAAATCCATGCGACAAAGAGAAGGCTGGTAGTGCAATAAGAGACTGCACTGCTGTGGTAGAATTCAAGGTATCTTTATTGCCAACGCGTTTCCTGAGCCAGTCCTAGCTCACTTCATCAGGGCATGTTACAGAAAATCATTTCAGGGGTATATATACACACACAAAAAAAAAAAAAAAAAAAAAAAGGGGAGTTGCCAAGAATAGTGGGGTGACACGTCAGCATGGATACATATACATGAATCATACAAAACAATAAAACTTTATTACAACCATATTAAAAATTGTGTTTAAAATGCCATAAAAAGAGTGTTGGTATAAAAAACATAATTAAAAAATAAAAAGACACGGGGGGGATCACAAGGTAAAAGATTAAAAAACGGCTCTCGAGTCCTGGGGTGGATTAGAACTTGCCTCAGAGGATATAACTCATGGTATTAGTCCAGTATGCTACTTGTGAAACTGGAAAGTAAGGAGAAAATGGTTAAAATCATGTGTAAATAGCTAAAACTAGTCTCAAATATCTTTTTTCTAGGTGGAGAAAAGAGAAGAACAACAAGAAGAAACTCTCTGGAATAGGTGATATAAAAATGGTTAAAAATTAAATGTTAATAAAAAAAAAATATATATATATATATATATACACTCACTGGCCACTTTATTAGGTACACCATGCTAGTAAGGGGTTGGACCCCCTTTTGCCTTCAGAACTGCCTCAATTCTTCGTGGCAGAGATTCAACAAGGTGCTGGAAGCATTCCTCAGAGATTTTGGACCATATTGACATGATGGCATCACACAGTTGGCGCAGATTTGTCGGCTGCACATCCCTGATGCGAATCTCCCGTTCCACCACATCCCAAAGATGCTCTATTGGATTGAGATCTGGTGACTGAGGAGGCCATTTGAGTACAGTGAACTCATTGTCATGTTCAAGAAACCAATCTGAGATGATTCGAGCTTTAGGACATGGCGCATTATCCTGCTGAAAGTAGCCATCAGATGTTGGGTACATTGTGGTCATAAAGGGATGGACATGGTCAGCAACAATACTCAGGTAGGCTGTGGCGTTGCAACGATGCTCAATTGGTACCAAGGGGCCCAAAGAGTGCCCAGAAAAAATTCCCCACACCATGACACCACCACCACCAGCCTGAACCGTTGATACAAGGCAGGATGGATCCATGCTTTCATGTTGTTTACGCCAAATTCTGACCCTACCATCCGAATGTCGCAGCAGAAATCGAGACTCATCAGACCAGGCAACGTTTTTCCAATCTTCTACTGTCCAATTTCGATGAGCTTGTGCAAATTGTAGCCTCAGTTTCCTGTTCTTAGCTGAGAGGAGTGGTACCCAGTGTGGTCTTCTGCTGCTGTAGCCCATCTGCCTCAAAGTTCGACGCACTGTGCGTTCAGAGATGCTCTTCTGCCTACCTTGGTTGTAACGGGTGGCAATTTGAGTCACTATTGCCTTTCTATCAGCTCGAACCAGTCTGCCCATTCTCCTCTGACCTCTGGCATCAACAAGGCATTTCCGGCCACAGAACTGCCGCTCACTGGATTTTTTTTCTTTTTCGGACCATTCTCTGTAAACCCTAGAGATGGTTGTGCGTGAAAATCCCAGTAGATCAGCAGTTTCTGAAATACTCAGACCAGCCCTTCTGGCACCAACAATCATGCCACGTTCAAAGGCACTCAAATCACCTTTCTTCCCCATACTGATGCTCGGTTTGAACTGCAGGAGATTGTCTTGACCATGTCTACATGCTTAAATGCACTGAGTTGCCGCCATGTGATTGGCTGATTAGAAATTAAGTCTTAACACACAGTTGGACAGGTGTACCTAATAAAGTGGCCAGTGAGTGTATATATATATGCATAAAAAATTTTTTTCCTTTAAAAACGAAGATGATGATATAAAGGAATTAAAACACAAGATCAAAATAAAATCAATAAAAAACATCATTGATGATATTAAGACCATTGGGCTCAATAGATTTGAGTTTGTAGATCCAAAAAACTTCCTTTCTGCATAGTGATTGAAACCTATTGGGGATGTGGTCTGGTATGTGATCAATGGGATAAATGGTGGCTTTACTGAAATCTCTGGAGTGTGTGGTGTCAAAGTGTCGTGAAAGTCCATGTTTTTGGAAGCCTATTTTGATATTGTGACGGTGTGAATTCATGCGACAATGTAGTGCTTGTGTAGTGCGACCTACATACAATCTGGGACAAGGGCAGGAAATTACATATATAACATGAGAGGAATGACAAGTGAGGTGGAATTTGAGGGGAAATTTTTCAAGTGTAATGGGGTGGACAAACACAGACGTGCAGTGTGAAATGGTATGACAGCAAACACAATTAGGACGGTGACACTTATAAATCCCTGGTGATGAAATGGTATGGGTAGTAGGCTTCTGGGGTAGAAGTCTACTTGGAGCCAGAATATTCTTTAATGACCTGGCCTTTCGGAAGGTGATAGCAGGTTTGTCTGGAAGGACCCCATTAAGTATCGGGTCCTTCTTAATGATGGGCCATAAATTATTTAGAACATCTCTTATCCTGTTCTGTTGTGAACTGAATGTTGTAATAAAATTAATTTGTTCTAAAGAGTTCAGCATCATCTTTCTTTTGTTTAGTCAGAGATTTGCTGAGGAGAATATTCTGGTTAAAATTTTTAAAAACATTATCACATGTAGAACTAATGAGTTTTTTGGGATACCTCTGAGCAAGGAACCTTTCCCTCAGGACCTCGGATTGTGTGTTAAAATCCTCATCATTAGTGCAGTTCTTTCTTATCCTTTGGAACTGATTGTGAGGAATATTAAAAAGCCATTTTTTGTAGTGTCCACTCTTAAACTGTACATAACTATTAGAATCCACCTCTTTAAAAAACGTTTTACTGCAAATCTTGAAATCCCTGATGAAAAATGTGATGTCTAAAAAATCCATGGACTGATTATTAACATGTGGGGTAAAAGTCAAGCCCCATGGATTATTCTGGATGGAACAAATAAGAGCACCCACATCTAAAACGTCATTGTCCCAGATTAAGAACAGGTCATCAATGTATCTTCTGTATAAAATGATACCTTTATTAAAAGTCTCATTGGTGATAAAATTTTGTTCAAAGACCCCCATAAAAAGATTTGCATACGTAGGTGCTACTCGTGATCCCATAGCGGTCCCACGTGTCTGGTGATAAAATTCCCCCAGAAAAGTAAAAAAGTTATTATGCAAAATAAAATCCATCCCTTTGTAGATAAAAGCTTTTTGTGCAACAGATAAACGAATGTCTGATAAAAGGAACCTGTTAAAACATTCAAGACCCAACTCATGTTCAATGTTTGTATATAAAGCAGATACATCAAATGAAATAAAATAATAAGAGTCTTTCCATAACACATCATGAACCAGATTAATCAATTCAGTGGAGTCCTTCAGGTGGCGGGGTACAAGAGAACATGATGTTGCATTATTCGGTCGATAAAAAAGGACAAGTTACTTGTAAGAGACCCTATGCTAGAAATTATGGGTCTACCTGGGTGGTTGGTTGTAGATTTATGTATTTTAGGAAGATGATAAATGAAGGGAGTGGATGGATTTTTATTGACCAGAAATTTCTTCTCTTGATCATTGATGATTGTCATGATTTGTAGTCTTG
Source organism: Dendrobates tinctorius (assembly GCF_039654945.1). Lineage (NCBI taxonomy): Eukaryota > Metazoa > Chordata > Amphibia > Anura > Dendrobatidae > Dendrobates > Dendrobates tinctorius. The sequence goes on from NW_027361705.1 coordinate 25,453,329, forward strand.
CCCTGTCCTGTATTTTGTATAATAGGTCATTTAACTTTCCTCTGATTCATTTGCTGTAAATTAACCATGTCTCCTTCCCCCAATACTTTGCAATGTCTTGTGATGTACCTGGACCATAATCTAATTTAGGCTTGTGTCAACAGCTAGTGGAACTTTGGCTATTGTTTTCCTAAGCAGAAGATAACCTACAATACACATCCTGTAGACTAAGTGGAGCCCTTACATTTCTAGAATCTTCTGATGGACCAAACCATTGAATAGTAGGTGTGACCCCTACCCCCCTTCAGATGGACTGATCCCAGGAGCCCTGACAATACATTCTTGCTTTAAGATCAGATGTGAGTTGGATGCTAAAAGAGAAGGATGAGGCTGTCTGAGGAAGCTTCGGCCTCTGTGTGATCGTGGTGGATTTCTGGGACTCTTAAAGGACTATGGTTTTGTGATCTGGCACAAGGATTGTCGGGAGGTGCCCCCGAATCAGTTTCCTGTGGACTTATTTTGGGACTCTGCAAATTACCTTCGTGTTGTTCCTGTTTTTTGGTCAATAAATCTGTTGGATTATTCCCAGGCCTGTTGTCCCTCCTTGCTCTGGAGAATACTCCCGTCACAAACTGGTGGCAGCGGTGGGATCAGAGCAGAAGAAATGGAGGACAACGGCCCATCAACTTCTGGAACCAGAGCCTCAGAGTACAAGAACTGGACTGCAAAGAACCTACAAACAAAGGCCCGTGAACTGGGAGTCAGCTGCAAGGGACTCTCCAAGGAGCAGCTGATTGAAGCTTTGGAAGCAGTTCGCCTGCAAGATGATGCTGAGGAAGGATCCTCACAGCAAAGAGAGGAAAGGCGGCAGTCGGAGGTAAATACCCAAAAAAGTCAGTGGGTTGTGTGGTACGAGGAGGAGATGGCCTTACTGGGAGAAGAGGCTACCATAGAAGATAAGAGGGAGGTCATGCGCACAGCCAAGGAGAGGCAGCGCAGGATGGAGGAGAGGGCAATGCTGGAGAGGGAGATCGCTTTGGAGGCAGCGAGAAGCTCCAGACAGACTGTACCCACAGCATCCCCCATGAGGGAACTCCCCAGAGTGTCCCGCAAAGACTTCAAGCCGTTTAATGAGGCTTCCGGTGACATTGAGGGCTTCTTCCTGGACTTTGAGCATCAGTGTCGATTAATGGAAGTCCCGGAAAGGGAGCGCGTCCGACATCTTGTGGGGCTCTTAGAGGGTGGAGCTGCCGCAGCCTATAGAGCTATGGACCCTCGGTGGAACTGTGAGTATGCAGAGATTAAACGGACTGTTCTAGAACATTATGCTGTGACCCCAGACACTTACAGGACCCAGTTTCGTACTTTAGCCTGTAATGAGGAAGTGTCTTTCAAGATGTATGCCCACAGACTCAAACAAATATGTAATCGCTGGCTGGAGGCAGAGGAGGCCTTAACCTGGAACACCTGTCTCCAGGTTATCCTAAAAGAACAATTTTTTGCCCAGTGCCCCGCTGAGATCAGGGAATGGGTGCGTGAGAGGAAACCTGCTACAGTGGAAGAAGCTGCATCTCTCGCTGATGAGGCTCTCACCATCAAGCCTCGGTGGAGAGTTCTGTTGGAGGATGGAGAGAGGCCTACCAGCTCCACAACACCGGTGGCCCCCAGTTCTTCTGTCCCCATTGTTCCCCGTTCCTCTGAGCCACCACCTCGTGTTGATACCTGTGTTAATGTGCCTCCTGTTGCTTCCACTGCGTTTTCTGGAATACGACGAGGAGAGGAAGTAGCAGAGCGCAGGTGTTATGGTTGTGGGCATCCGGGGCATCTGCAGGCCTCATGTCCAGCCAGCTCATGGAGGAATCGTCCTCAAACCCCTACAGCACCTTCAGGTTGGAGCCGACCGGCAGGTTCCCTTACTCCTCGCCCAAGAGGACGCATTGGATGGAGTGAGACACAGCACAGATGCTATCGATGTGGGCAGCCTGGGCATCTGCAAGCCTCCTGCCCAGCTGTTCAAATGAGGATTGATCCTGTACCCAATCATATTATTAATTATGTACAGCCAAGTGCCATGGAGGAAGACGTGTCACCACTAAGTGAGGACTGGCCTAGTGCCTCACCCACCCATGTTGCACCACTAGGAGTTTATGGTGTGCGACCCGCAGCTATGACGACTTCAGCTCATCGAGGTAAGCACTTGCAGGAGGTCGTGCTGGATGGACAAAGACTTGTTGGATTTTGTGACTCAGGGGCTTTCCTCACGCTGGCTGATCCCCGAGTGGTTCGGCCTGAGGCAATCCATAGAGGACCTGGAATTGTCATTGAACTGGCTGGTGGACAATGGAGGACTATTCCCACAGCCACTGTGGATCTGAACTTTGGTTTTGGGGTCAGGCGATGTTTGGTTGGGGTGATGGGTGGTCTGCCTGCAGCTGTTCTCCTGGGCAATGATGTGGGAAAGCTACGATGCCAATTCGTGGCTGCATGAAGCCACATGTAAGTTACGCCATGCCTGTGTGTACTTAACCAGTGACCTGTAGAGGTCCCTAGTACGTACACAAATTAGGAGGGGAAGGGATTGTCATGATTTGTAGTCTTGCCCTGTCCTGTATTTTGTATAATAGGTCATTTAACTTTCCTCTGATTCATTTGCTGTAAATTAACCATGTCTCCTTCCCCCAATACTTTGCAATGTCTTGTGATGTACCTGGACCATAATCTAATTTAGGCTTGTGTCAACAGCTAGTGGAACTTTGGCTATTGTTTTCCTAAGCAGAAGATAACCTACAATACACATCCTGTAGACTAAGTGGAGCCCTTACATTTCTAGAATCTTCTGATGGACCAAACCATTGAATAGTAGGTGTGACCCCTACCCCCCTTCAGATGGACTGATCCCAGGAGCCCTGACAATACATTCTTGCTTTAAGATCAGATGTGAGTTGGATGCTAAAAGAGAAGGATGAGGCTGTCTGAGGAAGCTTCGGCCTCTGTGTGATCGTGGTGGATTTCTGGGACTCTTAAAGGACTATGGTTTTGTGATCTGGCACAAGGATTGTCGGGAGGTGCCCCCGAATCAGTTTCCTGTGGACTTATTTTGGGACTCTGCAAATTACCTTCGTGTTGTTCCTGTTTTTTGGTCAATAAATCTGTTGGATTATTCCCAGGCCTGTTGTCCCTCCTTGCTCTGGAGAATACTCCTGTCACAATGGTTCCTTCAGTAAAAGCTTCATTGATTAAAATGTTATAAGCAATGGTGGCAGAAGGGATGGGATTGTGGGGGAGTTTTGCATAAAAATTGGTGTCAGATAAAATCCTGTAGGATTCCTGTACATAGTCTTTCCTGTCCTGTATTACAATACCACCGCCTTTATCAGCAGATATGATGATAATATTGCAGTTTTTCTCAAGCTTAGTCAATGCTGCCTGCTCCCTATTAGTAAGATTTTTGTTGATAGATGTATGCTCCTTATCTAGATCTTTCAACTGGTCTAGAAGTAGATCAGAGAAAGTTTCTAGATGGTGGCCTTTACTTTCCACAGGGTAAAAGGTGGATTTGCCTTTCACATCCAAGTGGAAGGAGGAATCAGTAGAATTAACCCCATTAGTGGGAGGAAGAGATTTTTTTTATCTCAAAGTGTCTGAGGAGTGTGATTTTCCTGATAAATCTTTCGGTGTCCAAAAACAAATCAAATCCATCACTCCTGGATGTGGGGCAAAAAGACAAACCTTTATTCAGTAGACTGATTTCTTCAGAGGAAAGAACATGAGAGGAAAGGTTGAAGATATTAGATTTAGATTGTGCTAATGATTGTTTTTGCCTTTTTTCTCAATTCCCTTTCCTCTGCATCCTCTAAAGGATTTTTTCATTTTTGCTGGACCTTTTGAAAAAAATGGGTTATGTTGTTCTTTTTGGGTGTATTCTGTGCAGGATTCAGTGCTGCAGGTAAAAAAGAGACAGCAACTGAAGAGCTTGCAGTGGAGTTGTCTATTACAATTTTTTCAGGAATGGTGGAAGGTAAGGTCTCATCAGTGGGATGGATAGAGAGATCCAAGAGGTCTGGAGTGTCAGGAAAAACTTCAGGTTCCTGACAATCAAGGACTGTTAGAGCAGATGTGGTAGGGGTAGGAGAAGAACAGGGAGAATTAAAGAAGGGGAGTGGGAAGGAAGCAGATTTCCTTCTATCATTGATAAAGTTCACCACTTCAGTAGTGCTGGTTAGATCCATAGTTGGGAAAAAAAACATTATTAGAGGCAGTTTCTTGAAAGGAACTAATATTTGCACTCATTAATTCAGATAGAGTGGGTTTGGATTTGGGAGCAGGTTTGGCATTTTGATTTAGTAGTGCAGGGGGTTCTCTGGATCTGTTACTATGCTGAGGAACATTCCTCCCTCTGTTACTATTAGTGAATACCCTCGCAGAGCCTCTATCAGAGGGTCCCCTGTGTGAGGTGGGGTAGGAGTTTGGTTTTCTAAGCTGTCTTGGAGCTTGGGGGATGGTAGGAGAATCCCTATCATCCTCAGGATCTCCAGGTGGAGAGCAGGGATCCTCCCTGTCCCTATTGAGTTTTTTAGATTTCTTCAAAATAAGTTCATGTTCTAGTTTTAGAGCAGATGTAGAGATGCTAGAGTTGATCTTCCTGAATAAGGTATGACTGTCAAAATTCTGGAGTTGAGAATCTATCTCCAAAACATTCTGGGCAGCAGCCTCAGCTAAGAGAGCTCTTTTTTGCATAAGCAGGCTAAAAGTCTCTGCATACAGTCTTTTTTTATGTTGTTCCAGGTTACTGAAAATTCAGGATCTTTTGGGAAAGGGGTCTGCAGAGAAATCCTTAAACCCTGAGGGCATAATTGTTCCTCTAGGTATATATTGAGAAACCTAGCATGTAAGCTATGTACAATTTCGTCCTTGATATGGTTCTCAAGGGTATGGAACAGACCTTTCATTGTCTCCGTTTCTTCCTCTGTATAAGAACAGAAAATGGGATCCTCATGGCTGGATGATGCTGGAATTTGGCCGTCGGTTTGAAGAATCAATCTCTCCCGAGATAATAATCTGTGCTGGAAGTAATCCATGATGGACAAACGCCTGGAGCTGCACCTGTAAGTGGATCACCAACTGCTGTACCCCCGCCAAGGGGTCCGAGTGAGCTGTGAAAAGAAAAGGGGGAGACAGGGCGCTTCCAATGCGTAGGTCTGTATGGAAAGTAGATGAGTGCACAGCAAGTGTTAGGCTCACCTGATAGGGTTGTGAGAGTCACAACACCTATAATCGCATAAAACAGCTGCAGCAGTCTGCACGAGGTCCAAGGACTTGGTACAAAGAGAGGGCTTGGATTGCAATAAGAGACTGCGCTGCTGTGGTAGAATTCAAGGTATCTTTATTGCCAACGCGTTTCCTGAGCCAGTCCCAGCTCACTTCATCAGGGCATGTTACAGAAGATCATTTCAGGGGTATATATACACACACAAAAAAAGGGGAGGAGCCAAGAATAGTGGGGTGACACGTCAGCATGGATACATATACATGAATCATACAAAACAATAAAACTTTATTACAACCATATTAAAAATGATGTTTAAAATGCCATAAAAAGAGTGTTGGTATAAAAAACATAATTAAAAAATAAAAAGACACGGGGGGGATCACAAGGTAAAAGATTAAAAAACGGCTCTCGAGTCCTGGGGTGGATTAGAACTTGCCTCAGAGGATATAACTCATGGTATTAGTCCAGTATGCTACTTGTGAAACTGGAAAGTAAGGAGAAAATGGTTAAAATCATGTGTAAATAGCTAAAACTAGTCTCAAATATCTTTTTTCTAGGTGGAGAAAAGAGAAGAACAACAAGAAGAAACTCTCTGGAATAGGTGATATAAAAATGGTTAAAAATTAAATGTTAATAAAAAAAAAAATATATATATATATATATACACTCACTGGCCACTTTATTAGGTACACCATGCTAGTAACGGGTTGGACCCCCTTTTGCCTTCAGAACTGCCTCAATTCTTCGTGGCAGAGATTCAACAAGGTGCTGGAAGCATTCCTCAGAGATTTTGGACCATATTGACATGATGGCATCACACAGTTGGCGCAGATTTGTCGGCTGCACATCCCTGATGCGAATCTCCCGTTCCACCACATCCCAAAGATGCTCTATTGGATTGAGATCTGGTGACTGAGGAGGCCATTTGAGTACAGTGAACTCATTGTCATGTTCAAGAAACCAATCTGAGATGATTCGAGCTTTATGACATGGCGCATTATCCTGCTGAAAGTAGCCATCAGATGTTGGGTACATTGTGGTCATAAAGGGATGGACATGGTCAGCAACAATACTCAGGTAGGCTGTGGCGTTGCAACGATGCTCAATTGGTACCAAGGGGCCCAAAGAGTGCCAAGAAAAAATTCCCCACACCATGACACCACCACCACCAGCCTGAACCGTTGATACAAGGCAGGATGGATCCATGCTTTCATGTTGTTTACGCCAAATTCTGACCCTACCATCCGAATGTCGCAGCAGAAATCGAGACTCATCAGACCAGGCAACGTTTTTCCAATCTTCTACTGTCCAATTTCGATGAGCTTGTGCAAATTGTAGCCTCAGTTTCCTGTTCTTAGCTGAGAGGAGTGGTACCCAGTGTGGTCTTCTGCTGCTGTAGCCCATCTGCCTCAAAGTTCGACGCACTGTGCGTTCAGAGATGCTCTTCTGCCTACCTTGGTTGTAACGGGTGGCAATTTGAGTCACTGTTGCCTTTCTATCAGCTCGAACCAGTCTGCCCATTCTCCTCTGACCTCTGGCATCAACAAGGCATTTCCGGCCACAGAACTGCCGCTCACTGGATTTTTTTTCTTTTTCGGACCATTCTCTGTAAACCCTAGAGATGGTTGTGCGTGAAAATCCCAGTAGATCAGCAGTTTCTGAAATACTCAGACCAGCCCTTCTGGCACCAACAATCATGCCACGTTCAAAGGCACTCAAATCACCTTTCTTCCCCATACTGATGCTCGGTTTGAACTGCAGGAGATTGTCTTGACCATGTCTACATGCTTAAATGCACTGAGTTGCCGCCATGTGATTGGCTGATTAGAAATTAAGTCTTAACACACAGTTGGACAGGTGTACCTAATAAAGTGGCCAGTGAGTGTATATATATATGCATAAAAAAATTTTTTCCTTTAAAAACGAAGATGATGATATAAAGGAATTAAAACACAAGATCAAAATAAAATCAATAAAAAACATCATTGATGATATTAAGACCATTGGGCTCAATAGATTTGAGTTTGTAGATCCAAAAAACTTCCTTTCTGCATAGTGATTGAAACCTATTGGGGATGTGGTCTGGTATGTGATCAATGGGATAAATGGTGGCTTTACTGAAATCTCTGGAGTGTGTGGTGTCAAAGTGTCGTGAAAGTCCATGTTTTTGGAAGCCTATTTTGATATTGTGACGGTGTGAATTCATGCGACAATGTAGTGCTTGTGTAGTGCGACCTACATACAATCTGGGACAAGGACAGGAAATTACATATATAACATGAGAGGAATGACAAGTGAGGTGGAATTTGAGGGGAAATTTTTCAAGTGTAATGGGGTGGACAAACACAGACGTGCAGTGTGAAATGGTATGACAGCAAACACAATTAGGACGGTGACACTTATAAATCCCTGGTGATGAAATGGTATGGGTAGTAGGCTTCTGGGGTAGAAGTCTACTTGGAGCCAGAATATTCTTTAATGACCTGGCCTTTCAGAAGGTGATAGCAGGTTTGTCTGGAAGGACCCCATTAAGTATCGGGTCCTTCTTAATGATGGGCCATAAATTATTTAGAACATCTCTTATCCTGTTCTGTTGTGAACTGAATGTTGTAATAAAATTAATTTGTTCTAAAGAGTTCAGCATCATCTTTCTTTTGTTTAGTCAGAGATTTGCTGAGGAGAATATTCTGGTTAAAATTTTTAAAAACATTATCACATGTAGAACTAATGAGTTTTTTGGGATACCTCTGAGCAAGGAACCTTTCCCTCAGGACCTCGGATTGTGTGTTAAAATCCTCATCATTAGTGCAGTTCTTTCTTATCCTTTGGAACTGATTGTGAGGAATATTAAAAAGCCATTTTTTGTAGTGTCCACTCTTAAACTGTACATAACTATTAGAATCCACCTCTTTAAAAAACGTTTTACTGCAAATCTTGGAATCCCTGATGAAAAATGTGATGTCTAAAAAATCCATGGACTGATTATTAACATGTGGGGTAAAAGTCAAGCCCCATGGATTATTCTGGATGGAACAAATAAGAGCACCCACATCTAAAACGTCATTGTCCCAGATTAAGAACAGGTCATCAATGTATCTTCTGTATAAAATGATACCTTTATTAAAAGTCTCATTGGTGATAAAATTTTGTTCAAAGACCCCCATAAAAAGATTTGCATACGTAGGTGCTACTCGTGATCCCATAGCGGTCCCACGTGTCTGGTGATAAAATTCCCCCAGAAAAGTAAAAAAGTTATTATGCAAAATAAAATCCATCCCTTTGTAGATAAAAGCTTTTTGTGCAACAGATAAACGAATGTCTGATAAAAGGAACCTGTTAAAACATTCAAGACCCAACTCATGTTCAATGTTTGTATATAAAGCAGATACATCAAATGAAATAAAATAATAAGAGTCTTTCCATAACACATCATGAACCAGATTAATCAATTCAGTGGAGTCCTTCAGGTGGCGGGGTACAAGAGAACATGATGTTGCATTATTCGGTCGATAAAAAAGGACAAGTTACTTGTAAGAGACCCTATGCTAGAAATTATGGGTCTACCTGGGGGGTTGGTTGTAGATTTATGTATTTTAGGAAGATGATAAATGAAGGGAGTGGATGGATTTTTATTGACCAGAAATTTCTTCTCTTGATCATTGATGGTTCCTTCAGTAAAAGCTTCATTGATTAAAATGTTATAAGCAATGGTGGCAGAAGGGATGGGATTGTGGGGGAGTTTTGCATAAAAATTGGTGTCAGATAAAATCCTGTAGGATTCCTGTACATAGTCTTTCCTGTCCTGTATTACAATACCACCGCCTTTATCAGCAGATATGATGATAATATTGCAGTTTTTCTCAAGCTTAGTCAATGCTGCCTGCTCCCTATTAGTAAGATTTTTGTTGATAGATGTATGCTCCTTATCTAGATCTTTCAACTGGTCTAGAAGTAGATCAGAGAAAGTTTCTAGATGGTGGCCTTTACTTTCCACAGGGTAAAAGGTGGATTTGCCTTTCACATCCAAGTGGAAGGAGGAATCAGTAGAATTAACCCCATTAGTGGGAGGAAGAGATTTTTTTTATCTCAAAGTGTCTGAGGAGTGTGATTTTCCTGATAAATCTTTCGGTGTCCAAAAACAAATCAAATCCATCACTCCTGGATGTGGGGCAAAAAGACAAACCTTTATTCAGTAGACTGATTTCTTCAGAGGAAAGAACATGAGAGGAAAGGTTGAAGATATTAGATTTAGATTGTGCTAATGATTGTTTTTGCCTTTTTTCTCAATTCCCTTTCCTCTGCATCCTCTAAAGGATTTTTTCATTTTTGCTGGACCTTTTGAAAAAAATGGGTTATGTTGTTCTTTTTGGGTGTATTCTGTGCAGGATTCAGTGCTGCAGGTAAAAAAGAGACAGCAACTGAAGAGCTTGCAGTGGAGTTGTCTATTACAATTTTTTCAGGAATGGTGGAAGGTAAGGTCTCATCAGTGGGATGGATAGAGAGATCCAAGAGGTCTGGAGTGTCAGGAAAAACTTCAGGTTCCTGACAATCAAGGACTGTTAGAGCAGATGTGGTAGGGGTAGGAGAAGAACAGGGAGAATTAAAGAAGGGGAGTGGGAAGGAAGCAGATTTCCTTCTATCATTGATAAAGTTCACCACTTCAGTAGTGCTGGTTAGATCCATAGTTGGGAAAAAAAACATTATTAGAGGCAGTTTCTTGAAAGGAACTAATATTTGCACTCATTAATTCAGATAGAGTGGGTTTGGATTTGGGAGCAGGTTTGGCATTTTGATTTAGTAGTGCAGGGGGTTCTCTGGATCTGTTACTATGCTGAGGAACATTCCTCCCTCTGTTACTATTAGTGAATACCCTCGCAGAGCCTCTATCAGAGGGTCCCCTGTGTGAGGTGGGGTAGGAGTTTGGTTTTCTAAGCTGTCTTGGAGCTTGGGGGATGGTAGGAGAATCCCTATCATCCTCAGGATCTCCAGGTGGAGAGCAGGGATCCTCCCTGTCCCTATTGAGTTTTTTAGATTTCTTCAAAATAAGTTCATGTTCTAGTTTTAGAGCAGATGTAGAGATGCTAGAGTTGATCTTCCTGAATAAGGTATGACTGTCAAAATTCTGGAGTTGAGAATCTATCTCCAAAACATTCTGGGCAGCAGCCTCAGCTAAGAGAGCTCTTTTTTGCATAAGCAGGCTAAAAGTCTCTGCATACAGTCTTTTTTTATGTTGTTCCAGGTTACTGAAAATTCAGGATCTTTTGGGAAAGGGGTCTGCAGAGAAATCCTTAAACCCTGAGGGCATAATTGTTCCTCTAGGTATATATTGAGAAACCTAGCATGTCAGCTATGTACAATTTCGTCCTTGATATGGTTCTCAAGGGTATGGAACAGACCTTTCATTGTCTCCGTTTCTTCCTCTGTATAAGAACAGAAAATGGGATCCTCATGGCTGGATGATGCTGGAATTTGGCCGTCGGTTTGAAGAATCAATCTCTCCCGAGATAATAATCTGTGCTGGAAGTAATCCATGATGGACAAACGCCTGGAGCTGCACCTGTAAGTGGATCACCAACTGCTGTACCCCCGCCAAGGGGTCCGAGTGAGCTGTGAAAAGAAAAGGGGGAGACAGGGCGCTTCCAATGCGTAGGTCTGTATGGAAAGTAGATGAGTGCACAGCAAGTGTTAGGCTCACCTGATAGGGTTGTGAGAGTCACAACACCTATAATCGCATAAAACAGCTGCAGCAGTCTGCACGAGGTCCAAGGACTTGGTACAAAGAGAGGGCTTGGATTGCAATAAGAGACTGCGCGCTGTGGTAGAATTCAAGGTATCTTTATTGCCAACGCGTTTCCTGAGCCAGTCCCAGCTCACTTCATCAGGGCATGTTACAGAAGATCATTTCAGGGGTATATATACACACACAAAAAAAGGGGAGGAGCCAAGAATAGTGGGGTGACACGTCAGCATGGATACATATACATGAATCATACAAAACAATAAAACTTTATTACAACCATATTAAAAATGATGTTTAAAATGCCATAAAAAGAGTGTTGGTATAAAAAACATAATTAAAAAATAAAAAGACAGGGGGGGGATCACAAGGTAAAAGATTAAAAAATGGCTCTCGAGCCCTGGGTTGGATTAGAACTTGCCTCAGAGGATATAACTCATGGTATTAGTCCACTATGCTACATGTGAAACTGGAAAGAAAGGAGAAAATGGTTAAAATCATGTGTAAATAGCTAAAACTAGTCTCAAATATCTTTTTTCTAGGTGGAGAAAAGAGAAGAACAACAAGAAGAAACTCTCTGGAATAGGTGATATAAAAATGGTTAAAAATTAAGTGTTAATAAAAAATAAAAAAATAAAAAAAATAAATAAAACAAAAAAATATATATATATATAAAAATAAATAAATTAAAAAAAAAATGCATAAAAATTTTTTTCCCTTTAAAAACGAAGATGATGATATAAAGGAATTAAAACACAAGGTCAAAATAAAATCAATAAACATCATTGATGATATTAAGACCATTGGGCTCAATAGATTTGATTTGAGTTTGTAGATCCAAAAAACTTCCTTTCTGCATCGTGATTGAAACCTATTGGGGATGTGGTCTGGTATGTGATCAATGGGATAAATGGTGGCTTTACTGAAATCTCTGGAATGTGTGGTGTCAAAGTGTCGTGAAAGTCCATGTTTTTGGAAGCCTATTTTGATATTCTGACGGTGTCAATTCATGCGACAATGTAGTGCTTGTGTAGTGCGACCTACATACAATCTGGGACAAGGACAGGAAATTACATATATCCCCAATAGGTTTCAATCACTATGCAGAAAGGAAGTTTTTTGGATCTACAAACTCAAATCTATTGAGCCCAATGGTCTTAATATCATCAATGATGTTTTTTATTGATTTTATTTTGACCTTGTGTTTTAATTCCTTTATATCATCATCTTCGTTTTTAAAGGAAAAAAATTTTATGCATTTTTTTTATTTATTTATTTATATATATATATATATATATATATATATATGTATATATTATTTATTTATTTTTTTTATTTTTTATTAACACTTAATTTTTAACCATTTTTATATCACCTATTCCAGAGAGTTTCTTCTTGTTGTTCTTCTCTTTTCTCCACCTAGAAGAAAGATATTTGAGACTAGTTTTAGCTATTTACACATGATTTGAATGGCAAATCCACCTTTTACCCTGTGGAAAGTAAAGGCCACCATCTAGAAACTTTCTCTGATCTACTTCTAGACCAGTTGAAAGATCTAGATAAGGAGCATACCTCTATCAACAAAAATCTTACTAATAGGGAGCAGGCAGCATTGACTAAGCTTGAGAAAAACTGCAATATTATCATCAAATCTGCTGATAAAGGCGGTGGTATTGTAATACAGGACAGGAAAGACTATGTAAATGTAAGGTAGTCCTGGGGTGGACCCACTAGACCGTGGCAACGAACCTCCCGAGGGCGAGCTGACCAGGTGGACCACCCCCTATACAGTGAGTGTATGGGGCAAGCCCACGGGTAACTATCACCACGGTAGCCGGTACCCGGGAAAGTCAGAGCGGACAGACAGGTAGATCCAAAGAGCAGGCACTGGACAGACGACACGGCTCGGAGACACAGGAGAGACGGCACGTCTTGGCGAGACAGGAGGAATGGCACGGCTTGAAGACACAGGAGGGACACGGACGAGGACCGAAGCCACAGAACCTAGGAGAGGAAGCACAAGAGGAACTAGGTAAATGCACGGGAGAAGGCAGGGGAGCACTAGGAGAGCGGCCAGAGTCACTAGCAAGTTCTAGTGATAGTCAGGCATCGCCTCCAGAAGGAGGCGGCCTGATATAGGGAGAGAGAAGGCCTTCCAGGTCATGACCTCCAGCTGGAGGAGGAGACGCGCGTCCTCAGGTGGGGGAGGGCGCGCGCCCGGCCATAGCGAGGAGACGCACCCGCCGAGGAGGAGGAGCGGGAGCGCGCACCAGGGGGCTGGACAGAGGCGATCGTGGGCCGTGGACAGGAGGCCGGGAGAGACCGCGCCGAGGCCAGCAGCGGCCGGTGCGGCAGAGAGGTGGCCCCCGGAGAGCGGGTGAGCCGGGGCCGGAGGGAGGTAAGAGAGGAAGTCCGCGACAGCCGCCGCGTGACAGTACCCCCCCCTTACGCGCCCTCCCCCGCAGACCGGACAAAAATTTAGCCAGGATTCGAGGAGCTTGGATATTCTCCTGGGGCTCCCAGGATCTCTCCTCAGGACCAAAGCCCTTCCAATCAACCAAAAAAAGGTTTTCCCTTTTTGCTTTCTCATGGCCAAAATATCTCTCACCTCAAATACATCGTCTGCGGCGGCAGGCGGAGGTGAGTGAGGAGCTTCAGAAAGGAAACGATTGAAAATAACTGGCTTAAGCAAAGACACATGGAAAGCATTAGGGATGCGGAGAGAGGCGGGAAGACGCAATTTATAGGAGACATCATTAATACGGGACAAGACCTCAAAAGGTCCTATATAGCGGGGGCCCAGTTTGTGGGACGGGACTTTGAGGCGAATAAACTTGGAGGCTAGCCAAACTTTATCACCTGGGTGATATGGTGGGACATCCAGACGCCTCTTGTCTGCGTATCCTTTTACCCTGTTACGCACCAACTCGAGAGCGGTCTTGGTCTCCTGCCAGATCCTGGAGAATTCGCCGGACAGAAGATCAGCCGCCGGTACACCCGAGGCGGGGGGAACTGGTAGAGGTACACCAGGATGTAGACCGTAGACGACAAAGAACGGGGATTTGCCAGAAGATTCACTGATGTGGTTATTATAGGAAAACTCAGCACACGGGAGTAATTCAGACCAGTCGTTCTGGTGGATATTAGAAAAGTGCCGGAGGTAGTTCACCAAGCTCTGATTCGTCCGTTCTGCCTGACCGTTGGACTGTGGATGATAAGATGAGGAGAAGTCAAGGGTGACATCCATCGATTTGCATAGAGCTCTCCAGAAGCGAGAGGTGAATTGGACTCCTCTGTCCGAGACAATATGTTGGGGCAGTCCATGAAGACGAAAGATATGCTGGACGAAAATCTTCGCCAAGGCGGAAGCCGATGGCAAGCCAGGCAAAGGGATGAAGTGGGCCATTTTAGAGAATCTATCCACTACCACTAAGATGACAGTACACTTGGCAGAGGAGGGTAGGTCCATAATAAAGTCCATGGCAATGTGTTGCCAAGGCGACGAGGGTACTGGAAGTGGATGTAGAAGACCAGAAGGCAGCTGCCGAGGCACCTTGATTTTGGCACATGAGAGACAGGAGGCGACGAAATCCCGGACATCTTGGGAAAGGGTCGGCCACCAGTAATAGCGGGACACCAGAAGAAGTGTCTTTTTATGGCCGAGATGACCCGCCAGTTTAGAAGCATGGCCCCAGTGGAGGATTCGTCTTCGGTCCCTCTCAGAAACAAAAGTCTTGCCAGGTGGGGTAGCGAGGAGAGAAAGCGGTGCCACGGTGATGAACCTGGATGGGTCCAAGATATGTGCAGGTTCCTCCTCGACATCCGTGGAAAGAGAGGACCTGGACAAGGCGTCGGCTTTGAGGTTCTTGTTGCCTGGACGAAAATGCAGGTCAAAATCGAATCGGCCGAAGAACAGAGACCACCTGGCCTGCCGAGGGTTGAGTCTTTGTGCAGACTGCAGGTACGCCAGATTCTTATGGTCTGTGTAGATTGTGAAGGGATGTGCGGCGCCCGCCAATAAGTACCTCCACTCTTCTAGGGCTAACTTGATGGCAAGCAGTTCTCGGTCTCCGATGGAATAATTCCGCTCTGGGGTGGAGAAAGATTTTGAAAAGAAACCGCACCTAACGAGCCTGCCGGAGGAGGACCTCTGAGACAAAACAGCTCCGGCTCCAGTTGCGGATGCATCTACCTCAAGGACGAATGGTTTGTTGACCTCAGGGCGATGGAGTACGGGGGCCGTGGCAAAGGCACGTTTCAGAGATAGAAAGGCTTCTTCTGCTTCAGGGGTCCAGACGTGTGGGTTGGCTCCCTTACGGGTCAAAGATGAGATAGCGCCAGTCAACGAGGAGAAATGGGAGATGAACTGCCGGTAGTAGTTTGCGAAGCCGAGAAAACGCTGAATGGCTTTCACCCCTTGAGGACGTGGCCAGTTAAGCACGGCCGAAACCTTCTCAGGATCCATACGCAGACCAGAGTCGGAGATGATATAGCCCAGAAATGGAAGAGAGGACTGCTCAAAGGCACACTTCTCCAACTTGGCGTACAGACGATTCTCCCTCAAACGGAACAGCACGCGGCGGACATCTCTTCTATGGGTGGACAGATCAGGAGAGAAGACCAGGATATCGTCGAGGTACACAACCACGCAGGAATACAGAAGGTCTCGGAAGACGTCGTTCACAAATTCCTGAAAGACTGCGGGAGCGTTGCATAACCCAAAGGGCATGACGAGATACTCATAGTGTCCATCTCTGGTGTTGAAGGCGGTCTTCCACTCATCTCCGGAGCGAATACGAATGAGATTGTAGGCTCCACGGAGATCCAATTTAGAAAAGATTCGTGCCCCACGTAGCCGGTCGAACAACTCGGGGATGAGAGGTAGCGGATATCTATTCTTAACGGTAATCTCGTTGAGACCACGATAGTCAATACAGGGGCGCAGGGACCCGTCTTTCTTCTTGACAAAAAAGAAGCCAGCTCCAGCAGGGGAAGAAGACTTTCGGATGAAGCCCCTCGCCAAATTCTCCTGTACATATTCGGTCATGGCCTGGGACTCGAGTGGACTCAACGGATAGATCCGCCCTCGGGGCGGAGTCGAGCCAGGAACAAGCTCGATGGGACAATCATATTGCCGGTGCGGAGGGAGGACCTCCGCTTCCTTTTTATCGAACACGTCCGCGAAGGCCCAGTAAGCCGAAGGCAACTCCGCAGGGCCCGAGACAGGAGACGAGCATTTGAGGGGTCGTACTGGACGGAGACATCTGGTTTGGCAGAAGCGGCCCCAGCGAAGGATGTCTCCGGACCGCCAATCCAGAACAGGTTCATGCATCCGCAACCACGGAAGACCCAGGAGCACGGTGTGGGACAAAGACGGCAGCACGAAGAAGGTTATCTTTTCACGGTGCAAGACCCCGATCTGTAACTCCAGCTCTTCAGTGACCAGTGTAACGGTCTCGCGCAAGGGAGCACCGTCGACAGAGGCTAACTGCCAGGGAACCTCCAAGGACCTGACAGGTATCCCTAATCTCTTCACCGCCTCGAGTTGGATGAAGTTTCCCGCAGCCCCCGAATCAATATAGGCTAACTCCGAAAAACGTTTGGAGCCCAGGAAAAACACAACGGAAAGGGTCAAGGGTAGAGAGGTGTCAGTGACACCTAGGGAGGCCTCTCTTACCTGTCCTAGGCGGAGGAGTTTCCCGGCCTCACAGGACAGGAACGCAGGAGATGGGAGGCGCTGCCACAATAGAGACAAAGGCCATGAGCGAGTTTGTCCTGGCGGCGAAGCTCCGCGGGCCTTAGTCGGTCCACTTGCATGGGTTCGGGAGCTGCGGCTGCGGCGGAGGACCGCGAGCGCGGTGGGCTGTATGTCGGAGGAGAAAAACGATTGGGCCTTCTCTCCCTGGCGATCTCGCGGGAACGCTCCCGGAAACGCAGATCAACTCTTGTTGCCAGCGAGATGAGGTCCTCCAAAGTCGTGGGTGTATCCCGGCCTGCCAGCTCGTCCTTGATTCGGGACGATAAGCCTCGCCAAAAAGCCCCAACCAGGGCCTCATTGTTCCACCCCAGCTCCGAGGATAACGTACGGAACTGGATGGCGTACTGTCCTACCGAGAGGGTACCCTGGCGAAGGCAGAATAAAGACTCAGTGGCAGAGACCAGGCGACCGGGCTCATCGAAGACCTTACGAAAGGTCTCCAAGAAGGTCGCGAGCTGGGAGACGATCGGGTCATCGCGTTCCCACAAGGGATTCACCCAGGCCAGTGCCTCACCCTCAAAGTGGGAAATCATAAAAGCCACTTTGGCCCGGTCGGAGGGATACTGTAGGGGAGCCAACTCGAAATGCAACTGGCACTGGTTGATGAACCCCCGACAGAGTTTGGGATCTCCGCTATAACGTGGGGGTTTGGCCAACCGGGGAGAGGAGTGTGGAACTGCCACAGGTGCCGGGACTGCGGCTGCCGCCTGTAGGGCTAGTAAGCGGTTATCTACAGAGGAAATGTAGTTCAAAATATGGGCCTGGGTGTCGCGCTGCTGGACCAGTTCCTGCTGCAGGCCGGAGATCTGGGAGGCAATTCCCGGATCGGAGGTCTGCAAAGAGGAAAGTCGGGACTCCATCGATTTGAGGAACGACATGATCCTCGCCTGGTTCTCACGAAGGAACAAAAGTTCCTTTTGGGTCGGGGTCGAGGTACCAGCGGGATCCATGGCCTGACTATACTGTAAGGTACTCCTGGGCTGGACCCACTAGACCGTGGCAACGAACCTCCCGAGGGCGAGCTGACCAGGTGGACCACCCCCTATACAGGGAGTGTATGGGGCAAGCCCACGGGTAACTATCACCACGGTAGCCGGTACCCGGGAAAGTCAGAGCGGACAGACAGGTAGATCCAAAGAGCAGGCACTGGACAGACGACACGGCTCGGAGACACAGGAGAGACGGCACGTCTTGGCGAGACAGGAGGAATGGCACGGATTGAAGACACAGGAGGGACACGGACGAGGACCGAAGCCACAGAACCTAGGAGAGGAAGCACAAGAGGAACTAGGTAAATGCACGGGAGAAGGCAGGGGAGCACTAGGAGAGCGGCCAGAGTCACTAGCAAGTTCTAGTGATAGTCAGGCATCGCCTCCAGAAGGAGGTGGCCTGATATAGGGAGAGAGAAGGCCTTCCAGGTCATGACCTCCAGCTGGAGGAGGAGACGCGCGTCCTCAGGTGGGGGAGGGCGCGCGCCCGGCCATAGCGAGGAGACGCACCCGCCGAGGAGGAGGAGCGGGAGCGCGCACCAGGGGGCTGGACAGAGGCGATCGTGGGCCGTGGACGGGAGGCCGGGAGAGACCGCGCCGAGGCCAGCAGCGGCCGGTGCGGCAGAGAGGTGGCCCCCGGAGAGCGGGTGAGCCGGGGCCGGAGGGAGGTAAGAGAGGAAGTCCGCGACAGCCGCCGCGTGACAGTACAGGAATCCTACAGGATTTTATCTGACACCAATTTTTATGCAAAACTCCCCCACAATCCCATCCCTTCTGCCACCATTGCTTATAACATTTTAATCAATGAAGCTTTTACTGAAGGAACCATCAATGATCAAGAGAAGAAATTTCTGGTCAATAAAAATCCATCCACTCCCTTCATTTATCATCTTCCTAAAAATACATAAATCTACAACCAACCCCCCAGGTAGACCCATAATTTCTGGCATAGGGTCCCTTACAAGTAACTTGTCCTTTTTTATTGACCGAATAATGCAACATCATGTTCTCTTGTTACCCAGCCACCTGAAGGACTCCACTGAATTAATTAATCTGGTTCATGATGTGTTATGGAAAGACTCTTATTATTTTATTTCATTTGATGTATCTGCTTTATATACAAACATTGAACATGAGTTGGGTCTTGAATGTTTTAACAGGTTCCTTTTATCAGACATTCGTTTATCTGTTGCACAAAAAGCTTTTATCTACAAAGGGATGGATTTTATTTTGCATAATAACTTTTTTACTTTTCTGGGGGAATTTTATCACCAGACACGTGGGACCGCTATGGGATCACGAGTAGCACCTACGTATGCAAATCTTTTTATGGGGGTCTTTGAACAAAGTTTTATCACCAATGAGACTTTTAATAAAGGCATCATTTTATACAGAATATACATTGATGACCTGTTCTTAATCTGGGACAATGACGTTTTAGATGTGGGTGCTCTTATTTGTTCCATCCAGAATAATCCATGGGGCTTGACTTTTACCCCACATGTTAATAATCAGTCCATGGATTTTTTAGACATCACATTTTTCATCAGGGATTCCAAGATTTGCAGTAAAACGTTTTTTTAAAGAGGTGGATTCTAATAGTTATGTACAGTTTAAGAGTGGACACTAGAGTTGAGCAAAACGGGTCGAAAAATTTCAAAAGTCGCCGACTTTTGGCAAAGTCGGGTTTCACGAAACGAAACCCGACCCTAGGATGAGGTCGGCCACGAGGTCGGCGACTTACGTGCCAAAGTCGCATTTCAAAAGTTTGTTTTGCGCTCTTTTTCAGCCAATCAGGATCCACGGACACTGTGGGCAACGTGATGACATAGGCAGGGGTTACCACCATCTTTCAGAAGGGCATGCAAGTGATTGGCTTGCTTTGGTGGGCGTCACAGGGGGTATAAAAGGGCGTGCATGCCGACCGCCATCTTACTTCTGCCGATCTCAGTATAGGGAGAGGTTGCTGCTGATTCTGTAGGGAGAGCGTTAGGCAGGGAAGAAGACAAAAAAACTGCTTCTGCTGCTAGCGATTTGGCCTGCACAACACACCAGTCACTGTGTGTGCAGTGCAAGGGGAGGCTATATAGTGGTGTATCAGTGGTGTTGGTTGTTGGGCTGCCTTCTAAGGCTTCCTGACATTCCTGCATTGCTGTTTACCCACTGCTCCGCAAACTGCTTTTTTAAAAGCAATCCCAATTTTTTTTTTTTTGTCCTGCTGAGAAGAAAAAAAAACTGCTTCTGCTGCTAGCGATTTGGCCTGCACAACACACCAGTCACTGTGTGTGCAGTGCAAGGGGAGGCTATATTGTGGTGTATCAGTGGTGTTGGTTGTTGGGCTGCCTTTTAAGGCTTCCTGACAGGCTGGCATTGCTGTTTACCCACTGCTCTGCAAACTGCTTTTTTAAAAGCAATCCAATCTCCCTTATCCTCTAGTCACTTTTGTCACAGCTGTGCCATCGAGCCTGTCACATAGCGCTCAGATATCAGTGGCCATCACACAATCCAAAAGTGTCCAGTGTCCACAAGTGTCTGCAGAAATTCAAAATCTCCCTTATCCTCTAGTCACTTTGGTCACAGCTGTGCCATCGAGCCTGTCACATAGTGCTCAGATATTCATTAGGCCTCACACAATCCAAAAGTGTCCAGTGTCCACAAGTGTGTGCAAAAATTCAAAATCTCCCTTATCCTCTCGTCACTTTCGTCACAGCTGTGCCATCGAGCCTGTGACATAGCGCTCAGATATCAGTGGGCCTCACACAATCCAAAAGTGTCCAGTGTCCACAAGTGTCTGCAGAAATTCAAAATCTCCCTTATCCTCTAGTCACTTTGGTCACAGCTGTGCCATCGAGCCTGTCACATAGCGCTCAGATATTCATTGGGCCTCACACAATCCAAAAGTGTCCAGTGTCCACAAGTGTGTGCAGAAATTCAAAATCTCCCTTATCCTCTAGTCACTTTGGTCACAGCTGTGCCATCGAGCCTGTCACATAGCGCTCAGATATTCATTGGGCCTCACACAATCCAAAAGTGTCCAGTGTCCACAAGTGTGTGCAGAAATTCAAAATCTCCCTTATCCTCTAGTCACTTTGGTCACAGCTGTGCCATCAAGCCTGTCACATAGCGCTCAGATATTCATTGGGCCTCACACAATCCAAAAGTGTCCAGTGTCCACAAGTGTGTGCAGAAATTCAAAATCTCCCTTATCCTCTAGTCACTTTGGTCACAGCTGTGCCATCAAGCCTGTCACATAGCGCTCAGATATTCATTGGGTCTCACACAATCCAAAAGTGTCCAGTGTCCACAAGTGTGTGCAGAAATTCAAAATCTCCCTTATCCTCTCGTCACTTTTGTCACAGCTGTGCCATCGAGCCTGTGACATAGCGCTCAGATATCAGTGGCCCTCACACAATCCAAAAGTGTCCAGTGTCCACAAGTGTCTGCAGAAATTCAAAATCTCCCCTGTCCTATAGACACCTTGTACCTTGTTTTACATTACTATATAGTTTGTTGGATTTTGTCTACATTTCTACCAAAAATGAGGAAGGCTGGTGGAAGAGGCCGTGGAATTGGGCGGGGGTTGGCAGCTGGTAATGATGGTGTTGGTGGTGGATCTGATGGTAGTGGAAAGAGCAAAATAGGACCGAATGCAGAAGGTGTTGAGCCTGCGTCATCGTCTGGCTACATAAGGCCTCGAACGCTTAGTTTTCTAGGAGTTGGCAAACCGCTTTTAAAGCCAGAGCATCAGGAAAAAGTTTTGTCTTACATTGCTGACTCAGCCTCCAGCTCTATCGCCTCCTCTTCTTCAATTGTAAAAAGTAAAAGCACTGAGTCGTCATTGGAGGCTCATGTTCATGAACCACACCTTTCTTTGTGTCCTTCACCCCAACCAAGATTGAAGGATGACACAGGCCATACTACTGATTACTCCATGGAGCTGTTTTCACATACCATGCCTGGATTATCAAGTCAAATGGTGAATTACCCAGGCCAAGATGAATCTGACATGGAGTGCACTGATGCACAGCCGCTGATGGATGATTCTGCTGGTACATTCACTCAGAGCACTACATTGTCCTCGCAGTGTACAGAGCCAGATTCTGACCCTGATGAGACTCAGGTGCCCCTTCCCGCACACTATACCACCATACACGGTGACACAGAGGAAGGCGCACATGACATAGAAGAGGAGGTGATGGATGACCCAGTTGTTGACCCAGATTGGCATCCATTGGGGGAAGAGGGTGCTGCTTCCAATAGCTCAGATGAGGAGCATCCACAGCAGACATCGACATCGCAACAGCTGTTATCTGGCAGGCCCGGAGCACTCCAAAGACAGGTTCCAAACATCAAAAGAGTTGCTGGACAGCTTGTCCAGAGGGTCAAAAGATCACAGCGTGCTAGGCCGCAAAATGTCTGCCAAAGTAGGAAGAGTGCAGTGTGGCACTTTTTTGACCAAAATCCTCATGATCAGGCCAAGGTTATCTGTAAGAAGTGCGCAAAGACCTTTAGCCGAGGGAAAAATCTGAAAAATTTGAATACCAGTTGCATGCTTAGACATTTAACCAGCATGCACTTGCAAGCGTGGACACAACACCAAACCTCAAGTGCCACATGTGCAACTGATCACAACGAAGGTAGTCAGCAACGCTACATTGTTTCCCCCACTGTAAGCCCACCGGTTAGCACAGCAGCAAATGTTGAGGTGTCGTTGCAAGGCCACAGCAGTCAGGGAATCCCACTGTTATATCAACGAAAGACTGATTCTAGGCCATCAGAAAGAACACCAACTCCATCACCATCATCAACCCTCTCTCAGTCCGCCCTGTCCACCGCTACTTCCACCATATGCAGCTCTCAAGTCCAGCTCACCCTCCCAGACACTATGAGTAGGTCAAGAAAGTACTCAGTCTCTCATCCGCGTACACTGGGTTTGAACGCCCACATTGCCAAACTAATCTCGTTTGAGATGATGCCCTTTCGGTTGGTGGAAAGCACAGCTTTCCGCGAACTCATGGCCTATGCAGTACCACGCTATGACCTACCCATTCGCCACTTCTTCTCTCGCAAAGCCATCCCAGCCCTCCACCATCATGTGAAAGACCGCATTGTCCATGCACTCAAGCAGTCAGTGAGCAGAAAGGTGCACCTCACAACTGATGCATGGTCCAGTCGGCATGGCCAGGGCCGTTACGTGTCCATCACTGCGCACTGGGTTAATGTGGTGGATGCAGAGTCCACAGGGGACAGCGGTGGTGGGACAGTGCTGCGTAGCCCACGGTATAGGAAACCGTTGGCTGTAGGCGTTCGACCCTCCTCCTCCTCCTCCTCCAGAAGCGAAAGCTCGTCCACAGAGCGCAGTCGTACGAGCACTCCATCTGCAGCTGCCACTGTTGCACACAATGTGTCCCCCTATCGAGCAGCTAGTGGAAAACGTCAGCAGGCTGTGTTGCAGATGATGTGTTTGGGCAACAGACACACCGCCGAGGTGCTGGCCAAGTACTTGAAGCGACAAACTGAGTCATGGCTGGGCAGTGTACATCTTGAGGCAGGCAAGGTAGTTAGTGATAACGGCCGTAATTTTGTGGCAGCCATAGCCCTTTCAAAACTCAGCCATATACCTTGCTTGGCTCACACCTTGAACCTGGTGGTGCAGTGCTTCCTCAAAAATTATCCGGAGTTAACAGCCCTGCTCCAGAAGGTGCGAAGACTGTGCGCGCACATCCGCCGGTCGCCTGTACACTCCGTTCGTATGCAGAAGCTGCAGCGATTGCTCCACCTTCCCAACCACCGCCTCATTATCGACATTGCAACAAGGTGGAACTCCACCCTGCACATGGTGGAGCGGCTGTGCGAGCAGAGGCAGGCCATAATGCATTTGTGGGAGGATACACGGCTAGGCACTTTGAGAGCAGACATGGAGTTGACAGGTGTGCAGTGGTCGAAGCTGAAAGACCTCTGTAAAGTCCTTCAGTGTTTTGAGGAATGCACACGGCTGGTAAGCGCAGACGACGCCATCCTAAGCATGAGCATCCCACTTATGCGTCTGCTCATGCAAACTTTGACGCACCTTAAGGAGCAGTCTGCAGCCAATGTTGATGAGGAGGAAGAGGAGGAGGGAATCCTTGATGACATTCAGCCATTGTCTGCTCAGGGACCTCTCCTGGACGAGGTGGAGGAAGAAGAGGAGGAGGAGGAGGATGATGGGGATGATTACTTAGGGGAGGAGGATGCATCTCGTGGGGCAAGTGAAAATGTTGGCGTGGCAAGGTCTGGTACAGGGTTTGTGCGTGACTGGAGGGATGTGGATTTGCCAGAAAGTGCTCCTCCACCCAGTACTCGCAGTGCATCATTGACACCGGGAACATTGGCCCACATGTCAGATTATGCCTTGCAGATCCTAAAAAGGGACCCACGCATTGCCAAAATGATGAACGATGACGACTACTGGTTGGCCAGCATCCTGGATCCACGCTATAAAGGCAAATTACAAAACATCATGCCACAGGAGAACCTTGACCTAATATTGGCTAATAAACAAGCAACTCTGGTAAATCGGTTGCTTGAGGCATTCCCAGCACACAGCAGCGGTGATGGTTCTCACACGAGCCGTACGGGCCGGGGGCAGCTTGGCAGAGGTGTTCGTGGTGCACACAGCAGAAGTGGCGTTGGAGACAGGGGTTTCATGACAATGTTGTGGACTGATTTTTCAAATACCGCTCACACAACTGGTAATACTGCATCGATGGAAAGTGACAGGAGACAGCAGTTGTCAACTATGGTTACAAACTACTTTTCCTCCCATATCGATGTTCTCCCACACAGGTCATTCCCCTTTGACTATTGGGCCGCTAAACTGGACACCTGGCCTGAATTGGCACAATATGCCTTACAGGAGCTCGCTTGCCCAGCTGCAAGTGTGCTATCGGAAAGAGTCTTCAGTGCAGCTGGATCAATCCTGACAGAAAAAAGGACCCGTCTGTCAACCCAAAATGTGGATGATCTAACCTTCATTAAAATGAACCACGCATGGGTTTCCAAGGATTTTGTCCCACCTTCCCCTGATGACACATAGGGTGACAGAAAAATGGCTTGCTTTGGTCCACCTCTTCCTGGGACTTGACCTATTTCACCTTTTGCATCAGCTGAATGTCCAACATCAACATATGCCACTTTCTAAAACTCCCTAACTGTGCTGCCTCCCCCCCATGGCCGGGGTCACCACCTAGCGCACGACACCGTGCGAGTGCCATTGCCCTGGACAGTTGGGTAGGCCGACTCTTGGGCGCGGGCACTGGTACAGGGTCCTTCATAGTGCAATCAAGTGTCTCTGACGGTGGTGGTGCACACCCGCCGTCAGACACACCGCCGTACTATGAGGGGCCCAGTGCCAGTACCGACGCCCACGAGTGGGCCCCCCCTTGCTTGGGCAGGGCCCCAGCATTTGCAATCTTTACCTCTCCCTGCTCCTCCGCTGTGTAGTCTGGGCCGTCAAATCCATACTGTGCCTGACACCGTCTGAGCCTGCCTCCTGATGTATAGACATATATTTTGAATGTGTACGCTATCCATACATGTTATCTGGGGGTACGGTACCCTTTCTAACCTTTGTGCAATCACGTGGAATCCATACTGGGCCTAACACCGTCTGAGCCTGCCTCCTGATGTATAGACATATATTTTGAATGTGTACGCTATCCATACATGTTATCCGGGGAAACGGTACCCTTTCTAACCTTTGTGCAATCCATACTGGGCCTAACACCGTCTGAGCCTGCCTCCTGATGTATAGACATATATTTTGAATGTGTACGCTATCCATACATGTTATCTGGGGATACGGTACCCTTTCTAACCTTTGTGCAATCACGTGCAATCCATACTGGGCCTAACACCGTCTGAGCCTGCCTCCTGATGTATAGACATATATTTTGAATGTGTACGCTATCCATACATGTTATCTGGGGATACGGTACCCTTTCTAACCTTTGTGCAATCACGTGCAATCCATACTGGGCCTAACACCGTCTGAGCCTGCCTCCTGATGTATAGACATATATTTTGAATGTGTACGCTATCCATACATGTTATCTGGGGATACGGTACCCTTTCTAACCTTTGTGCAATCACGTGCAATCCATACTGGGCCTAACACCGTCTGAGCCTGCCTCCTGATGTATAGACATATATTTTGAATGTGTACGCTATCCATACATGTTATCTGGGGATACGGTACCCTTTCTAACCTTTGTGCAATCACGTGCAATCCATACTGGGCCTAACACCGTCTGAGCCTGCCTCCTGATGTATAGACATATATTTTGAATGTGTACGCTATCCATACATGTTATCCGGGGAAACGGTACCCTTTCTAACCTTTGTGCAATCACGTGCAATCCATACTGGGCCTAACACCGTCTGAGCCTGCCTCCTGATGTATAGACATATATTTTGAATGTGTACGCTATCCATACATGTTATCTGGGGATACGGTACCCTTTCTAACCTTTGTGCAATCACGTGCAATCCATACTGGGCCTAACACCGTCTGAGCCTGCCTCCTGATGTATAGACATATATTTTGAATGTGTACGCTATCCATACATGTTATCCGGGGAAACGGTACCCTTTCTCACCTTTGCGCAATCACGTGTAATCAATACTGGGCGTGAGAACGGCTGGCGAGCTGTTAAGCAAGCTACAGCACCTGTGGTTTGCACACGTAAGTTTTTCATTTTTTCAGGAATGACGGTTAGGCCTAATTCCGGAACTGCGGTTGACCTGCACTTACTGGGAAATCATTGTTCGTGGGTAATAATTGTAATCAGTGATCCCCATCACTAACGTTGTTCAGCGGGTTATCTGCACCTGTAAGCGACAAACGCTGGCCTTTTCAGTGTAGCGCACATGCAGCCACGGACATGTAAGGGCATGACACACCAGTTATTGGCCAATCTCATGTGCCAGAGCCTCACGTGTCCCTCTAGTAAGCCGGACTCGGACCGCGGGGCATGACGGAGTCTCGTTCGTTAACGGAATTAAGCTTGCAATGTGTGCATCTGTTCTGTAGCTGGCATGGTTGAGGTTTCCCAGGTGGAGTCGAATTTAACCGTAGGCTCCACTCCTGGTGGTGCCCTTCTGGACATTCCTTTAAGGTTCAGCTTTGCAACCATACTGCCCACGTAAAACAAACACTTTGCCTTCATGAACGCTGTTTGGAGGGTCATGACTCGTGGGAATAACGCCGCCCAATCAGTTAACCTGCTAGAGAGATCGTTTGTTGCTCCCAAGCATGACATCACACTCCCTAGGAAGAAGGTAATGCCACTGTGGCGACCGTACTCCTGGGGGCGACACAAGTGCACTGATGCCCAGCCACTGCTCGATGAATCTGCTGGTACATTGACCCAGACCACTACATTCCCCTCGCACGCTACACGACCTGAATCTGACCCTGATGAAACTCAGGTTACCCTTCCCATATACAGTTCCATCTTACACGGTGACAAAGAGGAAGCTGCAGATGAAAGTGCAGGTTCGGCCCACCCGCCATCAGACACACCACCGTACTATCAGGGGCCCTGTGCCAGTGCCGTCGCCAACGAGTGGGCCCCCCCTGCTTGCTCAGGATCACAGCACTTGCAAAGTTGAAATACTGTGCAGTGAGATGGAAGATGGGGACGACGAGGAATCCAGACAAGTACAGGGATTCCCTAGCGAGGAGACTTATTTGATTGTTTTCAATGTTGGGACAGCAATTTTTGGGGAGCACTATACTCTGGAGAATGATAGATGGGGCCCACCATACACTGGAACATTCCAAAGGTGGACATCAGACACTGGAGCAGCATTTACAGGGCCCATTATACACTAGAGCATTAGAAATGGGGCCCATTATGTTTGGAGCATTATTTGGGCCCATAAGACAGTAGAGCTTCATCCATGGGGACCAACATATACTGTAGCATTATGTGGAGCTCATCATATACTGTTTCAAACATTATATGGGACCAATGATTCTGTATGGAGAAATAGATGGGCCTCGTCATGAGATGTAAAAAGTGAGGTATTTTTCATTGTACTATACCGCTATTTCTCTGCCGTATCGGAGCATGATGAGTTGTGGTATGTGTTAAAGGGGCGCTCTTTCGCCCAGGGCACATGAAAACCTGCAGCCAGCCCTCCCCCCCCACAACTTTAGCCAAATAACCCCCATTTTTCAGTGCGTAACTTGTATTATGAAGTTAATTAAGGTTGACAAGCTTAAGTAAGAAGAATTGATGCTTTTGGCATTCAAATGGGCACTGTAGGTGTGTTTCCTGTCCTCCTCTCACTGCCGACTTTTATTCCCCATTGACTTACATTGGGTTTCGTGTTTCGGGACGACCCCGACTTTTCCCTATAATCGGATGATCTTGCTCGACCCGACTTTTGGAAAAGTCGGGTTTCACGAAACGAAACGCGACCCTAAAAAACCAAAAGTCGCTCAACTCTAGTGGACACTACAAGCAATAGCTTTTTAATATTCCTCACAATCAGTTCCAAAGGATAAGAAAGAACTGCACTAATGATGAGGATTTTAACACACAATCCGTGGTCCTGAGGGAAAGGTTCCTTGCTCAGAGGTATCCCAAATAACTCATTAGTTCTACATGTGATAATGTTTTTAAAAATTTTAACCAGAATATTCTCCTCAGCAAATCTCTGACTAAACAAAAGAAAGATGATGCTGAACTCTTTAGAACAAATTTTATTACAACATTCAGTTCACAACAGAACAGGATAAGAGATGTTCTAGATAATTTATGGCCCATCATTAAGAAGGACCCGATACTTAATGGGGTCCTTCCAGACAAACCTGCTATCACCTTCCGAAAGGCCAGGTCATTAAAGAATATTCTGGCTCCAAGTAGACTTCTACCCCAGAAGCCTACTACCCATACCATTTCATCACCAGGGATTTATAAGTGTCACCGTCCTAATTGTGTTTGCTGTCATACCATTTCACACTGCACGTCTGTGTTTGTCCACCCCATTACACTTGAAAAATTTCCCCTCAAATTCCACCTCACTTGTCATTCCTCTCATGTTATATATGTAATTTCCTGTCCTTGTCCCAGATTGTATGTAGGTCGCACTACACAAGCACTACATTGTCGCATGAATTCACACCGTCACAATATCAAAATAGGCTTCCAAAAACATGGACTTTCACGACACTTTGACACCACACATTCCAGAGATTTCAGTAAAGCCACCATTTATCCCATTGATCACATACCAGACCACATCCCCAATAGGTTTCAATCACTATGCAGAAAGGAAGTTTTTTGGATCTACAAACTCAAATCTATTGAGCTCAATGGTCTTAATATCATCAATGATGTTTTTTATTGATTTTATTTTGACCTTGTGTTTTAATTCCTTTATATCATCATCTTCGTTTTTAAAGGGAAAAAAAATTTTATGCATTTTTTTTTTTATTTTTTTTTTTTATTTTTTTTTTTTTTTATTAACACTTAATTTTTAACCATTTTTATATCACCTATTCCAGAGAGTTTCTTCTTGTTGTTCTTCTCTTTTCTCCACCTAGAAAAAAGATATTTGAGACTACTTTTAGCTATTTACACATGATTTTAACCATTTTCTCCTTACTTTGCAGTTTCACATGTAGCATAGTAGACTAATACCATGAGTTATATCCTCTGAGGCAAGTTTTAATCCACCCCAGGACTCGAGAGCAATTTTTTAATCTTTTACCTTGTGATTCCCCCCAGTGTCTTTTTATTTTTTAATTAAGTTTTTTATACCAACACTCTTTTTATGGCATTTTAAACATCATTTTTAATATGGTTGTAATAAAGTTTTATTGTTTTGTATGATTCATGTATATGTATCCATGCTGACATGTCACCCCACTATTCTTGGCTCCTCCCTTTTTTTTTTTTGTGTGTGTATATATACCCCTGAAATGATCTTCTGTAACATGCCCTGATGAAGTGAGCTGGGACTGGCTCAGGAAACGCGTTGGCAATAAAGATACCTTGAATTCTACCACAGCAGCGCAGTCTTATTGCACTACCAGCCTTCTCTTTGTACCAAGTCCTTGGACCTCGTGCAGACTGCTGCAGCTGTTTTATGCGATTATAGGTGTTGTGACTCTCACAACCTTATCAGGTGAGCCTAACACTTGCTGTGCACTCATCTACTTTCCATACAGACCTACGCATTGGAAGCGCCCTGTCTCCCCCTTTTCTTTTCATAAATCCATGCGACACATTCATTCCAGCACTGAGAGTGTCAAAGGTCGTCATAAATTTGTACTCCCAAACTCGTCTCTCTCTCTGAGAATTGAAGTTACCTTTCAATACCAGTAATTTCATATCCACATTGCTATGATCAGGGATACAGAAATGTTTTGCAACAGGTAGATCCTTTCTTTTTTCTCTTATTGTGTGACGATGAGCATTCATCCTTGTTCTAAGCTTTTGCCCTGTCTCCCCCACATACAGACCCCCAGTTGGACATTTAGTACAAATAATTAAGTACACCACATTAGATGTAATTCAGGTGAAAGTACCTGGGATCTTGTAGTCCTGATGTGAGTTGGGGATCTTTATCTTGTCAGTCGTCATTATAAATGGACAGGTTTTACATTTTTTCTGGTTGCAAGGAAAGGTTTCTGCAGCTGTTGGAGAGGACAGGGAGCTTCTGACAATGATGCTTCTTAAATTTGGGGGCTGCCTAAAACACAGCAGTGGGGGGTCTGGAAAAATGGATTTTAATCGGGCATCTTTTTGTAGTAAAGGTTGTAATTTCCGTGCAGCTCCCTTTAGCACCTCCAGATTTGGGTTGTAGGTGACTACTAGAGGCACTCGGTTATTTTCTTCTTTAGCTTTGTAATTTGGTTTTCAATTGTTCTTGGATGGTAACCCTGATTCAAAAAGGTCTTTTTGAGGGGACCAAGGTGTTTGTCTCTATCCATGGGGTTGGAACATATACGATTGTACCTGATGGCTTGGCTATAGATAATAGAGTTCTTTATGTGTTTTGAATGGAAACTGTCCCATTTAAGGTATGTTGGACGGTCGATTGGCTTCTGATACAGGGATGTCTCTATTTCATTGTTTTTTAGCTTAATGATGGTGTCCAAAAAATTAATCTCAGTACTGGAGTAGTTGAGTGTTAAATTGATGGTGGGATGAAATTGATTAAACTGTTCGTGGAACGTCTTTAGCTGTTGCTCAGACTCCATCCAGATGATTAAAATATCATCAATGAAGCGGTAGTAGGCCAGGGGCCTGATGGGGCATGAGGACAAAAAGTCGCTTTCAAGCTTGGCCATGAAAAGATTTGCATACTGTGGAGCCATTTTACTTCCCATAGCTGTGCCAGTCTCCTGTAGATAGATACTTATCATGGTTAGGACATGGTTAATGTCCTGTTCTGACAGGGTTAACATTACCGGCCTCTCTTTGGATCTGGGAGGGGTATTTATGCTCACTCCATACTGGCTTTCTCTGTCAGTTATACTGCTATTCTGTTGTGTCTGACCCCTGGTGTGCGTGTACTCTGCATTGTTTGTTTGCTTCCCGTGTATGACCCGGCTTGTTCCTTCACTCTGTACTCCGTCTCTCATTTTTGGTACCATTGTCTTTTCTGGTTCTGACCTCCTGGCTTGGCTATCGTTACTCCGTTACAGTTTACCCCTATTGTACCGTCTAATACCTGTTCTGGTTTTCTGATCTATTGCTACGTCCTGACTATTCTTTCTGTCTAAGCCCTTTGGTACTGTCCTGCTATCTCGTGCTTTGACCCGGCTTGATCTGGTGTCTGTCTCTGTCTATGCTCCTTGGTAACATTGTCCTGTAGTTACCCTTCTAGGAGTTTCCCTGCAGCTCCTAGCTCTGTGGAGCTTAGGCCACGCCCCCAGCAGTCACGTGATTCAGGTCCTGGAGCATGCATTGTCACCACTGCTGCTCGCTCCGCAGGTATCTTTGTGCACAGTCTTTGTACTCGGGACACGCGCCCTGGCTCAGTGAGCAAGTGCAGTGCGGTGTTCCTGACATTATAACTGACCGTTTCAGTAATTTTTTCCTCTGAAGGAAAAAAAAAAAAGTGTGTGTTATCCTCATGGATCCCATACAAGCCTTGGCTGATCAGGTCAAGCACCTGACCCAAATGTTCCATAAACTCAATGTGGAACAGCGCACGATGGCCCATACCCAGCAACAGTTGGTGGTTACTGTGCAGGGGGCTGTCGATGCAGGGGCTTCTAGTTCTGGGGGGAGGGATGTGTCATTAGCGTCCCCCGAATCTCCAGTCAAATTGCCCGATCCCTTCTCAGGGGATAAAAAGGAGTTCAGGGCTTTCAGAGAAGGATGCAAGCTTTTTTTTTCTCTAAGGCCCCGCTCCTCCGGGGATGAGTTCCAGAGGGTGGGGGTCATTATTTCCCTACTTCGGGGGGCTCCGCAAGCATGGGCTTTCTCTCTGTCTTCCTCTGCTCCTGAACGTATGTCAGTGAACTTGTTCTTTGAGGCTCTGGGGCACATTTATGACGAGCCTGATAGAGTGCGTCTGGCAGAGGATATGGTGATGAGTGTGACACAGGGGAGGCACTCTGCTGAATGGTTCTGCTCAGAGTTTAGACGTTGGACCGCCGAAGTATCCTGGAATGACGCCGCCCTGAGGGGGTTGTTTCGCAGGGGCCTTTCTGACCATCTGCAGGACGCTCTGGCATTACATCCGCCTCCTGATACCCTGGAGGACGCCATGATGCAGGCGGTCCGTATGGACCGGAGACTCCGTGCTAGAGGAATGATGCAACAAGAGTCTCCCTTGTACCCCAAATTGTGTGACACTTCACCCGTATCTGAGCCCATGAACGTTGGGTCAGTCTCGGTTAAGGAGAAAGAGAGAAGGCACCGCAGAGACAACCTACTATGTTTTTACTGTGGAGCCTCTGGACATTGGAAAAGGAATTGTCCCTCCTGCCCTTCTTCAGAGAAACCTTCAGAGAAACGACTGAGTCTGGGCAACAATCGAGGAGGCTGTCCAGACTCCCAGGTACATTTTTTCTCATGTATAAAAATGGTCCTCCAGGTTGAATTGGAAATTGCTGGCGGTCCTGTTATGACCACCGCCTTTGTTGACTGTGGTTCCTCCATTAATCTGATTGATGCCCAAGTTGTGACTCTTAATAAGATAGGGACAGTCAGGTTAAAAGACCCTGTTAAAATTGTGGCTGTGGATTCATCCCCTCTTACCCAGGATGGAATTTGTTTTATGTCTGAAGTTTTTTCTATGAAAGTGGGTTCCACTCATGTGGAAAATTTAAGTTGTTTCGTTATGAATAATCTGCCTGCAGGACTGGTATTGGGAATGCCCTGGTTGCAACGCCACAATCCTCTTATTGATTGGGTGAAGGGGGAGATCACCCGTTGGGGATGTAATGATAATGGTCTGTGTTGTAACCCGGTTCCTTTTGTCAATCCGATAAAATCTGTATCTGTGTCATCTGTCGGTCTGGAGGGTATTCCGGAGTACCTGAGAGACCTTAAAGATGTGTTTTCCGAAAGCGAGGCCGAAGCGCTCCCACCACATAGACCATATGATTGTGCTATCGATTTAGTACCTGGAGCCAAATTACCCAAGGCTCGTTTGTTTAATTTGTCCGGGCCTGAGCACCAAGCTAAGAAAGAGTACATTAAAGAAAGCCTTCGCAAGGGGCATATTCGGCCCTCGGTCTCACCCGTGGCAGTGGGGTTTTTCTTTGTAAAGAAAAAAGATGGTGGGTTGCGACCGTGCCTCGACTTTCGAGAACTGATCAAAATTACTGTTAAGAACACGTACTCTCTCCCGTTGATTCCTGATCTATGCAATCAACTCACGGGGGCCAAATGGTTTTCTAAGCTCGATCTATGAGGGGCTTATAACCTTATAAGGATCCGGGAGGGGGACGAATGGAAAACAGCGTTCCTGACAACTGAGGGGCTGTTTGAAAACCTGGTTATGCCCTTCGACCTCACTAATGCTCCTGCGGTTTTTCAGAACTTTATTAATGTTGTTTTTTCTGACATGATTGGACGTTATGTAGTCATTTACCTGGATGACATCTTGATTTACTCTGAGGACAGTCAGTCACACTTGCATCATCTGCGTACGGTGCTTATGAGACTCCGGGAGAACCATTTGTATGCTAAGCTGGAGAAGTGCTCATTTTTTATGCAAGAACTGTCTTTTCTGGGTGTAATTGTATCCGGGGAGGGATTCCGCATGGATCCAGGGAAGGTTCAGGCCATTACAGATTGGGTGCAGCCTCATGACCTGAAGGGGTTGCAGCGATTTCTGGGCTTCGCTAATTATTATAGGAAGTTCATTAAAGGGTTCTCGCAGGTGGTAAAACCCTTGACGGACCCTTCTCTTAAAGGGGCAGATGTAAAAATTTGGTCTGTGGCCGCAAAAAATTCCTTCCTGGCATTAAAGAAGTGTTTTACTACAGCCCCTGTGTTGGTACAACCCGATTCGTCAAGACCTTTTATCATCGAGGTCGACGCTTCGGAGGTGGGGGTGGGGGCAGTATTGTCACAGGGCCCCTCTACCCTGACTAACCTCAAACCCTGTGCCTTTTTCTCTAAGAAGTTCTCATCGACCGAGAGAAACTATGATGTCGGTAACAGGGAACTGTTAGCAGTTAAATTGGCCTTTGAAGAATGGAGGCATTTTTTGGAGGGGGCCGCTCATCCCATTACGGTCGTCACTGATCATAAAAACCTGGCCTATATTGAGTCTGCTAAGAGATTGACCCCCAGACAGGCTCGGTGGGCACTTTTTTTTCTCGATTTCAATTTACCATCACGTTCCGACCAGGGTCTAAAAATGTAAAGGCAGATGCCTTATCCCGAAGTTTTGATTCTGTGTCCCCTCCAGAACCTCCTTCCTCCATTCTTCAACCGGGAGTGGTTGTAGCCGAAATCTCCTCTGAGTTACAGAGGGAGATTCTGGAAGCACAAGCACAAGCTCCCAGGAATAAACCCCCAGGTAAATTGTTTGTACCCGAACAATTCCGTCCCACACTCCTTCAAGAATTTCATGACTCTATGTTAAGTGCACACCCTGGTATTGCAGCTACCCGGGGGGCAGTAGCTAGGGGTTTTTGGTGGCCCTCTATGGGTACTGATATAAAAAGGTTTGTGAATACTTGTGGGGTGTGCGCGCGCTCTAAAAGCTCTCAGGTCCGGCCGGCCGGGAAATTGGTGCCTTTGCCAATTCCGGATAAACCATGGGCACACCTGTCCATGGACTTTATCACTAACCTTCCACCTTCCAAGGGCAACTCAGTGGTATGGGTAGTGGTTGATAGATTTTCTAAGCAAGCCCACTTTGTGCCATTACCTGCGTTACCATCTGCTGAAACCTTGGCTCGTTTGTTTATATAGCACATTGTTCGACTGCATGGAGTGCCTGTGAACGTGGTGTCGGACAGGGGTGTACAATTTGTGGCCAGGTTTTGGAGAGCGTTTTGTATGAAGTTGGGGGTCACGTTGTCATTCTCCTCTGCCTATCACCCGGAATCTAACGGACAAACGGAACGCACCAACCAGTCATTGGAGCAGATTCTGAGATGCCTGGCCTCCTCCAGACAGGAAGACTGGTGTGAGGTATTGCCCATGGCAGAATTTGCATTCAACTGTCGGGTTAATCAGTCTACCGGAAAGCCTCCCTTTCTGGTCAATTATGGGTTTGTTCCGCAGTTTGGGGAATTTTCCAGTATGGATTCGGATTGCCCTGGTGCCGAGGGGATGGTACAACAATTAAAAACCCTCTGGAAGGAGGTACAGGGGAACATCTCCAAAGCCCAGAAGAAGTTCAAACATTTTGCAGACAGGAGGAGGGGGGTGGTTCCTGCGTTGACAGTGGGGGAAAAAGTCTGGTTGTCCACTCGTAACATCAAACTTAAAATACCCTCTATGAAGTTGGGCCCCAAATTTATTGGCCCATACAAGATTGTAGAGGTGATCAACCCGGTGGCATACAGATTACAGTTGCCCACCTCCTTCAAAATCTCTAACATCTTCCACAGGTCCCTATTAAAACCTGTGGGGACAGTTAGAGAAAATCCCTCATCCGTGGCTCCACCAGTGTTGGTAGAGGGTCAACTGGAGTACGAGGTAGGGCGCATCATTGATTCGCGGTGGGTGCGCCGGAGACTTCAGTACCTTATCCATTGGAAGGGATATTCCGTTGAGGATCGATCGTGGGTTCCGGCCAGTTCGGTGCACACTGATCGACTGGTGCGGGCTTTTCATGCCAGGTACCCTGAGAAACCTGGGGGTCCGGTGGCCCCCCATTAAGAGGGGGGTACTGTCATGGTTAGGACATGGTTAATGTCCTGTTCTGACAGGGTTAACATTACCGGCCTCTCTTTGGATCTGGGAGGGGTATTTATGCTCACTCCATACTGGCTTTCTCTGTCAGTTATACTGCTATTCTGTTGTGTCTGACCCCTGGTGTGCGTGTACTCTGCATTGTTTGTTTGCTTCCCGTGTATGACCCGGCTTGTTCCTTCACTCTGTACTCCGTCTCTCGTTTTTGGTACCATTGTCTTTTCTGGTTCTGACCTCCTGGCTTGGCTATCGTTACTCCGTTACAGTTTACCCCTATTGTACCGTCTAATACCTGTTCTGGTTTTCTGATCTATTGCTACGTCCTGACTATTCTTTCTGTCTAAGCCCTTTGGTACTGTCCTGCTATCTCGTGCTTTGACCCGGCTTGATCTGGTGTCTGTCTCTGTCTATGCTCCTTGGTAACATTGTCCTGTAGTTACCCTTCTAGGAGTTTCCCTGCAGCTCCTAGCTCTGTGGAGCTTAGGCCACGCCCCCAGCAGTCACGTGATTCAGGTCCTGGAGCATGCATTGTCACCACTGCTGCTCGCTCCGCAGGTATCTTTGTGCACAGTCTTTGTACTCAGGACACGCGCCCTGGCTCAGTGAGCAAGTGCAGTGCGGTGTTCCTGACAATACTGTTGTCAAATTCAAAGTAATTGTGGGTGAGGATGAATTTTATAAGTTTCACCACAGCATCAGCATCAGTCCCTGTGTTTTCCATGAAGAATTTGCAGGCATTTAAACCATCTTGTTGTGGGATATTAGAGTAAAAAGATTCCACATCCATGGTGGCCAGGATGGTTCCTTCTGGTAGAGGACCCATTGCTGCTAGTTTATTCAATAGGTCAGTTGTGTCCTGAATGTAGCTGGATGTATCCTTCACCAGTGGTTTAAGAATACCCTCTACCCATCCAGATACCTGCTCAGTGAGGGTGCCCACACATGAAATAATTGATCTTCCTGGATTTCCAGACTTGTGGATTTTGGGAAGCATGTAGAATGTCCCTATTCTTGGAGTCTCTGGTATCAGGTCATCGCCAGCTCTTATGGAAAACTTGTCCATTTATAATGACCACGGACAAGATAAAGATCCCCAACTCACATCAGGACTACAAGATCCCAGGTACTTTCACCTGCATTACATCTAATGTGGTGTACTTAATTATTTGAACTAAATGTCCAACTGGGGGTCTGTATGTGGGGGAGACAGGGCAAAAGCTTAGAACAAGGATGAATGCTCATCATCACACAATAAGAGAAAAAAGAATGGATCTACCTGTGGCAAAACCTTTCTGTATCCCTGATCATAGCAACGTGGATATGAAATTACTGGTATTGAAAGGTAACTTCAATTCTCAGAGAGAGAGACGAGTTTGGGAGTACAAATTTATGACGACCTTTGACACTCTCAGTGCTGGAATGAATGTGTCGCATGGATTTATGTCTTTTTACATCAATTAAGGAATTTCCTTTTAAAACCTTGTGGGGGCATCACAACACAGAACTAGACCCCAATCAGAGGACCATAAAACATCCGGACTCCTTATCTATGAACTGGTCCAATGTTTATATTTATGTTTCTCCCTCTCCCATATTGATAGTTCTGCTTCACATCACTTGTCTTATCTATTGCATTTTTTCTAGGCTGTATTGTGCATAAATATGTGACTTCAGATTTTGTATTAGTCTAGCCTGATGAAGAGACCTGAGTAGTCTCGAAAGCTTGCAGTGTGTTACCATCTTTTCAGTTAGCCATTAAAAGGTATCAACTACTGAGGACTCTCAATCCTGAATATTTTTCTAGCCATAAAACTGGCTTTTGAAGAATGGAGGCCCTTTTTGAGGGGGCTACTCATCAGATCACGGTGATTACGAACCACAAGAACCTGTTCTACATTGAGTCTGCCAAACATTTGACTCCAAGACAGGTGAGGTGGTCCCTTTTTTTCCACGTTTTCATTTTTCCATCACATTTCGACCTGGTTCCAAGAATGTCAATGTCGATGCCTAAAGTGGCAGCTTGGATCCGATATCACCTCCTGAACCTGGTTCCTCCATTCATCAGTGTGGGGTGGTCATTGTGGGGGTTTATCGTTCACTTGGCCTCTTTCTGATACAACCTTCACCTTGGCGCACACATTTCATTTTTGCACTGCTGTTGTATCATTTACATTACTGATTTAAAAGAGAATAAAATATCAAATGTGAAACATGATGCCAAATATACGGAAGAGATTCTTTAATAGATTTTATTAAAGATTTATTTTACATTTATATTGTATATTTTCTCTGGCTCCTTATTTTTCCAAATATAGATGAATGGTCCTCATCTTCAAAGAAGAAGAATTAATATTTCCCAGAGGTCTCCACCAAAGCATATAGTTTCCAATAGTAAATATAAAAATGCAGTGTGTTCCTCCCCTGTTTAATTAGTAAAAATCAATAAAATTATTTGAAATAAAAATACAGTGTGTTTAGTGAATAAAATACAATGTTGGCAAAAGAACCGAGCTTTGAAGGAAAAAAAATATATTGGATTTAGGGTAGTTATAAAAAGTCTGCACACCCTTATTAAAATACAAGGCTTTTGTCCTGTAAAAAAATCATACTAAAAAGAATCATTTCAGAACTTATTCCACCTTTCATGTCAATCATAATCCATACAAATCTATTGAGAAACAAACTGAAATCATTTTGAGGGTTCTGCCCAGGAGTTCACATACCACATACCTGACCGCTGTTAGTGTATGCCTTGGCTTATACTATATGTATATAAACATTGAGTTTCTATTGGTGATCCCGCTTATTGCATACTTTTTTCCCCTTATTGTCATTAGCTTTCCCCTTGTTGTCATACAGTTTATCCGCCATTACATGCCTCCACATATTATGATGGCCCCTACACAACCTTCCACACAGTATGACGATTGCAACACAACTCTTTACAGTGTCTAATGGCTCGCACACAGTATAATGGCCCCTTTAACGCCCAAATAGTATAATGCCCCCCACAGAGCCCTGAAAACTATATAATGGTCTTCACATAGCCCTGCAAACAGTATACTACCCCCCACATAGCCCTGCAAACAGTATAATGGCCCCCACATAGCCCTGTAAAATGTATAATGGCCCCTACATTGCCTTTCAGGTAGTGTAATGGCCCCCACATAGCCCTGCAACATGGATAATGGTCACTACATAGCCCTGCAAACTGTATAGTAGCCCCCACAGAGCCCAGTAAATGGTATAAGGCCCCCAACACAGGCCTGCAATCAGTTTTAGGGCCCACACACAGATCTCCAAACAGTATAATGGCCTCCAGAGATTTAAAATATAATAAACTAAAAGTACTTAGCTCTCCTCGTTCCCCCGCTGCTCCGGTCTCTGCAGCGCGTGTTCTGAAGCTCTGCTCTTAGATGTCAGAACTCAAATGCACAGGGAGAATGATGGAAGATGGAGCTGATGGCTCCTTCCTCTGCCATAATTACTATTATTCAGCTATATTAACATCCAGAATGCCGATAAAGTGAAATGTGCAATGCTAGGCGAGGGGGGACCAACTCACAGGCCCCATAGCAGCCACATGGTCTGGTCTGGTACACCACTGCTTTGAGACTGTTTTTCAGCAACTGTAACTGGGTCTTTAATCAAAGAAGAGGGAATTATGAACACTTCCAAATATCAGTCGATTTGGCAACAAAACCTAAGTGTATGTGCACACGGTGCGGATTCTGCTGCGGATCCGCACCGTTTCTGCAGCTTCGGGTCCGCAGCAGATTTAGGTGCGTTGTACAGTACCACTGTTTTCGATGGTAAACTGGAAAACGCTGTGCACATGCTGTGGATTTTTCCGCGCGGTTTTGTTGCGGTTTACAATCCGCAGCATGCCAATTCTTTTGTGCAGAAACACTGCGGTTTCACACCTCATCCATTATGAGGTGTGAAACCGCAGGGCAAAACCACAGGCAAATCCGGATTTATCTGCGGATTTTACTACAAAATCCGCACCACCAAAACACTCCATGTGCACATACCCTAAAAGTCTTGTGCTAAAAAGCTGAAAAGAAAGATGAATGTCACCTTTCAGCATGATAGTGTCCATAAGCATACCTCCAAATTAACAAAAAATGGCTTCACCAGAACAAGATCAGAGTTGTGGAATGGCCCATCCGAAACCCAGTTCTGAATCCGATTATAAATCTGTGGGTGACCTGAAGAGGGCGCTGTACTCAGGAGACGCCCTCACAATATCACAGATTTGGAGCACTACTGCAAAGAATTGTGGAGGAAGCTTGCCAACTCCAGATGTGCCGTGCTGATAGACAACTACCCAAAAA
The DNA here is from genome assembly GCF_039654945.1 of Dendrobates tinctorius. Classification (NCBI taxonomy): domain Eukaryota; kingdom Metazoa; phylum Chordata; class Amphibia; order Anura; family Dendrobatidae; genus Dendrobates; species Dendrobates tinctorius. The sequence continues at coordinate 25,493,784 of NW_027361705.1, forward strand.
GACTTAACACAATCATAAATTCAAAGTGTATTTCAATGAAGCGTTCATTTAAGGATTCGTATATTTCTTCACCCATATTATTTTATTTTTTCTTTTTCCATCTGAAAAGATTTCATCTTCTTTTGCAGTGGATTAGTACAGATTACAGATGACCTTAAAAGTAAAAAAAAAGTTCTAAAATGATTCTTCTTGTTATGTTTTTTAGCATGATGAAAACCTGGCATTTTAACAGGGGTGTGTAAACTTTTTATATTCACTATAAGTCCTATTTTACCTTAATTAAACTAAATAATTTTAGTTCAATAAAACTAAGAGAAAAGACACTGCCATCTGCTCATGGTAGTTTATTTCATGCCGGTGCCCTGCTGCTGATTTGGTGACAGGTTATGAAAGTCTGAATTTCTTGTGTAACTTCCCCAGTGGACTTTTTAGGAGAAAAGTGGTAATCAGTGACAGCAGTTCTTGTTCTTGATTCTGCTACATCCGTCTTCTGTAATAAGAACGGTGTCTACGTTTATGACCTAGGAGAAGCCAATGTATAAATATAAAGCTGCTCATTGCCACAAATTACATGTTGAGCATTATAAGGAGGTTACACTGTTTAGTGTAGGTTCAATAACATTTACCCATTTTATGGCGTCTGTGAGTCCTTCGCCTTCTGGAAGAGAATCTTCTGCCTTTCTTGTGAGAAGCCATGATGTCTTGATGGTACAAGGCGGGTTGTTAATAACTTGTAGGCTGCCGGTAGAATGTCCTACACTCTGAGGCTATTATTACACATAGAACGCTCTCTCATTGTCTAGTAGCTGTGAGGTCACACGGATGATGTAACAATGTTGGCTAGGACTGGTTGGGAATATGGTGGTGGGTGTGGTTAATTAACAGAATTGCTCAAGGAAAAAGATTGATTATATATATTACACAATGTATGTATGGAATATTGACTTCTCCTAATTTTTGGTATAGTTTAGTTACCTCCTCTGTTGCTTTCAAACAATTTCTCACAATTTCTGGATAATCAATAACCAGACAGAGAAAAGGCTGTTTTATATAGTTTTTCGTTAACTGGGATTTCAAATCAATTGAATATAAAAAAGTGTCTGATTGGTGTTGCCATTCTCAGAGACCCTGAGGGCTTTTTTTGTTGACAGTCACACTGTTAGTTGTTATTGGTACCATATGACTTTTTAGCTCTACAGCATATACTATATAATGTAGCTGTCAGAAATGGGATTTGAACCCACGCCCCCATTTGGAGACCAGAACACCCACCTCTGGGGAAAGAGAGGTCACTCTTAGGTCAGGCACCTTAGACCATTCGGCCATCTCAACTAATCTCATATATGGTATACTATATAGGCTAAAAAATTTTATATTTTGATAAATCAGACTTTCAAAATCTGTTTTTTTTCCTTAAATATTTTTTTTTAGATAGGTGGAAAAGGTTTAAACAGTTCCAGACCATCCGTTGAAGACAAATGTCTGGACGGTCGGCGTTGTTCTCTGCAATGGCATTTGTTGTTTGTTTTTTTTTAATTGTAGGGGCACAGCCAGACTCCCCACAGAGAACAACGCAGACACAGTTTATTACCGTTTCTTCTTTCCCATCACCTCATACACAGGGCTAAACAAGCGCTGTGTGCCAAACACTTTTACCTCCGGACCCAATAGTCATGTGATCGCTGGGTGTAGGGAAGAAGCGGGAGCTAAGTGGTATTTAGACACCCAGTCACCTCTGCTGTGCCGTCAGGAGGGCAATTTTCTTTGGTAACTGTGTCTAATTCACAAACCCCAGATACAGGGGAAATCAGGTTGAAAAGTATTTAGATGTTGAAATGCCCCCCAAATGTCTTTTATGACTTTATGATCCGCATACTATGTGAAATAAATGTAAAATAAAAACATACACAAAAAATAAATAAAAACCAGGACAAAAATAAATTAAAAAAAAGCTGCTAATCCAAATCACTGTTACTATTCCCAATCCCTTTATGGTTATAAAAAAAAGACTTTTTACACTTTTTTTCCTCCTCTTTTAATAAAAGCCATAACTTTATTCTTCCATCAACAAAGCCATTTGAGATACGTACTATTATTGAATGGCACCGTTCATTTTACCATATCATCTACTGAAAAACAAAGGAAATAATTCAAGTGTGATAAAATGGTGAAAAACATAATATTCTGACCTTGTTTTTTGGGTTTTGTTTTACAGCGTTCATTGTGTTGTAAAAATGTCCTGGGAACCTAAATCAGTATTATTAGGGCTCCTACCCGTATGTGAGAAAAAGAACGTTACGATATCTGGACCAAAAAAAAACGGACGAGTGACATGCAAGTGACATGCGAGTACAATGTGATTTTCACACCTAGCATCCGATTTACATCCGAGAGCATTGTGATTGCTGTCCGATTGTAATGTGATTTTAACATGAGCTTTTACATTCATCAGTTCTCTGTCATTTATGCATCGTTTTCAAAGGAAATATTCGTCAAAACACAGACATTTCAAATGTTCGGGTTTGTCAGATTTTTTTCTTTATAGGTAAATTTTTGAGTAAAATGTAAATTGTTCTTTTAGTCTACAAACTTCTGACAACATGTCTCCAAATTTCCAAACAATAAATTTTGTTGTTTTTTTTCTGAAAAGGAGAAATGGTCATGTAGTGAAATACGTATATGTATGGTTAGCAGTAACTTAGCATTGTTTCTGACCAAATACTTATTTTCCACCATAATATGCAAATAAAATGAAAAAAAACAGACAATGTGATTTTCTGGATTTTTTTTTCTCAGTTTGTCTCCCATAGTTGAGGTCTACCTATGATGTAAATTACAGACGCCTCTCATCTTTTTAAGTGGTGGAACTTGCACTATTGCTGACTGACTAAATACTTTTTTGCCCCACTGTATATATATATATATATATATATATATATTGTGATAAAACACTCCGGGATCGCCTTTGCTGGGGTCAAAGGTCACGTGCATTCAGCATGAAACTCAGGCGCAGAGCTGGGATTCGTGTATAACTGACCCTGGGTCAGGTTTATTAACGGTGAAAGCAATGCAAAAGGAAATAAAACATAAAACAAATCCTTGCCTGTCCGGCACTAACTAAACAATGGACAACCTAACTACCAACTGGCGGGCTTCTCCCGTCCAGCCAAACCACAGTTGCAGTGGGCACTGCTTCCACTCACGTGTGTCTCTCACACAGACAGGCTCTCTGTGTTCCCAGGCTGAGACACTCACACAACCACCTGGCATCCTTTTATATCCACCTCCCATTATCCATTAGTAAGCAGGTGCGATACTGACCAGACTAGGCCACATAGGAAAGGAATCTGGGCGAGATATACCTGCCCTCATCCACTATTCCCACATGATTCTAACATATCCCCCCTTCTGCTCAGACCACTCCGGTCGAGCAATGACACCCGCCAAACAGTGCACTCGGGACAGGGCATCTGCATTTCCCATCTGTACCCCTGGGCGGTGCTCCACCGTAAAAGTGTAGGCCTGCAGGGCAAGGAACCACCGGGTCACCTGGCTATTCCGTTCCTTGTTCAAGTGCATCCACTTGAGAGGGGCATGGTCAGTGATCAGCCTGAACTTTCGGCCCACCAGGTAATATTTGAGGCACTCTTTTTCTACGACTGCATACCTTTGCTCGTGTTTATTCAGCTTCCTGCTGAGATAGAGGACTGGGTGTTCCACTCCGTCCCTCACTTGTGAGAGTACAGCCCCGATACCGGTATCAGAGGCATCCGTTTGTACCACAAACTCACTGCGGAAGTCCGGAGTCACCAGTACGGGCTGAGAGCAAAGTGCCCGTTTTAGGCTATGGAAGGCTTCTTCAGCCGCTAAGCTCCATTTAATCATGACGGAGTCTTTCCCTTTTGTAAGATCCGTCAGGGGGGTAGCGATGGCTGCAAAAGTGGGTATGAACCGGCGATAATAACCGGCGATCCCCAGGAAGGCTTGCACCTGCTTCTTGTTGACAGGTTGTGGCCAGTCCTGAACCGCCTGAATCTTATCAACCTGGGGTTTAACAACACCCCTCCCAATTACATACCCCAAATACCGGGCTTCTTCTAGCCCGATGTGACATTTCTTGGGGTTCGCAGTTAGACCTGCCTCCCACAGGTCGTCAATCACAGCTTGTACTTTCTGGAGATGAGTCTCCCAGTCCAAGCTGTAAATGACAATGTCATCCAAATAGGCCGAAGCATACCGCCTATGTGGCCTCAAGAGTCGATCCATCAGTCTCTGGAAGGTCGCCGGTGCCCCGTGCAGTCCAAACGGCATATACACATACTGAAATAAACCTTCCGGCGTAGCAAATGCCGTCTTTTCTCTGGCAGCCTCCACCAGAGGGATCTGCCAATACCCCTTTGTTAGGTCTAGGGTCATAATATACCGGGCTTTTCCTAACCGATCTATTAACTCGTCGACCCGGGGCATGGGGTAGGCATCAAATTTTGAGACCGCATTCAGTTTCCTGAAGTCATTGCAGAACCGGATGGTGCCGTCCGGTTTAGGAATTAGCACAATCGGGCTGGACCACGCACTGTGCGATTCCTCAATGACTCCTAACTCTAACATTGCCTTCACTTCTCGGGAAACGGCTTCACGGCGCGCTTCCGGGATTCGGTAGGGCTTTACGTGATCTGTGACACCAGGTTCCGTTACGATGTCATGTTTCATTAGCATAGTCTGCCCGGGTTTTTCTGAGAAAAACTTTTGGTTGTGAAGTAGAAACTGCCTGACTTACGTCTTTTGCCACTCCGAGAGAGTCTCTGCAACCCGTACCTCCGGTACGGTATGCGAGCAGACAGGACGGGCCAGCTCCGCTGACAAGGCAGACCGATCCTTCCAGGGCTTTATCAGATTTACATGATAAATCTGTTCAGGTTTCCGTTTACCTGCCTGGTATACTTTGTAGTTTACTTCACCAACTCTTTCCTTGATCTCAAAGGGGCCCTGCCACTTTGCCAGGAACTTACTGTCCACCGTGGGGACCAGGATCAACACCCTATCTCCAGGTGCAAACGTACGGATCTTGGCACCCCTATCATAGATTCTTTTTTGGGCTCCTTGAGCCTGTATCATGTGTTCTTTGACGATAGGCATAACAGCCGCAATACGGTCCTGCATTTGTGTGACGTGATCTATCACTGTTTTAAATGGAGTGACCTGACCCTCCCAGGTTTCTTTTGCAACGTCTAACAGTCCGCGAGGACGTCGGGCGTACAATAACTCGAAAGGCGAGAATCCCGTGGAAGACTGGGGTACTTCCCTGATGGCAAAAAGCAAATACGGAAGTAAATAGTCCCAGTTCTTCCCATCCTTGTCTATCACCTTTCTCAGCATCTGCTTCAGAGTTTTATTGAACCGTTCAACCAACCCGTCTGTTTGAGGGTGATACACTGATGTGCGTAACGGTTCGATTTGTAACAATCGGCAGAGCTCCTTCATTATCCTGGACATAAAGGGGGTCCCCTGGTCGGTGAGTATCTGTTTTGGTATACTGACCCGACTAAACACATGCACCAGCTCCTTGGCAATCGTCTTGGTGGCCGTGTTACGCAAAGGGATGGCCTCCGGGTAACGAGTGGCATAATCCAAGATGACCAGGATATGTTGGTGTCCACGTGCAGACCGTGGAAGGGGCCCAACTAAATCCATCCCAATCCTCTCAAACGGGACTTCAATAATAGGTAGGGGTACCAAAGGGCTACAGAACCGGGGCTTAGGTGCAGAGGCTTGGCAGTCAGGACAAGACTCGCAATATACACGAATATCATGATGCATGCCTGGCCAAACAAAACAGTGTAATATCCTTTCGGTGGTTTTCTGGACTCCCAGGTGACCTCCCATCACATGTCCGTGGGCCAGGTCCAGCACCTGCCGCCGGTAGGGTTTTGGCACGACTAATAGTTGCACCGTATCTTCCCCCTTTTTCTCTATCTGATAGAGTAAATCATTCTCCAGAACCATGTAAGGATATGCCAGCCTAGAGCCAGGTTCTACGGGTACCCCATTTATCACTTTTACATTTGTCTTAGCCTGAGAAAGGGTAGGATCCTTTATTTGCTCCCTTTGGAAGTCATCTTTCTGAACTTCTAAATCCGGCAAACGGGGAGGTGGACGGCTGTCAGCCTCCTCCTCTTCCCCGGTCTCCTCATTATCACCCGCCATGACTGAAAACGGGAACTGCAGGTCATTTCCCGCAGACTCTTCCCCCGAGTCTTCCGGGGAGACCTCTTCCAGGGGTTCGGGACCCACACGCTCCCTGGGAGAAGAATCATGTACACTATTAATAATAATAATAATAATAATAATAATAATAAATTTTATTTTTATAGCGCCAACATATTCCGCAGCACTTTACATTTCAGAGGGGATTTGTACAGACAATAGACATTACAGCATAACAATAATCACATACAGTAGATTATAACAAATACCAAGAGGAGTGAGGGCCCTGCTCGCAAGCTTACAGTCTATGAGGAAAGAGGTAGACACGAAAGGTGGGTGGTAACAGTTGCCCTGATTGTATGGACCAGCCATAATGTTAAGTGTGTAACAGTACAGACACAGAGGGCTAATGGATGCATAAAGCATGTGGGAACATGATGCTGGGAACCTGGTTATGGTAAAACTTTTGGCTCTGCCACACATGGATAGGTTAGGTTAATGTGTTGAGGCAATAGGCCAGTCTGAATAAATGCGTTTTCAGGACACGCTTAAAATTGTGGGGATTGGGGACTAATCGTATTGACCTGGGAAGTGCATTCCAAAGAATTGGCGCGGCACGTGTAAAGTCTTGGAGACGGGAGTGGGAGGTTCTGACTATTGAGGATACTAACCTCAGGTCATCAGCAGAACGGAGGGCGCGGGTAGGGTGGTATACTGAAACAAGGGAGGAGATGTAGGGTGGTGCTGAGCCATGGAGGGCTTTGTGGGTGAGGGTAATAAGTTTATACTGAATTCTGGAGTGGATGGGTAGCCAGTGTAATGACTGGCACAAGGTAGAGGCATCGGTGTAACGATTGGTGAGGAATATGATCCTGGCTGCAGCATTCAAGACAGATTGGAGAGGGGAGAGTTTTGTAAGAGGGAGACCGATTAGAAGAGAGTTACAATAGTCGAGACGAGAATGAATAAGAGAAACAGTAAGAGTTTTTGCAGAGTCAAAAGTAAGAAAAGGTCGAATTCTAGAAATGTTTTTGAGGTGCAGATGACAAGAGCGAGCCAGTGATCGAATGTGGGGGGCAAAGGAAAGCTCGGAATCAAGTATGACCCCAAGACAGCGGGCATGTTGCTGGGGAGTAATAGTGGAACCACAGACGGAAATGGCAATGTCGGGTGTAGGTACATTAGTAGCGGGAGGAAACACAAGGAGTTCAGTCTTTGACAGGTTCAGTTTCAGATATAGTGAGGACATGATATTAGACACAGCGTTTAGACAATCGCCAGTGTTTTCTAGAAAGGCTGGCGTGATGTCAGGAGACGAAGCGTATAATTGGGTGTCATCAGCATAGAGATGGTACTGGAAACCAAATCTACTGATTGTTTGACCAATAGGGGCAGTGTACAAGGAGAAGAGGAGGGGGCCTAGAACCGATCCTTGAGGAACCCCAACAGTAAGGGGAAGGTGAGAGGAGGAGGAACCGGCAAAAGAAACAGTAAAGGAGCGGTCGGAGAGATAGGAGGAGAACCAGGAGAGAACGGTGTCCTTGAGGCCAATGGAATGGAGCATAGTGAGGAGGAGCTGATGATCCACAGTGTCGAATGCTGCAGAGAGATCCAAGAGAATTAGCATGGAGTAATGACCATTTGATTTAGCTGTTAGCAGATCATTAGAGACTTTAGTGAGGGCAGTTTCAGTGGAGTGTAAAGAGCGGAAACCGGATTGGAGAGGGTCGAGAACAGAGTTTTCTGAGAGATAGCGGATAAGACGGGAGTGGACCAGGCGTTCCAGGAGTTTAGAGATGAAGGGAAGATTAGAGACAGGTCTATAGTTAGCGGCACAGTTTTGGTCGAGGGATGGTTTTTTAAGTAGTGGATGTATGATGGCATGCTTAAATGAGGAGGGAAAAATACCAGAAGAGAGAGAGAGGTTAAATATTTTAGTTAGGTGAGGGGTGACAGCAGGGGAAAGGGACTGGAGGAGATGTGACGGAAATGGGTCACTGGTGCAAGTAGTTGGGCGAGAAGATGCAAGGAGCCTGCTTACTTCTTCTTCTGTGACTGGTTCAAAATCAGAGAGTGAGTTAGATGCAGTGGGGGAGGGAGGACAGTGCATGGTATGAGGGGATTTGGAGATAATTTCCTGTCGGATCTGGTCAATTTTTTCTTTGAAGTAATTGGACAGATCGTCAGCTCGGAGCTCCGTGGTTGGGGCCTGTCGCCTATTTGGGCCTGTTGGGCCCAATATGTGACGAACAGCCCACGGCCGTTCGTCCAAATACGGGCGACACTAACGGGGGTCCCGCTGCCACCAAAACGCGACGGACAGCGGACCCTGTGTCACCACTATGTCACAATCCCACCCCTGACACCGGTGTATCAGCGGACGGAGGGGCGTGACACAATGCCGGCACACGGCTATCACAGGCGCAGTGGGGCTTATCTTAGTTATCCCAACACTGGCACCATGTGACCAAAAATATCCAGCAAGCTAATCTCGCTCTACAATTTGCCGCAGGGGGAGTTTAATTTGGATGCCCCACCACTGCTATCAATCTTCCAAGTACTGAGGGGATTTATGTATATCCCACTTTCTCAGTTCCACTTTGGAACTCGCAGCTCTCCGGCGCCCCCCTTACCCTCAGGTCAGTCAGGGAACTGCACCTAGGATAATTGGTCGCCGGACGGGCTGCCTGTTGTGAACCAGCAATCAGGCTTCTGCAGTAAGGGAATTATTAATGCTGTGGCCGCAGCCCCTCATTCAGCAATACAAGACCCTTCTAGACTGCCAGCAAGCCGCAATAGCCGTACTCAACGCGCTGCCACCAGTCACGGTTACTTAATTCACAGTGTTAAATTAAGAGGGTCCGTGGCAAACCCCTTGAATTAGTAGCGATTATCTATCAAAGGCGTATAGTTCGATTCTTAGAGCATAGAGACAGATCTAAATAATTATTTCATTTATTTTCCGAAAGAGGACAGTGATTACAGATAAAAGTTGCTATAAAATTGAGACATAAAATATGTACAGTACAGGTATAAAATAAAAGTGGAGAAAACAAAGAGAGTACACTCACAGTTCCATATTGTTCCTTAGGCAGACCATGCGGCTAAGGTGGGTGGAGGCGGAGCTGCTCTTCTCCGCTCATCTGGGGATCTTTCTAGCACGACGACTTGAGCTGTTCTGCTCTGGTTTTGTCCAGGAAATGCTTTATAGACTTGCTATGTGACATCACGGAGAGATGCATGCTGGGTTAATCCCACCTCTCCCCTTTGGATGTAGAATTACACTAGAAAACTTATACTAATCATAACTCCGTGGGGGCAGCCCGCACAGACACATATAGGGCATCATTGGTTGGGATTTGTTGAGTACAATAATTCAAGACCAAATATGCAGTAGTTCTGATACACCGTTTAGCTGGAACACATATCTCAGGTTCTGAAAGGATTAGGCTTCGCAAGAACCACGGCAGCGACGCTGTGACCGCCCGGATTACAAAAATGTGATTTTCATATCTCTAGGGTATTTGGTTCTTATGGTATAGTCTCTCATAGTTTTATTCGTTTCAAACAAAGAAGTTTTTCCCGCTCTGAAGAGGAGAGAAGGAAACAAATGGTTGTAACAGCACGGGGGTCTCCTATTACTAGTGCGAACACAGGCTGTAGAGGAGGGGGGGTGGCGACAGGCCCCAACCACGTGGTTGGGGCCTGTCGCCTGTCACTATTACCCGAGGGCATCAACTGATTCTCCCACAATTGCCAGAAGTGGGGAAAATCCCGGCCCAGGATAACATCATGCAATAACGCCGGGACGAGTCCCACTTTATGTTGCACAGACCCATAGGAAGTAGTAATGCATATGACCGTGGTGAGGTACGAACAGGTGTCTCCATGCACACACGTTACAGAAAATTTGTCTGATGGTCCAGTCAGGGCTGACACCAGACTGGCCTTCACCAGAGTCACCACACTTCCCGAATCTAACAATGCCACCACATTTTTGCCATCAACAGTTAAATCACACAAGTGTTTTTCCACATCCTTTTGACCAGCATTCACACTCACTACCCATGCAACCATAGACATGCGGTTTTTAGAGTCTGTGACGTCGCACTGCATGGGTTCAGTAGTGACCGGACAGTTCGCAGCAATATGTCCCATCTCTTGGCAGCGGAAACACCTAACGGGCCCCTTGCTTAGACCATAGTTCGTTACTCTCGGCCTCGCAGTGCGGGCAGTCCCGTTTTCCTCCCCAACTGTCTTAGGGATTTTTCCATCTCCCCTACTCCCTGGAACAGTCTTACCGGTTCCACGTGGAGATGATGAAGAACGAGGTGGGGTAGCGTCGTCTCGGAGTCCTTCCGCCACGGAGTAACGTTCAACCAGATCCACCAGTTGATCTGCCGTCGTAGGATTTCCATGGCTTACCCACTTCCTCAGGGCGGGCGGTAGAGCTCTCAGGTACTTGTCCATGACGACTCTCTGGATTATCTCTGGCGCTGTCAACACCTCGGGTTGTAGCCACTTCTTTGTCACGTGGATCAGGTCGAACATCTGGGACCGCGGTGGTTTATCCGGCTGATAAGTCCATTGATGTACTCTCTGTGCACGGACAGCGGTCGTCACTCCCAGCCGGGCCAAGATCTCGGCTTTCAGTGTCAGTATCTAGTCCTGGAATCTGTTTCTCTTGCCCTTAGACTTGCCCTTAGTTAACATGGATCTTGATGTTTCCACGTCGGCCATCTTGTTTCCTGCCAAAGCTGTATATAAAGCCAGCACCTGCTCTGATTCATTGCTTGTGTATTATGTATTGGACTTTGTGCCTCTGCAGTCCCAAGCCTGGACTTACTATCCCTGTTGGTCCTCTCTTAACGGCGGAGTCCTCTGCCAACCTGCACGTCTGGATCCCTGCCTGCTGACCGAGTGATTGCTGAACACTTGACTTCAGGAACCTCTGCCTGACTACACCTGCGGTGAAGTAAGAACTCCAGCCAGCTAGTGTGTTCCTCCGCTCTGTAAGAGTCTGTGTCTTGTGCCCGCATTGCTCAGTGACTTTGCATGCTGTGTCGCAGAGTATCAGCTCTGCTATCATATTGACTGAACATTTATCTGGACTTATATGCTATATTACATTCAGATCATTAATACAATATTGCTTGTGCAACCCACTGTGTCTGTAGTCTCTTTGACCTAGCCACTGGTGTCCAGTTGTATCCACTAGTATCGTGACAGGATACACAAGCCTTAAAAATGGATGCCGCTGGGTCAGAGACTTTAGAAGTGCGTGTTAAGAAGCTAAATAATATCACTGCCACTGTACACGCTGAAGTGCAGACATGGAAGAGCAGAATAGAAGGCCTAGAGGGGCAGACTAAATATGATATACAAGTACTCAGTCAGACCCTTCAGGAATTGCGTGGCCGAGTTGCGGCTCTGGAGGCACAATCTCAGGCTTCTGTTCCTACCATCCCCAAACTACCGCCATTTAGGTTTGGTGGCGACCGAGACAAGTACCGTGGGTTTCTGAACCAGTGTCGTTTATACTTTGCTGCACATGTCACACAGTTTCCTACAGACCGATCCAAAGTATTGACTATCATCATGTTGCTGACTAATAAGGCCCTTGCCTGGGCAAACCCTCTGATAGAATCACAGGATGCATGTCTGAATGACTTCAATATGTTTATCGCCGCCATGGGGCAGATGTTTGTCGATCCGAACCGTGGCCTTACAGCTGAGACGGCCCTGCTGAATTTGCGTCAAGGTAAACGCCCAGTGACTGAGTATGCTATGGATTTTAGAAGGTGGGCTCAGGACACCACCTGGAATAGTGCAGCGAAGTACTCTATATTTAAGAAGGGGTTGTCCAGTTCCATCAAGGACGAGCTTGCACGTGCAGAGGCTCCCACTGCTCTAGGTGATTTCATCAATCACTGTATTCGCCTAGACGCTCGCATCTCCGAACGAAAACTAGAAAGGTGGTCTGAGATGAACCGCAGCAATAAATCGCTTCTTCCTTTCCTTCCTAAGGAGATTCCGGACCCAAGTCCTCAGGAGTCCACACCTGAGCCGATGCAGGTAAATTCCCTACGAAGTCGAGTAAGTGACGAACGGAAGGAATTTCGCTTCAAGGAGAATTTATGTTTTTACTGTGGGAAGTCAGGACATTTTATTATCAACTGCCCCAATCGTTCTCGCAGAACAACCGCAGCCGTGATAGAACGCGACTTCTCTGAATCATACTCCATGACTTCCGAATCAGGGCCACCCGAAATTGCAGCAACCGCTCCTGATTATGACTTTTCAGATATGAACTCTGTTACATCCGAAACGATACTACCCATTAATGCTGTTATTCTATCTTCTGCAGTTTCATACCCTTGCAATAAGAAAAAAGATTCACATTGTTACCTTCCTATCAAGATCTGGATTGACTCCCGTTGGGTGAACAGTTCCGCCATGATAGACTCTGGGGCTAGCGGTAACTTCATGGACACTTCTTTTGCTAAGGAATATGGAATCCGATCACAGAGAAGAGTGTCTTCAATTCTGATGGAGACTGTGGATGGGTCCCCTTTGACCTCGGGGCCCGTAGACCAGCAGACTGAACCACTGAAGGTCCTCATGGGAGATGATCACCAGGAGAAATTGCCCTTCCTTCTTATTTCCTCTCCACATTTCCCTATTATCTTGGGTTTACCCTGGTTGCAGGCTCAAAATCCCATCATTGACTGGGAGACTAAGAGATTGCGCTTCCCAGCTAAAGAGGTAACTTCTGAGAAATCGACTGATCCATCTCTGGCCAACCCATCATCGGACCTAGAGTTACCGGCAGTTTATAAAGAATTTTCGGACGTGTGCGAGAAAAAGAATGCAGATAAATTACCACCACACCGCTCTTATGACTGCCCAATCGAGCTTCTGCCTGCTGCTACCATTCCTTTTGGTAATATTTATCCATTGTCCGGTCCTGAGCTCAAGACTCTCAAAGAATATATCGACGAGAACCTGTCTAAGGGGTTTATACGCCCTTCATCCTCTCCAGCTGGTGCACCCATCTTTTTCGCTAAAAAGAAGGATGGATCCCTCAGACCCTGTGTTGATTACCGGGAAATTAACAAGGTAACCATCAAGAACCGCTACCCCCTGCCATTAATTCCGGAGCTTCTCGAGAGAGTTCGTCAGGCCAAGGTCTTTTCAAAATTGGACCTACGCGGGGCATACAATCTAGTCCGTATAAGACCTGGAGATGAATGGAAAACAGCATTTAGGTCTCGATATGGACACTTTGAGTATTTGGTCATGCCATTTGGACTTTGCAATGCCCCAGCAACGTTCCAACATCTCGTAAATGATATTTTCAGAGACATTCTTGATATTTTTGTCGTAATCTATTTGGATGACATTCTGATTTTTTCTAGCTCCATGGAGGAACATCAGCAACATGTCAAGACTGTCTTGCAGCGGTTGAGGGAACACCAGCTGTACATCAAGCTGGGGAAATGCGAATTTCACAAGTCAGAGATTCAATTCTTAGGTTATGTAATTTCTCCACAGGGTCTGAGTATGGATAACAGCAAGATCAAGGCAATTCAGGAGTGGCCAATCCCCAAGAACGTCAAGGAGGTCCAACGTTTCATCGGGTTTGCTAACTTCTACAGACGTTTCATCAAGAACTTCTCTGACATCGTCTCGCCCATCACCCGGTTGACACAGAAGAAGACAGCATTTATTTGGTCCCTTCAAGCCCAAGAAGCATTCTCTCGGCTCAAGACCAAGTTCACGTCAGCACCAGTACTGATCCACCCTGACCCGGAACTCGCCTTCATTATTGAAGTGGATGCCTCAAACTGTGCCACCGGGGCTATACTGTCCCAAAGAACAGGTGAGAAGAATTTACTTCATCCTTGTGCTTTTCTTTCCAAGTGACTGTCTCCTGCCGAAAAGAACTACGATGTAGGAAATAAAGAATTACTGGCTATCATCGCCGCCTTCAAGGAGTGGAGACATCTTCTGCAAGGAGCCTCACAGCCGATCGTGGTCCTCACGGATCACCGCAACCTTGAGTTCATCAGGTCAGCAAGATGCCTGACCCCACGGCAGGCCCGCTGGAGTCTTTTCCTTAATCAATTCAATTTTACAATCTCTTATAGACCAGGTTCTCGCAATGGAAAAGCAGATGCTCTATCCCGGATGTTCTCCACTGACGCTGTTCCAGATGCTCCACCTAAGACCATACTTTCTGATTGCAATTTTGTAGGAGTCATTCAGAATCAAGATTTGCTGCAGGTCATCAAAGAAGCTTACAACTCTGATCTTTTCCTGTCTCAGCCATCTGATGAGGTAAGCCTTCTTTTTAGGAATGGAGTTTGGACCCGGGAACGGCGCCTCTACATTCCTGAAGCCGTGAGTTTAAGAGTGTTGAGATTGGTTCATGATTCCAAGGTTGCAGGGCACAGAGGAATTCAGAAGACTCAAGAATTCTTATCTCGCTTCTTCTGGTGGCCAGGTTTTCGAAGGATGTCCAGAAGTACGTTTCATCTTGTGAGGTATGTGCCAAATTCAAGGTTCCACGTGCCTCCCCTACTGGTCTGTTACAGCCTTTGCCGGTGCCGTCTCGCCCGTGGGGATCCATTTCTATGGACTTTATTGTAGAACTGCCCCTTTCTGAGGGAAAGAGTACGATTTTGGTGGTGGTCGATCGCCTGACCAAGGTGGCCCATTTCATCCCTTGTTCCGGTTTACCCTCTGCGAAGGACACTGCTGACCTAATTATCCAGAACATCTTTCGCCTGCACGGGGTTCCGGATGAAGTTGTTTCTGACCATGGAGTTCAATTTACTTCAAAGTTTTGGCGAAGCTTTTGTTCAGCATTAGGCATAGAAGTTAACTTATCTTCTGCTTTCCACCCACAGTCCAACGGGCAGACAGAACGTACCAACCAAACACTAGAGCAATACCTTCGCTGCTATGTTTGCCATTTGCAAGATGATTGGGTAAGGCTACTCCCCTTGGCCGAATTCTCTTATAACAACTCCCAGAGTGCCTCCACCAGTCTCCATTCTACGCTAACCTGGGATATCACCCTAGCATTCTTCCCAGATTACCGGTAGATACATCTTTACCAGCAGTTGCCGACAGGATCTCTTCACTTCAACAGAACCTTGAACTTCTGAAAGAGACTTTGGGTTCCGCACAAGAGAGGTACAAGAATGCAGCTGACAGATTTCGCACACCAACATTTAAGGTAGGAGATTTAGTCTGGTTATCTACGAAGAATTTAAAGATGAAGATCCCTTCCCCTAAGTTGGGACAGAAGTACATTGGTCCTTATAGGATCAGTGGTCTGGTAGGTGCTGTTGCATGTCGCTTAAAACTCCCAAGAACACTGAAGATACATCCTGTCTTTCATACTTCCCTACTAAAGACTGTAGTACCAAATCCTTTTCCAGGACGTTCATCTCCTCCTCCCGATCCCGTTCTTGTGGATGGTCAAGAGCAGTTCATCGTTGAGAGGATTCTGGATTCAAGAATCTACAGAAATCGACTGCAGTATTTGATTAAATGGTAAGGCTATTCCTCAGAGGAGAATTCCTGGGAACCCGTGGATAATATTAACGCCTCCCGACTGATTGAGCAGTTCCATCAAAGGTACCCTGGCAAGCCTGGTTTAGGGTCGTCCGGAGGCCGTTCTTGAGGTGGGAGTAATGTCAGTATCTAGTCCTGGAATCTGTTTCTCTTGCCCTTAGACTTGCCCTTAGTTAACATGGATCTTGATGTTTCCACGTCGGCCATCTTGCTTCCTGCCAAAGCTGTATATAAAGCCAGCACATGCTCTGATTCATTACTTGTGTATTATGTATTGGACCTTGTGCCTCTGCAGTCCCAAGCCTGGACTTACTATCCCTGTTGGTCCTCTCTTAACGGCGGAGTCCTCTGCCAACCTGCACGTCTGGATCCCTGCCTGCTGACCGAGTGATTGCTAAACACTTGACTTCAGGAACCTCTGCCTGACTACACCTGCGGTGAAGTAAGAACTCCAGCCAGCTAGTGTGTTCCTCCGCTCTGCAAGAGTCTGTGTCTTGTGCCCGCATTGCTCAGTGACTTTGCATGCTGTGTCGCAGAGTATCAGCTCTGCTATCATATTGACTGAACATTTATCTGGACTTATATGCTATATTGCATTCAGATCATTAATACAATATTGCTTGCGCAACCCACTGTGTCTGTAGTCTCTTTGACCTAGCCACTGGTGTCCAGTTTTATCCACTAGTATTGTGACATTCAGTTTGTCAAAGTCCTGCGCGGCTTCAGGCTCTAAGTCATAATAAGCCTTTTGGGCCTCACCGGAAAGAAACGGGGCAATCAGGCCGGCCCATCGTGCCTTCGGCCATTTTTCTCTCACCGCCGTCCGTTCAAACGTGGTCAGGTATGCCTCGACGTCATCTTCGGTCGTCATTTTCTGCCAGTACCGACTCACGTGAATCACTCTCGACTCGGCTTCCAGGTTAAGCTCAGGTAAGCTTGCCAAGCGCTGCGCCACCTGCTGGAGAAGCGAACGATCGGTAACTGTCATGTCCACCAACTCCTTCAGCTGGGCCATCATCACCCGATTAGCTTCTTGCTGGACGGCGGTGGACTGTGCCAGCGCTTTCACCACGTCCTCCATGCTCATGCTTGCAACGTGATGCCCGCGTTCTCCACCACAATGTGATAAAACACTCCGGGATCGCCTTTGCTGGGGTCAAAGGTCACGTGCATTCAGCATGAAACTCAGGCGCAGAGCTGGGATTCGTGTATAACTGACCCTGGGTCAGGTTTATTAACGGTGGAAGCAATGCAAAAGGAAATAAAACATAAAACAAATCCTTGCCTGTCCGGCACTAACTAAACAATGGACAACCTAACTACCAACTGGCGGGCTTCTCACGTCCAGCCAAACCACAGTTGCAGTGGGCACTGCTTCCACTCACGTGTGTCTCTCACACAGACAGGCTCTCTGTGTTCCCAGGCTGAGACACTCACACAACCACCTTGCATCCTTTTATATCCACCTCCCATTATCCATTAGTAAGCAGGTGCGATACTGACCAGACTAGGCCACATAGGAAAGGAATCTGGGCGAGATATACCTGCCCTCATCCACTATTCCCACATGATTCTCACTATATATATATATATATATATATATATATATATATACAGTGGGGCAAAAAAGTATTTAGTCAGTCAGCAATAGTGCAAGTTCCACCACTTAAAAAGATGAGAGGCGTCTGTAATTTACATCATAGGTAGACCTCAACTATGGGAGACAAACTGAGAAAAAAAATCCAGAAAATCACATTGTCTGTTTTTTTTTTCATTTTATTTGCATATTATGGTGGAAAATAAGTATTTGGTCAGAAACAAAATTTCATCTCAATACTTTGTGATATATCCTTTGTTGGCAATGACAGAGGTCAAACGTTTTCTGTAAGTCTTCACAAGGTTGCCACACACTGTTGTTGGTATGTTGGCCCATTCCTCCATGCAGATCTCCTCTAGAGCAGTGATGTTTTTGGCTTTTCACTTGGCAACACGGACTTTCAACTCCCTCCAAAGGTTTTCTATAGGGTTGAGATCTGGAGACTGGCTAGGCCACTCCAGGACCTTGAAATGCTTCTTACGAAGCCACTCCTTCGTTGCCCTGGCGGTGTGCTTTGGATCATTGTCATGTTGAAAGACCCAGCCACGTTTCATCTTCAATGCCCTTGCTGATGGAAGGAGGTTTGCACTCAAAATCTCACGATACATGGCCCCATTCATTCTTTCATGTACCCGGATCAGTCATCCTGGCCCCTTTGCAGAGAAACAGCCTCAAAGCATGATGTTTCCACCACCATGCTTTACAGTAGGCATGGTGTTTGATGGATGCAACTCAGTATTCTTTTTCCTCCAAACACGACAAGTTGTGTTTCTACCAAACAGTTCCAGTTTGGTTTCATCAGACCATAGGACATTCTCCCAAAACTCCTCTGGATCATCCAAATGCTCTCTAGCAAACTTCAGACGGGCCCGGACATGTACAGGCTTAAGCAGTGGGACACGTCTGGCACTGCAGGATCTGAGTCCATGGTGGCGTAGTGTGTTACTTATGGTAGGCCTTGTTACATTGGTCCCAGCTCTCTGCAGTTCATTCACTAGGTCCCCCCGCGTGGTTCTGGGATTTTTGCTCACCGTTCTTGTGATCATTCTGACCCCACGGGGTGGGATTTTGCGTGGAGCACCAGATCGAGGGAGATTATCAGTGGTCTTGTATGTTTTCCATTTTCTAATTATTGCTCCCACAGTTGATTTCTTCACTCCAAGCTGGTTGGCTATTGCAGATTCAGTCTTCCCAGCCTGGTGCAGGGCTACAATTTTGTTTCTGGTGTCCTTTGACAGCTCTTTGGTCTTCACCATAGTGGAGTTTGGAGTCAGACTGTTTGAGGGTGTGCACAGGTGTCTTTTTATACTGATAACAAGTTTAAACAGGTGCCATTACTACAGGTAATGAGTGGAGGAAAGAGGAGACTCTTAAAGAAGAAGTTACAGGTCTGTGAGAGCCAGAAATCTTGATTGCTTGTTTCTGACCAAATACTTCTTTTCCACCATAATATGCAAATAAAATGAAAAAAAAACAGACAATGTGATTTTCTGGATTTTTTTTTCTCAGTTTGTCTCCCATAGTTGAGGTCTACCTATGATGTAAATTACAGACGCCTCTCATCTTTTTAAGTGGTGGAACTTGCACTATTGCTGACTGACTAAATACTTTTTTGCCCCACTGTATATATATATATATATATATATATATACTGTGGGGGAATCAAGTTTTTGATCCCTTGCTGATTCTGTAAGTTTGCCCACTGACAAAGACATTACCAGTCTATAATTTTAATTTTAATTTTATTTTCATTTTGCAGTAAGAAATACATATATATACACACGCATACATATACAGGTGTTTCTCACAAAATTGGAATATCATCAAATCTTTAACTTATTTCAGTTCTTCAATACAAAAAGTGAAACTCATATATTATATAGTCATTACAAAGGGAGTGATCTATTTCTAGTGTTTATTTCTGTTAATGTTGATGATTATGGCTTACAGCTAATGAAAACCCGAAAGTCATTAAATTCACATACTTTATAACACCAGCTTGAAAAATGATTTTAAAATCAGAAATGTTGTCCTACTGAAATGTATGTTCAGTAAAAGCACTCAATACTTGGTCCTGTCTCCTTTGCATCAATTACTGCATCAATGCGTTATGGCATGGAGGCGATCAGCCTGTGGCAATGCTGAGGTGTTATGGAAGCCCAGGTTGCATTGATATCATCCTTCAGCTTTTCTGCATTGTTGGGTCTGGTGTCTCATCTTCCTCTTGACAACAGCCCATACTTTCTCTACGGGGTTAAGGTCAGGTGAGTTTGCTGACCAGCGAAGCACAACGATACTGTTGTTTGTAAACCAAGTATTGGTACTTTTGGCAGTGTGGACAGGTGCCAAGTCCTGTTGGAGAATTAAATTTCCATCTCCAAAAAGCTTGTCAGCAGAGAGCAGCATGAAGTGCTCTAAAATTTCCAGGTAGATGGATTTGCTGACTTTGGTCTTGAAAAAACACAGTGGGTCTACACCAGCAGATGACATGGCTCCCCAAACCATCACTGATTGTGGAAACTTCACACTAGACCTCTAGCAGCTTGGATTGTCAGTCTCTCCACTCTTCCTCCAGACTCTGGGACTTTGATTTCATCACGAAATGCAAAATTTACTTTCATGTGAAAAGAACACCTTGGACCACTGAGCAACTGTCCAGTTCTTTTTTTCCTTGTCCCAGGTAAAACTCTTCTGGCATTGTCTATTGGTCATGAGTGGCTTGACACAAGGAATGCGACACTTGTAGCCCATGTCCTGAATATGTCTGTTTGGTGGCACTTGAAGCAATGACACCAGCAGCAGTTCACTCCTTGTGAATCTCCCTCAAATTTTTTAATGGCCTTTCCTTAACAATCCTTTCAAGGCTGCGGTTATCCCAATTGCTTCTGCACCTTTTTCTACCACACTTTTTCCTTCCACTCAACTTTCCATTAATATGCTTGGATACAGCACTCTGTGAACAGCCAGCTTCTTTAACAATGACCTCTTGCAGCTTACCCTCCTTGTGGAGTGTGTCAATGACTGCCTTTTGGACATCTGTCAAGTCAGCAGTCTTCCCCATGATTGTGGAGCCTACTGAAACAGACTAAGGGACCTTTTCACACGCTTAGGAAGTCTTTGCAGGTGTTTTTTGTTAATTGTTCTAATTTAGTGAGAAAATGACGTTTGGATTTTCATTGACTGTAAGCCATAATCATTAACAAAAACAGAAATAAACACTTGAACTAGAGGACTCTGTAATGACTCTATAATACATGAGATTCACTTTTTGCATTGAAGAAATGAATTAACTTTTTGATGATGTTCTAATTTTGTGAGAAGCACTTGTATTTAAACATACAGTACATAAACACAAGTACATATATATATATACACATATATTAGGCGTCAGAGGTTTCTGTCGCTGCACAGCAGGAATCCCGAGCCTTGCCTTCGGCAGTCTCTCATTCCTCTCCGGCCACAGAGGAGCCTACTCAGCAGACTCGTCGATCCCGGCACTCTGCTCAGACCAGCTTTGTGGGTTTGGTTGCTGCTGCTGCCAACTCTGGTCCAGCTATAGCAACGCATGCTGGTCAGCAGCGAACAACTCCAGGGACTAAGTCCTCCTTTCGGTCCACTGAGCATGCCAGTGGGACGATCTCCCATTGGAGATCAGAGGTCACATGCTCAGGTCTTTCTCCAGCTTGGATTGGACCATCAGGAAGGTCCCGGAAGGACGCTGCTATAAACGGTTTGCAAGGCCGCCTAGCTATGCGCTATGATAGACTTTGATTCTACATTGTTTAGTGGTGTGTGTGATGACGGATGTATGAGACTGGTGACAGACTCATTAAGACTCCCTCCCTTTGATACGCATGAGTTAGGGTCCTAGAGTCAGAGTTAGCACCTAGCACTAGCACTGCTTAGCGCCGCAGTGTAGTCAGCTCTCCTTCCTGTAGCGCCTGTGGGTGTCGGTCAGTACAGGCTTCACATACCACTGATACCGCAGTGTCTGCCTAAGCGGTGCCATGCGCAGTTACATGCACTTTCCAGCACTGTTCTTATGCTGGCTAGTGGTGACCACCAGGGTAGACATTGTACCCACTCTGAGCGGTAGTTTACACTGAGTCGTAATCTGTGACGTTTAACAGGTCACCCTTACACGCCGGCTAGTACGGACTCTGTGAAGCAACAGAGTCTGTCCTTGCACGCACCGGGTTAGAGGCTACCTGCCGGTGTCTGGCTACCTCCTGTTATATCCCATGTCATTACCTAGCTGCAGGTTACATCTCTGCATGGTGGACCCCGGGCTGTGAATGCACCATATACCTTATATCATCTTCATTATTTGGTGCATTCCGCCAGCTCTTAACATTATCATAGCACCAAGGTCTGGCTAGCATGACGGACGAGCAGCGTCTGCAGAGAAAAGTCCAGCAGCTGGAGGGCAGGTTGTCAGCTCTCGAGCGGTCAGCCTCAGCTGCGGATGTCACTACAGTCGCTGTATAGGCAGCCGCAGAGGTTGTTTCCCGTGCCTCCACGTCCATTCCTGTCCCAACGTTGTCCTGTCTCCCGCCCGATAAGTTCTCGGGTGACATCGTCTCCTACAGGGGTTTGGTCAGCCAGTGCTCTATTCAGCTTGAGCTCCTAGCTACGCGATTCCCCTCAGAATGGGCTAAGGTGGGATTCATTATTTCCCTCCTGTCGGGCAGGGCTCTGGAATGGGCCACTCCACTGTGGGAGTGTGGGGACCCCATGGTACAGAGTGCCTCTCAGTTCCTGGTCTCTCTAAAACAGGTCTTTATGGGGCCATGGGTCACACATGATTCCGCGCTTCTATTGTTGGCACTGGTACAGGGATCCTTCTTGGTCAGCCATTATGCCGTCCGGTTCCGGACACTGGCTTCCGAGTTGGAATGGCCTGACAAGGTGCTTATACCAGTGTTCTGAAGGGGTTTGGCAGAGCACGTCAAGGACGCTCTGGCCACCAGGGAGGTTCCCGTTACTCTGAAGGAGCTCATTACTATCTCCACCCGCATAGATCTCCGTTTCACGGAGCACGGGTTGGAGCGCTCCCAGTCCGGATCGAGGGTTAGGCTGGCTCCCACCTTCTCTAAACTTCTGGAACCTCCTAATCGGGTGATCGAGCCTCCTGAGGCTATGGAGGTGTCTCGCACGGGCTCCAAGTCCCGCTCGGTGCGCACCCCCGTGCTCTGTTCCGAGTGTCAGCAGCCTGGTCTCCTGGCTAACAGGTGCCCACAGCGGTAGGGAAATACCCACGTCTAGTGGTAATTGGAGGAGGCCAACTAGACACTGGAACTTTCTCCTCCAAGCTGTCCTTTAAAGGGACGCTAGAGTTTGATCCTTCTACCTTGGTGGTAGAGGTTTGCATGGACTCTGGGGCAGAAGGCAATTTTATGTCTTCAGCCTTCGCCCAACGCCACGCAATCCCCTTGCTTCTGCTACCTCACCCAGTTACCATCAGGGTGGTAAATGGCTCGACACTACCCTCACAAATTACACATCAGACTGCTCCCCTTAGGCTCTCGCTGGCTCCTTTCCACCACGAGACCTTGTCTCTCCTGATTATGCCTGAGGGCATCGATCAAGTTCTCTTAGGAGTCCCCTGGTTGTGTTGCCACTCTCCTCACATAGAGTGGACCTCGGGGAGAATTTTAGGCTGGAGCAAATCCTGTGAGGGTAGATGCGTGAGGGAGTGCGTACAGGTAGCTTCCACTGAGGTCCCCGTGGATCTTTCCTCACTCCCTGAGCACTATTGGCAGTACGCGAATGTATTCTCCAAAAAGGTGGCTGAGACTCTCCCGCCGCATCGCCCCTATGACTGTCCTATAGACCTTTTGCCTGGTGCGGAGCCTCCTCGGGGTCGCGTGTATCCCCTGTCTCTCCCAGAGACGGAAGCCATGTCACAATATATCAGGGAGAATCTGGCAAGAGGGTTTATTAGGAAGTCGGTGTCACCAGCGGGGGCGGGATTCTTCTTCGTGCAGAAGAAGAGTGGAGAACTTCGTCCTTGTATTGATTACAGGGGTCCTAAAGCCATAACCGTTAAGAACAAATACCCTTTGCCCCTGATATCTGAGCTGTTTGATAGGATGCGTGGAGCGAGGATTTTATCCAAATTAGATCTGCGAGGGGCCTATAACCTGATATGTATTCTTGCGAGGGACGAACGGAAGACGGCCTTTAACACCAGGGATGGCCACTATGAGTATCTGGTCATGCCCTTCGGGCTCTGTAATGCCCCGGCCGTCTTCCAAGACTTAGTAAATGATGTCTTCCAAGATATGCTCTGCACCTCGGTGGTGGTCTATCTGGACGACATCCTTGTCTTCTCTCCAGATTTGGACTCCCACTGGAGAGACGTTTGCAAGGTCTTCGACCGCTTGTGAGCGAACTCCCTCTGCGCCAAGTTGGAGAAGTGCCAGTTTGAGCAGTAGTCCTTGCCTTTCTGCCCAAGAAAGGCAAGGACTACTGCTCAAACTGGCACTTCTCCAACTTGGCCCAGGGTTTGGCTATGGATCCTGCCAAATTGCAGGCGGTAATGGACTGGCAAGAACCCCACTCCCTTAAGGCGGTGCAGCGCTTTTTGGGGTTCGTTAACTACTATCGCCAGTTCATTCCCCACTTCTCCATTTTGGTGGCTCCTTTGGTAGCCCTCACCAAAAAGGGAGCCAATCCTAAGGTATGGCCGGAACAGGTCTCCGAGGCCTTCTCCTTCATCAAGACCCATTTTGTTGGCGCTCCCATCCTTCACCGTCCCGATGTGGATAAACCATTTATCCTGGAGGTAGATGCCTTGTCCGTCGGTGCCGGAGCGGTCCTTTATCAGAAGGACTCTCAAGGTCGGAAGCACCCCTGCTTCTTCTCTAAGATCTTTTCAATGGCGGAGAGGAACTATTCCATCGGGGACAGGGAGTTGCTGGCAATGAAGCTGGCCTTTTCTGAGTGGAGACACCTCCTGGAGGGAGCGCGGTTCCCCTTCCAGGTGTACACCGACCATAAATCCTGGTATATCTGCAAACGGCCCAGAGGCTGAGTTCTCGCCAGGCCAGATGGTCACTGTTTTTCTCCCGCTTCCGTTTCACCCTTCACTATCTGACCGGTGAGAGGAACGTCTGGGCCGATGCTCTCTCTCGCTCCGTGGTGTCATTGAAGGAGGAGGAGGAGGCTGAGGTTCGGCTAATCGTCCCATCCGAGAGCTTGAGGACTGTGGGTCCAGTCGCTCTTGAATCGGTGCCCCCGGGCAAGACCTTTGTCCCGCCCGTCTTCGACCAGAAGCTCTCTCTTGGGCCCATGCGTCCGGGGTGGGAGGTCACTTTGGGAAGAAGCGGACTACCGAACTCCTGGCGAGGACATATTGGTGGCCGCATATGGCCCGGGATGTGGGAGATTACATTCGGGCATGCTTCTCCTGCGCCCAGAACAGGCCTTCTCGTCAGAGGCCTGCCGGGCTACTTTACCCCCTGCCGGTGGTGGACAGACCTTGGGAGATGGTCTGCATGGACTTTGTGGTCGGTCTGCTCAAGTCCAGTGGCAGCACGGTCATCTGGGTTGTCACCGATCATTTTTCTAAAATGGTGCACCTGGTGCCACTCTCGCGGCACGGGGTCTGACAGCGTTGTTCATATTGGTGGCCGCATATGGCCCGGGATGTGGGAGATTACATTTGGGCATGCTTCTCCTGTGCCCAGAACAGGCCTTCTCGTCAGAGGCCTGCCGGGCTACTTTACCCCCTGCCGGTGGCGGACAGACCTTGGGAGATGGTCTGCATGGACTTTGTGGTCGGTCTGCTCAAGTCCAGTGGCAGCACGGTCATCTGGGTTGTCACCGATCATTTTTCTAAAATGGTGCACCTGGTGCCACTCTCGCGGCACGGGGTCTGACAGCGTTGTTCATAAAACACGTATTTCGCTTGCATGTTATTCCAGACAAGATAGTCAGTGACCGGGGTCCCCAGTTCGCGTCTCGGCTCTGGAGGGACCTCTGTAGTCTGCTCAGTATTGAGCTAAATCTCTCCTCGGCCTATCACCCCGAGACGAACTGGTTGGTTGAGAGAGCCAATCAGACTGTGGTCACATACCTACGACATTTTGTCTCGGCCAGGCAGGATGATTGGGCATCCTTGCTAACATGGACGGAATTTGCTTTGAACAATGCTGTGGCCGATTCCACGGGTCAGACCCCGTTCCTCCTTAACTACAGCCACCATCCGCATGTCCCTGTTCCTATGCCCGTGTCGTCCACTGATTCCAGGGTGGCAGACTGGATGGTGGCGGCTCGTGACATTTGGGACCACACTCAGGATGCCATCCGGGCCTCTAAGGAGAGAATAAGGGCTTCCGCCGACACACACCGGCGCCCCGCTCCGACTTTTGCTCCTGGCGACTTAGTGTGGCACTCCGCCTGTAATATAAGGCTGTGGGTCGAGTCCACTAAGTTTGCACCTCGCTACATTGGTCCCTTCAAGGTCCTTGAGCAGATCAATCCAGTGGTCTACCGCCTGGCCCTTAAACCACACTTGGCTATCACTGACACCTTCCACGTGTCCCTCTTTAAGCTTGCTCACATGTCTCGGTTCTCCGAGTCATCTGCCGGGACATTAGACCTGTCTTCGGACGAGTTTGAGGTCAATGCCATCATGGGATGCAGGGTTTTGCGTGGTAAAAAGTTTTATTTGGTGGACTGGAAGGGTCATGGTCCAGAGGTTTGGACCTGGGAGCCAGTGGAGAACATCCACGCTCCGCTTGTCATTGCGGTGTTTGAGCGTAGCGAGGCAGGAGCCCTAGGAGGGGGGGATAATGTTAGGCATTGGGTTTCTGTCACTGCACAGCAGGAATCCCGAGCCTTGCCTTCGGCAGTCTCCCATTCCTCACCAGCCACAGAGGAGTCTGCTCAGCAGACTCGTCGATCCCGGCGATCTGCTCAGACTAGCGTTGTGGGTTTGGTTGCTGCTGCCACCTCTGGCCAAGCTATAGCAACGCATGCTGGTCAGCAGCAACCAACTCCAGGGACTAAGTCCTCCTTTCGGTCAACTGAGCATGCCCATGGGACGATCTCCCATGGGAGATCAGAGGTCACATGCTCAGGTCCTTCTCCAGCTCGGATTGGACCATCATAAAGGTCCCGGAAGGACGCTGCTATAAAAGGTTCGCTTGGCCGCCCTGCCATGCGCTATGATAAAACCAGGGGAAGAGCCTTGAGGAGATCATCTGCATAATCCCAGTGCCTTCTGGGATAAGTGAAGAGTCTCCGCGAGCTCAACGATCACTGGGTTTTGGCCGTTGCAGCTGAAAAGAGGAAATCGGCGTGCAAATTTTGGCTCATCTTTCATCGTTTTTGAGAAAATTCAATATGGAAGAGGCCAGGAGCCATTTGGTGAGCTGCATTTCTTGCTACATGTTCACAGACTTACCAGTGGAAAAGCCAAACTTCACTTGCCACAAATGCAAGCTTGTGTCCCTGTTGGAGGAAAAGTTGCAAAATCTCGAAGAGAGGTTAGCTACGTTGAAGATCATTAAGGAAGGTGAAAAGTTCTTAGACAGAGCAGAATTATCTCTTCATGTTACAGAAAGAGAAGAAATTCGAAGTGCACCTGAAGAAACAGAGGAATGGAGACATGTGACCCAGAGAAGCAGGAGGATCAGGAGGCAGTCAGCACCCATACTTCTCAGGAACCAGTACCAGGCTCTCACGCAGGAAAACGATGAAGAAATACTTCAGGAAAAGACTTTGCCCACAAACAGCAACCTTGTACGCCCTCGGAGTCCTCCTGGATGGAGAAAGAATAATGTTGTGAAGAAGAAACGGAGAGTGGTGGTCATGGGGGATTCCCTGTTGAGAGGAACAGAGGCCGCTATCTGCAGACCGGATATAACTTCAAGAGAAATGTGCTGTCTTCCAGGTGCAAAAATTAAAGATGTGTCTGACAGAATATCAGGACTCTTCAGACCTACAGATGACTACCCATTCCTGCTACTACATGTGGGGACAAATGACACCGCAAGAAACGACTTGGAAACCATCTGCAGAGACTTTGAAGACTTAGGCAAGAAAGTGAAAGAACTGGGAGCGCAGGTGGTCTTCTCTTCCATCCTCCCAGTGGATGGCCATGGAACAAGGAGGTGGAATAAGATTCTGCAGGTGAACAACTGGCTACGTCGATGGTGTCGTCAGCAACAATTTGGATTTATGGATCACGGAGTGAATTACCTTTACGATGGACTACTTGCTAGAGATGGGGTGCACCTTACGAAGACTGGAAAACATGTATTTGGAAGTCGCCTTGCTACACTTGTAAGGAGAGCTTTAAACTAGAACAACATGGGAAGGGAAGCAAAAGACCAGAAAAAGCCATACACCTGACAAATGCTATTGAGAACTCTGCTATTAGAAGTGGAAAGGAAGAACAAAGACAAAAGAATCTAATTAATAAAAATATTGGAGAAAGAGAAACCAATCACAAACTAAAATGTTTCTATACTAATGCACAAAGCATGGGCAACAAATAAGGAGAATTGGAACTAATAACACAGGAAAAGAAATATGATGTCATTGGAATCACTGAAACTTGGTGGGACGATACACATGATTGGAATACAAGACTAGAAGGATACAACTTATTTGCAAGAAACAGACCTGATAAACGAGGAGGAGGTGTCGCATTGTATGTTAGAAACGCGTATATCTGCACAGAGATTGAAGCTTCAGAGACTGGGAGTTCTGTGGAAACTGGGTAAGAATACAAGGACAGAACAATGGAAAGGACACCATTGTAGGCATTTACTACAGGCCGCCTGTGCAAGCTGAACATATGGATGAACTCTTTATGCATCAAATGGCCAAGTTCTCCAAAAAATATGACATAGTTGTCATGGGAGATTTCAACTATCCAGACATTTGTTGGGAATCTCTCTCAGGCAAAACTAACAGGTCAAGGAAATTCTTATCCTCTCTTGCTGACAACTTTATCTTCCAAAAGGTAGGGGAGAAAACAAGGGGAACTGCTACCTTGGATCTAATCCTTATAAACAAGGAGGAAATGGTCGAGGAGGTAAAAGTGGCTGGGACCCTAGGAGGTAGCGACCATGCTATTTTAGAATTTTGGATAACTAGAGGAGGAAGACCTGTGAAGACTCAGACGTCTAGGTTAGATTTAAGAAAGGCAGATTTTAAGGGATTCAGAAAGAGAATTGGAGGGATCCAGTGGCTGGATATCCTTAAAGACAAAAATGTCCAGGAAGGATGGGAAATCTTGAAAAATGAAATTCTCAAAGCACAATTGTTAACAATTCCAAAAAGAGGGAAGAATAGGAAGCATTTAAGGAAGTCAGGATAGATGAACACAGAACTTAAGCACATGCTAAAAAGGAAGAAAGAAATGTTTATAAAATGGAAAGAGGGAGGCATATCTAAAGAAGAATATAATGCTGTCTGCAGAACCTGCAGGGCACAAATCAGATTAGCTAAAGCAGACAATGAATTGAGGCTTGCAAGAGATGTCAAAAGCAATAATAAAGGATTTTGGGGATATGTCAAAAGTAAAAGAAAAGTCAAAGATGCTATAGGATTTTTACAGGATGAAAATGATGAAATGGTAAGACAGGATGTTGAGAACGCCGAACTTTTAAATTCCTATTTTGCATCTGTTTTCTCTCAGAAAGGAAATGTAACATCAACTGTTCTTCACTGTCCTATTAAGGGAATAGACAAATCCAGGATATCTATAAACAGAAAGATAGTGAGGAAACACTTAGCTAACCTAAATGAATTCAAGTCTCCAGGTCCAGATGAATTACACCCCAGAGTACTGAAGGAGATAGCAGAAGAAATTTTTGAACCCGTCTCCATAATCTTTGAAAATTCTTGGAGAACAGGAGAAGTCCCAGAAGACTGGAGAAGAGCAAATGTTGTTCCTATCTTCAAAAAGGGCAAGAAGGTGGACCCAGGCAACTATAGGCCGGTGAGTCTGACTTCTATACCAGGAAAGATCTTTGAACAAATTATTAAACAACATGTATGTCAGTACCTGGATAAGAATGAAGTGATTAAACAGAGTCAGCATGGGTTTGTAACTAATAAGTCATGTCAGACTAACTTAATTTCCTTCTATGACGGAATCACTGATTGGGTGGATCAAGGAAATGCTGTAGATATAGTATATCTTGACTTCCGCAAAGCATTTGACAAAGTATCTCATACAATCCTTATAGAAAAAATGGCTAAGTATGGAATGGACAAGGCAACTGTTAGGTGGATTCATAACTGGCTTAGTGATCGGACCCAAAGAGTGGTCGTAAATGGCTGCACATCCAGTTGGAAGAATGTCCTAAGTGGGGTACCACAGGGCTCTGTCCTGGGCCCTGTATTGTGCAACATCTTTATCAACGATTTAGATGAAGGAATTGAGGGTAAACTAATTAAATTTGCTGATGACACAAAGCTAGGAGGGATAGCTAATACTAGAGAAGAGAGAGAGAGGATTCAAAAAGATATAAATAAACTGGAGAAGTGGGCAGCAACTAATAGAATGGTTTTTAACAGGGAAAAATGCAAAGTACTACATCTGGGCAATAAAAATGAAAAAAGCATATACAGAATGGGAGGAATAGGCCTAAGCAACAGCACATGTGAAAAAGATTTGGGTATACTAATAGATCACAGACTGAATATGAGTCAACAGTGTGATGCAGCAGCAAAAAAGGCAAATGCAATTCTAGGATGTATTAACAGAAGCATACAGTCTAGATCACGTGAAGTCATTATTTCCCTCTACTCCTCTTTGGTCAGACCTCATCTGGAATATTGTGTCCAGTTTTGGGCACCACATTTTAAAAAAGACATCAACAAACTGGAGCAAGTTCAGAAAAGAGCAACCAGAATGGTGACCGGTCTGCAAGCCCTGTCTTATGAGGAAAGGTTGCAGGATTTGGGATTGTTTAGTTTGCAAAAGCGAAGACTGAGAGGAGACTTAATAGCTGTCTACAAATATCTAAAGGGCTGTCACATTGTAGAAGGATCAACTTTATTCTCATTTGCACAAGGAAAGACTAGAAGCAATGGGATGAAACTGAATGGGAGGAGACACAGATTAGATGTTAGAAAAAACTTTTTGACAGTTAGAGTGATCAATGAGTGGAACAAGCTGCCACGAGAAGTGGTGAGTTCTCCTTCAATGGAAGTCTTCAAACAGAGGCTGGACAGACATCTGACTGGGATGATTTAGCGAATCCTGCTTTGAGCAGGGGGTTGGACCAGATGGCCCAGGAGGTCCCTTCCAACTCTACGATTCTATGATTCTATGATTGACTTTATGAACATTATTAACAAACAATTGGTAAAAATTAATTCTAATAATATAGTGGGTAGACACACAAATGGACCTGAGAAAACAGGATCAGTAATACCCAATTAATGAGCTAATGATCAAAGTAAATAAAAAAAGCAAAAAAAAAAAAAAAAAAATGAAATACTTATACAAAAAGGCATTATCTGGTACAATTGGTGCTTATATGGTTCAATGTATATGAAAACAGTTATTTTCCAATCAATGTGTGGATAATAGATTAATCCTAACGTTCAAAATGATCTAAAAAGCATCTATAAAATTTCAAGACATTATATCCATAATATACAGTGGGGCAAAAAAGTATTTAGTCAGTCAGCAATAGTGCAAGTTCCACCACTTAAAAAGATGAGAGGCGTCTGTAATTTACATCATAGGTAGACCTCAACTATGGGAGACAAACTGAGAAAAAAAAATCCAGAAAATCACATTGTCTGTTTTTTTTTTATTTTATTTGCATATTATGGTGGAAAATAAGTATTTGGTCAGAAACAAGCAATCAAGATTACACCGCAATGTGACTGGGCCTGAGACAATAGTTCAGCGTCCTCCAATCTACAGTGAGCTTCAAATTCTCACCAATACTATATACAGCTTCTGTCTTATCATACACCAGCCAATATCTGCCTGTCACATTGCGGTGTAATCTCTACTGGGCCTGAGACAATAATTCAACGTCCTCCAATCTACAGTGAGATTCAAATTCTCACCAATACTATATACAGCTTCTGCCTTCTCATACACCAGGCAATTTCTTCCTGTCACATTGCGGTGTAATCTCTACTGGGCCTGAGACCATAGTTCAGAGTCCTCCAATCTACAGTGAGATTCAAATTCTCACCAATACTCTATAGACCCTTTACCTTGTTTTACAGTACCATATAGCTGTTGCTATTTTGGGTACCTTTTTAAAAAAAAAATGAAGAAGTATGGTGGAAGAGGCCGTGGAAGTGGGCGGGGGTTGCCAGCTGGTCCTGATGGTGGTGTTGGTGGTGGTGCTTCTGCTGGTTGTGGCAAAAGCACAATAGCACCTAAGGCAGGAGGTGGTGAGCTGGCATCATTGTCTGGCTCCACAAGGCCTCGTAGGCTCCCTTTTCTGGGAGTAGGTAAACCGCTTTTAAAGCCAGAGCTTCAGGAACAAGTTTTGGCTTACATTGCTGACACAGCCTCCAGCTCTTTCGCCTCCTCTTCTGAAGTTTCAAAAAATAAAAGCACTGCGTCGTCAGTGGATGCTCCTGGTCAGGAACAACACCTTTCCTTGTGTCCTTCACCCCTACCAAAAGTGATGGATGCGGCAGGCCGATTACTGCATGGAGCTCTTTTCTCATACCATGCCTGGGTTATCAAGTCAAATCGTAAATTCCCCAGTCCAAGATGAATCTGACATGGAGTGCACTGATGCACAGCCACTGCTAGATTTATCTGCTGGTACATTCACTCAGAGCACTACATTGTCCTCGCAGTGTACTGAGCCAGAATCTGACCCTGATGAAACTCAGGTGCCCCTTCCCGCATACTATACCACCATACACGGTGACACAGAGGAAGGTGCACATGAAATTGAAGAGGAGGTGATGGATGACCCAGTTGTTGACCCAGATTGGCATCCATTGGGGGAAGAGGGTGCCGCTGCCAATAGCTCAGAAGAGGAGGAGCATCCGCAGCAGGCATCGACATCACAACAGCTGTTATCTGGCAGGCCCGGAGCAGTCCAAAAACGGGTTACAAAAACCAAAAGAGTTGCAGGATAGCTTGGCCAGACGGTCAAAATAGCACAGCGTGCAAGGCCTCAAAATGTCTTACATAGTAGGAAGAGTGCAGTGTGGCACTTTTTTGAACAAAATCCTAATGATCAGGCAAAGGTTATCTGTAAGAAGTGCGCAAAGACCTTTAGCCGAGGGAAAAATCTGAGAAATTTGAATACCAGTTGCATGCTTAGACATTTAACCACCATGCACTTGCAAGGGTGGACGGACTACCAAACCTCACGTACCACATGTGCAACTGCTCCCAAAGAAGGTAGTCAGCAACGCTACATTGTTTCCCCCACTGTAAGCCCACCGGTTAGCACACCACCAGCAGCAAATGTTGAGGTGTCGTCGCAAGGCCAAAGCAGTCAGGGAATCACAATGTTATATCAACGAAACTCTGAATCTAGGCCATCAAAAAGAACAACTCCATCACCATCATCAACCCTCTCTCAGTCCGCCATGTCCACCACTAGTTCCACCATATGCAGCTCTCAAGTCCAGCTGACCTTACCAGAGACTATGAGTAGGACAAGAAAGTACTCATCCTCTCTTCCACGTACACTGGGTTTGAACACCTACAGTACATTGCCAAACTAATCTCGTTAGAGATGATGCCCTACCGGTTGGTTGAAAGCGCAGCTTTCCGCGAACTCATGGCCTACGCACTACCACACTATGACCTACCCAGTCGCCACTTCTTTTCTCGCAAAGCCATCCCAGCCCTCCACCTTCATGTGAAAGACCGCATTGTCCATGCACTCAAGCAATCAGTGAGTGGAAAGGTGCACCTCACAACTGATGCATGGTCCAGTCGGCATGGCCAGGGCCGCTACGTGTCCATCACTGCGCACTGGGTTAATGTGGTGGATGCAGGGTCCACAGGGGACAGCGGTGGTGGGACAGTGCTGCCTAGCCCACGGTATAGGAAACAGTTGGCTGTAGGCGTTCGACCCTCCTCCTCCTCCTCCAGAAGCGAAAGCTCGTCCACAGAGCGCAGTCGCACAAGCACTCCATCCGCAGCTTCTAGTGTTGCACACAAGGTGTCCCCCTATCGATCTGCTAGTGGAAAGCGTCAGCAGGCTGTGTTGTAGATGATGTGTTTGGGCGACAGACACACCACGGTCTTACTGGCCGACTACTTTCAGCGACAAACTGAGTCATGGCTGGGCAGTCTACATCTTGAGGCAGGCAAGGTAGTTAGTGATAACGGCCGGAATTTTGTGGCAGCCATAGCTGTTGTGAGTTCATTTTCTGGTCAACCAGTCAGGCTCCCTCTGGTGGTAACAGGAGGTAGTGAGGCTGATTTAATCAGTAGAGATCTGTCACCTGATAATGAGGATGACGATTGGACCTCAGGAGTCTCAGATAGGATTTAAGACAGCCGACGCCCTACTGTGGTGCTGGTGATTCCTTCTGCTTGTCAGGTCTTGGTTCTCAGCTCTGTTCCAGTCAGCTCAAGCTAAGTTTCTCTGCTAATGGTCACATTTGATTTTGTTATTCTATTCAGTTTTTTGTGTGGTCAGCCAGCCCCGGCGTGGGCTGTGCTGAATTTCCACTCTTATTTATCTGTATTTGCCAATTTGCTTTTTGTCCCTTATTAGATTGGCCTCTTTTTGCAATGTCTCAGAATATTTCAGAGTGCTGATATAGTGGGAGAAGTCTAGTGACTTCAGGGTTAACTTTGTTATCAGAAGTGTTGGACATTATTTTGTAGGGTTTTGGGCAGATTGCAGACAGTGTCTTTCCTTTCCTCTCCTTTCTAGTTAGTCTGGGCCCCATCGTTTGCTCAGCCTATTTTCCTACCTGTGTTTGTGTTTTCATCTTGTTTCACCGTCAATACATGTGTGGGGACTGTCTATTCCTTTGGGGTCTGCTCTGGGGCAGTTAGTTTTCCATTTACTTGGTTTAGCCTTATTTAGTCCTCCGGCCATGACGAGGCGTCTAGGTTCATCGTAGACACGCTCCACGGCTGCTGCTAGTTGTGTGGTAGGATCAGGGATCTGCAATCTGCATAGTTACCAACCTCTGTATTTTTCTGGGCTTAGCATGTTTAGGTTTTTTCCTCCTCGGTGACCCATTCATATCAGAATCACCAGCCATACCGCAGATTCTAGGGTACTCAAAAGCAGGAAAAAGTTGATAAAAAAAAAAGTGTCAGAATTTTTTTTTATATATAAATTTTTTCCTCTTTTTCTCTGGGGCCGTAGGAGGATTTTTTTTTCCCTAATGGAGATTAAGCAATTGTCTGATCGTGTGGAGCAACTTGCTGCTGAATGCAGGGAATTTACAACTACCTCATTCAGTCACATGCTGCTGAACCTAAGATCCCTGCTCCTGATGTGTTTTCTGGGGATCGGTCTAAATTTAAGAATTTTAAGAATAATTGTAAATTATTTCTTGCCTTGAAGCCTAACTCATTGGGAGCTCTGCGCAGCAGGTTAAAATTGTCATCTCCTTGCTGCGCGGCAATCCCCAGGATTGGGCTTTTTCTCTGACACCTGAAAATCCTATTCTGACTAATGTGGATGCATTTTTTCAAGCCTTGGGTTTGCTGTATGATGAACCTAATGCTTTTGATCAAGCTGAGAGAACCCTGTTGACATTAAACCAGCGTAAGGATTCTGCAGAGTTATACTGTCAAAAATTCCGAAAGTGGGCGGTCCTTACAACATGGAATGATAGTGCTTTGGCAGCTCTCTTTCGGAAGGGTTTATCAGAGACCGTAAAAGATGTGATGGTGGGATTTCCTGTTCCCTCTGGTCTGGACGATTCCATGTCATTAGCCATTCAAGTTGATCGGCGTTTACGTGAACGTAAAACTACACGGGAGGCGCTGCCACCTTTTGAACAAACGTCTGAACCTATGCAATGTGATGGGGTTTTGTCTAGGGCGCAACGTCAGGAGTTTAGAAGCCGTAATAAGCTGTGTTTTTTCTGTGGAGATGCCTCTCATACTATTTCTGTCTGCCCTAAACGAGAGAAACGTTTTGCACACACATTTGCTGTGGGCAGTGTACAACCTAAGTTCCTTTTGGCAATTACTCTGATCTGCTCCTTATCCACGTTTTCCACTAAGGCTTTTGTGGATTCAGGAGCAGCGTTGAATCTGATGGATTTGGACTTTGCTAAACGTTGTGGTTTTTTCATGTCACCTCTGCGGACGCCTATTCCTTTGAGGGGTATTGATGCTACTCCTTTGGCGGAGAATAAACCTCAGTTTTGGACCCAGGTGATAATGCGAGTTACCCCAGACCACCAAGAAACTTGTAAATTTTTGGTGCTGCATAATTTGCATGATACTATTGTTCTGGGTTTTCCCTGGTTGCAAACTCATAATCCAGTTTTGGATTGGAAATCTGGGTCTGTGGTGAGTTGGGGTTGTCAGTGTTTTCTTAGGGACGCTCCTGTTTTCTCCACCTCTCCTCAGTCTCATGATATTCCTGATTATCTGGCCGATTTTTCTGATGTATTTAGTGAGAGTAAGTCTGCATCTTTGCCTCCTCATAGGAGTTATGACTGTGCAATTGAGTTGATGCCTGGGTGTAAATATCCCAAGGGTCGGCTTTTCAACTTATCATTACCCAAACATGATGCTATGCGATCCTATATTAAGGAGTCGTGGGAGAAGGGTCATATTAGACCATCCTCGTCACCTTTAGGTGCTGGGTTTTTTTGTGGCCAAGAAAGATGGTTCATTAAGACCGTGTATTGATTATCGTTCCCTTATCAAGATGACGGTTAAATATCAGTACCCGTTACCTCTGATGTCTGATTTATTCTCCAGAGTTAAGAGTGCCTGCTGGTTTACTAAGCTTGACCTCAAGGGGGCGTATAATCTTATTCACATCAAGCACGGGGCTGAATGGAAGATGGCGTTTAATACTCCAGAGGGACATTTTGAGTACCTGGTGATGCCTTTTGGGCTCACTAATGCCCCTTCTGTCTTCCAGTCCTTTATGAATGATATTTTCCGTGACTTTGTGGATACATTTTTGATCATCTATCTGGATGATATTTTGATCTTTTCTAGTGATTGGGATTCTCATGTGGAACACGTCCGGACTGTGTTTCGGATTTTGAGGGAGAATTCCCAGTGTGTTAAGGGATCGAAATGCCTCTTTGGTGTACAGAGGATTTCATTTTTGGGATTTATCTTGTCTGCATCGACTATTGAAATGGACCCGGCCAAGGTACAAGCCATTTCTGATTGGGTTCAGCCTACTTCTTTGAAGGCCTTCCAGAAGTTTTTGGGTTTTGCTAATTTCTATCGTAAATTTATAGGTAATTTTTCTGGTATTGTCAAACCACTGACTGATCTGACCAAGAAGGGCGCTGATGTGCTGAATTGGTCTCCTGAGGCTGTCTCAGCATTTCAGGAGCTTAAGCGGAGATTTACTTAAGCTCCGGTTTTATGGCAACCTGATGTCTCACTTCCATTTCAGGTGGAGGTAGATGCTTCTGAGATTGGTGCAGGAGCTGTTTTGTCCCAAAAAGACCCTGTGACTTCTAAGATGAATCCCTGTGCCTTCTCTTCTCGAAAGTTCTCCCCATCTGAACGCAACTCTGACATGGGGAATCGGGAATTGTTGGCCATGAAATGGGCATTTGACGAGTGGAGACATTGGTTGGAGGGAGCTAGACATCAAGTTGTGGTCCTCACCGATCACAAGAATTTGATTTATCTGGAGTCGGCCAAACGCTTGAATCCTAGACAGGCTAGATGGGCCTTATTTTTCACGCGTTTTAATTTTGTGGTCTCTTTTCTTCCGGGCACTAAGAATGTTAAGGCAGGCGCCCTTTCTAGGAGTTTCTTTGCTGATTCTCTTAATGGGACCGAGCCTACTACCATCCTAGGTGAGGGGGTAGTTCTTTCTGCCATTTCGCCCGATTTGAGACGCGCCCTGGAGGAATTTCAGGAGGATAAACCTGAGCATTGCCCTATGGGAAAATTGTATGTTCCTAACCAGTGGAGAAAGAGAGTGATGTCTGAAATTCATTGCTCCGCATTGGCTGGTCATCCAGGTATTTTTGGTACCAGAGATTTGGTGAGTTGGTCTTTTTGGTGGCCTGCCTTATCTCGTGATGTCAGGAATTTTGTACAGTCCTGTGGGACTTGTTCTCGGTCTAAACCCTGTTCTCGTTCTAGAGGGTTGCTGATGCCCCTGCCGGTGCCCAAGAGGCCATGGACCCATATCTCAATGGATTTTATTTCTGATCTTCCTGTCTCTCAGAGGATGACTGTTATCTGGGTGACATGTGATAGATTTTCGAAGATGGTCCATCTTGTACCACTCCCAAAGTTGCCATCTTCGGCTGAGTTGGTGT
Source organism: Dendrobates tinctorius (assembly GCF_039654945.1). Classification (NCBI taxonomy): domain Eukaryota; kingdom Metazoa; phylum Chordata; class Amphibia; order Anura; family Dendrobatidae; genus Dendrobates; species Dendrobates tinctorius. Next base: position 25,531,588 of record NW_027361705.1, read on the forward strand.
CCTTGTTTTTACAACAGGTGGATCGGTTACATGGGATTCCTGAGAACATTGTGTCGACAGAGGAGTTCAGTTTGTTTCCAGATTCTGGAAAGCCTTTTGTTCCAGTCTGGGAATTCAGTTATCCTTCTCCTCCGCGTTTCATCCCCAGACCAATGGACAGACTGAGAGAACAAACCAGACCTTGGAGTCTTATTTAAGATGTTTTATATCTGCTGATTAGGATGATTGGGTCTCATTTTTGCCCTTGGCCGAATTCGCGCTGAACAATAGAGCTAGTTCTGCCACTTTGATGTCACCCTTTTTCTGTAATTTAGGGTTTCATCCTCGATTCTCTTCAGGGCAAATGGAATCTTCGTCCTGCCCAGGTGTGGACACTATGGTTGAGAGAATGCAGCAGATATGGGACCAAGTGGTGGATAAGTTGTCACTCTCTCAGGAAAAGGCCCAGCAATTTTCCAACCGGCATAGGACCATTGGTCCCCGGTTTAGAGTGGGTGATATGGTTTGGTTGTCGTCTAGGAATATTCCTATGAAGGTTGCATCTCCAAAATTTAAGCCAAGATTTATTGGACCTTATAAGATTTTGGAGATTCTTAATCCTGTTTCTTTTCGATTGGCTCTTCCAGTTACGTTCAAGATTCATAACGTATTTCACAAATCTCTGTTGAAGAGGTTTGTTGAGCCAGTGGTTCCTATGGCAGCACCTCCTGACCATGTGTTGGTTGAAGGCAATGTGGAATATGAGGTAGAGAAAACATTGGATTCTTGTTTGGTTAGACGGAGACTCCAGTATTTGGTCAAATGGAAGAGGTATGGCCAGGAGGATAATTCTTGGGTCTCTGCCTCTGATATTCATGCCAATAGATTGGTTCGTGCTTTTCACCGGGCCCATCCTGATCGGCCTGGTGGCGCGGATGAGGGTTCGGTGACCCCTCCTCAAGGGGGGGGTTCTGTTGCGAGTTCATTTTCTGGTCTACCAGTCAGGCTCCCTCTGGTGGTAACAGGAGGTAGTGAGGCTGATTTAGTCAGTAGAGATCTGCCACCTGATAATGAGGATGACGATTGGACCTCAGGAATCTCAGATTGGATTTAAGACAGCCGACTCCCTACTCTGGTGCTTATGATCCCTTCTGCTTGTCAGGTCTTGGTTCTCAGCTCTGTTCCTGTCAGCTCAAGCTAAGTTTCTCTGCTAATGGTCACACTTGATTTTGCTGTTCTATTCAGTTTTTTGTGTGGTCATGCAGCCCCGGCTTGGGTTGTGCTGAATTTCCACTCTTATTTATCTGTGTTTGCCAATTTGCTTTTTGTCCCTTATTAGATTGGCCTCTTTTTGATCTGTCTCAGAATATTTCAGAGTGTTGATATAGTGGGAGAAGTCTAGTGACTTCAGGGTTAATTTTGTTATCAGAAGTGTTGGACATTGTTTTGTAGGGTTTTGGGCAGATTGCAGACAGTGTCTTTCCTTTCCTCTCCTTTCTAGTTAGTCTGGGCCCCATCGTTTGCTCAGCCTATTTTCCTACCTGTGTTTGTGTTTTCATCTTGTTTCACTGTCAATACATGTGTGGGGGCTGTCTATTCCTTTGGGGTCTGCTCTGGGGCAGTTAGTTTTCCCTTTTTTTGCTTTAGGCTTATTCAGTCCTCTGGCCGTGACGAGGCGTCTAGGTTCATCGTAGGCACGCTCCACGGCTGCTGCTAGTTGTGTGGTAGGATCAGGGATCTGCAATCTGCATAGTTACCAACCTCTCTGTTTTTTTCTGGGCTTAGCATGTTTAGGTTTTTTCCTCCTCGGTGACCCATTCATAACACATAGCCCTTTCAAAACTCAGACACATACCTTGCTTGGCTCACACCTTGAACCTGGTGGTGCAGTGCTTCCTCAATAATTATCCGGAGTTAACAGGCCTGCTCCATAAGGTTCGAAGACTGTGCTCGCACATACGCCGGTCGCCGGTACACTCCAGTCGTATGCAGAAGCTGCAGCGATTGCTCCACCTTCCCAAGCACCGCCTAATTATTGACGTTGCAACAAGGTGGAACTCCACCCTGCACATGGTTGAACGGCTGTGCGAACAGAGGCAGGCCGTAATGCATTTGTGGAAGGATACACGGGCAGGCACTTTGAGAGCAGACATGGAGTGGACAGGTGTGCAGTGGTCGAAGCTGAAAGACCCCTGTAAAGTCCTTCAGTGTTTTGAGGAATGCACACGGCTGGTAAGCGCAGACGATGCCATCATAAGCCTGAGCATCCCACTTATGCATTTGCTCATGCAAACTTTGACGCACATTAAGGAGAAGGCGTCTGCAGCTGAGGTAGATGAGGAGGAAGAGGAGGAGGGAAGCCTTGATGACAGTCAGCCATTGTGTGCCGGGACCTCTCCTGGACGAGGTGGAGGAAGAAGAGGAAGAGGATGATGATGGGGATGATTATTTAGGGGAGGAGGATGCTTCTCGTGGGGCAAGAGAAAATGTTGGCGTGGCAAGGTCTGGTGTTATGAATGAGTCACCGAAGAAGGAAAAAACAAAAATACAAGCTAAGTCCAGAAAACCGGAGATGTTGGTAGCTATCGGATTGCAGACCCTTGATCCTATCCACAACAACTAACAGTAGCCGTGGGGGGTTCCTACGATGCCCTAGACCCCTCGATCACAGCCGGAGAACTAAATAGGCCTAAAAAAAGAAAGGGGAAATCTAATCTGCCCCAGAGCAGACCCCAAAGCAATAGGCAGCCCCCAACATATAATGACGGTGAAGCAAGATGAAAACACTAACACAGATAGAAAGATAGGTTGAGCAAACGATGGGGCCAAAGCTAACTAAAAAGGACAGGATAGAAAAGCTGCTGTCTGCAATCCGCAAAAAACCCTACCAAAAAATGTCCCAACCGTCTGATAGAAAAAACAGGCCCTGAAGTCGCTAGGACTTCAAAAAGACTATATCAGCACTCAGGTAAATTCTGAAGACAGAGCAAAGAGACAAACTGATCAGAGACAAAAAATGGAACTCAGCACACCCCCGACCGGGGATGGCTGAACTCCAAAAAAACAACGTAAACAAAACAAAACTAATAAGTTCAATAGCAGAGCAAAAACTTATCTTTGGGAAACAGGAATCAGACTGGTCTCCAAGAATCCAGCAGAGAAATCACCAGTGACTCAGAAGGGCGTCGGCTGCCTTATATCCAGTCAGCAGTTCCTGTTACCCAGTCATCATCTACCAGATCAGGTATTTGGTAATCAGCCTCACTACCTTCCTTCAACAGAAGAGGGAGTTCATCAGACATCGACGGTGAAGGGGAAAATGAGCTCACAACAGTCTGGTACAGGGTTTGTGCGTGACTGGAGGGATGTGGATTTGTCAGAAAGTGCTCCTCCACCCAGCACTCGCAGTGCATCATTGACAACGGGAACATTGGCCCACATGTCAGATTATGCCTTGCAGATCCTAAAATGGGACCCCCGCATTGCCAAAATGATGAACGATGACGACTACTGGTTGACCAGCATCCTGGATCCACGCTATAAAGGCAAATTCCAATACATAATGCCACAGGAGAACCTTGACCTAATATTGGCTAACAAACAAGCAACTCTGGTAAACCGGTTGGTTGAGGCATTCCCAGCACACAGCAGCGGTGATGGTTCTCACACGAGCCATAGGGGCCGGGGGCAGCTTGGAAGAGGTGTTCGTGGTACACACATCAGAAGTGGAGTTGGAGACAGGGGTTTCATGACCATGTTGTGGACTGATTCTTCAAGTCCCGCTCACACGACTTGTAATACTGCATCGATTGAAAGTGACAGGAGACAGCAGTTGTCAACTATGGTTACAAACTACTTCTCGTCCCATATCGATGTTCTCCCTCGCAGGTCATTCCCATTTGAGTATTGGGCTGCTAAACTGGACACCTGGCCTGAATTGGCACAATATGCCTTACAGGAGCTCGCTTGCCCAGCTGCAAGTGTGCTATCAGAAAGATTCTTTAGTGCAGCTGGATCAATCCTGACAGAAAAAAGGACCCGTCTGTCGACCCAAAATGCGGATGATCTAACCTTCATTAAAATGAACCATGCAAGGGTTTCCAAGGATTTTGTCCCACCTTACCCTGATGACACATAGGTTGCCAGAAAAATGGCTTGCTTTGGTACTGCTCTTCCTCGGACTTGACCAATTTCGCCTTTAGCAGCAGCTGAATGTCCCAGATCAACATATGCCATTTTGTAAACCTCCCTAATTGGGCTGCCCCCCCCCATGGCCGGGGTCACCACCTAGCGCACACAACCGTGCGAGTGCCGTTGCCCTGGACAGGTGGGTAGGCCGACTCTTGGGTGTGGGCACTGGCACAGGGTCCCTCATAGTGCAATCAAGTGTCTCTGACGGTGGGGGTGCACACCCGCCGTCAGACACACCACCGTACTATGAGGGGCCCAGTGCCAGTACCGACACCCACGAGTGTGCCCCCCTTGCTTGGGCAGGGCCACTGCATTTGCAAGGTTTACCTCTCCCTGCTCCTCCGCTGTGTAGTCTGGGCTGTCAAATCCTTCACTGGGACTGCCACTACAAATTTGTTGAACTGATAGATGATGGTTAAGACGTAGCTATGCCCTGTCCCACTCGCCGGGCTCTAGCTTCAGATGATCAATGGCTTCCATTTCTTATGGATGTCGACTCACAATGACATGCAGTGGTGGTTTATCATCAGCTTTCACAGTTTTCCTACTCACAGACGTGTGACATTCTGGCGCACATTTATAAATGTGCCCTCTCATGCCAATCCCATAGAATTGCCTACGGCCTGTGGCTTCTGTCTTTTGCACTCCAAAGTTACGTGACAGATCATGATAGGCAGTGAGCACCATGTTTACATCTCTCCCTGTGATAAAAATTTGATGGAGATGAGTAACGCTGATGGGATCAACGGTACTGCGATACAGCAACACTTTCTTCACAAAGTTATGTTTTCGCTGTCTCCACACACAAATTAAATGAGGGTCAGCATCGCCTCTGAGAATTGTGACGGAAGTTTTTCCCGTGATTATTAATTCCTAGATTTCTGCAATCACTAGACTTTATGTCAGTAATTGTATGCATCTCATTTCCTATTGCGGAGAGGCTGGACTGTCTTACTGAGACAGAAATATATATGAAGATTTAAAAATACCACCAAAAGTGTATACTGGTGTACGCTTCAAAAACATTTCATTTTTTCTACTTTTTAGATTGTTGTCTAATCCATAATGAGAACACGGAGATTTTAAATGTTTAACCCCTTTCTGCCATTAGACGTACTATCCCGTCCATGTGCCCTGGGACTTAATTCCCAAGGAAGGGATAGTACGTCTAATGCGATCAGCGGCGCCCACGTGGTGAGCGCCGCTGATCGCGGCCGGGTGTCAGCTGATTATCACAGCTGACACCAGGCACAATGTGTCAGGGGTGGTCACGGACCACCCCCGACACGTTAACCCCTTGTACACCACGATCAAACGCGATCGCGGTGTACCGGGGGTTAAAGGGAAGCATCGGTAGGGAGGGGGCTCCCTCCGTGCTTCCCTGAGCCCCCCACGGCAGCGCAATGTGCAGCGCTGCTGCGGGGGGGCTCCTTCCCTACAGGCCCCCGGATCCAAGATGGCGACGGGGACCTTCGGGGGCCTGTAGGGAGCTGGCTTCCTCACTGCCTGCAAAGCGCAGGCATGATGAAGTCTGTTTCAATGCCTGTGACAGATCGGCGATCTGTCACAGGACAGTGATGTCCCACCTGGGACTATGTAATAAAGTGAAAAAAAAAAAGGGTAAAAATAATTTTTTAAAAATCGCTAAATAAATTAGTAAAAAAAAATATATATTCCCCAATAAATTCATTTTTTGAAAATAAAAAAAAAAACAATAAAAGTACACATATTTGGTATCATCGCGTCCGTAGCGACCCGCCCTATAAAACTGTCCCATTAGTTTACCCCTTTAGTGAACCCCTTAAAAAATAAAAATAAAAAACGAAGCAAAAAATAATGATTTATTATCATACCGCCGAACAAAAAGTGCAATAACGCGCGATCAAAAAAACGCATATAAATATCCATTGTACCGCTGAAAACGTCAGCTTGTCCAGCAAAAGACGAGCCACCATACAGCATCACCCACAAAAAAATAAAAAAGTTATAGCTCGCAGAATAAAGCGATGCAAAAATAATTATTTTTTTATATAAAATTGTTTTCATTGCAAAAAACCGACAAAACATAAAAAAACTACCTAAATGAGGTATCGCTGTAACCGTACCGACCCAAAGAATAAAACCGCTTTATCAATTTTACCGCACGCAGAACGGTGTAAGCGCACCCCCCCAAAAAGAAATTCATGAAACGCTGGTTTTTGTTCATTCTGCGTCCCAAAAATCGGAATAAAAACGATCATAAAATGTCACGTGCCCGAAAATGATATTAATAAAAACACCAACTCATCCCGCAAAAAATAAGACCTGACTTGACTCGGTGGGTCAAAATACGGAAAAATTATAGCTCTCAATATGTGGTGATGCAAAAACTATTTTTACAATAAAAAGCGTCTTTTAGCGTGTGACAGCCGCCAAACATAAAAACCTCCATAAATAGTAAATCAAACCCCCCGTTATCACCCCTTTAGTTAGGGAAAAATTATAAAATTAAAAGAAAATGTATTTATTTCCATTTTCCCATTAGGGTTAGGGTTAGGGCTAGGATTAGGGTTAGGGCTAGGTCTAGGGTTAGGGCTAGGGTTAGGGCTCAGATTAGGGTTAGGGGTGTGTTGGGGTTAGGGTTGGAGTTATAATTGGGGGGTTTCCACTGTTTGGGCACATCAGGTGCTCTCCAAATGCAACATGGCGTCTGATCTCAATTCTAGCCAATTCTGCGTTGAAAAAGTCAAATGGTGCTCCTTCCCTTCCAAGCTCTGCCATGCGCCCAAACAGTGTTTTACCCCCACATATAGGGTATCAATATACTCAGGACAAATTGCAAAACAACTTTTGGGGTCCAATTTCTCCTGTTACCCTTAGGAAAATAAAAAATTGGGGGCAAAATTATCATTTTTGTGGAAAAAAATGATTTTTTTATTTTCACGCCCAGGCGTTATAAATTTCTGTGAAGCACTTCGGGGTTCAAAGTGCTCACCACACATCTAGATAAGTTCCGTGGGGGGTCTAGTTTCCAATATGGGGTCACTTGTGGGGAGTTTCAATAGTTTAAGTACATCAGGGGCTCTCCAAGCGCACATGACACCCGCAGACCAATCCTTCAAAGTCTGCATTCCAAAACGTCACTACTTCCCTTCCGAGCCCCGACGTGTGCCCATACAGTAGTTTCCTCCCAAATATGAGGTATCAGCGTACTCAGGACAAATTGGACAACAATTTTTGGGGTCCAATTTCTCCTGTTACCCTTGGGAAAATAAAAAAATTGGAGACTAATTGATCACATTTGTGGAAAAAATACGATTTTTTTATTTTCATGCCTGGGCATTATAAACTTCTGTGAAGCCCTTGGGGGTTCAAAGTGCTCACCACACATCTAGATAAGTTCCTTAGGGGGTCTAGTTTCCAAAATGGGGTCACTTGTGGGGGGTTTCCACTGTTTAGGTACATCAGGGGCTCTCCAAAAGCAACATGACACCCGCAGACCATTCCATCAAAGTCTGCATTCCAAAACGTCACTACTTCCCTTCCGAGCCCCGACGTGTGCCCATACAGTAGTTTTCTCCCACATATGGGATGTCAGCGTACTCAGGACAAATTGGACAACCACTTTTGGGGTCCAATTTCTCCTGTTACCCTTGGGAAAATAAAAAAATGGGGACTAAAAGATGATGTTTGTTGAAAAAATACGATTTTTTTATTTTCACGTCCGGGCGTTATAAACTTCTGTGAAGCACTGGGGGGTTCAAAGTGATCACCACACATCTAGATAAGTTCCTTGGGGGGTCTAGTTTCCAAAATGGTGTCATTTGTGGGTGGTTTCTATTGTTTTGGTACATCAGGGGCTTTCTAAACGCGACATGGTGTCCGATCTCAATTCCAGCCAAAAACGTCAAATGGCGCTGCTTCCCTTCCGAGCTCTGCCATGCGCCCAAATAGTGGTTTACCCCCACATGTGGGGTATCAGGGCACTCAGGACAAATTTCACAATATCTTTTAGGGTCCTGTTACCCTTGGAAAAATAAGAATTGAGGGTGAAAAGATCATTTTTGTTGAAAAAATGTGATTTTTTAATTGTACGGCTGTATGTTATAAACTTCTGTGAAGCCCTTGGGGGTTCAAAGTTCTCACCACACATCTAGATAAGTTCCTTCAGGGGTCTAGTTTCCAAAATGGTGTCATTTGTGGGGGGTTTCCACTGTTTTGGTACATCAGGGGTTTTCCAATCGCGACATGGTGTCCGATCTCAATTCCAGCCAAAAACGTCAAATGGCGCTGCTTCCCTTCCGAGCTCTGCCATGCGCCCAAATAGTCATCTACACCCACATATGGGGTATCAGCGTACTCAGGACAAATTGCTCAATAACTTTTAGGGTCCTGTTACCCTTGGAAAAATAAAAATTGGGGGTTAAAAGATCATTTTTGTGGAAAAAATATGATTTTTTAATTGTACCGCTGTACGTTATGAACCTGTGAAGCCCTTGTGGGTTCAAAGTTCTCACCTCATATCTAGATAAGTTCCATGGGGGGTTTAGTTTCCAAAATGGGGTCACTTGGGGGGGGGGTTCCACTGTTTAGGTACATCAGGGGCTCTCCAAACGCGACATGGCGTCCGATCTGAATTCCAGCCAATTTTGCATTGAAAAAGCCAAACGGCGCTCCTTCCCTGCTGAGGTCTGCCATGCGCCAAAACAGTGGTTCCCCCCCACATATCAGGTATCAGCGTACTCAGGACAAATTGCACAATAACTTTTGCAGTCCAATTTCTCCTGTTACCCTTGGTAAAATAAAAAAATTGAACCTGAAGTATTTTTTTAGTGTAAAAAAGTTAAATGTTCATTTTTTTTTTAAATATTCAAAAAATTCCTGTGACACACCTAAAGGGTTAATAAACTTCTTGAATGTGGTTTTGAGCACCTTAAGGGGTGCAGTTTTTAAAATGGTGTCACTTTTGGGTATTTTCTATAATATAGACCCCTCAAAGTGGCTTCAAATGTGATGTGGTCCGTAAAAATAAAATGGTGTTGCAAAAATGAGAAATCGCTGGTCAATTTTTAACCCTTATAACTTCCTAACAAAAAAAAATTTTGGTTCCAAAATTGTGCTGATGTAAAGTAAACATGTGGGAAATGTTACAATAGAGATAGGGAGGGCACCACCAACAATAGATAGGGGATACACCAATGGTCAATATAAGAAGCCAAAAAGTCATGAGAGACAAAGCTACTGACCAAAAACTGGGATCACCACAATAAATCACAAGAAATATCAAATTTTTATTAAGTGTCAGACAGACCAAAACATGATTAAAAACATTTAAAAGTCATTAAATGACAATACACCCAAAAAGGTTAATAATATAACCTATAAAGGTACCCCTATAACTAATGGTACAGGTATAATGAAGACAAATAGTTGGTCCATAAAAACAATGATACCATCATATGATTCAGACAATATAGATGTAATACAGAAACATGCATGGAAAAAGTGGACACAATAAGAACCCAATAGCAGACTGCTATATACAATATATCATAAATCAAACTGCCCTAAATTGTAAGAGAAGGACATAGTCTAGAAACGAGAGAAATATCTCGAGATACATCTAAGCCCTGAAAAATGGTATACAGAGCCACATGGCCATGCTCCAAAATAGCACATAACCTGTGCACTTAAATACATAGCAGCCGTACCATACCAGGTGGAAAATGCCCGATAGGGCGGTTTCAGTGATCTCCTTCCGCCGGAAGGGACACCATGGCACGGTGTACCTGTTGTGCGGATGCGCCGCCCCACTTTAGATATGGCGATCTGAGTGACCTTCTTCCGCCAGAAGGGACCCCGGGAGAGTCTGAAACGCAGGCGCGGTGTCTTGTTTCTGATGTGGGTGACCTTCTTCCGCCGGATGTCACATTCGAAATGCAAACTCGTGTTTACTGATTATTGAGCTCCGCCTCTCTACACGCTACCATGCAGATACATACCGCAGCTGTTTCTCATTGTGTATTATGAGCATTATATATATTGTATGTTGGTCAGACCAGTCTTCCAGCCCCTGACGAAGCTACCTCTGTGGTAGCGACACGCGTCGGGCATTTTCCACAGGCTCCCCCTAACTTTGGTATGGTACGGCTGCTGTGTATTTAAGTGCACAGGTTATGTGCTATTTTGGAGCATGGCCATGTGGCTCTGTATACCATTTTTCAGGGCTTAGATGTATCTCGAGATATTTCTCTCATTTCTAGACTATGTCCTTCTCTTACAATTTAGGGCAGTTTGATTTATGTTATGATATATTGTATATAGCAGTCTGCTATTGGGTTCTTATTGTGTCCACTTTTTCCATGTATGTTTCTGTATTACATCTATATTGTCTAAATCATATGATGGTATCATTGTTTTTATGGACCAACTATTTGTCTTCATTATACCTGTACCATTAGTTATAGGGGTACCTTTATAGGTTATATTATTAATAGTGTTGAGCGATACCGTTCGATACCCAAAAATATCGTATCGGATGGTATCGCCCGATACGAAAAAAATATCGGGTATCGCCGATTCCGATACCGGAAGTCCCATTCAAGTCAATGGGACTTCCGGTATCGGAATTAAAAAAAGCCCTTTATTTCCTTGTTGGCTAATTCTACATATTTGAAAACAAATAAGAATCATGTAGAATGTATTGTGGGAGGTGGAGGAGACATTAAAAGCATAGTGGTTTATTCAAATCACATGGCATAGCATTAATTCCAATTTTTTTTTCAAGACGTTCGGAGTTAAAAAGATATTGACTATGTTAACCTTTTTTATATTTAGTCAGATATGTATGTTTCACAACTTCCATGCTCTTCACCTTCTTTTGTACTTCTCCCACACTTTCTCCTTCATGATCCGCAGCAGTAGCATTTTTTTCATCAACTTTTTCTTCACCTTATTCATCTTCTTCTTCTTCATCTTCTTCCCATTAATTTTTTTTTTCCATTCTTCATATTCTTCTTATTCAGCTATTATTAATTTTCATATGCTATTGCTTCATCTTCCTCCTATTCTTCTTTTTCTTCATTTTCTTATGGTGACAGGCATTCCTGTAGTACTTATCTATAAAAGTTATAAGATTACACCTTATGTTCTGCCGGTCACAAAAGATTTACAACAGGATTTGTCCGCGTTCAGTTTGGCCTGCAGCAGCAGGCATTTTCCAGGGGCACCACGAGGAGGAACGGACTCACCTCCATTTACTGCTTAGTCTTCTTCTGCTTATAATTTTGATTTCTTCTATGCTGATTTTTTGTCTTATGCTTAATGTTCTTCTGCTTTCTGTTCTTCTGCTTTTGCTTCTTCTGCTTCTTGTTCTTCTGTCTTTTGTTCTGTATCTTGGTGGTTGTCTTCATGTTCTTTGTCCTCTTGGTCTTATTATTTAGGGTCATATTTCTGGTCTTCTTTGGTGTGGTCTTCAGGGTCGTCATCATCAGGGTCATCGTCTTGGAGATCAATAAGGATTACCAAAGACAATTTCAAAAAGCTTGATCTTGGAAATGTAGCAGAAGGTACAAGAAGGCTGAGAAACTGACGAGAACCAGCAGACATTGCTGGCACCCGGATGGGTAGCAGAAGGAACAAGAGCCAATGGCACTACCGAGGACCAACTGACGGTGCTGGACCACGGTTACTAAGCAGAAGGTACCTGTGCTAAAAAGCACTACCAAGGACCAGCTGACGGTGCTGGACCTCGGATACCGAGATGGAGGCACCTAGGCCAAAGGTTGTGGCGAGAACCAGCAGACAGTGCTGGCACCCGGATGGGTAGCAGAAGGAACAAGAGCCAATGGCACTACCGAGGACCAACTGACGGTGCTGGACCACGGTTACTAAGCAGAAGGTACCTGTGCTAAAAAGCACTACCAAGGACCAGCTGACGGTGCTGGACCTCGGCTACCGAGATGGAGGCACCTAGGCCAAAGGCTGTGGCGAGAACCAGCAGACAGTGCTGGTACCCGGATGGGTAGCAGAAGGAACAAGAGCCAATGGCACTACCGAGGACCAACTGACGGTGCTGGACCACGGTTACTAGGCAGGAGGTACCTGTGCTAGAAAGCACTACCAAGGACCAGCTGACGGTGCTGGACCTCGGATACCGAGATGGAGGCACCTAGGCCAAAGGCTCTGGCGAGAACCAGCAGACAGTGCTGGAACCCGGGTGGGTAGCAGAAGGTACCCATTCAAAGCAAAGTAGCCAGGCCGCAAGCCGGCCGCAGTTACCGAAACCCACAGTCCTACAGGGGGTCCATGTCCCATTGGCACTATGGATCCAGCCTTCAGTGCCAGTTCCCGCAGCCCACATAGGAGTCACCTAAACTACAGGCACCATAGAGTCGGCTAACCCGGCCGCAAGACGACAAGACAACGGATTGGTGGCATAGTGACCTTGACACTACCCGGAAACAGCAGGCGTGCTGGAACCAGGCTGGGCAACAGGGAGTCCCCGTGCCAAAGACACTGCCGAGAACCAGCTGACGGTGCTGGAACCCAGATGGGTAGCAAAAGCTACAAGAGCCAATGGCACTACCGAGGAACAGCTGACGGTGCTGGACCACGGTTACTAGGCAGGAGGTACCTGTGCTAGAAAGCACTACCAAGGACCAGCTGACGGGGCTCGACCTCGGATACCGAGATGGAGGCACCTAGGCCAAAGGCTCTGGCGAGAACCAGCAGACAGTGCTGGAACCCAGGTGGGTAGCAGAAGGTACCCATTCAAAGCAAAGTAGCCAGGCCGCAAGCCGGCCCCAGTTACCGATACCCACAGTCCAACAGGGGGTCCATGTCCCATTGGCACTACGGATCCAGCCTTCAGTGCCAGTTCCCGCAGCCCACATAGGAGTCACCTAAACTGCAGGCACCGTAGAGTCGGCTAACCCGGCCGCAAGACGACAGGACAACGGATTGGCGGCATAGTGACCTTGACACTACCCGGAAACAGCAGGCGTGCTGGAACCAGGCTGGGCAACAGGGAATCCCCGTGCCAAAGACACTGCCGAGAACCAGCTGATGGTGCTGGAACCCAGATGGGTAGCAAAAGCTACAAGAGCCAATGGCACTACCGAGGAACAGCTGACGGTGCTGGACCACGGTTACTAGGCAGGAGGTACCTGTGCTAGAAAGCACTACCAAGGACCAGCTGACGGTGCTGGACCTCGGATACCGAGATGGAGGCACCTAGGCCAAAGGCTCTGGCGAGAACCAGCAGACAGTGCTGGAACCCGGGTGGGTAGCAGAAGGTACCCATTCAAAGCAAAGTAGCCAGGCCGCAAGCCGGCCGCAGTTACCGAAACCCACAGTCCTACAGGGGGTCCATGTCCCATTGGCACTACGGATCCAGCCTTCAGTGCCAGTTCCCGCAGCCCACATAGGAGTCACCTAAACTGCAGGCACCGTAGAGTCGGCTAACCCGGCCGCACGACGACAGGACAACGGATTGGTGGCATAGTGACCTTGACACTACCCGGAAACAGCAGGCGTGCTGGAACCAGGCTGGGCAACAGGGAGTCCCCGTGCCAAAGACACTGCCGAGAACCAGCTGACGGTGCTGGAACCCAGATGGGTAGCAAAAGCTACAAGAGCCAATGGCACTACCGAGGAACAGCTGACGGTGCTGGACCACGGTTACTAGGCAGGAGGTACCTGTGCTAGAAAGCACTACCAAGGACCAGTTGACGGTGCTGGACCTCGGATACCGAGATGGAGGCACCTAGGCCAAAGGCTCTGGCGAGAACCAGCAGACAGTGCTGGAACCCGGGTGGGTAGCAGAAGGTACCCATTCAAAGCAAAGTAGCCAGGCCGCAAGCCGGCCGCAGTTACCGAAACCCACAGTCCTACAGGGGGTCCATGTCCCATTGGCACTATGGATCCAGCCTTCAGTGCCAGTTCCCGCAGCCCACATAGGAGTCACCTAAACTGCAGGCACCATAGAGTCGGCTAACCCGGCCGCAAGACGACAAGACAACGGATTGGTGGCATAGTGACCTTGACACTACCCGGAAACAGCAGGCATGCTGGAACCAGGCTGGGCAACAGGGAGTCCCCGTGCCAAAGACACTGCCGAGAACCAGCTGACGGTGCTGGAACCCAGATGGGTAGCAAAAGCTACAAGAGCCAATGGCACTACCGAGGAACAGCTGACGGTGCTGGACCACGGTTACTAGGCAGGAGGTACCTGTGCTAGAAAGCACTACCAAGGACCAGCTGACGGTGCTGGACCTCGGATACCGAGATGGAGGCACCTAGGCCAAAGGCTCTGGCGAGAACCAGCAGACAGTGCTGGAACCCGGGTGGGTAGCAGAAGGTACCCATTCAAAGCAAAGTAGCCAGGCCGCAAGCCGGCCGCAGTTACCGAAACCCACAGTCCTACAGGGGGTCCATGTCCCATTGGCACTACGGATCCAGCCTTCAGTGCCAGTTCCCGCAGCCCACATAGGAGTCACCTAAACTGCAGGCACCGTAGAGTCGGCTAACCCGGCCGCAAGATGACAGGACAACGGATTGGTGGCATAGTGACCTTGACACTACCCGGAAACAGCAGGCGTGCTGGAACCAGGCTGGGCAACAGGGAGTCCCCGTGCCAAAGACACTGCCGAGAACCAGCTGACGGTGCTGGAACCCAGATGGGTAGCAAAAGCTACAAGAGCCAATGGCACTACCAAGGAACAGCTGACGGTGCTGGACCACGGTTACTAGGCAGGAGGTACCTGTGCTAGGAAGCACTACCAAGGACCAGCTGACGGTGCTGGACCTCGGATACCGAGATGGAGGCACCTAGGCCAAAGGCTCTGGCGAGAACCAGCAGACAGTGCTGGAACCCGGGTGGGTAGCAGAAGGTGCCCATTCAAAGCAAAGTAGCCAGGCCGCAAGCCGGCCGCAGTTACCGAAACCCACAGTCCTACAGGGGGTCCATGTCCCATTGGCACTACGGATCCAGCCTTCAGTGCCAGTTCCCGCAGCCCACATAGGAGTCACCTAAACTGCAGGCACCGTAGAGTCGGCTAACCCGGCCGCAAGACGACAGGACAACGGATTGGTGGCATAGTGACCTTGACACTACCCGGAAACAGCAGGCGTGCTGGAACCAGGCTGGGCAACAGGGAGTCCCCGTGCCAAAGACACTGCCGAGAACCAGCTGACGGTGCTGGAACCCAGATGGGTAGCAAAAGCTACAAGAGCCAATGGCACTACCGAGGAACAGCTGACGGTGCTGGACCACGGTTACTAGGCAGGAGGTACCTGTGCTAGAAAGCACTACCAAGGACCAGCTGACGGTGCTGGACCTCGGATACCGAGATGGAGGCACCTAGGCCAAAGGCTCTGGCGAGAACCAGCAGACAGTGCTGGAACCCGGGTGGGTAGCAGAAGGTACCCATTCAAAGCAAAGTAGCCAGGCCGCAAGCCGGCCGCAGTTACCGAAACCCACAGTCCTACAGGGGGTCCATGTCCCATTGGCACTACGGATCCAGCCTTCAGTGCCAGTTCCCACAGCCCACATAGGAGTCACCTAAACTGCAGGCACCGCAGAGTCGGCTAACCCAGCCGCAAGATGACAGGACAACGGATTGGTGGCATAGTGACCTTGACACTACCCGGAAACAGCAGGCGTGCTGGAACCAGGCTGGGCAACAGGGAGTCCCCGTGCCAAAGACACTGCCGAGCACCAACTGGCATTGTTGGAGCCCAGGGACAATCATGGTGTAGGCCGAGGCCTACTTGGTGGTAGTTTTAGATTGTTTGTAGGCTACAACAGACTGTCAACGTGCTCCAATTAGGCATCTGTCTCCACTCTGTTTCCAGGATTTCACGTGACTACCAACACCGCCAGTTTATGCGTACAGTAGCCATCTGCCCAATCCACACGTGTTCCTGTGTTACTGGTGTTCTGTAATGTCAGCAGATCCCCTGATGTTTGTCTGCCAATGTCTCCTGCTCTGTCCACATTCCCACCACTTGCAGTGGGAAGGTGGACAGCGCAGGAGACAGTGCCGGACACACATTGGGGGATCAGCTCACGTTACAGAACACCAGGAACACAGGAACAAGTGTGGAATGCGTGGACGGCAACTGTGAGCAGGAACTGGCGGTGTTGGAGGTCAGGGGAAATACTAGAGACAGAGTGGAGACAGAGGCCAAATCAGAGAATGTTTAAATCTGAAGTAGTTACAATTTGGAGGCAGCAGCAGTTTGCCCGCCACACAGCAGGGGATCAGCTGACGTTACCGAACCCCACTTTCACATGAACGAGTGTGTTTTTCTGTGTGGACAGCACTTCCGAGCACCAACTGGCGGTGTTGGAGCCCAGGGACAATCATGGTGCAGGCCGAGGCCTACTAGGAGCCAGGTGTAAAGCTGAGGTATTTTGACTTTGGAGGGAGCAGGACACTTTGCCCTCCACACAGCAGGGGATCAGCCGACGTTACCGAACCCCACTTTCACATGAACGAGTGTGTTTTTCTGTGTGGACGGCACTTCCGAGCAACAACTGACGATGTTGGAGCCCAGGGATAGTCATTTTGTAGGCTGAGGCCTACTTGGAGGCAGTTTAAGATAAGACGTTGTTTGAATTTGGAGGCAGCAGCAGTTTGCCCTCCACACAGCAGGGGATCAGCTGACATTACTGACCCCCACTTTCACATGAACAAGTGTCTTTTTCTGTGTGGACAGCACTTCCGAGCACCAACTAGCGTTGTTGGAGCCCAGGGAGAACCAGGGTGCAGGCCGAGGCCTACTTGGTAGCAGTTTTAGATTGTTTGTAGGCTACAACAGGCTGTCAACGTGCTCCAATTAGGCATCTGTCTCCACTCTGTTTCCAGGATTTCACGTGACCACCAACACCGCCAGTTTATGCGTACAGTAGCCGTCTGCCCAATCCACACGTGTTTCTGTGTTACTGGGATTCTGTAACGTCAGCAGATCCCCTGATGTGTGTCTGCCACTGTCTCCTGCTCTGTCCACATTCCCACCGCTTGCAGTGGGAAGGTGGACAGCGCAGGAGACAGTGGCGGACACACATTGGGGGATCTGCTGACGTAACAGAACCCCAGTAACACAGGAACACGTGTGGAATGCGTGGACGGCAACTGTGAGCAGGAACTGGCGGTGTTGGAGGTCAGGGGAAATACTAGAGACAGAGTGGAGACAGAGGCCAAATCAGAGAATGTTTAAATCTGAAGTAGCTAAAATTTGGAGGCAGCAGCAGTTTGCCCGCCACACAGCAGGGGATCAGCTGACGTTACCGAACCCCACTTTCACATGAACGAGTGTGTTTTTCTGTGTGGACAGCACTTCCGAGCACCAACTGGCGTTGTCGGAGCCCAGGGAAAATGAGGTAGTAGGCCGAGGCCTACTTGGAGCCAGGTGTAAATCTGAGGTTGTTTGACTGTGGAGGGAGCAGGACACTTTGCCATACACACAGCAGGGGATCAGCTGACGTTACCGAACCCCACTTTCACATGAACGAGTGTGTTTTTCTGTGTGGACAGCACTTCTGAGCACCAACTGGCGGTGTCGGAGACCAGGGAAAATCAGGTAGTAGGCCGAGGCCAACTTGGTGGCAGTTTGCGATTGTTTCTAGACTACTACTAACTGTCAACGTACTCCAATTAGGCCTCTGTCTTCACTCTGTTTCGAGTATTTCCTCTGGCTTCCAACCACGCCAGTTGCTGCTCTGAAATGCCGTCTGCACAACCCACACTTGTTCCTGTGTTACTGGGGTTCTGTAACAGCAGCTTCTCCCTAGAGGTGAGTCAGGCAATGTCTCCTGCTCTGTCCACATTTCCACTACAAGTAGTGGGAATGTAGACAAAGCAGGAGACATTGCCGTGCTCAACTCTGGAGATGAGCAGATGTTACAGGATCCAAGTACCACAGGAACAAGTGTGGATTGTGCAGACGGCACTTGAGAGCAGAAACAGGCGGTGTTGTAGGCCGGAGGAAATACTCAAAACAGAGTGGAGACAGAGGGCAAATCAGAGAACATATTAAATCAGAGGTAGTCAGAAGTTGTAGGCAGCAGGAGAGTTTGCCGTACACACAGCAGGGGATCAGCTGACGTTACCGAACCCCACTTACACATGAGCGAGTGTTTTGTCTGTGCGGACAGCACTTCCGAGCACCAACTGGCGTTGTCGGAGCCCAGGGAAAATGAGGTAGTAGGCCGAGGCCTACTTGGAGCCAGGTGTAAATCTGAGGTTGTTTGACTGTGGAGGGAGCAGGACACTTTGCCGTACACACAGCAGGGGATCAGCTGACGTTACCGAACCCCACTTACACATGAGCGAGTGTTTTGTCTGTGCGGACAGCACTTCCGAGCACCAACTGGCGTTGTCGGAGCCCAGGGAAAATGAGGTAGTAGGCCGAGGCCTACTTGGAGCCAGGTGTAAATCTGAGGTTGTTTGACTGTGGAGGGAGCAGGACACTTTGCCATACACACAGCAGGGGATCAGCTGACGTTACCGAACCCCACTTACACATGAGCGAGTGTTTTGTCTGTGCGGACAGTACTTCTGAGCACCAACTGGCGGTGTCGGAGCCCAGGGAAAATCAGGTAGTAGGCCGAGGCCTACTTGGTGGCAGTTTGCGATTGTTTCTAGACTACTACTAACTGTCAACGTACTCCAATTAGGCCTCTGTCTTCACTCTGTTTCGAGTATTTCCTCTGGCTTCCAACCACGCCAGTTGCTGCTCTGAAATGCCGTCTGCACAACCCACACTTGTTCCTGTGTTACTGGGGTTCTGTAACAGCAGCTTCTCCCTAGAGGTGAGTCAGGCAATGTCTCCTGCTCTGTCCACATTTCCACTACAAGTAGTGGGAATGTAGACAAAGCAGGAGACATTGCCGTGCTCAACTCTGGAGATGAGCAGATGTTACAGGACCCAGGTACCACAGGAACAAGTGTGGATTGTGCAGACGGCACTTGAGAGCAGAAACAGGCGGTGTTGTAGGCCGGAGGAAATACTCAAAACAGAGTGGAGACAGAGGGCAAATCAGAGAACATATTAAATCAGAGGTAGTCAGAAGTTGTAGGCAGCAGGAGAGTTTGCCGTACACATAGCAGGGGATCAGCTGACGTTACCGAACCCCACTTACACATGAGCGAGTGTTTTGTCTGTGCGGACAGCACTTCTGAGCAACAACGGGCGTTGCTGTAGCCCAGGAAATAAAGTTCAGGTCATAGAAACATGAACACAACAGGAGACCTGGATCCTGTTGCCAGCCAATTATTTATTCTGGAAGAGGACTGGCAAATTCAGGTGAGATCCAGGCCTTGTTCATTTTCACAAAAGTAAGCCGGTCAACATTATCGGCGGATAGTCGCGTGCGACGGTCTGTTACCACACCACCTGCAGCACTAAAGACACGTTCCGATAATACACTGGCAGCAGGGCAAGCCAGCACCTCCAATGCATACTGGCTAAGCTCTGGCCATGTATCCAGCTTAGAGACCCAATACTTGAACGGGGAAGAGCCGTCTGGGAGAACACTAACAGGGCACGACAAGTAGTCTGTCACCATCTGACGGAAACCTTGCCTCCTGCTGACTGGAGCCGTCTGTGATGGTGTAGCCGTTTGTGGCGGTCCCACAAAACTTTTCCACATTTGGGCCATACTGGCCTTGCCTTGTCCTGCGGCACTGCCTCTGCTACCTCTTTGTGCAGAGCTTCCTCCACTGCGCCTCTACCCACATGGCTGCTTTGAAAAGCACTACCAGCAACACTTGTGGGGGGAATGGAGAACAAGTGTTTCTTGGTACTCCCGCATTTTTCGCTCCCAGTTCAACTGTGGTATGAGGCTTTGTAAGTTGTCCCGGTAGCGAGGATCTAGGAGGGTGTACACCCAATAATCAGCCGTGTGGAGAATGTTGGCGATGCGGCGGTCATTTAACAAGCACTGCAGCATGAAATCAACCATGTGCTGCAGACTGCCAACTGGACCGGAAACGCTGTCCCCAGCTTGAGGCAGCATCTCTGCCTGCTCAGCATCACCCCACCCTCGCTGTACACACTGACTACTAGATAGAGTAAGTAAGATTCTGGAGAAGTCATGGCCTATTCTGTTAACCGATCCCATAATAGCCAAGATATTATCAAATAAACCTAGAATAGCGTACCGAAGGGCAAGGAACTTACGAGGACACTTAATCAAAAGTCATTATGAGACTAATCCACCATTGACATTTTTACGTGGTGGTGCCCAACGTTATGGGTGTTTCTCTTGTGGTCAATGTGTGGCTTGTGTTAACATTGATCGAAGTGAGAGCTTCACGGACTCATCTGGCTCCAAAGTGTACAAAATCAAAAAGAGGATTACCTGCCTATCAAAATGTGTGATATATTATGCCACTTGTCCGTGCTCCCTGATCTATGTAGGATTGACTACACGTCAGTTAAAGGTTAGGGTCAGGGAGCACGTTTTAGGTATACAGGCTGCGGCAAGTGAAAATGATATATCAGTGCTCAAGACTATACCCAAGCACTTTAAATTATATCACCAGTGTGATGGTAGGACCCTCAGAGTTAGAGGGATTGATCTATTGGATCCTGGTATTAGGGGAGGTAGAGTATCACAACGCTTGGCTCAAATTGAGGCAAGATGGATATGGACCCTAAATACGGTCCAGCCTAATGGGCTTAATGAATCTTTAAATTTCACATCGTTTCTATGATCACCTCCTGTCTGTACTGTTAAGTGCATCGAATTGCTTCCGCGTGTACGTGGTTGTTTTTAATTTTGTTTTTTATTGATTTTTTATTCATTATTTTTTCTTATATATTTTCACTTTAGGCCACGTATTTAGTATTTAGTACAGCATTGGGTCAATTATTGGAGAACATCCTTAGCTGAACTTGAAGTCTGGGGCATTTGTCCAATACAGTCATGGGATACTGTATACCATCATATCAGGACTGTACATCGTGGAGCCATATCGGGTGAACAATTGGACTTCAAGTTGTTTATCTGTGGGACACGGCTATTTATCCTGCATTATTTACTGTGTGTTATCTACAATCCATGGAACAATTTGCCTTATGTGCCATCTATATGTGTTATGCACCAATGGGTTTGGATATATATATCATATGGTAGTCTGTGTATGGGTTGTGGTATTACCGGTTTTATTTTCTACAATGTGGAAGGTTATACTTATGTTGTAATGCGTGAGATGTCTGTGTCCAAATTTATATATTATGATTTTCCACGATGTTATTGGGTAATATGCTCTAGATTTCATATCAATTACTAATATGTAATGGTGTTTTCCATGTTCTATGCTATTAATTGTGCCCATGGTATGCGAATATTCCATTTTTTCTTTTTTGCATTGAACCTATGTGTGGCCAAATGGGGAGGATGGTTGACCTGCACGCATGCGCGTTGTGGCCTGGGGCCGCAACGCGGCTTCTGGGGTCTCTTCCGGTATGTTGCCACGGCGTCTCTGACGCCGGGTACGTGCTGGTGACGTCGGCGCCGCTCCGCGTCCCTGGTTGCCATAACGGCGGATGCGTCACTTCCGGTTGACACCTCCTCATTTCCGGTCACGGCCTTTTTTAGCTTTCTGGCTCTGCTGTTTGTGACGCCCCCTGACGAAGGACGAGCTTCCGAAACGCGCGTCGGGGTACACGTGCGGTCTCCTCTGAGACTCCTCACCCACCATCGTTCATTTTGGTAACAATTACCGATTTTACTGCTGCCTGTCATTTTGAGTATGGTAGCAACTGTCACCCCATCATGATTATAGAGGGTGAGGGCTAGAGAGATTTTTTCTCAAACATTTTTTGTATCTCCCTAATAAGGCTTGTCTGTATTATATAATATATGTAATGGTTATAATGAGGATGTTACACCACCATTTGGTGTTATATGTTGATAGTGACATCCTTTAGCCACTATTATAGCGGCCTTCTTGACAACATGTTCATGTTATACCGTTGTCTTATTTCAGCGTCTATGTATATACACATATATATTTGTTTACATTTATTTATTGACTTTATATAGATATGTGTATATATTATGTTATTAGGACTGGTTGATTAATGAATCAGTTATAGGGAGTATAGTGTCCCTATGGTACATTTATTTTGGTGAGGAGAGTTTTATGTCCTTGTTGGACTACATCATCTGTATGATCTAGGGAGGTCTGCCATGTTTTCCATGGTGCGTGGATTAATTCTGTGCACTTTAGCATTGTTTTGTCTAGGATCTGTTTGTATGTCCCAATAAAGATATATTACATTTTTTATATCGGATCTGTGGTCGTTTCTGAGTGGTCTCCACTCCCCCCTATTTACACTGACTACTAGAGCCTTGTGTACCTCCCTCCTCTGGAGAGATGTGTTCCTCCTCCTCCATTGACTCCTCTTCATCCTCCTCACTAAGTGTCCCCTGCCTGGGCCTTTGTGTGGAAGCACGTTGCGCAGACTTGCCAGAAGCAGATGGCATTTCTGACTGCTCATCCTCGACCTCTTCAAAAACCTCCTCACTTAGTGCTTGTAAGGTTTTTTGAAGCAGACAGATGAGGGGGACAGTCATGCTGATTAGTGCATCATCTGCACTGGCCATCCACGTGGAGTCATCGAAGGCACGCAAAACCTGGCCGATGTCCCTCATAGTGGCCCACTCAGTGGTGGTGAAGTGTGTCCGGCGCACAGTGCGACTTGTTTGCGCCTGATGCAGCTGGTACTCCATTACTGCTGCCTGCTGCTCACACAACCGCTCCAACATATGTAACATTGAATTCCACCTGGTGGGGAGGTCACATATGATGCAATGTTCTGGCAGGCGGAATCGGCGTTGCAGAGATGCAATGCGCGATCTTGCCATGCTGGAACGCCGCAAGTGAGCACACTCTAGGCGAACCTTGTGCAGCAGTGCATCAAGATCCGGATAGTCCCTCAGAAAGCTCTGCACGACCAAATTGAGCACGTGTGCCAGACATGGTATGTGAGTAAGGTTGCCTAGGCCCAGAGCTGCCACTAGATTTCGGCCATTGTCACTCACTACCAAACCTGGCTGGAGATTCGCTGGCACAAACCACACATCGCTCTCCTGCTTGATGGCATTCCAGAGCTCCTGTGCTGTGTGGCTCTGATTCCCCAAAGAAATTAATTTAAGGACGGCCTGTTGACGTTTGGCCACACCTTTGCTCATATCTGGCCTAACAGGCTCACGCAGTGCTGATTCCGAGGAACTAGAGTAGGAGGAGGACTCAATATGTACAGACTGCATTCCTGCAATCCTTGGAGTTGGCAGAATACATACAGAGCCACTCTCCAGATCTGTACCCGGCTCCACAACATTGACCCAATGGGCAGTGAGGGAAAGGTATCGTCCCTGTCCATGGCTACTGGTCCACGCATCGGTGGTCAGGTGGACCTTGCTACTGACGGCATTTAGTAGCGCATTTTTAATTTTTCCCTCCACATGCTTTTGCAGGGCAGGGACAGCTTGCCTGCTGAAATAAAAGCGGCTGGGCACATTGTATTGTGGAACTGCCAATGACATAAAGTTCCGGAAGGTGTCAGTCTCCACCAGGCTGAATGACAGCATCTCAAGGGCCAGTAGTTTGGCAATGCCGGCATTCAGAGCCAGTGCTCGGGGATGGTTTGCCGAGTATGGCCGCTTTTTCTCCCATGCCTGTGCTACCGATTGCTGGTGAGTGGCCTGGGAGTGTGCTGATGACTGCGAACGTGGTTCAGTGGGTGGAATTTCACTGGGTCTCTGGACAACAGTGGCAGTGGTTCTTCCATGGCGTTCTAGTGAGGAAGCCGAACCAGCTGTGTGTGAGCTGGAGGAAGAGGCCCCAACACGAGCTGAAGAGGTGGTAGGTGCTGCTGAAGGTTGGCCTACATCTTCAGTGTGTCTGTGTAACTCCACCTCGTGCTTGGTATGCACATGTTTCCACATATTTGTGGTATTGAGGTTGGTCACATTTTTCCCTCGTTTCACTTTCTGATGACACAGCTTGCATTTGACAAAGCAAATGTCATCTGCAACTGTGTCAAAAAAAGACCACGCACTGGAAGTCCTGGGAGCGCCCGTTTTGTGTTTTGGAAGAGGATTGCTCCTCACGGATGCCAAAGTGGAGGCTACAGGCAACCAAGTCTGCCCCCGCCCTCTCCCTCCTCTTTTGGCCGTTCGGGGAATCTCTTCCTCAGAGCTGCTCCCACCACCTTCCTGTGGCTGACGCCATGATGGGTCAAGGACCTCATCATCTCCACTCCCCTCTTCAAGCACCGGCTGGTCCTGGGTTGTCTCGCCAGCACCGTACGCACCAGAAATTGGCAACTGAGTCTCATCATCATCTGATGCATACTGAGGTGTGCTGACCATAGGCACTGGCCCACCCGCCTCTTCAGATTCAGAGGGACAAAGCAGTTGCGCATCACTGCATACTCCCTCTTCTTCACGCTCTAGAATGCTGCTTGGCTGGCCACCTCTTTCCAAGCCAACAGATTCTGAGAACAGAAGTAAAGATTGAGATGGCTCCTGTCCAGGGCTCTCAGACTGCCTGGGCAATTTGGCAGGTGGTGAAGAGACAGATGGTTGCTCTTCAGTGCTCTGGCCTTGGGAGGATGCGGAAGTCATTGAAGTGGATGCGTTAGCTGCCATCCATCCGACAACGGCTTCAATTTGTTCGTCACGCAGCAGTGGGGTACGGCGAGGTCCTACAAAGCTGCGCATGAAGGACTGTTGCCTGGTAAAAGTGGGGGATGCCGGGTCACTGGTGGCCGCAGCAGATACCGAATCCCCACGTCCTTGCTGAATCCCCCCGTCCTCTCCCTGCTGAAACTCCACGGCCACGACCACGTGCCTTACTCCCTGCCTTCTTCATCTTGGTAGACTGATAAAGATAGGCAGAAAAGTAAAAAAGGGGTGGCTTAGTGTTCTTATTCCTGAACACCTGCTAACCAGTATAAGAAACACTAATTTGGCTAAGTGTGTGTACTACACTTTAATATGATCTAATGTGGCCTAGACAACTGTAAAGTGGAGTGTTTGGTGAACTTTATTTCCTTGTTTTTGGGTGGGGGGAAAGGAAAGGATGTGACCAAAGCTTGAAAGCTATAGTATCACAAACTTTTTGCAGCGATTACAATGCAGGAAGCTAACCTACAATGCAATTGATGAGGCTCCAAAAAATAGGGTGATACTAGCCTGGCTGGCCCTGAAGGGCACAAGCCAGCAAAAAGGCTCCTCTAGCTAATCCTATATAGTGTTTGCAACCAACCAATGACAATGGATGCGGTTGGAAGCACACTAATATAGGAGCAAAAATCTGGCTAAATTAGCTGCAAAAAAAGGACTATGTATGAGGCAGTGACGCACGCTGAGCGGACTACAGCTAGCGGTGGCTGTAGAACACACTGCAACGTGAGCTGCACTCACACACAGAGAGACCTATCAGACAGCCAAAAACAGTGCAGAGAAATGGGCTATAGCACTGAAAGGCTGCTGAAAGGCTCCGCTGTCCACTCCTTTAGTGTTTGCAACCAACGTATATGGATACGTATGGAAGCACACTATACAGGAAAAAAAAAAAAAAGCAGCAATAAAAGAAAAATGTATATATGAGGCAGAGACACACGCTGGCCGGCCTACAAGCAGACGTGCCTGCAGGACACACTACACAGCGTGGGTCTGCACTCACACAGCCCTTGCAGACAGCTGTGAAAACAGCGCTGCTAGGGAAAAGCAAGCTACAGTGGTGGATTATGTAGCCTGGGTAGAGCAATAGATATTTTAGATGATCGCTATTTCTAACTGTCCCTCACAGTCTTCAACAGCAGCCTGTCCCTAACTGAATTCACAGCAGAGTGACCAGAAATGGCGGCTGCAGCGCTTTTTATAGTGCATCATGACATCATTTCAGCAGCCAATCACAGCCATGCCAGTAGTTAACATGCCTACATGCCTAACAGGATATGCCCACACTTCTGAGGATCCCCATTGGCTGAATCAAATCGAGCGGGCTCCTAGCATTATGGGAACTTCCGATTCCGGTATTCGATATGAAAAAAGTATCGGAACTAAGTATCAGAATTCCGATACAGCTAATATCGGCCGATACCCGATACTTGCGGTATCGGAATGCTCAACACTAATTATTAACCTTTTTGGGTGTATTGTCATTTAATGACTTTTAAATGTTTTGGTCTGTCTGACACTTAATAAAAATGTGATATTTCTTGTGATTTATTGTGGTGATCCCAGTTTTTGGTCAGTAGCTTTCTCTCTCATGACTTATGTGGGAAATGTTACTTATCAAGTTTTTTGTGTGCCGTATCTCTGTGATTTAAGGGCATAAAAATTCAAAGTTGGAAAATTGCTAAATTTTCAAAATTTTCGCCAAATTTCCGTTTTTTTCACAAATAAACGCAAGTTATTTGAATGAAATTTTACCACTAACATGAAGTACAATATGTCACGAGAAAACAATGTCAGATTCATCGGGATCCATGGAAGCGTTTCAGAGTTATCACCTCATAAAGGGACAGTGGTCAGAATTGTAAAAATTGGCCTGGTCATTAACGTGCAAACCACCCTTGGAGCTTAAGGGGTTAAACTATGCTATATATATATATATATATATATATATATATATATATATATATATATATATCTGCTATCCAGTGATAATGTACCCTTTCTCACCTTTGTCCAATCACGTCTAATCCATACTGGGCCTGACACCGTCTTAGCCTGCCTCCTGATCTATAGACATAGGTTTTTAATGTGTAAACTATGCTACATATATACGTGTTATCCGGTGAAACTGTACCCTTTATCAACTTTCTACAATGTTGTCGAATCCATACTGGGCCTGAGAACGGCTGCAGAGCTGTTAAGCAAGCTATAGCACCTATGGTTTGGACACGTAATTTTTTCATTTTGTCAGGAATGCCGGTTAGGCCTAATTCCGTAATTGCGGTTGACCTGCACTTACTGGGAAATCATTGTTCGCGGGGAATAATTGGAATCCCAGATCCCCATCACTAATGGTGTTTAGCAGGTTATCTGCACCTGAAAGCGACAAAAGCTGGTCCTTTCAGTGTAGCGCGCATGCAGCCCCGGACATGTAAGGGCATGATAGACCTGTTATTGCTCGATCTCGCGTGCCAGAGCCTCGCGTATCCCTCTAGTAAGCTTGACGCGTACCGCGGGGCCATGCCGGAGTCTCGGTCGTTAACGAAATAAAGCTGAGAAATTGCTAGCACAACTACAAACGGACATACAACACCACACACAGAATCGACAAAGCTTGCAATCTGTCCATCTTTTCTGTAGCTTGTATGGTTGTGGTTTCCCGGGTGGAGTCCAATTAAGCCACAGGCTCCACTCCTGGTGGTGCCCTTTTGGACATTCCTTTAAGGTTCAGCTTTGCAATCATACAGCCCCCGGAAACCAAACACTTTGCCTTCATGGATGCAGTTTGGAAATTCGTGGGAATAACGCCGCCCCATCGGCAGTTGGCATAATTTATTGGTGGGAAGTCCGACGGTATATGATCGTGTTCGATTTCAGAATTTTTATTTTTTTTTGGCTTGTATTTTACATTTTTATTCCAGCCTTTCTTGACTTCATAAGGGCAGGACAAGCCTATATCTGTGTCTCCTCCACCTCCTCCTTTTACTCCTCCACCTCTTTTCTAAATGTAGTTGCCCTTTTCCATATGTTATTTTTGTCTTCTGAGCATTTTGTCTGCTTTGGGACACCTTTAAAGGTGTTTTGTAATTGTTTTCTATGTGTTTGTATGTGTTTGTGTTTGCCTGCCATTGTTTTCAATGGGGTTCGACGGTGTTCTTCGAACGTTCGACG
Source organism: Dendrobates tinctorius (assembly GCF_039654945.1). Taxonomy (NCBI): domain Eukaryota; kingdom Metazoa; phylum Chordata; class Amphibia; order Anura; family Dendrobatidae; genus Dendrobates; species Dendrobates tinctorius. The sequence goes on from NW_027361705.1 coordinate 25,559,615, forward strand.
AACATTCGACGAACTAGCCTCCTGTGCGACGAACCAAAACACTAGCTGGGTGGCTCAACCACTACTCCTGATATATAGAAGTACATTGTTAATGTTTAAAAAACTATGCTATATATACCTTGTATCTGGTGATACTGTACCCTTTCTGCCAGGAAGTCCTCCTCCAACCAACACTCTAAGTGTATCATTGACACCTGGAAAATGTCCCACATGTGTGATTATTTCTTGCGGATCTTCTTGTTATATTGTGGTGTGATCCATCTTGAGCGTGTGAGTGTCTATGGGTTACTCCTGTAATTTAGATGTACATTTAAAAATTACCCCAACACTGTATACAGCTCTACGCTTGGGATACATTACCCATTTACTGCTTGTTATATTCTGGTCTAATCCAAACTGACCAAGTGAGAGTTATTTTCTGACTGTGGAAATAAATACTGAAATTGACAACAATGACACCTACACTGTGTACAGCTGTACTCTTGAGATCCATTACCGTTTTACGGCTTTTTAGATTGTGTTGTAATTCAATACTGAGCCTGAGAGTGTCTGTGGGTGCCTCCTCAAATATCTACGGAGATTTAGAATGTTTAAACTACACTATATATACCTGCTATCTGATGATACTGTACACTTTGTCTAATTTTTATATTCTTGTCTAATCCATACTGAGCCTGTGAGTATCTCTGTGTGACTGATGGAATATATAGGGAGATTGACATTTATCCTTTGACTGAATAGAGCTGTACGCTTCTGATGCAGTGCCATATATCTGATGTTATTTTGGGTCTATTTTCTGCAAAATTTTGAAGTTTGGTGGAAGAGGCCGCGGACGTGGGCGTGGGGGGGCCAGCTGGTGCTGATGGTGGTGGTGCATCTGCTGGTAGTGGCAAAAGCACAATAGCAGCTAAGGCAGGAGGTGTTGAGCCTGCATCATGGTCTGGCTCCGGAACGCCTGGAAGGCTACCTTTTCTGGGAGTAGGTTAACCGCTTTTAAAGGCGGAGCATGAGGAACAGGTTTTGGCTTACATTGCCGAAACAGACTCCAGGAAATATGCCCTCCTCTTCTGAAGTTTCAAAAAATGCAAGCACTGAGTCATCAAGTGCTGGCTCCAGGTCAGGAAGAACCCCTTTCCTTGTGTCCTTCACCCCCACCAAAAGTGAATGATGCAGCAGGCCACACTTCACATTAGTCCATGTAGCTCTTTCTATCATACCATGCCTGGGTTATCAAGTCAAATCGTGAATTCCCAAGTCCAAGATGAATCAGACATGGAGTGTGGGTGGCCATCCAGGGCAGTGGGGTTAATCGGTACCGGGCCGGTGTCTCACAGGGATGTGTCACGGTGGTGGTGACCCGTTCCGTGGCCCTGGGCGTCCATGCAAAGGGGTGAATTACGTTTATAGGTGAATGATTCGTGACGCCACCTGTGGTTTCTGATTAGATTGACCAGCGCTGCAGTGTCGCTTCTCTGGGACAGATGTTGTGGTGCAGCTAAGATGTAGAAGCCCTGCACAGGTAGGGACGTAGTCGCAGGGCAGTTGAAAGAGTTGGTAGATGGTGTGCAGTGCAGGATGTAGCAGAGCCGTGCACCAGGCGCAGGAGAAAGATGACAGACACAGTCGTGCAGTTCCTTTACCTGTACTTGGTAAGTGCCGTCTAGGACCCAGAGTACAGATGGAGAAGGAGTTGGTCAGCCTGGAAGCCAATTTCGAATTCTCTCTCTGCAGATAGGTAGTGTGGCCTCCGTTCTAGCGCTTATCTGAGGTACTCGAGGTGCTGAGTTCATTGAAGTTCAAACTGTTGACTCTCTTTTGGAACTTTCTCGTATGGCAGGCAGCCGTAGCCTTTTCCTTCTGGCTCCCACATGTCGATGCTGGGGCCTCCGAGCCTTAGTTGGGTACAGAGCATTTTCAGCTGCTACTTCCTCCGGTTTCTGCTGCAGGAACGTCAGTGTCCTTACAAACTCAGAGACCGGAATCCGGACCATGAGCTCCAGCTAGGAGTGAGCCTTAGCTCTGCTCATCCTCCAGCTCCCCTTCTCACATCCACACACTTCCCCTTCCCTGCACAGAGTGCCCTAACTTACCTCCTCCCGACCACAGAGAGCAGCTCCTCAGCAGTCAGGTTCAGAGGTCTCCCTGCTGGCCTGGAGTGGGAAATGTGTTGTGTGTTGGTTGAAGTGCTAGAGAGATCCTTCGTTGCTCCCAAGCATGACATCACACTCCCTAGGAGGAAGGTAATGCCACTGTGGCGACCGTACTCCTGGGGACGCCACAAGTGCACTGATGCCCAGCCACTGCTAGATGATTCTGCTGGTACATTGACCCAGACCACTACATTCCCCTCACACTCTACACAGCCAGAATCTGACCCTGAGGAAACTCAGGTTCCCCTTCCCGCATACTATACCACCTTACAAGGTGACAAAGAGGAAGGTGCAGATGAAAGTGCAGGTTCCTTGAACAGGTGGGGGGCATACTCATGGGCGAGGGCCCACCCCACCCCCACCCGCCATCAGACACACCGCCACACACCGCCGTACTATGAGGGGCCCTGTGCCGTCGCCAACGAGTGGGCCCCCCCTGCTTGCTCCGGATCACAGCACTTGTAAAGTTGAAATACTTACCTCTCCCTGCTCCACCGCCATGACGTCTTCCGCATGTCCTGACAGTGATATTCTGATCAGAGAGCGCAATGACATCACGTCTGTACGCCCTCTGCCTAAACAGCCAAGTGCAGTGAGATGGAAGATGGGGATGACGAGGAGTCCAGACTAGTACAGGGATTCCCTAGCGAGGAGACTTATTTAATTGTTTTCAATGTTGGGACAGCAATTTTTGGGGAGCACTATACTCTGGATAATGATATATGGGGCCCACCATACACTGGAGCATTCCAAAGGTGGACATCAGACACTGGAGCAGCATTTACAGGGCCCATTATACACTGGAGCATTAGAAATGGGGCCCATTATATATGGAGCATTATTTGGGCCCATAAGACAGTGGAGCTTCATCCATGGGGACCAACATATACTGTAGCATTATGTGGAGCTCATCATATACTGTTTCAAACATTATATGGGACCAATGATTCTGTATGGAGAAATATATGGGCTTCATTACTCTGTATAGCGCACTATGCGGTGCCCATAATACTGTATGGAGTAATATATTGTCCGTTTTTGGAGCTATTGGAGAATTTAAAATGGATATCAGTCATGAGATGTAAAAAGTGAAGTATTTTTCATTGTACTATACTGCTATTTCTCTACTGAATCGGAGCATCATGAGTTGTAGTATTTGTTAAAGGGGCGCTCTTTGGCCCAGGGCACATGAAATCCTGGAGCCAGCCCTACCCCTCCACAACTTTAGCCAAATAACCCCCAGTTTTCAGTGCGTAACTATTATTATGAAGTAAATTAAGGTTGACAAGCTTCAGTAATAAAAATTGATGTTTTTGCCATTCCAATGGGCACTGTAGGTGTGTTTAATGTCCTCCACTCCCTGCCGACTTTGCTTCCCTATTGACTTGCATTGGGTTTCATGTTTCAGTCGGCCTTCGACTTTTCACGATAATCGGCCGATTTTATGAAACCCGACTCGACCCGAAAAAAGGCAAAGTCGCTCATCTCTAATGAGCACTAATGCTAAATTACACTATAGATACTTAAATGAACCATAAGGATGATAAATTTATTTACTCATGAAAAAGCTAAAATTTTTCTTAAGCAGAGCTCAAAACAACGTAGAAAATAGAATAATGTATTTATATTTACCACTCCTCAAATAAATTACAGAAAAAAATAACAGATAAATGAATTAATAAAATGCAATAGTGCTCAAAGTGTCTTAGTGTATTCCTGACACAAACAATATATATATATATATATATATATATCTGCTTGAAAGATAATGCTATGATAAAACCATAGTATATACTGTAATGATAAATGTACAAGTATGCTACATGACCTGGTTGCAGGAGGGCTCCCCGACACACGTTTCGCGTTAGCTTCTTCTTACAGGGGGTAGGTCATGTATGCACTCTTTAATTAAAATATAATTTATCCTCCTTCTTTCCGCACAATGCTGTTTCACTATTTATAGTATTTTTGAGTAGCATACTTGTACATTTATCATTATATACTATGGTTTCCTCATAGCATTTTCTTTCAAGCGGATACATATATATATATTTTGTATTTTATTTAGGGATGAGCGAGCATATTCGTGGGTAATCGGCGAGTAATACGGTACTCGCGGAACTAGGAAAAAAGCGAGTATTTCACTACTCGCCTCGCTATTCGGTTCTCCCAGTTGCCAATAACAGTAAAGCCGCACCCTTCCTGGGCAGCATTAATATGATTGCCTGGCCGCCCAGCATCCTAGCCAAGTCATCATAGCCTGGCACTAAGCCCTGCTGCCGCCATTTTCTGCACATTGCATGCAGAACACAGCTAGTGCAGGAAGAGTGTGAGCAGCTGCTAGGGAGAGTTGTGTTTTTTGGTTCAAATCAGCCAGAAATCCTCTGTGAAACCCAAAAGCTCTTTTCAGAGCTGAAAGTATAAGGTCAGGGACTGAGTAGTGACCGTTCTCCCAGCTTTTTTTTAGGCCACATTCACCCCTGCAGGGCAGGTTTTTTGTGCAGTTTCGGTGCTGTGTTCACACCGAATAGGGCGCACGCCCGGTACTCAGGGCCGTATTTGCCATTAGGCACCCGTGGGCACGTGCCTAGGGCGCCAGGATTGCAGAGGGCAGCACCTGAGTGAGTTTGCAAGGTTTTTTTTGTTTTTTTTTTAAGTCCGAGGTTGGCCCGCCCACCTCATTCTCACAGGACTTTCCGCCCACCTTATTCTTCTGCCCGCCGGCCCACCTCATTCTTCCAAGCCGCCCACCTCATTCTTCCGGGCCGCCTGCCCACCTCATACTTCCAGCCCGCCATCCCACTGCATTTTTCCGGCTGCTGCAGGGGTCTCTGATCCCGCGCCCATCCATGGTCCTCCTCCGATTCTTCTGCTGTACCGAGGACCCGAGGTGCGCACGTCTCACTGTTTAGGGCAGTGACAGCCCGGTCTCAGGAGGGCTGGGAGTGTCAAGTGATGAGGCCTGGATGACGAGCGTGGTGTGCTGCCACCTGCAGGCCAGGCAGGGGAGGAGGGTTGCAGTGGCCGCACCTGCTGGGCTGTTTGTCTGTTTACCGGGGTGATGCGTCCTGTGTGATGCAAGGTGCAGGGGCCTCTGATCACTTGTCACTGCTGTGTGGGGACATAGGTGAGTGGCAGGCAATGATGTCACCCAGCGCCACTGTCCATGCTATATATGGTGGTCGCTGCCAGGAGGCTGTACATGATCATGTAGGGAAGTGTAAACCCCCTGATCTCTGAGGAATGACCCCTGTCCCACCACCCCCAGCGTGCGTCTCTCTCCTCCCCCAGCGTGCGTCCCCCTCCTCCCCGCCACCCCCAGCATGCAACCCGCTTCTTCCCGCCACCCCCCAGCGTGCGCCCCCCTCCTCCCCGCCACCCCCAGCGTGCATCCCGCTCCTCCCCGTCACCCCCAGCATGCGTCCCGCTCCTCCCCGACACCCCCAGTGTGCGTCCCGCTCCTCCCCGACACCCCCAGCGTGCGTCCCGCTTTTTGCCGAAACCCCCAGCGTGCGTACCCCTCCTCCCCGCCACCCCCAGCGTGCGTCTTCCTCCTCCCCGCCACCCCCAGCGTGCGTCCCGCTCCTCGCCACCCCCAGAGTGCATCCCCCTCCTCCACGTCACCCCCAGTGTGCGTCCCGATCCTTCCCGCCACCCCCAGCATGCGTCCCGCTCCTCCCCGCCACTCCTCAGCGTGCGTCCCCCTCCTCCCTGCTACCCCCGCGTGCATTCCCCTCCTCCTCGCTACCCCCAGTGTGCATCCCGCTTCTACCCGCCAGCCCCAGCGTGCGTCCCGCTCCTCCTCGCCACCCCCAGCGTGCGTCCCGCACTTCCCCACCATCCCCAGCATGCGTCTCCCTCCTCCCCGCCACCCCCAGCGTGCGTCTCCCTCCTCCCCGCCACCCCCAATGTACGTCTCCCTCCTCCCCGCCACCCCCAGCGTGCGTCCCGCTTCTCCCCGCCACCCCCAGCGTGAGTCCCCCTCCTCCCCCAGCGTTCATCCCCCTCCTCCTCGCCACCACCAGCGTGCGTGACCCTCCTCCTCGCCACCACCAGCGTGCGTCCCGCTTCTCCCCGCCACCCCCAGCGTGCGTCTCCCTCCTCCCCATCACCCCCAGCGTGCGTCCCGCTCCTCCCCACCACCCCCAGTGGATCACCCACCAGGGCAGTGGGGTACTCGGTACCGGGCCGGTATCTCAGAGGGAAGTGTCACAGTAGCGGTGACCCGGTTTGTGGCCCTGGGCGTCCATGTAAAAGGGGTTAAGCGTCGCTGATTAAAGTTTATAAGTGGATGATTCGTGACGCCACCTGTGGTTTCTGGTCAGTTTGACCAGCGCTGCAGGGTTGCTTCTCTGGGACAGATGTTGTGGTGCAGCAATGATGTTGAAGCTCCCCACAGGTGGAGCTGTAGTCCCAGGGCAGAGTAGATGAAGGTGGTAAATGATGAGATGGTGTAAAGAAGTGGATGTAGCAGAGCCGGGTGCAAGGCGCAGGAATAAGTGGAGGACACAAGGGCATGTAGTTCCAAAGGCTTTACTCACAGTTTGGTGCGCACAAATGCCCGCTTCAGTGCCGTGTCCTCCAGGTCAGGGGCACAGCCAACTCCCAGGTAATTTAAAGTACACTTTTACAGCACTCTTAGAACATGTGCCTTCTCTGAACATCTCCACACTAGCGACTAACCTGAAGTACTTGTAGTTGCGTATTAAACTCAAGTTCCTCCTCCTTGATATTACTTAGAACTCTACTTGTACGGCAGACAGCTGTATCCTGCTTCGGGGACTTCTTGCTCTCATGTCCTGGCTCACCCACGTTGCTGTTGTGCCCCCAAGTCTTAGATGGGAATAAAGTGGTGACGACTTCTACTCCTCCGGTTTCTTCTGCAGGAACATCAGTATCCACACAATCTCGGAGACCGGACTATGGCCATGCGCTTCAAACTTGAGGAAGGGCCCTGCTCTGACCATAGTCCTTAGTTCTCTTCTCCTTACGTTCAGCACTAATCTTTCTTCCCTCTGAAGAATCAGGCTTTCTATGGTTCTTTCCTGTGCCAGCAGCTCCAGGTCACAGGAGTCTGCTGCAGCACTTCCTTCACGCCATCCCTCTCAGGGGATCTTCTCTCACCAACTAACTACTTCCTAACATTCTCCCGCTCTCTTGTGCAGTCTAAGCTCCACCCACCTCCCAGCACTCTTCATGTTCCAAGCAGGGAGCCACAAAGGTTGCTCTGCTACACTACTGGTGTGTGTGTGTGGGATGTGAGTGTTGGAGTGTGGTCAGGTGTCTCGAGCTTACCTGGATAGTGGGGCACCACACCTCAGGAGGAGGTGCAGTACCTCTGTGGCGACTGAACCTTCAGGGGCGCCACATACCCCCCAGTTAAACACAGCACATCCGTGGGCTGCAAGTGAAACAAAGGATGTTACATAAGGAACATACAAAATTTTATTTTAACAGTACTGCCTGGAGTAAACATTACTTATATTGCTAATAAAACATCTTCTCACAGGAGAGGTACTTTGTACTTTTAACATTACCTATGATAACTTTGGTTTTGCTACTATTATCTGAAGTGCTACCTTGGTGACAACCGTTGACTCTGGTTCGTCACCTGGATTCAAATTTTTTTATTCAAAACTTCACATTTTTATTAAACATTGCTCCTAAGCTAGATTCTGCAAGATATTCACTCCTAATCAGATAGCTAAACATTGCTACCAACATTTTTTTTTTATAAGGCACAATATAAAAGACTTCACAGTAAAAAAACAGTAATTCTTGCAAGGGCTGGACACCGCTCCCAGCCGGGATTTCTTGCAGTGTCTCTGTAGCTGAAGTAGAACTCGGGTCTGAGGTAGTCCTTCTTGAAGACTGTTCATGTAAAACAAAGAGAGAGCACCTTAAGAGGCGCAAACTATTTACAAGCAAAATTTGTGGATCACTCCAAGTTCATGATCTCTCAGTTCAATAAAATGGGTGCCAACTGGGCGAACTAGGGAAAACACAGAAAATGAGGGCACAACGGTGCCCATACTCTCCTGGGTAACAGTTCAGTTCAAAAATGTACTTAGTGGTGGTCCCCTCCTGGGGTGGTGGAAGCAGGTTTCTTCTGTTTCCAGGGAAGACTTTCAGGATGGCCACTACCTGGTGGCATCACCTAAGGTCCATAGTCCTCCTTTTGAGTTTGGGGAATGGCTGCCTGCGGTGGTAACTCAGCAGCTGTTGATGGCGTGGTAGCTGCCCTGGTCTTTAGCCTGACAGCTGGTGGAACTGCTGCCTGTGGCACAGCAGGTATAGCAACTTGTACCAGGGGGTCCCACCGGAGGCCCCTGCAGACTTGGAGTCAGCATCCGCTCCACCACTGTCGCCGCTCGCTGACCAGGCAGCTCCAGCAACTACCGCTGCCACCGGCTGCCGTCCAGTGCCTGCACCGGAGCACCGCCAGGAGGCGCCAGGTATGACCGCCGCCCCTGCAACTGGGGAGACCACTGGGTGCCCGTCTGCTCCAACGTCCGGGCAGGTCGTGCTGGACCTAGTCTAGGACCGGGATACTAGTCCCTGGGGGGAATATCTGAACCCCTGACAGTGGTGCCCCTGTCCATGGTGGGTAGAGGCTGGCCCCAAGAGGTGGAGGAGGAAGAGCCTTACTACCAGCAGACTATCCACAAGCTGGCAGCAGAGCAGCGGGAGCGGGAGCAGCCGAGACTGGCAGTGCTGGGCCCTGACATGGACCGGAAAGAAAAGGCCCACGCCGGGCACTACGGTCCCCGGGACTCGGCCGGCTGGGGTCAGGTCCTGGACTTCAATCTGGAAAGGGGGTTTGGCTTCATCTCAGACCCGCAGAGGATCTCTGATCTCTTTGTCAGCCGGAGGGATGTAGAGTCCCACCTCCGGAGGGGACACCCCGCTCGTGATCTATACCCGGGAGAGTACGTCACCTTCACCCAGCACGAGGGGCTACGCGGCTGGTATGCCCTGAACGTGCGCCGCATCCCGGAGGAGTTTATAGCAGCTGTGATAAAACACTCCGGGATCGCCTTTGCTGGGGTCAAAGGTCACGTGCGTTCAGCATGAAACTCAGGCGCACAGCCGGGGTCCGGGTGTAACTGACACTGGGTCAGGTATATTAAAGGTGCAAGCAATGCATAAAGAAAAAAAACATAAAACAAATCCTTGCCTGTCTGGCACTAACTAAACAAAGTACAACCTAACTACCAACTGGCGGGCTTCTCCCGTCCAGCCAAACCACAGTTGCAGTGGGCACTGCTTCACTCACATGTGTCTCTCACACAGACAGGCTCTCTGTGTCCCCAGGCTGAGACACTCTCACAACCACCTGGCATCCTTTTATATCCACCTCCCATTATTCATTAGTAACCAGGTGCGATACTGACCAGACTAGGCCACATAGGAAAGGTATCTGGGCGAGATATACCTGCCCTCATCCACTATTCCCACATGATTCTCACATATCCCCCCCTCTGCTCAGACCACTCTGGTCGAGCAATGACAGCCCCCAAACAGTGCACTCGGGACAGGGCATCTGCATTCCCCATCTGTATCCCTGGGCGGTGCTCCACCGTAAAAGTGTAGGCCTGCAGGGCAAGGAACCACCGGGTCACCCGGCTATTCCGTTCCTTGTGCAAGTGCATCCACTTGAGAGGGGCATGGTCAGTGATCAGCCTGAACTTTCGGCCCACCAGGTAATATTTGAGGGCCTCTAGAGCCCACTTGATGGCGAGGCACTCTTTTTCTACGACTGCATACCTTTGCTCATGTTTATTCAGCTTCCTGCTGAGAAAGAGGACTGGGTGTTCCACTCCATCCCTCACTTGTGAGAGTACGGCCCCGATAACGGTATCAGAGGCATCTGTTTGTACCACAAACTCGCTGCGGAAGTCCAGAGTCATCAGTACGGGCTGAGAGCAAAGTGCCCGTTTTAGGCTATGGAAGGCTTCTTCAGCCGCTAAACTCCATTTAATCATGACTGAGTCTTTCCCTTTTGTAAGATCCGTCAGGGGGGTAGCGATGGCTGCAAAATTGGGTATGAACCGGCGATAATAGCCGGCGATCCCCAGGAAGGCTTGCACCTGCTTCTTGTTGACAGGTTGTGGCCAGTCCTGAACCGCCTGAATCTTATCGAGCTGGGGTTTAACAATACCCCTCCCAATTACATACCCCAAATACCGGGCTTCTTCTAGCCCGATGTGACATTTCTTGGGGTTCGCAGTTAGACCTGCATCCCACAGGTCGTCAATCACAGCTTGTACCTTCTGGAGATGAGTCTCCCAGTCCAAGCTGTAAATGACAATGTCATCCAAATAGGCCGAAGCGTACTGCCTATGTGGCCTCAGGACTCAATCCATCAGTCTCTGGAAGGTTGCCGGTGCCCCGTGCAGTCCAAATGGCATATACACATACTGAAATAGACCTTCCGGCGTAGCAAATGCCGTCTTTTCTCTGGTAGCCTCCGCCAGAGGGATCTGCCAATACCCCTTTGATAGGTCTAGGGTCGTAATATACCGGGCTTTTCCTAACCGATCTATTAACTCGTCGACCCGGGGCATAGGGTAGGCATCAAATTTTGAGACCGCATTCAGTTTCCTGAAGTCATTGCAGAACCGGATGGTGCCGTCCGGTTTAGGAATTAGCACAATCGGGCTGGACCAAGCACTGTGCGATTCCTCAATGACTCCTAACTCTAACATTGCCTTCACTTCTCGGGAAACGGCTTCACGGCGCGCTTCCGGGATTCGGTAGGGTTTTACGTGAACTGTGACACCAGGTTCCGTTACGATGTCATGTTTCATTAGCGTAGTCTGCCCGGGTTTTTCTGAGAAAAACTTTTGGTTGTGAAGTAGAAACTGCCTGACCTCAGTCTTTTGCCGCTCCGAGAGAGTCTCTGCAACCCGTTCCTTCGGTACGGTATGCGAGCAGACGGGACGGGCCAGCTCCGCTGACATGGCAGACCGATCTTTCCAGGGTTTTATCAGATTTACATGATAAATCTGTTCAGGTTTCTGTTTACCTGCCTGGTATACTTTGTAGTTTACTTCACCAACTCTTTCCTTAATCTCAAAGGGGCCCTGCCACTTTGCTAGGAACTTACTGTCCACAGTGGGAACCAGGATCAACACCCTATCTCCGGGTGCAAACGTGCGGATCTTGGCGCCCCTGTCATAGATTCTTTTCTGGGCTCCCTGAGCCTGCATCATGTGTTCTTTGACGATAGGCATAACAGTCGCAATACAGTCCTGCATTTGGGATACGTGATCTATCACCGTTTTAAACGGAGTGACCTGACCCTCCCAGGTTTCTTTGGCGACGTCTAACAGTCCGCGAGGATGTTGGGCGTACAATAACTCGAAAGGCGAGAACCCAGTGGAAGACTGGGGCACTTCCCTGATGGCAAAAAGCAAATATGGAAGTAAATTGTCCCAGTTCTTCCCATCCTTGTCTATCGCCTTTCTCAGCATCTGCTTCAGAGTTTTATTGAACCGTTTGACCAACCCGTCTGTTTGAGGGTGATACACGGATGTGCGTAATGGTTCGATTTGTAACAACCTGCAGAGCTCCTTCATCACCCTGGACATAAAGGGAGTCCCCTGGTCGGTGAGTATCTGTTTTGGTATACCGACCCGACTAAACACCTGCACCAGTTCCTTGGCAATCGTCTTGGTGGCCGTGTTACGCAAAGGGATGGCCTCCAGGTAACGAGTGGCATAATCCAAGATGAACAAGATATGTTGGTGTCCATGTGCAGACCGTGGGAGGGGCCCAACTAAATCCATCCCAATCCTCTCAAACGGGACCTCAATAATAGGTACGGGTACCAAAGGGCTACAGAACCGGAGCTTAGGCGCAGAGGCTTGGCAGTCAGGACAAGACTCACAATATACACGAATATCGTGATGCATGCCTGGCCAAACAAAACAGTGTAATATCATTTTTTTGGTTTTCTGGACTCCCAGGTGACATCCCATCACATGTCCGTGGGCTAGGTCCAGCACCTGCCGCCGGTAGGGTTTTGGCACGACTAACAGTTGCACCGTGTCTTCCCCCTTTTTCTCTATTTGATAGAGTAAATCATTCTCCAGGACCATGTAAGGATATGCCAGCCTAGAGCCAGGTTCTACGGGTACCCCATTTATCACTTTTACATTTGTCCTAGCCTGAGAAAGGGTAGGATCCTTTATTTGCTCGCTTTGGAAGTCATCTTTCTGAACTTCTAAATCCAGCAAATGGGGAGGTGGACGGCTGTCGGCCTCCTCCTTTTCCCCGGTCGCCTCCGTATCACCTGCCATGACTGAAAACGGGAACTGCAGGTCATTTCCAGCAGACTCTTCCCCCGAGTCTTCCGGGGAGACCTCTTCCAGGGGTTCGGGACCCACATGCGCCCTGGGAGAAGCATTATGTACACTATTACCCTGGGGTATCAACTGATTCTCCCACAATTGCCAGAAGTGGGGAAAATCCCGGCCCAAGATAACATCATGCAATAACGCAGGGACGAGTCCCACTTTATGTTGCACAGACCCATAGGAAGTAGTAATGCACATGACCGTGGTGAGGTATGAACAGGTGTCTCCATGCACACACATTACAGAAAATTTGTCTGATGGTCCAGTCGGGGCTGACACCAGACTGGCCTTCACCAGAGTCACCACACTTCCCGAGTCTAACAATGCCACCACATTTTTTCCATCAACAGTTAAATCACACAAGTGTTTCTCCACATCCTTTTGACCGGCATTCACACTCACTACCCGTGCAACCATAGACATGCGGTTTTTAGAGTCTGTGACGTCGCACTGCATGGGTTCAGTAGTGACCGGACAGTTCGCAGCAATGTGGCCCATCTCTTGGCAGCGGAAACACCTAACGGGCCCCTTGCTTAAACCAAAGTTCGTTACTGTCGGCCTCGCAGTGTCTTAGGGATTTTTCCTTCTCCCCTATTCCCTGGAACAGTCTTACCGGTTCCACGTGGAGATGAGGAAGAACGAGGTGGGGTAGCGTCGTCTCGGAGTCCTTCCGCCACGGAGTAACGTTCAACCAGATCCACTAGTTGATCTGCCGTCGTAGGAATTCCATGGCTTACCCACTTCCTCAGGGCTGGCGGTAGAGCTCTCAGGTACTTGTCCATGACGACTCTCTGGATTATCTCTGGCGCTGTCAACACCTCGGGTTGTAGCCACTTCTTCGTCACATGGATCAGGTCGAACATCTGTGACCGCGGTGGTTTATCCCGCTGATAAGTCCATTGATGCACTCTCTGTGCACGGACAGCGGTCGTCACTCCCAGCCGGGCCAAGATCTCGGCTTTCAGTTTGTCAAAGTCCTGCGCGGCTTCAGGTTCTAAGTCATAATATGCCTTTTGGGCCTCACCAGAAAGAAACGAGGCAATCAGGCCAGCCCATCGTGCCTTCGGCCATTTTTCTCGCACCGCCGTCCGTTCAAACGTGGTCAGGTATGCCTCGACGTCATCTTCGGTCGTCATCTTCTGCCAGTACCGACTCACGTGAATCCCTCTCGACTCGGCTTCCAGGTTAACCTCAGGTAAGCTTGCCAGGCGCTGCGCCACCTGCTGGAGAATCGAACGATCGGTAGCTGTCATGTCCACCAACTCCTTCAGCTGGGCCATCATCACCCTATTAGCTTCTTGCTGGATGGCGGTGGACTGTACCAGCGCTTTCACCACGTCCTCCATGCTCATGCTTCCAACGTGATGCCCGCGTTCTCCACCGCAATGTGATAAAACACTCCGGGATCGCCTTTGCTGGGGTCAAAGGTCACGTGCGTTCAGGATGAAACTCAGGCGCACAGCCAGGGTCCGGGTGTAACTGACACTGGGTCAGGTTTATTAAAGGTGCAAGCAATGCATAAAGATAAAAAACATAAAACAAATCCTTGCCTGTCTGGCACTAACTAAACAAAGTACAACCTAACTACCAACTGGTGGGCTTCTCCCGTCCAGCCAAACCACAGTTGCAGTGGGCAATGCTTCACTCACATGTGTCTCTCACACAGACAGGCTCTCTGTGTCCCCAGGCTGAGACACTCACACAACCACCTGGCATCCTTTTATATCCGCCTCCCATTATTCATTAGTAATCAGGTGCGATACTGACCAGACTAGGCCACATAGGAAAGGTATCTGGGCGAGATATACCTGCCCTCATCCACTATTCCCACATGATTCTCACACAGCCTATAAAAGGGACAAGATCTATGTTCCACCGGCAGAGGCAGTCCCCACCATGGTATTTGTACCCAGCAAGGCCACACAGGCCACATCCACGGAAGTGAAACACCCCCAGGTACAGGTTGCCACCCCTGCTATACCACAGGCAGCTACTGCTCAAAAAACAGCTGCCACCCCATCTGTACAGGCAGCCATCCCCAAAGCCCAACAGGAAGAGTATATGCAGTTTGTTAACCCACCGGGAGGCAGAAATCCTGGAAACTGTTACGGTTAGAGGAAAAGGTGTACTAGAAAGTGGACCCTCTGGGTCACGGCTCCAGAGCCCCCGGGGGCGAGTGCCCAGGTGAGGACCACCCCCTATACAGGGAGTGTGAGGGACAGGCCACCAGGGGATAGAGCCGCGACAGCCGGAACCAAAGGGGCGACTGAGGCAAAAAGAAGGAAGGCGCTGACGTGGACGATAAGTGAGGCACCGGGCAATGCAGGGGCCCAGTGGGGTACAGGACTGGAGAGCCAGGGGAGCACCGGACTGGAGGCTGAAAGGTAAGGAGCACAGATAAATAAGGAGAGGGGCAGCAGGCAACAGAAATGGGGAGGAGCACGCAGGGAGCAGGACAGAGGGAAGAAAGCCTCAGGGAGACTGAGAGGGCAGAGCACTGGAAAGGGAGACCGGAAAGGCAGGCGGCGGACAAGGAAAGGCTAGGGCACTAACATACGCAGACAGGGAACGAGAGGGGGCCTGAGACAGTGATCACCGCAGCAGACAGCGTCACCGTATGTGATAATCAGGCGTCTTACCTGTGCCGGCGCCGGGCATATGTAGCGGTGGGCGCCGCCATCTTGGGGGCGGAGCTAGCACGTCACGTGACTCAGGAGGCCGCGCGCTGTGTGCTGGTACCCGTCGCCGGGGGGAGCCGGAGGCCAGGCGCGGGGACGCGCTGAAGAGCAGGAGCGCGCCGGACGGAGCGCGCAGTAAGGCAAGCAGGAGCAGGGGCTGGCCCCGTGACAGTACCCCCCTCTTTACGCCCCCTCCTCCTAATGTTGGAGAGGAACCGTTTCATGATGCGGGGAGCATCAATATTCTCCAGAGGTTCCCATGATCTCTCCTCAGGACCGAAGCCCTTCCAATCAACCAAAAACAGAGTCTTTCCTCTCACAGTCTTCCTAGCTAGGATATCTCGCACCTCAAAGGTGTTATCCGAACTACAGGCTGGGAAGCTTGAGAAGGTGCAGAATGAAAGTGGTTAAATACGGCTGGTTTAAGGAGAGACACATGGAAGGCATTGGGAATCTTTAACGAGGCGGGTAACCTCAACTTGTAAGCTACGTTGTTGACCCGACTTAGGACCTCAAAGGGACCAATGTAACGTGGACCTAACTTGTAGGAAGGAATCTTCAACCTGATATATCGGGAAGCTAACCAAACCTTATCGCCAGGGCGATACGGGGAAACGTCTAACCGTCTCTTGTTGGCATACCGTTTCATTCTGAGGCTGCCACTCTCAAGAGCCACTTTGGTCTCCCTCCAAATCTGAGAGAAGTCCAAGGACAAGGAATCCGCTGCCGGTACACCCGAGGTGGGGGACACAGGAAGAGGAATGCCGGGGTATTGACCGAAAACCACAAAAAAGGGAGATTTGGAGGAGGCTTCACTGGAATGGTTGTTGTAGGCGAATTCCGCCCAAGGAAGGAGAGAGACCCAGTCGTCTTGATGAGCATTGGAAAAATGTCGAAGGTAAGATGTTAAGGCTTGATTGACTCGCTCCACTTGACCATTTGACTGAGGGTGATAGGCTGAGGAGAAATCCAATGTTATCTTCAGTAATCCACAGAGAGCTCGCCAAAAACGGGAGGTAAACTGGACTCCTCGATCCGAGACTATATGTGAAGGAAAACCATGGAGGCGAAAAATGTGAAGCAAAAAGATCTTTGCCAACTCGGGAGCCGTAGGTAGACCAGGCATTTTGGAAAAACGGTCCACGACCACCAAAATCACTGTACATCTAGACGAAGGAGGCAAGTCAGTGACGAAATCCATGGCTATATGAGTCCATGGGTTTGCAGGTACTGGTAACGGATACAAGAGGCCCGCAGGAGCATGCCAGGGAACCTTGTTCCGGGCGCAAGAGGGACAGGAAGCGATGAAGTCTTGAACATCCTTGCGAAGCGAAGGCCACCAGTAATGGCGGGAGACAAGCGAGAGAGTCTTGTTAATTCCGGCATGTCCAGAGAATCTCGAAGAGTGACTCCAACGCAGAACCTTTAGTCTATCCTCACTCCGAACAAAGGTTTTACCAGATGGTGGGGAGGCCAGGCCCACTGGAGCTACGGTAAGGATCTTTGCAGGGTCAATGAGATGGTTTGGACCCTCCTCCTTGTCCACAGACATGAAGGACAGTGAGAGGGCATCCGCCTTGATGTTCTTCTCCCCGGGTCGGAAGTGGAGTTCAAAGTCAAATCTTTCAAAAAACAGTGACCATCTGGCCTGTCGAGGGTTGAGCCTCTGGGCGGACTGAAGATAGGCCAAATTTTTGTGATCCGTAAAAATGATGAACGGATGGAGAGCGCCCTTGAGAAGATGGCGCCATTCTTCAAGGGCCATCTTTATGGCCAATAGTTCCCTATCTCCCACAGCATAGTTACGTTCGGGAGTGGAGAACGCCTTAGAAAAGAATCCGCAGGTAAGAGTACGGCCCGAGGAGGACTTTTGCAGGAGAACTGCTCCAGCTCCCACCGAGGATGCGTCCACCTCGAGGATAAATGGCCTTCTGGCTTCCGGGCGATGAAGTACTGGCGACTTAGCGAATTCTTGTTTCAGGGTGGCGAACATGGCCTCTGCTTCAGAGGGCCAACGATTGGGATCGGCCCCTTTGCAGACCAGAGCTGAGATGGGTTTCGACAAAGACGAGAAATGAGGGATAAATTGCCTATAATAATTGGCAAAGCCCAAAAACCGCTGGATTGCCTTGACTCCGGAGGGACGTGGCCAATTGAGGACTGCCGAGACTTTCTCAGGATCCTTTTCTAGTCCTGAGTTCGAAACGATGAAACCGAGAAAAGGTAATGACGTTTGCTCAAAGAGGCATTTCTCCAATTTGGCAAAGAGATGGTTCTCTCTGAGCCGTAGCAGGACTTGGCGAACATCTCGGGGATGTGTGGCCAGATCAGGAGAGAACACCAGGATGTCGTCTAGGTAGACTACGACACAGGAGTAGAGGAGATCCCGAAAGACATCGTTGACAAGTTCTTGGAATAAGGCTGGTGCGTTGCAAAGCCCAAAGGGCATGACCAAATACTCGTAGTGTCCATCACGCGTGTTAAACGCAGTCTTCCATTCGTCCCCGGCACGTATGCGAACCAAGTTATAGGCCCCTCGAAGATCAAGCTTGGTGAATACGCGTGCCCCCTTCAGGCGATCAAAAAGTTCAGAGATAAGTGGCAATGGATACTTATTCTTCACCGTGATCCGATTCAAGCCACGGTAATCGATGCACGGACGCAGGGACCCGTCTTTCTTCTTTACAAAAAAGAAGCCTGCTCCGGCAGGGGACGAAGACTTCAGAATGAAGCCTCTGGCCAAGTTGTCCTGGATGTATTCAGACATGGCTTGGGTTTCTGCAGGAGAGAGGGGGTAAATCCTACCACGAGGTGGAACGGTCCCAGGAACGAGCTCGATGGGGCAGTCGTAGGGACGGTGTGGAGGAAGAGTCTCAGCCTCTTTCTTGTCAAAAATATCCAAAAAATCATGGTACACCTGCGGCAATCCATGGGGAACAAGGGAAGGACGGGGATCACCAATGGGACGCAGCGGCAGCAGACACCGAGCCCGACAAGACTCCCCCCAGCGCAGGACGTGGCCATAATGCCAATCTAAGGTGGGTTCATGGAGCCGCAGCCAGGGAAGACCAAGCAGAATAGGATGAGAAATACCTGCTAGAACGTAAAATGTAATCCTCTCTTTGTGCAGCGCCCCTACCTGCAATTCTACTTCATGAGTAACTAGAGTAACCGTCTCCAGCAGGGGCCGACCATCTACGGAGGCGAGAACTTGCGGTATTTCCAAGGCCCTCACGGGAACAGAAAGTTTATTAACCTCCTCTAGCCTAATAAAATTCCCGGCGGCACCCGAGTCCACATAGGCCACCAGAGAAGCCCGCTTCCCACCAACATGCAAGAGGACAGACAGAGTGAGGGGAAGAGAGGTATCATCTACACCTAGGGAGGCCTCTCTTACCTGGCCTAGGTGGAGAAGTTTTCCGGACGCTCGGGACAAGTTCGGATGAGATGGGAACCGCTACCACAGTAGAAACACTGACCGTGGAGACTCCTCTCCCTACGACGCTGGTCTGAGAGCTTCAGGCGATCCACCTGCATCGGTTCGGGCGTCAGGGGTAACGGGAGACTCCTGGGTCGAGGACTGGGTGGCCTGCAGGCAGAAGGAAAAGAACGAGAAACCCTTCTCTCCCTAGAGTGTTCTTGAAAGCGGAGGTCGATTCGCGTAGCTAAGGAGATCAAATCCTCCAGAGCTGTTGGGGTGTCCCGGCCCGCGAGCTCGTCCTTTATACGACTAGAGAGGCCTCGCCAGAAAGCACCCACCAGGGCCTCATTATTCCAACCTAAGTCTGATGAAAGAGTCCTGAACTGGATCGCATACTGGCCTACAGTTAAAGGACCTTGGCACAAGTTAAATAAAGCCTCAGTGGTGGAGGCTAAATGGCCCGGTTCGTCAAAAACTCGACGAAACGTATCCAGAAAGACGGAAAGCTGCGTAACTACTGGATCATCACGTTCCCAGAGCGGATTGACCCAAGCCTAAGCGTCCCCCTCCAGATGAGAAATGATGAAGGCCACTTTGGCTCGGTCAGTGGGATACTGCTGGGGCAGTAATTCGAAATGGAGGCGGCACTGATTTAAAAACCCCTGGCATAACTTAGCGTCTCCACTATATCGGGGTGGTTTGGCCAACCGAGGACTAGGATGAGAACCCACGGCTGCGGAAGCAGATGCGGCTGAGTGCAAGGCGAGCAACCGACCGTCCACCGAAGCCATGTAGCTGAGGATATGCGACTGGGTGTCTCGCTGCTGCACCAATTCCTGTTGCAAGGCAGCCAACTGGGCGGCGTTGCCGGGGTCAGAGGACTGGAGGGCGGACAGACGTGAGTCCATAGTCTTCATGAAGGATATCATGCGCGTCTGATTCTCCCGAAGGAAGACTAACTCCTTCGGAGCGGCCGTGGCTCCAGCGGGGTCCATGGCCTGATTATGCTGTTACGGTTAGAGGAAAAGGTGTACTAGAAAGTGGACCCTCTGGGTCACGGCTCCAGAGCCCCCGGGGGTGAGTGCCCAGGTGAGGACCACCCCCTATACAGGGAGTGTGAGGGACAGGCCACCAGGGGATAGAGCCGCGACAGCCGGAACCAAAGGGGCGACTGAGGCAAAAAGGAGGAAGGCGCTGACGTGGACGATAAGTGAGGCACCGGGCAATGCAGGGGCCCAGTGGGGTACAGGACTGGAGAGCCAGGGGAGCACCGGACCGGAGGCTGAAAGGTAAGGAGCACAGATAAATAAGGAGAGGGGCAGCAGGCAACAGAATCGGGGAGGAGCACGCAGGGAGCAGGACAGAGGGAAGAAAGCCTCAGGGAGACTGAGAGGGCAGAGCACTGGAAAGGGAGACCGGAAAGGCAGGCGGACAAGGAAAGGCTAGGGCACTAACATACGTAGACAGGGAACGAGAGGGGGCCTGAGACAGTGATCACCGCAGCAGACAGCGTCACCGTATGTGATAATCAGGCGTCTTACCTGTGCCGGCGCCGTCACGTGACTCAGGAGGCTGCGCGCTGTGTGCTGGTACCCGTCGCCGGGGGAGACGGAGGCCAGGTGCGGGGACGCGCTGAAGAGCAGGAGCGCGCCGGACGGAGCGCGCAGTAAGGCAAGCAGGAGCAGGGGCTGGCGCCGTGACAGAAACCTTCCCTGGAAGCAGAGGAAAACTACTTCCACCACCCCAGGAGGGGACCACCAGTAAAAGAACATTTACCAGTAACTGAACTGTTACCCAGGAGGGTATTGGCACCGTTTTGCCCCATTGCTTATCTTGTTTTCAGTTTTTGCCTAGTTTTGGGCATCAGTTTTCCCCTTTTATACAAAACTGCAGTGATCATGAACTTGAAATGATTCACAAACTTTTCTGTAGATAGTTGCGCCTCTTAAAGTGCTCTTTCTTGATTTTACATGAACCTTCTTCAAATAAGGACTACCTCAGACCTGGAGTTCTGCTCCAATTCCAAGGACACTGCAAGACATCCTGGCTGGACCAGTGTCTATATCACCCAAGAATTATTGCCTTTAATGTGTTAATAATTAATGCTTAGTATTTTATAGTGAAAGCATTTCTTCTACAAGAATAGGTTGTAGTGGTAGCCTCTAATAAAAATGTTGATAGCAGTAGAGTATAGTTATGGCATTAGAACAGATATTCTATAGAATTTAGTTGTTAGTAATGTTTTAATAAAAAAAAAAAAAAAAAAATGTGAAACTCTGAATAAAAATTTTGAATTCCGGTGACGAACCAGGAGTCAGCGGTTGTCACCTATGGGTCTAGAAGAAACAGCGGAATGTGGAAATGTGAATGACAAAAGAAAAAGGTGTTGAAGTCAAAATGGTAATACTTGAACTGGTAGTGAACTTCTTAGCAATGGTTACTGCCAATAGCACTTTAAATTAAGTAAAATGTTAAATTATAGATAATCTGTTAATTTGTTCTGCAACGTTTAAGAATCAGTGCCTCCCATATTGGGAAGTTTAGTTGTTTACTTGTAAAAATGCATTTTAAAAATGTTGTATGTTCCTTATGCAACATCTTACTACTCATTTGTTTACAGCCCGTGGACGTACTGCGGTTAACGGAGGGGGTATGTGGCGCCCCTGAGGGTTCAGTCGCCACAGAGGTATTGCACCTCCTCCTGAGGTGTAGTATCCCACTCTCGAGGTAAGATGGCAACACCTGACCAGCCTTCAACACCTGCATCCCACACAAACACAGTAGTGTAGCAGAGCAACCTTCATGGCTCCCTGCTTGGAACACGAAGAGTGCAGGGAGGTGGGTGGAGCTTACACTGCACAATAGAGCAGGAGAATATTAGGAAAAGGGCAGTCTGTGAGAGAAGGTCCCCTGAGAGGGATGGAGTGAAGGAGGTGCTGCAGCAGACTTCAGTGAACTGAAGCTGCTGGCACGGGAAAGAGAAATAGAAAGCCTGATTCTCAAGAAGGAAGAAAGATTAGTGCGGAACATAAGGAGAAGAAGAGAACTAAGGACTAGGGTCGGTGTGTAGCCCTTCCTCAAGTTCTAAGCGCATGGCCGGGGTCCAGTAGCCGAGGCTGTTTGTGAAACTAATGTTCCAGCAGCAGACACAACGGAGGAATAGGAGCTGTGACCACTCTATTCCCACAAAAGACTCGAAGACACGGTGGCAACCTATGTGTGAGCCAGGACATGATGGATGGAGTCCCCAAAGCAGGCTACAGTCACTTGTCATGCAAGTAGAGTTCAAAGGAACATCTGAAAGGAGGTACTTGGGATTAACACACAACTACAAGTACTTCAGTATAAGCGCTAGTGAGGAGACGTTCAGAACAGGCACACGAAAAGGAGAGCTGGAAAGGTTAATTCCATCTGCCTGGGAGTTGGCTGAGCCCCTGATCTGGAGACCGCAGTATTGAAGTGGGCACCTGTCTGTGCCAAGAACGTGAGTAAAAGAACTGAAACTGCACTCCGCTGTCTCATTGCCTTTTTCCTGCGCCAACCCACTCAGCACCGCTACATCTCTGTGTCTAACCCTGCACCATCTACTTCTCACTATCTCCTCATTTGCCAAATTCATCTACTCTGCCCTGGGACCACAGCCCTACCTGTGGAGGGCTACAACATCATTGTTGCACCACACCATCTGTCCCAGAGAAGCAACCCTGCAGCGCTGGTCAAACTGACCAGAAACCACAGGTGGCGTCACGAATCATCTCAATAACTTTATCCCTTTTACTCTACCCCTTTTACATTGACCGCCTGAGGCCACGGACCAGGTCATTGCCACTGTGACATCTCCCATTGTAATCAACGGGCCCGGCTCTGAGTACCCCACAGCCTCTGGGGGCGAGTCAGGTACCGGTGATGGAGGTACCGTTTCTGCACGCCCCTCCTGGGTGTGCTGCCGATTCAAGGCCTGCAGAGCCTCCTGCTTCAGCCGCAGACTGCGGTTCAGCATGGCGATTTCTTCCTCCAGCTGCTGACGGTCCATCACAGAAGCAGGGCCGGAGCCTTCGACTACTGCGCCGGGGAAGGCAAGCTCCTCTTCGTCACGCTCTGCAGGCCTCCGTCCTTCTTCCATCATGGCATCCTGGCGTTCTCCCTTCTCTCTGGGCTCCTGTCCCGCCACAGGGCTTTGCTCCTCCTTCCTGGGGCAGCGCCTCCTTCCTCTTCCTCCATACCAAGCCAGTATACGAACCCCTCTGGGGGTGGGCCATGTTGCTGTTGCATAGAAGTTCAGGCAGGGGATGCCCAGGACAGTTTGCGCTCTTTTCTTAGGGCCACCCATGTTGTCACGCCCTTCTTCACCGCGCCGGCGGCCATTTTGAGAGTCCATTTTACAGTCTATCATTTTTGGTTGTTTTGCACATTTTCAGCAATTTTAAGTCCAATAAATCTTCAGCACACAGGACCCGGTGGTACCGGGCTTCGTCATCCTGTTCGTGACGCCAAAAAGGATCACCCGCCAGGGCAGTTGGGTGCTCGGTAGCGGGCCAGTATGTCAGAGGGAAGTGTCACAGTAGCGGTGACCCGGTCCGTAGCCCTGGGCGTCCATGTAAAAGGGGTTAAGCGTGGCTGATTAAAGTTTATAAGTGGATGATTCGTGACGCCACCTGTGGTCTCTGGTCAGTTTGACCAACGCTGCAGGGTTGCTTCTCTGGGACAGATGTTGTGGTGCAGCAATGATGTTGAAGCTCCCCACAGGTGGAGCTGTAGTCCCAGGGCAGAGTAGATGAAGGTGGTAAATGGGGAGATGGTGTAAAGAAGTGGATGTAGCAGAGCCGGGTGCAAGGCGCAGGAATAAGTGGAGGACACAAGGGCATGTAGTTCCAAAGGCTTTACTCACAGTCTGGTGCGCACAGATGCCCGCTTCAGTGCCGTGTCCTCCAGGTCAGGGGCTCAGCCAACTCCCAGGCAAGGTAAAGTACACCTTTACAGCACTCCTCCAACATGTGCCTTCTCTGAACGTCTCCACACTAGCGCCTAATCTGAAGTACTTGTAGTTGCGTATTAAACTCAAGTACCTCCTTCTTGATGTTACTTAGAACTCTACTTGTACGGCAGATAGCTGTAGCCTGCTTCAGGGATTTCTTTCTATCATGTCCCGGCTCACCCACGTTGCTGTTGTGCCCCCAAGTCTTAGATGGGAATAAAGTGGTGACGACTTCTATTCCTCCCGTTTCTGCTGCAGGAGCATCAGTATCCATACAACCTCGGAGACCGGACTCCGGCCATGTGCTTCAAACTTGAGGAAGGGCTCTGCTCTGACCCTAGCCCTTAGTTCTCTTCTCCTTACTTTCCGCACTAATCTTTCTTCCCTCTGAAGAATCAGGCTTTCTATGGCTCTTTCCTGTGCCAGCAGCTCCAGGTCACAGGAGTCTGCTGCAGCACTTCCTTCACTCCATCCCTCTCAGGGGATCTTCTCTCACCAACTAACCACTTCCTAACATTCTCCCTTTCTCTTGTGCCGTCTAAGCTCCACTCACCTCCCAGCACTCTTCGTGTTCCACCCATTGACTTGAATGGATGGTGAAAAATGCTTCAAATACGCTGGTTGACTTTTTTGCAGCGTATTTGAAAAATGAGATGAAAAACGCACCAAAAATGTACCTAAACCAGCGTTTTTGCTGCAGCTTCTTTCCTGCCAAGAAATCAGGTTTTGCTGCAGAAAAAAAAGCAGCAAAAACGTCCTATGTGAACTTACTCTACACTCACTGGCCACTTTATTAGGTACACCTGTCCAACTGTGTGTTAAGACTTAATTTCTAATCAGCCAATCACATGGCGGCAACTCAGTGCATTTAGGCATGTAGACATGGTCAAGACAATCTCCTGCAGTTCAAACCGAGCATCAGTATGGGGAAGAAAGGTGATTTGAGTGCCTTTGAACGTGGCATGATTGTTGGTGCCAGAAGGGCTGGTCTGAGTATTTCAGAAACTGCTGATCTACTGGGATTTTCACGCACAACCATCTCTAGGGTTTACAGAGAATGGTCCGAAAAAGAAAAAAAATCCAGTGAGCGGCAGTTCTGTGGCCGGAAATGCCTTGTTGATGCCAGAGGTCAGAGGAGAATGGGCATACTGGTTCGAGCTGATAGAAAGGCAACAGTGACTCAAATTGCCACCCGTTACAACCAAGGTAGGCAGAAGAGCATCTCTGAACGCACAGTGCGTCGAACTTTGAGGCAGATGGGCTACAGCAGCAGAAGACCACACTGGGTACCACTCCTCTCAGCTAAGAACAGGAAACTGAGGCTACAATTTGCACAAGCTCATCGAAATTGGACAGTAGAAGATTGGAAAAACGTTGCCTGGTCTGATGAGTCTCGATTTCTGCTGCGACATTCGGATGGTAGGGTCAGAATTTGGCGTAAACAACATGAAAGCATGGATCCATCCAGCCTTGTATCAACGGTTCAGGCTGGTGGTGGTGGTGTCATGGTGTGGGGAATTTTTTCTTGGCACTCTTTGGGCCCCTTGGTACCAATTGAGCATCGTTGCAACGCCACAGCCTACCTGAGTATTGTTGCTGACCATGTCTATCCCTTTATGACCACAATGTACCCAACATCTGATGGCTACTTTCAGCAGGATAATGCGCCATGTCATAAAGCTCGAATCATCTCAGATTGGTTTCTTGAACATGACAATGAGTTCACTGTACTCAAATGGCCTCCTCAGTCACCAGATCTCAATCCAATAGAGCATCTTTGGGATGTGGTGGAACGGGAGATTCGCATCAGGGATGTGCAGCCGACAAATCTGCGCCAACTGTGTGATGCCATCATGTCAATATGGTCCAAAATCTCTGAGGAATGCTTCCAGCACCTTGTTGAATCTCTGCCACGAAGAATTGAGGCAGTTCTGAAGGCAAAAGGGGGTCCAACCCGTTACTAGCATGGTGTACCTAATAAAGTGGCCAGTGAGTGTATAGTGTAGTTTTAGGTCAGAGAGGGAAGGTTAGGGATGAGCTAGCAAGGTGCAGGGACAGGTAGTGATGGCTGCTTGCGAACATGTGTGACAGTCAGAGGCGTATCTGGGGGGGGCAGCCGGCAGGGGGGCGCAGTCGGGCCACCTAATGCGTTGAAACCGGAAAAAGCTCAAAAGGATCAAGGGCAAGAGAATTTCTTCTGGTGAATGAGAAAGTATGATGACTTATGAATTAAATGTCTAAAAAGTCTATATCGTTCACCGTGATATTGTCAATAATATAAATACATTCTAATTATACTCCTTGATACACCATAGAGGCTCAATACAAAATGTTGAAAATGCTATATAGAAGTTTTATTGATAATAGTACACATAGTAGTGACAACATACATAGCACTACAAAAAGACAAGGGGCAGTAGTAAAAGGTAAATTCAAAATGTCATATTGTGTCAGGTAGGAGGAGTTTGCAACATCTCTCACAAGATATGTAAATAGGGCAGGGAAATGGCAGTCTCACAACGCCCATAATTACATAACCTCAGCTGCTCACAGAGGAAAGTTCAGCACTAACCTCCATCTCATCCTATCTATAATAATAAATGCCCTAACCAGCTTCCAGTTGTAACAACTTCCGTCCAGTTGTAACCGGTGACGTCACCACACACACACGCACATGTTAACCCTCAACACACCACACCGCCTCAACACACACTCCTCTCACCTTTCACCTCCACTCATGTCCACTCACTCTTTCACTCCACATACGTTCCTTTCTCTCACTCCGTTTCTCATACTCACACCGTCATCGTCGCTGCCCCGACATCTTCCTCCGCCGCCGCGATCCAGGATCCAGACGTTCTCCAGGCCGCCGACATGTTCTTGCGGGACGCCATCTTGGATGTCGTGAAGTCCCGCGAGATTCAAGATGGCGTCGCCGCAACAATATGTCGCTGGCGTGGACGACATCGGGATCCAAAAAGATGGCGTCGGCGAAATCTCGCGAGATTACGCCGACGCCATTTTGGATCCCGATGTCGCCCATGCCAGCGACATGTTGTTGCGGCGACGCCATCTTGAATATCGCGGGACTTCACGACATCCAAGATGGCGTCCCGCAAGAATATGTCGCTGGCGTGGGCGACATCGGGATCCAAAATGGCGTCGGCGTAATCTCGCGAGATTTCGCCGACGCCATCTTTTTGGATCCCGATGTCGTCCACGCCAGCGACATGTTGTTGCGGCGACGCTATCTTGAATATCGCGGGATTTCACGAAATCCAAGATGGCATCCCGCAAGAACATGTCGGCGGCCTGGAGAACGTCTGGATCCTGGATCGCGGCGGCGGAGGAAGATGTCGGGGCAGCGACGATGACGGTGTGAGTATGAGAAACGGAGTGAGAGAAAGGAACGTATGTGGAGTGAAAGAGTGAGTGGACATGAGTGGAGGTGAAAGGTGAGAGGAGTGTGTGTTGAGGCAGTGTGGTGTGTTGAGGGTTAACATGGCAAGAGGTGTTAACGACGTCGGCGAAATCTCGAGAGATTTCGCCGACGCCATCTTGCATTCGTGAAATTGCGTCATTTACCTCACGCCGACTTGCTGTGCGGACGCTTGGCATTGCCTGTACCACCATAACTACTGCTGCCTTGGTCCTATGCCTGTTTACTGCCGGTGTCTAATTACTGGACCAATTTGCCTATACCGCCATAACTACTGCTGCCTTGCTCCTCTGCCGGTGTCTAATTACAGGGCCAATTTGCCTCTACCGCCATAACTACTGCTGCCTTGCTCCTCTGCCGGTGTCTAATTACAGGACCAATTTGCCTCTACCGCCATAACTACTGCCTTTGTCCTCTGCCGGTGTCTAATTACAGGGCCAATTTGCCTATACTGCCATAACTACTGCTGCCTTTGTCCTCTGCCAGTGTCTAATTACAGGGCCAATTTGCCTCTATCGCCATAACTACTGCTGCTTTGGTCATCTGCCTGTTTACTGCCGGTGTCTAATTACAAGGCCAATTTGCCTCTACCGCCATAACTACTGCTGCCTTGCTCCTCTGCCAGTGTCTAATTACAGGGCTAATTTGCCTCTACCGCCATAACTACTGCTGCCTTGCTCCTCTGCCGGTGTCTAATTACAGGGCTAATTTGCCTCTACCGCCATAACTACTGCTACCTTGCTCCTCTGCCGGTGTCTAATTACAGGGCCAATTTGCCTCTACCGCCATAACTACTGCTGCCTTGCTCCTCTGCCGGTGTCTAATTACAGGGCCAATTTGCCTCTACCGCCATAACTACTGCTGCATTGCTCCTCTGCTGGTGTCTAATTACAGGGCCAATTTGCCAATACCGCCATAACTACTGCTGCCTTGCTCCTCTGCCGGTGTCTAATTACAGGGCCAATTTGCCTCTACCGCCATAAGTACTGCTGCCTTGCTCCTCTGACTGTTCACTGCCTGTGTCTAATTACAGGGCCAATTTGCCTCTACCGCCATAACTACTGCTGCCTTGCTCCTCTGCCGGTGTCTAATTACAGGGCTAATTTGCCTCTACCGCCATAACTACTGCTGCCTTGCTCCTCTGCCGGTGTCTAATTACAGGGCCAATTTGCCTCTACCGCCATAACTACTGCTGCCTTGCTCCTCTGCCGGTGTCTAATTACAGGGCCAATTTGCCTCTACCGCCATAACTACTGCTGCCTTGCTCCTCTGCCGGTGTCTAACTACAGGGCCAATTTGCCACTACCACTTCATAACTACTGCTGGGCAATTACAGGGTCAATTAGTATCTGTTTACTCTACAATACTCAAGGACGCCTTCTTCACTGCCAGATAACTGCCAAATAGACTCCTTTACCTGTGCCAACATGAGTCATAACAAAAAGTATGCCAATGCCAGTGAAAGGAAAGCAGCTTTAGCACTACGACAAAAACAACGCCGTGCTAATGAGACTCCTGAGGAAAAACACCATCGCCTTGAGAAGATTAAGGCTTATAAACGCCGTCGCCTCACACACGAATCCCCTAACTCTAAATCCATAAGATTGGCTGAAGAAGCCTCTGCACGCCGTCACCGCCGACAACAGATGGCCTCTTCCTCATCATTATTATTAGACTCACAACAGGATGCTTCCACATCAGCATGTGGAACAATTTACTGCTACACTTCATCCCATATGCCATTCACTGACATAACTAATCAGCAATCTGTTTCTGCCCTATCAATACCACCATTCAATACCGATGCACAGTATGCCAATGCCAGTGAAAGGAAAGCAGCTTTAGCACTATGACAAAAACAACGCCGTGCTAATGAGACTCCTGAGGAAAAACAGCATCGACTTGACAAGATTAAGGCTTATAAACGCCGTCATCTCACACACGAATCCCCTAACTCTAAATCTATTACATTGGCTGAAGAAGCCTCTACACGTCATCACCGCCAACAACAGACGGCTTCTTCCTCATCATCTATAATAATAAATGCCCTAAGCAGCTTCCGGTTGTAACAACTTCCGTCCAGTTGTAACCGGTGACGTCACCACACACACGCACATGTTAACCCTCAACACACCACACCGCCTCAACACACACTCCTCTCACCTTTCACCTCCACTCACGTCCACTCACTCTTTCACTCCACATACGTTCCTTTCTCTCACTCCGTTTCTCATACTCACACCGTCATCGTCGCTGCCCCGACATCTTCCTCCGCCGCCGCGATCCTGGATCCAGACGTTCTCCAGGCCGCCGACATGTTCTTGCGGCGACGCCATCTTGGATTTCGTGAAATCCCGCGAGATTCAAGATGGCGTCGCCGCAAGAACATGTCGCTGGCGTGGACGACTCGGGATTCAAAAAGATGGCGTCGGCGAAATCTCGCGAGATTACGCCGACGCCATTTTGGATCCCGATGTCGTCCACGCCGGCGACATGTTCTTGCGGCGACGCCATCTTGAGTATCGTGAAATCCCGCGATAGTCAAGATAGCGTCGCCGGAAGAACATGTCGCCGGCGTGGACGAAGTCGGGATCCAAAATGGCGTCGGCGAAATCTCGCGAGTTTTCGCCGACGCCATTTTGGATCCCGACGTCGTCCTCGCCGGCGACATGTTCTTCCGGCGACGCTATCTTGACTATCGCGGGATTTCACGATACTCAAGATGGCGTCGCCGCAAGAACATGTCGCCGGCGTGGACAACGTCTGGATCCAGGATGGCGCCGGCGGAAGAAGATGTCGGGGATCGTGGAGCAGCGGCGATGACGGCGTGAGTATGAGAGATGGAGTGAGAGAAGGGGTCGTATGTGGAGTGAAAGAGTGAGTGGAGATGGTGAAAGGTGAGAGGAGTGTGTGTTGAGGAGTGTGTGTGTTGAGGGTTAACATGGCAAGAGGTGTGATGCTATCGCATCCTCCCGATGCGATAGCATCGGGCCATAATCTAGTATAACAAATAATGGCCTGAGCGAAAATTCCACAATAGGATATAACGGCCGCTCGACCACCCATCAGTGAGTGATCATAGAAGAGAGGTAGGAGTGTTGGTAAAATCGTTACCTTCAGTCATGGTGCAGCTGGGTCTGAACACGAAGGGTGCGTGTGGGACACCGAGAGCCTCGATGCGCGTTTCGCCTATGTCTTTGTCGGGAGGCGTGGCCAATTTAAAAGAGGCATGGGCATTTATAGTGTGCAATGGGAATCCTCAGCGAATCAGTGTTCTTTCCGTGTGAGTGCCAGCCCACAGTAAGGAGGAGCTAGCGCGCGCCGGAGCTGGCGGAAAGGAGGACTCGCGTCATCACCATCCGTCGCCCCGGCAATGCGCACACAGCCCCGAACTCACGGCACGGGCACAACACACCGAGAGAGCATAAATGTGGGGCAGAACACAGCGAGTCGGCGCGCTTCCTGTGTAATGCGCCTGTCCATAGCAAAGAGGGGCGGGCGCGCATCAGAGCGATGGAGGGGAGGAAAAACGTCATCACCATCACCTCGGCAATGCACATGCTCCTCCAACACCACAGTACGGGCACAGCGCACACATAGAGCGCGTCTGCACAAATGGTTCAGCCGGTGGCATGATGAAAAGAAAAAAAGGGGAAAAGTAATCACAAAATTATCCCTCAAAAAAGGGGAGTACAAATAAGTTACGTTATAGTTGTCATACAGCAACATAATAGCTATGAAGTACAGGATATATGAAGTGTATTGACAAATTTTGAAAGGCATATCTCATGCAGTCATTCAAAAAGTAACGGCGATCTGATATACAAGCATATAAAAGATACTAATTCATATATCTGTCTACACAAAAATATACCTGATATTTGGACATAGGTATATCCCAACAACTATATACATACCAAATGGATACATAGTAAGAAAAAATAATTCATACAACAAAATCTATATCGAGTAAGTATGAGGAACCCCGATATTAAATGTAAACATTAAAAAGTAGTAATTAAAGTACAGACTCATGACACGTATTCCTGAGTAGAAAAGGCAATATTCAAAAAATAACAAAAATAAAAGTGTATAGTTGTAAATGAAGGTATATATTATAATAAACAGCTGCGAATTCAGCATCTACTAATGGACTAGATGAACAAGTCTTCGTTATTCTTCAAGATGGATTCAGTATCCGATACCGCTGAGGAAATCCAAGAAGAGGAATGGGTGATGAAATAGGGGGTGAGAACAAATCATCCAATCTACAATGTGATCACAACACACAAAATAAGCAACAGCAGGATTAAAAACAAAACATATGCCTCAAAATAAAAAGGATTTAAAGCTGATAGTCTCATTTAGACCTTTTGGGGCCATTGTGTCAAGAATTGTAATCCAACGTGTCTCTTTTTGGAGCAATCTCTGTCTAGGATTCCCTCCACGAATCCCCATATATATATGATCAATACCGCATACTTTGAATCCCTTAGGGTTACATTTGTGAGTCTCAAAAAAAGTGTTTAGTTTTTAAAAGATGTGGTTCGGAACAGCCTGACGCATTTTTGATATCTCTAATATGTTCCTGTATGGGAATTTTGAGAGACCTCGTGGTCATGCCAATGTAAATGTATTCGCAGGGGAAGCTGGCAAGATATATCACTGCTTCTGTGTTGCATGTGATATGATGGACTATTTTAAAAATTTTTGTCTTAGAGGAGTCCCAAAATTCTTTAAAAAAAAAGAGAAGAGAAGCCAGCGTTGCCAAGGTCAGAACGCATAACATAAAGTGCATTTGCACATAACATCTAACTGTATTCAAAATGAGATATTTAGCAAAAAAATTGATCAATTCAATTGAGCCACCCCGCCGCGCCAAGGCAATCTCATGTGGGGGGTCCTACTCTACGTTTTTAATAAACACTGTGCCATTACGGCCTCCTAGATACATTAAAAGCAAGACCACTTTAAGTGCAATCCGTACCTGAGCATTTCTGGATCGCTCCCATGATGCCAGAAAAGGCAAGTGCGGATGAAGGCCAACTGTGCACACATACACAGCAGCCCCACCCTGCCCCAAGCTTTATATAATTGTGCACCTGTATCTGAACCTGCATTGCCCTTCATCTATGCTTGCTGGTCAGGCAATGTGTGGAGTCTAAAACCTGACACGTCTGTATTCAGACCTGGTTGGCCTTCATCCGCACTTGCCTTTTCTGGCATCATGGGAGCGATCCAGAAATGCTCAGGTACGGATTGCATTTAAAGTGGTCTTGCTTTTAATGTATCTAGGAGGCCGTAATGGCACAGTGTTTATTAAAAACGTAGAGTAGGACCCCCCACATGAGATTGCCTTGACGCGGCGGGGTGGCTCAATTGAATTGATCAATTTTTTTGCTAAATATCTCATTTTGAATACAGTTAGATGTTATGTGCAAATGCACTTTATGTTATGCGTTCTGACCTTGGCAACGCTGGCTTCTCTTTTCTTTTTTTGTACATTGGTATGTGGCTGACCACCACTGTTGCCGTGCGCGCTGGGTTGTGTTCGCCATTTTTTCTGTGTTCACTGTGATGGATCTAGGCTGCTGTGCACACATACACAGCAGCCCCACCCTGCCCCAAGCTTTATATAATTGTGCACCTGTATCTGAACCTGCATTGCCCTTCATCTATGCTTGCTGGTCAGGCAATGTGTGAAGGCTAAAACCTGACACGTCTGTATTCAGACCTGGTTGGCCTTCATCCGCACTTGCCTTTTCTGGCATCATGGGAGCGATCCAGAAATGCTCAGGTACGGATTGCATTTAAAGTGGTCTTGCTTTTAATGTATCTAGGAGGCCGTAATGGCACAGTGTTTATTAAAAACGTAGAGTAGGACCCCCCACATGAGATTGCCTTGGCGCGGCGGGGTGGCTCAATTGAATTGATCAATTTTTTTGCTAAATATCTCATTTTGAATACAGTTAGATGTTATGTGCAAATGCACTTTATGTTATGCGTTCTGACCTTGGCAACGCTGGCTTCTCTTTTCTTTTTTCCCAAAATTCTTTAGTCCGTAATATATAGGGACATGCCGAACAGTCCCCACAGGGGAAGCATCCCCAGGGAGAACCTTTACTTGATGTAAATGGTGATTTAACTTGAGGTGGAACATAATGACTGCGACAGAGAATGTCTCCCAGCGAATGTGATTTTCGCCAGGTAATAGAGGGATGTGGAGTCAATTGGTAACTTAGATCTTTATCTGTCAGTAATACTGACCAATGCTTCTTGAAGATGTTATCAATTTCGGCCCAATTAGAGTTAAATTTGATGATAAAATGTGGTTTAGAGTCGTTAATTTTTTGTGTACCTTTGAACGATTTATTCAATAAAGTTTGTCTGTCTGAATTGGCTGCTCGCAAGAAACCTCTATGAATGTCTTTTTTCCTATAACCCCTATCTTGAAAACGACGGGACAGTTCCTTTGCTTGATTAAAGAAGGTTTTATCATCAGAGCAAATACGACGTGCTCGTAGGAATTGTCCAATCGGAATTGAATTTTTCAATTGTGGAGGGTGGGAGGACGTGTAATGCAAAAGGGCATTCGTCGCCGTATTTTTGCAGAAAATGTCCGTACAAATAGTCCCATCTGGGGTTTTAGAGATGAGGAGGTCCAAGAAGTCAATTGATTCTTGACTATATTTCCATGTTAGCCTGATATTAGATTCATTGACATTAAGAAGATTCAGAAAGGTGTCTAGTTGCAACGTGGAGCCCTGCCAAATAAAAAGAATATCATCGATATAGCGCAGCCTCTCCCACAGCCCCAGGAACAAGTTAGCATAGGAGGGTGTGCATGCAGCCCCCATAGCTGTACCCTGGAGCTGTAGGAAGGGGCGGTCCTTAAACACAAAAAAGTCTGCAGTGTCTCTCCTGGCAGCTGCGTTCTGCCACCCCCCGGACTGGGAGTAGGCAGTTCTCTGCGCCGGCTGTCAATCTGACAGCCGGCACAGAGAAGCTGCAGTGTGCCGGCTCCCAGGAATCAATTGTACTGGTGTCTATACAGATGCCAGTACAATTGACGCTCTGACCTCCGGGTCAGAGCAACGCCAGCAGCGTGATCAGGTCATATGATCACGCTGCTGACGACAATCGCCTGCGCCCAGAGCTAACACTGGTGGTAAGTGTGGAGATGGGGGGTACTTAATGTGTGTGGGGTGATTTGGAGTGGGGATGGGGGGATTTAATGTGTGGGGAGATTTGAGGACACAAAATGAAGAGTATGTATGTATGAGGGCATGTATGAGGAAACAGTATGGGGGATGGGTGCAGACAGTATGGGGAGCGAACGGGTAAATGTATGTGGACACAGCATGAGTAGCGATGGGAAAAATGTATGTGGGCACAGTATGGGGAGTGAGGGTGATGGGATGTGTGCAGACACAGTATGGTGAGTCAGGGGTATGTGTGAGAAGACAGTATAGAGAGTGATGGGGTAAATATATGAGGAGACAGTATGGTGAACAGGTGGGATGTTAGAGGAGACAGTATGAGGAGGGAGGGGAATAGTGTGAGGTGACAGTATATTGCAGATATTTTTATTTAGGAGCATTATAATGACACTTCTATCTTTAAGGGGATCATGTGGAGATTTGCTGCTGAAGACCAGAGAAGATGGAAGTCTGCAGAGACAAGATGTAGATGAGAAAACTCATCATGGAGTTTGGACAAGAAGAAGAAAAGAACGATAACTACTCCAGAGGCGACGTCATCTATAAGGTACCTGGATGTAAATATTATTTGTGATACTGACTAATTCTCATGCTTTTATTTGTTAGGAGTAATAAAGGGGTTGTCCAGGTTTGTGATGAGTCTGCAGTCATTCCTTGTGACTGCAGACTTATGAATTCTCACAATGCTCACTGGATGCTGTTAGGATTCTCTTGTGCCGGTAATTTACATACATGCGGTCACATGCTGACTAGATGTGTGTGGCCTCACTCAATGAAAATGAATGGAGAGAGGCCGGGCACATCTAGTCGGAATGTGGCCAGAAGTATATAAATCACATGCTTGTGCTGACATGACCGTGTACTCTTGCCACCGGTATGGGAGAATCCTAAAAGTGTGCAGTGCATTAGTTGTGAGAATTCAGAATCTGCAATGTCAGGATTCAGCTCTGCAGGTTCCAGTAGTCATCACATGGACACTTCACTCATATGCGATTTTCATACTTATGGTCCTGTGACAACGAGCTTCTCTTCCTGCTTCTTTCAGTTTTTCACTGAACATTGAGAGCATTAGGAAGAGCAGCTCGTGGGTACATGACTAAGTGTGCAAATTGCATGTGTGCGACGGGGGGGAGCGCCGAACCACGTTCTTGCCCCAGGTGCCAGAGGGCATGGATACACCTCTCGCGGCACTTGCAGTTTTGCACTTGCGATGAGACAAAAAAACACTGCTAGCAGCATTTTTTTTCCATTGCTGCAAGTACTGCATTTGCCGAATCGCGGCAAAACCGCAAGTGCTGCACATGTCCGCAAGTCCCATAGGGAATGAATGAGGCCGAACGCAGTGTTGCCGTAAGTGATTCGTTACGCGGCAGATGCGGAAAAACTGCCGGATCTGCCGCAAAAGGCAAAAATCGTTGATGTGAAAGTAGCCTAAGTCACTGCTGACATTGTCTGCATTAGTCATACTCGCCAATGGGGGGAGGCAGCACGAAAAGTGCCTAGGGCAGCATAAACTCTAAATACAGCCCTGACGGTACTGCACAACTGACACGCAGCCAGCACCGCTGTCTTGTGTGGTGTCTGGGCTGCGTATTCTTGCCTTACACCTCAGGACATTTTTTTTGTGCTGTTGCGGTGCTGTGTTGACATAATCACAGCAAATAGTACGCACGCACTGTACTGCACAACTGACACGCAGCCAGCACCCCTGTCTTGTGTGGTGTCTGGGCTGCATATTCTTGCCTTAAACCTCAGGGCAATTTTTTAGTAGCAGCACCACTGTCTTGTGTGGTTACTGGGGTGCGTAATCTCACCTTAAACCTCAGGGCAATTTTTTTCTGCTGCTGCGGTGCTGTTTGTAAAACACAAAGCAGTACTAGGCTGTAGTGCTACCTTCCACAAAGCACTAACTGCTACTTGTTCCCCAATATCTGCATCTGAACATCTGCAACTATGGCAGAAAAATCCAAAATTCCTAAAAAGGCTGTTGTGAAGGGACAGGGACGTGTGGTCGTTGTTGCCCAACAAGGCACAGAGTCTGGGAGATCGAAGAAGGTTGATGCATCTAGGTTCCTGGTGAAATTTCCCGGTCTGGAACATAAACGGGCCTGGAAGCCAGAACAAGAGCAGATACTGCCTTGGATGGCTGATAAGGCCTCAACGAAATGTTCTAGCAGCACCCAATCGTCCATGACAAAACAGTCTACTGTCCATACAGATAACGCTGGGTCATCCTATTCTCAACCTGTTCCTAGATCATCACCCGGTCAGGAGTCACAGGAAACATTTTACCCCAACCTTGGTCACTCAGAGGATCTGTTTGATCCATTTCGTTGCATTGCCTCTGGCCTCTCACCGCACGACATTGAAGAGGAACGTGAGGGGGTATCGTCTATTGATGATGGCCAAATATTTGAAACCCCACATCCAGAAGAAAGCCACTTTCATCCATGTGATATACCGGGTGAAGAGGTGGAGGCTGATGGTGATGACACACAGTTGCCATCTGGCCAGTCGCCAATATCAACAAGGAAGGAGGATGACATGGACGAAGAGGTGGTCGATGATGAGACCACCGATCCGACCTGGGCCGTTGGCACGTATAGCCAGCACAGCAGCACAGAGGAAGAAGGTGGATACGTAGCACCAACAAAGGCACCAAGGGCTACTAGTTTGAGCAGAGTGCAAACTGTGTCAACTGTTGCCAAGAGCAATCCCTCTGTGCCACAAGTCAAGGCAAGGGTTCTTTCAGCCGCTGTCTGGAAAATTTTTTCTGATAGTCCTTCTGAACCAAATGTTGTCATCTGTAGCATCTGCCATAGGAAGCTGAACAGAGGCCAGGGCAAAGGCAACCAAAGCACCACCAGTATGCGGAAACACATGGCAGCCAAGCACCTTAGTCGGTGGGCTGAACAACAGGGTACCAAATCAGTGTCTGCGACTGCGGGTCAAACCACTGCCATGTTGCCTGTGATACGTCCTTTCCAATCTGCTGGGCAGGAAGCAGGTGATCATCATACCTCTTCCTCACAAGCTGCGGTTGCACAGACACCGGCCACAACAAGCTCATCCACTTGTTTGTCCCAGGAAAGCGTCCAATTGTCCGTGTCCCAGATGTATGAAAGGACGCGTAAATACCAAGCCACACACCCACAAGCACAAATGCTGAACGCGCACATTGCCAAGTAGTTAGCCGTGGAGATGCTGCCATTTAGGCTTGTGGGGACACAGTCTTTCCGTGATCTTTTGGCTGTGGCTGCCCCACGATACTCGATTCCCAGCCGGCACTATTTTTCCCGGTGTGCCGTCCCCGCGTACCACCAGCACGTCTTAAACAATCTAAAGCAGGCTCTCACCAACGCCGTAACCGGGAAGGTCCATCTTACAACAGACATGTGGACAAGTACTTGTGGCCAGGGACGATACATCTCTGTCACGGCACACTGGCTCAACCTGGTGGAGGGTGGGACAAAGTATCAAACTGGACCATCAACACATATCCCACGCCACGAATAGCGGGCCCAACCTCAATTAGGGTTTCTGCCTCATCATATACGTCCAGTCTCCCCTCTTCCTCCTCCTCCGCATGGTCATCCTATGCTGAATTACCCTCCACATCACTCCCAAGTTGGGAGCTGTGCAGCAGCGCATCGGCAAAGCGGCAAAACGCTCTGCTGAAGCTGATCTGCTTAGGTGAAACACCACACACTGCAGCAGAGCTGTGACAAGGAATAAAACAACAGACCGATCAGTGGATCTCCCCACTGCAACTCCAACCTGGTCTGGTTGTCTGCGACAATGGGCGTAACCTGGTGGTGGCTTTAAAGCTCGGGAAGCTGGTACACGTGCCATGCATGGCTCATGTGCTGAACCTAGTGGTCCAGAAATTTATAAAAACATACCCTGACTTGCAGTACCTACTTGAGAACGTGCGCCGTATTTGTGCCCATTTCCGCCACTCCTCAACCGCTGTTGCTGATCTTGCAGTGCTTCAAAAGCAATTTAATTTGCCAAACCACAGACTCATTTGCGACATGCCAACACGGTGGAAGTCAACATATCATATGTTGGCAAGGGTAAATGAGCAGCAGAGGGCACTTTCTGAATACCAGCTTAAACATGCCTGTCACACTGAGACTCAGCCAAGACACATAACAACTCCCGCTGGGGCTTTTGTGGCATTTTTCAGCCTGGGGGGCAATCACAAGGCAGTGGCCCTCCAGTTGCGGTGCTTTTGCCCTGCTATCTCAGGCCACTGCATTAAAGAGACAGAGATAACAGGCTTTAAAAGCAGGGTGGTACATAGATATGGGAACAGAAAGGAGCTAGCTGCATATATATGGAAGCAGAACCAAGTTTGCTGCTTATATAGATACTGTAACAGAAGCAAGCTGACTACATAGACACGAGACCGGAACCAAGATTGCTACGTAGATAAGGAAACTGACTGGAGCTTACTACAGAGATATGGGAGCAGAACCAAGCTAACTACAGACATATGGGAGCAGAACAGAGCTTACTACAGAGATATGGGAGCAGAACCAAGCTTACTATAGAGATATAGGAGTAGAACCGAGCTTACTACAGAGATATGGGAGCAGAAACAAGCTTACTATAGAGATATGGGAGCAGAACCAAGTTTACTATAGAGATATGGGAGCAGAACCGAGCTTACTATAGAAATATGGGAGCAGAACCAAGCTTACTATAGAAATATGGGAGCAGAACCGAGCTTACTACAGAGACATGGGAGCAGAACCGAGCTTATTACAGAGATATGGGAGCAGAACCAAGCTTACTACAGAGATATGGGAGCAGAAACAATCTTACTATAGAGATATGGGAGCAGAACCGAGCTTACTACAGAGATAAGGGAGCAGAACAGAGCTTACTACAAATATATGGCAGCAGAACCGAGCTTACAACAGAGATATGGGAGCAGAACAGAGCTTACTACAGAGATATGGGAGCAGAAAGGAGCTTACTATAGAGCTATGGGAGCAGAACTGAGCTTACTACAGAGATATGGGAGCAGAACGGAGC
Source organism: Dendrobates tinctorius (assembly GCF_039654945.1). NCBI lineage: Eukaryota > Metazoa > Chordata > Amphibia > Anura > Dendrobatidae > Dendrobates > Dendrobates tinctorius. The sequence continues at coordinate 25,598,902 of NW_027361705.1, forward strand.
TTACTATAGAGCTATGGGAGCAGAACTGAGCTTATTATAAAAGATATGGGAGCAGAACCAAGCTTACTGCAGAAGTATAGGAGCAGAACGGAGCTTGCTACAGAGATATGGGAACAGAACGGAGCTTACTATAGAGCTATGGGAGCAGAAGTGAGCTTACTACAAAGATATGGGAGCAGAACTGAGCTTACTACAGAGATATAGATCAGATTGGAGAATAGTCCAGAGATAAGGGAGCAGAATGGAGCTTACTACAGATATATGGGCACAAAACCGAGCTTACTACTGAGATATGAGAGCAGAACCGAGCTTACTACTGCGGTATGGGAGCAGAACCGAGCTTACTACAAAGATAAGGGAGCAGAACCGAGCTTCCTACAGAGATTTGGAGCAGAACCAAGCTTACTACAGAGATATGGGAACAGAACCGAGCCTACTACAGAGATATGGGAGCAGAACAGAGCTTACTACAGAAATATAGGAGCAAAACGAAGCTTACTACAGAGATATGGGAGCAGAACCGAGCCTACTACAGAGATATGGGAGCAGAACAGAGCTTACTACAGAAATATAGGAGCAAAACGGAGCTTACTACAGAGATATGGGAGCAGAACGGAGCTTACAACAGAGATATGAGAGCAGAACAGAGCTTATTACAGAAATATAGGAGCAAAACGGAGCTTACTATCGAACTATGGGCGCAGAACTGAGCTTACTACAGAAATATGGGAGCAGAAACAAACTTACTACAGAAGTATAGGAGCAGAACGGAGCTTACTACAGAGATATGGGAACAGAACGGAGCTGTCACGGTATGTCTGGCTCTGCGTGACACGACCCGACGCTCGGTCGGTCACAAAACAACAAGACAGACAAGGGGACACCGGGGAAACAATTACAATGGTGGGCCCTATAATAGGAAGGTTGGTCACCACCTGCTGGCTAATTAAACATGTAGTAACACCAGCGGCCACTGGGGGGGAAACCAGCAGCAGAGCAACTACGGTTGTAGTAACACCAGCGGCCACCGGGGTGGGGGGAACCCATCAGCAGACCAACTACAGTTGTAGTAACACCAGCGGCCACCGGGGGCAAAAACTAACATTAACCCACGATGGCCTGAAAGGAAAAAAGGTTATATCAGAGAATCCAGAATCTGACGGATCCAAAAATGGATTGTGACAGGAGCTTACTATAGAGATATGGGAGCAGAACAGAACTTACTACTGTACAGAGATATTGGAGCAGAACCGAGCTTACTACAGAGATATAGGAGCAGAACCAAGCTTACAACAGAAGTATAGGAGCAGAACGGAGCTTACTACATAGATATGGGAGCAGAACCGAGCCCTAAGAAAAAAATAATGGAACCTGAGTGCCCCTATCAAAACTAATAATGTCTTCAGAGTGCTCACAAAGCTCTGAATATACAGAATGATGGTCCTACATACCGCAAAACACAATATGATGGTCCCCAAAGCCCTTTATTATACATTGAGGACCCCAGAACTCCCTATATATAGTAAAATGGCTACATAGCCCATATATAAAATAAGATGTTCCCATTGCCCCCAAATATAATATGATGGTCCCCAATGACCCTATATACAGCATGATGGTCCCCCTGCCCCCTATATATAGTATGAAGGTCCCCACTGCTCCCTGTATATAGTATGAAATCCCCACTGCCCCCTGTTATGAATGAGTCACCATAGGAGGCAAAAACAGAAATACTAGCTAAGTCCAGAATACCAGAGAAGTTGGCAGCTATCGGATTGCAGACCCCTGAACCTATCAACAACAACTAGCAGTAGCCGTGGAGGGTTCTTACGGTGCCCTAGACCTCTCGATTACAGCCGGAGAACTACATAGCCTAAAGACAGAAAGGGAAATCTAAACTGCCCCTGAGCAGAGCCCAAAGCAATAGGCAGCCCCCAACATATGATGACGGTGAAGCAAGATGAAAAAACACTCACACAGATAGAAAGATAGGCTGAGCAAATGATGGGGCCCAAACTAACTAGATAGGACAGGATAGAAAAGCTGCTGTCTGTAATCCGCCAAAACCCTATCAAAACAAGAGCCAACAGCTGATAGGGAAAAAAGTCCTGAAGACGCTAGGCTTCAAAAAGACTATATCAGTACTCAGGTATTTTCTGAAGACAGAGCAAAAAGGAATTCAGCTCACCCCAGCAGGGAATGGCAGAAATCAAGGAAAAGAATGCAAAACAAAACCAAAACACAAATGCAAAAAGTAGAGCAGAAAACTTAGCTTTTGAGGAGCAGGAATCAGACTGGTCTCCTAGAATCCCTCAGAGAGATCACCAGCAAGGCAGAAGGGCGTCGGCTGCCTTATATCCAGTCAGGAATTCCCGTCACCCAGTCATCATCATCCTGCCCAGGTGCTTGGTAATCAGCCTCACTACCTTCCTTCACCAGAAGAGGGAGTTCATCAGACCTCAATGGTGAAGGGGAAAATGAACTCACAACAGCCCCCTATGTATATACAGTTGAAACCAGAAGTTTACATCCACTATATACAAATCTGCATGTTTTTATCTATCTGACATGAAATCAGAAAAACCTTTCCCGTTTTAGGTCATATGTGTATTTTATATAGTGTATGGAAACTTCTGGTTTCAACTGTATAGTATGTTGGCCCCACTGCCCTGTATATAAAGTATAAAGGTCCCCACTGCCCTGTATATAAAGTATAAAGTTCCCCACTGCCGCAAATAAATAGTTTGGTGGCCCCAGTTGCCCCCATGTATATAGTAGGATGGTCCCAGTTCCGCTGTATATATAGTATGATGACCCCAGTTCCCTCATATATAAAGTATGATGGTCCCACAGCCCTATATATATAGTATGAAGGCACCAGTTCTCCCCATATATATAGTAAGATATCCCCAGCTCACCCCATATATATGATGACCCCAGTTTCCATATATATATATATATATATATATATATATATATATAGTAGAATGGCTCCAGGTCCACCATGTATATAGTAAGGTGACACCAATTCTCCAATATAGTAACATAGTTTTGAAGGCTGAAGGAAGACCTTATGTCCATCTAGTTCAGCCTATTTTTAGTGCAGCTGTTCTGCATTGTTGATCCTGGGGAAGGCAAAAAACCCACAGAGTAGAAGCCAATTTTCTCCATAGGGAAAAAAATTCCTTGCCCTAAGCTGGGTCAATCATCTACCTATAATATTATGTTATTCATAACCTTATATACTGTTACTCACAAGAAAAGCATCCATTCCTTTCTTAAATTCATTCAGTGAGTTGGCCATCACCACTTCCTCAGGAAGAGAATTCCAGAGCCTCACTGCTCTTACCGTGAAGAACCCTCTTCTATGCTGGTGCAGAAATTGTCTTTCCTCCAAACAAAGAGAATGCCCCCTTGTTCTTGTCACAGTCCTTGATACAAACAGTTCATTGGAGAGATCTCTGTATTGCCCTCTGATATACTTGTACATATATATTAAGTCTCCCCTAAGTCTTCTCTTTTCTAGAGTAAATAGACCTAATTTTGATAACCTTTCTGGGTATTGTAGTGAACCAACTCCATTTATCATTTTAGTAGCCCGCCTTTGAACCCTTTCAAGTTCACTAATGTCTTTCTTGAGCACCGGCGTCCAAAATTGCACACAATACTCCAAGTGTGGTCTGACGAGTGATTTGTATAGAGGGAGAATTATGTTTTCATCTTGTGTCCCCAGACCTCTTCTAATGCATCCCATGACCCTATTTGCTTTGGTGGCAGCTGCCTGACACTGGGCACTCCAATTTAGCTTCTTATTGACTAAGATGCCTAAGTCTTTTTCCATGTCTGATTTCCCCAGCAGTTTCCCATTTAGTAAGTAATTGTAGCATCTGTTTCTCCTTCCCATGTGCATAACCTTACACTTATCTGTGTTAAACCTCATTTGCCATTTTTCGGCCCAATTCTCCAATTTACTCAAATCTGTCTGTAGTTGATGACTATATATATAGTATGATGACCTCAGTTCCCTCATATATATAGTATGATGGCCCCCGTTCCCCCTTGTATATATTGAGATGGCCCCAGTTCCCCCACATATATAGTAGGATGGCCCCTGTTCCCCATGTATATAGTATGATAGCCCAGACCCCCCGTATATAGTATGATGGCCCCAGTTCCCCATATATATAGTAGGATGGCCCCATTTCCCTCATATATAGTAGGATGACCCCAGTTCCCTTATATATAAAGGATGATAGCCCCAGGTCCCTCATATATAAAGTATGAAGGTCCCACAGCCCCATATATAGTATGATGGCCGCAGTTCACTCATATATATAGTATGATGGTCCCAGCACCCATATATACAGTATGGTGGTCCCAGTTCCACCCCATATACATAATAGGATGGCCCCAGCCACCATATATACAGTATGATGGTTGCAGTTTTCCCCCATATATACAGTATGATGGCCCCACAGTCCGTTCATATATACAGTATGATGGCCCCACAGCCCATTCATATATTCAGTATGATGGCCCCAGCCCCCCATATATACAGTATGATGGCCCCACTGCCCGTTCATATATTCAGTATGATGTCCGCAGTTTCTCCCCATATATACAGTAAGATGGCCCCTCAGCCCGTTCATATACTCAGTATGATTGCTGCAGTTTCCCCCATATACAGTATACAGTATGATGGCCCCACAGCCCGTTCATATACTCAGTATGATGTCCGCAGTTTCCCCCATATATACAGTATGATGGCCCCACAGCCCGTTCATATACTCAGTATGATGGCCGCAGTTTCCCCCATATATACAGTATGATGGCCCCACAGCCCGTTCATATACTCAGTATGATGGCCGCAGTTTCCCCATATATACAGTATGATGGCCCCACAGCCCGTTCATATACTCAGTATGATGTCCGCAGTTTCCCCCATATATACAGTATGATGGCCCCACATCCCGTTCATATATTCAGTATGATGGACGCAGTTTCCCCCATATATACAGTATGATGGCCCCATAGCCCGTTCATATATTCAGTATGATGGCCCCAGCCCCCCATATATACAGTATGATGGTCCCACAGCCCGTTCATATACATAGTAAGATGGCCCCAGCCACCATATATACAGTATGATGTCTGCAGTTTCTCCCCATATTTATAGTAGGATGGCCCCAGCCCCCATATATACAGTATGATGGCCCCACAGCCCGTTCATATAAAAAATAATAAAGTTTATACTCACCTCATCCTGTTTCCCGGCATCGCGGCTTCTGTCTTCTCTTCCGGCCTGTAGAGCGGCGCGAGACAATGACGTCATTGCGCCACCTGTGTGCACAACACAGTCTGTCTGTCTCATAAGCCGCACTGTCGCAGACCGTGGCTGAGATAGACTGTGATGTGCGTGGCCGTGTCTGCTGCCTGCCGCATCACAGCACAGCAGACACGGCGGCACGCAGATCACTGTGCAGGGCCATCAGGCGGCCGGCCCTGCACAGCTGCTGGGGAAGAGGCCTGGGGGGGATTTGCCTCCTTGCCACCTGGCCCAGCCCGCCCCTGAACTGTCGAGTGGGTGTGGATCGCTGATATTTATGAGGTGCTTGATATCTTTGAGTACTGCACCAAGCTTGTGAGCGGTGATCAAGCTATTATCAGTGTAACCATCGCCATGCTATGTCTGCTGAAAAAAATCGCTGCAGAATCAAAAAATGGAATCTTTGTGTGCCCAGCAGCTGGGTATGGAGCAAGATTTCACAATGGGTGATAGTACCCAGCCCAGTCAATATCATCAGGTAACATTGCGGGATGAAGATGATGATGAAAATGAGGAGGGAGAGGATTTCTTTTTCAGTGGTACCGAGGGGACATCTCATGCTACAGAGGGGAATCCCAACCACAGCTTCATGTCTGTCCAGCATGGGTGGACTGAAGAGGAGGAGGTGGAGGAGGAGAGTCAGTGTGAGGTGAGGATGGGTATTGTTCCTCCTTCAGGGATCACAGAAGATTTGCCTCTTTGCAGCTTGGCACACATGGCACACTTCATATCTGACTGTCTGTGCCAAGACCCTCGCGTAATCCACATTTTCAATAGCAACCTATACTGGTTGGCCACCTTTCTAGACCCTCGGTACAAGGACAAATTTCCTTCGCTACTGTTGCAGTCACCAAGGGGTTTCACAATGGAATCTTTCAAGAAGGCCGTTGTCGATCATTTGATGGCAACGGCACCCTCAGACACCACTGCTAGCAGAGATACCAACTCTGTGCAACAGCATGCATTAATGTGGACAGATACACCAAGCAGGTCCAAAAGAGGTGGTGGTAAAATGTCCACAAACTGGGCCATCTTCAATAAAACGGCTCATCACCAAGCACTAGCTGGAACAGTAGCAATGTCAAGGAGGGAGAAGTTGAACAAGATGGTCAACAACTATCTAAGTGACCATACCTGCGTCCTTCCTGACGCTTCTGTACCGTTTAATTACTGGGTATCCAAGCTGCATAGTTGGCCCGACCTCTCCTTCTATGTCTTAGAGGTGCTGGCCTGCCCTGCTGCTAGTATGATGTCAGAGCGTGTTTTCAGTGCCGCTGGGGCAATCATCACAGATACACGCACACGGTTGACAACAGAGAATGCAGACAGGCTGACTCTGATAAAATTTAACAAGGACTGGATTTCACAACAGTATTTAAGCCCTCCAGATGACAGTATCCCAACCTAAAGTCACCCAACACGTTGTTTTTTTTTTAAATTGGTGATCACATCCATCCCTTCCCATACAAGCCCCTTTTCTTCTTCTTACACGTTTTCAAATCTTGCTTCTGACACATGTACCTCATGGTCAATAAGCTAAAAACAATGTTACGTTAATAAATATTTCCCATCGGAGGCACGTGTGATGAGAGTGAGACCCTTCTTCCTTCATCAACCATGGTATCATGCGCCTTGGGCTAATTTTTGGAGACACTGTAGCTATGCCTGGACACTGGGCACGGCCACCTCTATGCTAGTAGTCCTGGCTTTATCATAATTGTTTGGCCCTTCAGACCTGCCTTGCTTCCTTCCTCAAACAAGATACAGCCCCTGGGGCTAATTTATGGAGACACTATTGCTCTGCCTGGACACTGGGCACGGCCACCTCTATGCTAGTAGTCCTAGCTTCATCATAATTGTTTGACCCTTCAGACCTGTCTTGCTTCCTTCATCAACCATGATACAGCCCCTAGGGCTAATTTTTGGAGACACTATTGCTATGCCTACACATTGGGCAGTGGCACAACAAGGACAGTAGTCCAAGCTTTATAATTGTGAATCCCTTGTGATGATGATGATGGGTGGGTGGCTTCTTCCTGCGTTAACCATAACACAGCCCCTAGCGCAGATTGCCCTCCTTACACACTTAGCTGTCAGAAGATCGCCTCCATCATCACTAGCTCTTACGGCACTTCTGATATATCACTGGCACTGCGTAAGTGGCATATGAGTCCCGCTCTGCCGGTAGAAAACCACAGGACTTCAAATAGTGTTTGTACATTCTAGTGAAGCAGTGGTGTAAAAACAATCGTGCAGCCCCTTGATCAGGTGCCCCCATGTTATATACATTTGTTTACAGCATACATTTTTTAACATTTACACATTTTTTAGCCTTTTCCGAAGCCCCCAGATCGCTTTGTAGGGTCCAGCAGACAATTACTCGCATTTTCCATTGACTTTCATTGGACTTGCTATTCGTACAGAATACCCGAGTATTACGGTATACTCGGTACGAGTATAGCTAGTCCGAATACTTCAATACTCGTTCATCCCTAATTTTATTAATTTGTTTATCTGTTATTTTTTTTTCTGTAATTTATTTGAGGAGTGGTATATATAAATACATTATTCTATTTTCTACGTTGTTTTGAGCTCTGCTTAACAAAAAATTTAGCTTTTTCATAAGAAAATAAATGTATCATCCTTATGGTTCACTTAAGTATCTATAGTGTAATTTAGCATTAGTGCTCATATATTATGGATATAATGTCCTGAAATTTTATAGATGTTTCTAGTTCAGTTTGAACGTTAGGATTAATCTATTATCCACACATTGATTGGAAAATAACTGTTTTCATATACATTGAACCATATAAGAACCAATTGCACCAGATAGTACTTTTTTGTATAAGTATTTATTTCTTCATTTTTTTTGCTTTTTTTATTCCATTTGTGTGTCTGCTCACTATATTATTAGAATAAATTTTTACCAATTGTTTGTTAATAATGTTAATAAAGATTGAATTTTAAATTTATTTGGCATATACTGTACTTCTCGTAATTTATAGGTTTAATGGTATTTTGGAAGTGCCTTATTCAATTAGGTCACCCTTTTATGGTTTTTGTGTATAATACTGATATCATAGTAACACGATCAAACATTTACATCTTGATGCCTTACAACAAACATCTTCCCTAAGGCCTGTTTCACACTTCAGTTTTTTGACGTCAGTCAAAATCCGCCAATTTTTGAAAATAGCGGATCCGCTTTTTTTTGGCGGATCCGCCCTTTTTCCCCATTGAATTACATTAGTGGCGGATTTTGACAGATGGTCGTCCGTTACATCCGCTATTCGGCGGATCCGCCAGTTTTCTGGCGGATTCTGTCTGAGGTGGACGGACTTTGTAACATTTTTTATCTGCGTCAAAATGGCGGATCACGGCGGATCCGCCATCGTCCGTCATTTGATAGAATGGCCACCTATGGTTGGCGGATCCGCCGGGATCCGTCATTTAGCTGAATCCGCCGGTGGAATCCGCTTTTTCGCACTGAGCATGCTTGGAAAAAAAGATAATTTTCCAGACAGTCCAAAAACTATATAAGGTGGGCTAATTGGGCCCAGACATGCAGTACCAGCACCAAGACAGAAGAGAAGAGAACATACCAGACCAGACACAGCCTGCCAGCCAGCATCTGCCAGCACCAAGAGACCTGCCACCAGAAGCCAGCACCTGCCAACAGCAAGTCAGGACCAAGAGGCCTGCCACCACCGAGCCAGGACCGAGAGGCCTGCCAGTGCCAGCACCAACAGCCTGCCAGCAAAGAGGCCTGCTAGTGTGAGTATAACCTATTTTTGTGTGACTTTACTGTGTGTCTGTGGCTTGCCTGTGTGTGTGTGTATACTACCTGTGTGTGTGTACTACCTGTGTGTGTGTGTGTATGGCCTGCTTGTGTGTAGCGTGTGTGTGTGTCTGTGTGTGTGTGTGTGTGTGTGTGTGTGTGTGTGTGTGTGTGTGTGTGGCCTGACAGTGTTGCATTTCTGTGTGTGGTTATTTTTTTATTCAGCATTTTATTTTTCATACTTGTTTTTCTGTTGTGTACTGCATTTTATTTTCATATTACTGTAATTTTATTTGAATATTTCCTACTGTGCTGTGATTGTGTGTGTGTATTGTATGTGGTGTGACTGTGTAGCATGTGTTCAGCCATTTTTTTCATGTACTGTAGTTGTATTTAAAATAAAGAGCAGAGTAGCTCCAAATTGTAAAAAATATTGAAAACAAAAAAAAAAGATTAATAAAACTGTCTCCAAAAACTGTCCATAGTATCATTTTAAAACCAGGTCACTTTAAGTGTGGTTACACCTGCAATACCAAAACCAGGTCACTTTAAGTGTGGGTACACATGCAATACCAAAAACCAGGTCACTTTAAGTGCGGGTACACATGCAATACCAAAACTAGGTCACTTTATGTGTGGGTACACATGCAATACCAAAACCAGGTCACTTTAAGTGTGGGTATACATTAAATACCAAAACCAGGTCACTTTGAAAGTGTTGGTATACATACAAAACCAAGGGTTTTTTTTGTTTATTTTTAAAGGGGAACAGGAGGTGTAGGGTTGGGAAGGTTGCGCATTAAACAGGAGGGGAAACAGTCAAGTAGTTAATATTTTTCTGTGTTTTTGGTATAAATTTTTTGGGGGTGGTTTTTCATCAAAATATATCGGAAGATACATTTTTTTGTATGATCTTTTGTATAGTAGCTTTACAAGTTTGTTTATAATTGCAGATCCGTTCAGGAAACACCGCCAGCCAGGCCGCAGCAGAAACTCACCAGCCAGGCCGCAGCAGAGACCCACCAGCCAGGCCGCAACAGAGAACAAAAGGCAACCAGTTCTATTTTTCCTGTAAGTATATTGGCCTGAGAGCTTTTTCTGATCCTTTGTATTGTAGCTTTACAAGTGTCTTTATACTTGCAGATCCGTTCAGGAAGCACCGCCAGCCAGGCCGCAGCAGAGATCCGCCAGCCAGGCCGCAGCAGAGAACACTAGGCAACCAGTTCTATTTTCCCTGTAAGTATATTGGCCTGAAAGCTTTTTCTGATCCTTTGTGTAGTAGCTTTACAAGTGTCTTTATACTTGAAGATCCGTTCAGGAAGCACCGCCAGCCAGGCCGCAGCAGAGAGCCGCCAGCCAGGCCGCAACAGAGAGCCGCCAGCCAGGCCGCAACAGAGAGCCGCAAGATGCCTGCGTTTCTGCTTTGCCTTCTGTGATTATCTCGTCATGTCTGAAACTCTGATCATGTGACCTTTCCTAGGATCCTGCACTGTCTGGTTCTGCAATCATCTCGTCATGTCTAGAATCCCTGATCATGTGTCCTTCCTAGGATCCTGCACTGTCTGGTTCGGTGATCATCTCGTCATGTCTGAACCCCTGATCATGTGACTGCGCTCTGTGATCCTGGAGCATCTGAACTAGGAAGTTCTCCCCTGGTCCTGACCCAGAAGAGGAGGTGCTGTGCCCTATGTCAGACCTCCCCTTCCTATGCTCAGGGCCTGAGTATTGTGTTGGGTCCCTGCATGGCTGCTTGGTCTGTGGGGCGCTCCCTCTATTCTCTGCCCTTGCACCTAGCTCTGTAGTGCGTCTCTGCACACGCTCCGTGCTCGTATTCCGTCTCTTGTCTCGTGTCTTGTCTAGTGTTTGTCCTTCGTGCCATGTTTCGTCTCTGCTCTGATTTGTCTTGTAGTCCTTGTTTGCTCTGATTCTGTTCCTTGTTTCTTTCCATGTTTCCTCTCTCGCTTTGCTTTGTGGCTTCAGGTACCCTGCCTCTGTACCCTGTCCCTGACGTGTTTCCTTACATGTGCAGGCCTCCGTCTCTGTGCCCTGTCCCTGGCGTGTCTCCTTACACGTGCAGGCCCCCGTCTCTGTACCCTGTCCCTGACGTGTCTCCTTACACGTGCAGGCCCCCGTCTCTGTACCCTGTCCCTGGCATGTCTCCTACACGTGCAGGTTCCGCTCTGGTTCTCCCTTGGCCCGGCTCTGGGCTTCAGCCTACGTTCCGCTGCTAGACTCTGTCCCTGTCCCTGGCGTGTCTCTACACGTGCAGGCCTCCGCTCTGAACCTCTCCCTGGCGTGTCTCTACACGTGCAGGCCTCGCTCTGTACCCTGTCTAGTCCCAAGGCCCTGCCTTGGCCCGGCTCTGGGCTTCGGCCTACGCTGCGCTGCTAGACTGTCCCTGTCCCTGGCATGCTCTCTGCATGCGCAGGTCTCTGCCTCATTCTTTGTCTTTTCCTTGATGTTTCGTGCGCTCTTGCACTTTTCATACTAGGCTTTGCCGTGCGGTATCGCATGCGTCTGTCCTGTACCTTTGCCTAGCCCTGCCTTGTGGCTCCGTACCTCCGTGCACGTGCCTGGTCGCCTGTGCCTGCCTGGTGTGCCTCAGCCGTGCCGCCTCTAGCCGTGCTCGCCTGTGTGCCTCAGCCGTGCCCCGGTCCAGTGCTAAAGTGGTTCCCGGCTGTGTGGCCCCACAGCGGTGTCGCCTCTACAGTCATGGCCAAAAGTTTTGAGAATGACACAAATATTAATTTTTACAAAGTCTACTGCTTCATTTTTTCTAATGGCAATTTGCATATACTCCAGAATGTTATAAAGAGTGATCAGCTTAACAGCAATTACTTGCAAAGTCAATATTTGCCTAGAAAATGAACTTTATCCCCCAAAACACATTTCAACATCATTGCAGCCCTGCCTTAAAAGGACCAGCTAACATCGTTTCAGTGATTGCTCCATTAACACAGGTGTGGGTGTTGATGAGGACAGGGCTGGAGATCAATCTGTCATGATTAAGTAAGAATGACACCACTGGACACTTTAAAAGGAGGCTGGTGCTTGGCATCATTGTTTCTCTTCTGTTAACCATGGTTATCTCTAAAGAAACACGTGCAGTCATCATTGCACTGCACAAAAATGGCCTAACAGGGAAGAGTATCGCAGCTAGAAAGATTGCACCTCAGTCACCAATCTATCGCATCATCAAGAACTTCAAGGGGAGAGGTTCCCTTGTTGCCAAAAAGGCTCCAGGGCGCCCAAGAAAGACCAGCAAGCGTCAGGACCGTCTCTTAAAAGTGTTTCAGCTGCGGGATCGGGCTACCAGCAGTGCAGAGCTTGCTCAGGAATGGCAGCAGGCAGGTGTGAGTGCATCTGCACGCACTAAGGCGGAGACTCTTGGAGCAAGGCCAGGTCTCAAGGAGGGCAGCAAAGAAGCCACTTCTCTCCAGAAAAAACATCATGGACAGACTGATATTCTGCAAGAGGTACAGGGAGTGGACTGCTGAGGACTGGGGTAAATTCATTTTCTCTGATGAATCCCCTTTTCGATTGTTTGGGACATCTGGAAAACGGCTTATTCGGAGAAGACCAGGTGAGCGATACCACCAGTCTTGTCTCATGCCAACTGTCAAGCATCCTGAAACCATTCATGTGTGGGGTGGCTTCTCAGCCAAGGGAATGGGCTCTCTCTCAGTCTTGCCTAAAAACATAGCCATGAATAAAGAATGGTACCAGAATGTCCTCCAAGAGCAACTTCTCCCAACCGTCCAAGAGCAGTTTGGCGATCAACAATGCCTTTTTCAACATGATGGAGCACCTTGCCATAAAGCAAAGGTGATAACTAAATGGCTCAGGGAACAAAACATAGAGCTTTTGGGACCATGGCCTGGAAACTCCCCAGATCTTAATCCCATTGAGAACTTGTGGTCAGTCATCAAGAGATGGGTGGACAAACAAAAACCTTCAAATTCAGACAAAATAAAAGCATTGATTTTGAAAGAATGGACTGCTATCAGTCAGGATTTGATAAAGAAGTTGATTGAGAGCATGCCAGGGAGAATTGCTGAGGTCCTGAAGAAGAAGGGTCAAAACTGCAAATATTGACTTGCTGCATTAACTCATTCTGAGGCTGAGTTCACACGTGGCGTTTTTTTCGCGCTTCCGCTGCTGTTTTAACCACGCGATTTTGCCGCGAAAACGCGAAAAATAAGCATCCCATGCATTCCTATGGGATTCCGCAATGCTGTGCTAATGCTGCGGTTTTTACCGCGGCGGAATCGCTTCACGGTAAAAACCGCAGCATGCTCATTAATTTGCGGAATCGCGGCGATCCCGCACCCATAGGAATGCATTGTTCCGCTTACTTCCCGCATGTGGCTGTGCACAACATGCGGAAAGTAAGCAGAACAATTGCGGATGGTACCCACGGTCCAGAGGAGAGGAGACTGTCCTCCGGGCTTTGGGTACCATACCCCTGTAAAAAATAGAATTTAAAAATAAAAAATATTGTTATTCTCACCCTCCGACGTCCCGCGCAGTCTTTCCGCTTCTCTTCACGCTCCCGTTCCCAGTAGTCCTTTGCGAAAATGCCCGCGATGGCGTCCGTTCTCGCGGGATCGCGAAGTCTCGCGGTCATTCGTGCGACGTCATCGCGAATGACCGCGAGACGTCGCGATCCCGCGAGAACTGACGTCATCGCGGGCATTTTCGCAAAGGATTACTGGGAACGGATGCACGGGACGTCGGAGGGTAAGAATAACACTATTTTTTATTTTTTTTTACATTTTATCTTTTACTACTGATGCTGCATAGGCGGCCTCAGTAGTAAAAAGTTGGTCACACTTGTCAAACACTATGTTTGACGAGTGTGACCAATCTGTCAATCAGTTTTCCCAGCGATGCTACAGATCGCTTGGAGAACGCTAGCATTTTGCAAGCTAAATACGCTTGCAAAATGCTAGTTTTTCCGCGGGAAAATCGCGGGAATTTAAAATGCGATTTTCCCGCGGACTGGAATTCCGGAATTCTCGCGAGAGTTCCGGTACGTGTGCACTTAGCCTGACTGTCAATATAACCTTTTGTTACTCATAATATGATTGCAATTATATTTCTGTATGTGATAAAAACATCTGACAAACACACATAAAAACCAGAGGGCAGCAGATCATGTGAAAATATAATATTTGTGTCATTCTCAAAACCTTTGGCCATGACTGTAGTCGTGCCCGCCTGCAACTGCCATCGTCGGTACCACCTGCCAGTGCCCCCGCCGTGGTCTCCGTGCTCTCTTGCACGCACGCTGGATCTCACACTGTGCCTTTTCGTGCTACTCTTGCACAAAGCCTTTTGCCTCTTTTGCTCTGCTCTTAACCCTAGTTTGCCTGCCGGATTCCATAACCTGCCGACCACTGCCAGAGGTCTGGACCTAGATAACTGCGGCCTGATGTCCGGAGCTAATGTCCGTAGCCTGCTTCCTGGACCCAGCGATTGATGCCAGTACCTCGGTTTCCGGTGCCATTGTACCTGTCCCTGGCGTGCCCTTGCACTCGCAGGCCACCGTCCTTGTGTCTCTCCCTGGCATGCCCTCGCACGCGCAGGCCACCGTCCTTGTGTCTCTCCCTGGCATGCCCCTTGGCATGCGCAGGCCTCGTCCTGTGAACCCGAACCTGGCATGTCAGTCGACACGCATCATGTCATTAACCCTGTCTTGTTTCCTTGCATGGAACCCTGGCTGACTCTCGGATGTCCGGATCCTGATTGCCTACAGAGCTTCAGAATCTGATGTCCCGGTTTATCTTCGCTTGCTGTCCGGAGTCTGATGTTATCGTGTCTCCGCCTTCCATCTGCACGTACCATGCTTGGACCTTGGCGTGCCCTTGCACGCACCTTGCTATGTTGTCCCTGTTCTGGTTATGTTTGTACCTGATGTTATCCCTGAAGCCTTCCTTAAATGAAGTTTCTTTGAACTAACGTCTCGTCTCGCCTTGTCTTGTTTCCCTGAGCCGGCTGTCTGGTCCAGCTGCCGTGGTGGCTCACCCCCTTGGTCTTGCCCCTGACACTCCCTGTGGATGGGTGGAGGGGTGGTTCTCACTAGGTTAGCTCGCCCTAGGTGGATGGGTGCCACGGCCCAGAGGGTCCACTCATTCAAAGAAGAAACGACTCAGCGTAAGCTGACGCTCGTCACACATACATAATGCTACACCCAACAGAAACATTCATCACAGCACACACAATAACTATTCATCCATCCAAGCACATAATCGTGTTTTTGTTTTTTTTATAGTCTTCACAATCTGGTGCCCGCACTAGAGCGACTCCCAGGACATCCCAGCGTCGTCGAGGTGATGCTTCCGGCGGTCAGCGAACAGTAAGTTACACTTTATTTGGGTGATTGATTAATGAACCTCGTGTGTATGAATTTATTATTAATTTTTTTTTGTTTTTCACAGCGTGCTGCCGACAGACAATATGACGAGGGGATCATAGAAGTGGACACCCTCTTCGAGGCTGTGCGAGAGCGGGAGCCGCTGTGGAACATGGGATGAAGTGTGCTTGGAGGTTATAGAGAACTGGGAGGAGCTCAATGCGAGGGACAAGGATTTAGTGCGTAAGTATTCCAATTTCAGTAAGTTATATTACAGCATGTGAAGTGTTGAATACTAACCACTTTGGGTTTTTTTTGCTTCACAGGTGACAGGGTTATCATACGGTGGCGGTCACTCAGGGATCGCTTCAAGAGGGACTTCAACAAGGAGATGCAGGCCCTGAGTGGATCGAGAGGACGCAGGAGCAGCCGGTATAAATACTACAGAGCCCTGTCATTCCTCCGGTCGACGATGATGAGCAGAAGGTAAATATTCCACACACCATTTCTGTAGTACAAATGTTTACATGTTTAACCTAATTTTTTTTTCAGTAAGGCCTTTTTCACATATCCGTCTTTCACCATCAGTCAAAATCCGCCGTTTTGCAAAAAAAAAACGGATCCGCCATTTTTGTTGGCGGATCTGTTTTTTCCCCATTGACTTGCATTAATGGTCATCCGTTGGATCCGTTTTCTACACTGCGCATGGCCGGAATAGGCTTTGCTGGAAAGTTAACCCAAAATGCCAACCTGGCGGGTGAAAAAATTTTCTCTCTCTCTCTCGTCCCCACCGGCTCGCATCGCTCTCGTCCTGACCCCGGACTCTTCTCGTGGCTCGTCCCGTGATCTCGTTCCGACCCCGGACTCTTCTCGCGGCTCGTCCCGACCCCGGACTCTTCTCGCTGCTCATCCCGCGATCTCTTCCCTGTCCCGCGGCCCCACTACCACGGTGGTACTTTTTAATATCCTGCGGTTCTTTTAACATTCCTACATCGGTGGACCCAGGCAATGCAACGGTCCGTTGGCACCCGTTGGTGTCTCGACGGCCACGGATCCGTTCTCCGCCTTTTGGCGGATGGCAACTGACGGGAATAACATAAGTATGAAACAGGCCTAAGGCCAATGAAATATCAATATATTAATATTTTTTTTTCTCTTTTATAGCACCATCTGCAGCACTCGGGAGCCTGCTTCTGAGTTGCCTCCCTCTGTACCTTCCCTCTTGTGTCATCCCTCTGTCCCCTCCACCAGCACTGGAGCAGCAGGGCAGTCTTCATCACATGAAGCTGCAGGTGACGATTTACAGTACCCTTTACCCCACCCCTTTGACACTGCCACAACATTTCGACCAACCTTTGGTTCTGGACGGCAGCGTCTGAGAGGTCAGGAAAGCATATTTTTCTCTGACTGTTTGAATCTGAATTCATCCATCCAGAATGCATTCCGACTTTTAGAACAACAGATAACTTCTGGGTTGAACATGATAAATCAAAATATCATGGAACTCAGAAGTTATATGGAGAGGATGAATTCAGAGTCAAACCAGGCGCCGAGACATATTTTTTTTCAATCAGTTGTCCGGCACATGGAAGATTTAAATCCTCACCTGCAGATGCATGTGATGCAAGCCTGTCACAATGCTCTAGTGACTGCAGTCTCCAAGGCCTTCCAATATACCCATCTACCTATTCCATCACCTTCTCATTCCACCGTCCATCCTCCCTCCGTCCATCCTCCCTCCGTCCATCCTCCCACCACTCCTTCTCCTTTCTCGAATTCCCCATTCCATTCTTCCCAGTACCTTCCTTCCCCATTGCATTATACCCCAATGACCTCACTGTACCCACCCCCAGCCACACCTTCAATGTTCCAACAAACCTCCTCTGTCCATCAACTCCTGTCCCAACCTCATGTTTTAAACCCCCCTTCCACTTCTGATCCTCACCAACTCCGTTCCCAGTCCCCCCCCCTCGATGTGGTCAACCCTGTTAACCCCTCCGATGATATCTCCACCCAACAATACCGGCATCTGTAACTAATTTTTTTAAAAATTGTTAAAATAAATAAATAATTTTTGGTTCAAAAGAATTTTATTGTGTTGTTTAATTTTTTTCTTTAATGTTAAGTAAAAAAAAAAAAAAAAAAAACACCGTCGGTCATGTTCTGATTAAGACCTGAGGCATCGAAACGCGTTGTTCTGCAGTCATCCGACTGATATGCTGTACCTGCTGGAATTTTAATATGCATTGGCACAATAAAATGGATTTTTAATTTTCCATTTCTGGCGCTGGAATTTTTCTTTTTTCCTTTCCACTATTGATTGACTGCCTAGTCAGATCCGTGCGCAGGATTTGGATTCTACCAGCAAGGCAGTACGGTGAGCTGGATTATTTTCTCCTTTTTTATTTCACTTTCCCCTAAGACATCCGGCAAGGGAAGTCCGGCTAAATCCTCTGCTTCAGGTGCACAGATGGCCACTACCTCTTCAGGGCACTCCCGGTAGGGATTCAGGATATTCACGTGGAACATGCGGATAACCCTGGGGTCGTCACAATCGGCGACATTATAGGTTGTGTCGGCTATTTTCCCCACTACCTGGTAGGGCCCCTGCCATGCAGCTTGAAACTTATTCTGCTTAGTGGGCTCTAACACCAGGACCTTCTGTCCTATTTACAAAGTGCGCTCTCTGGCCCTCCGATGGTACCATATGCGCTGGCGTCGCTGGGTCGCCTGCATGTTCTCACGTACAGCCTGAGTCAGCTCTTGTAGGCAGTCCCGGAATTCCAGCACATAGGGTGCAATAGGTACCCCTTCTATGAGGCCCTCCCCTTCCCAGTGTTCCAGCACTAAGTCTAGGGGTCCCCTTACCCGTCTCCCGTATACCAGCTCGAACGGGGAGTACCCCGTGGATTCTTGGGGCACCTCCCAATAGGCAAACAGGAGGTGTGGCAAGAATTTCTCCCAGTCCCTGTATGTCCTGGTAAAAGTCCCAATGAGCTGTTTTAATGTCCCGTTAAAGCGTTCACACAACCCATTGGTTTGCGGATGGTATGGGGCGCTTCTAATGGACTTTACGCCGCACAGCTTCCACAGTTGGTTGGTCACCTCTGCTGTAAACTGGGTACCCTGGTCCGAGATAATCTCCCGGGGAAATCCAACCCGTGAGAACACCTGGAGCAGGGCGGCCGCCACCGTCTCTGCCAGTATGTTAGGTAACGCAACTGCCTCTGGATACCGTGTGGCATAATCTACCACTGTCAATATATACTTTTTCCCTGACGGACTGGGTTTGGCTAACGGCCCTATCAGATCGTCCGCTACTCAGCTAAATGGTTCCTCCACAATGGGGAGGGGGCGTAATTTGGCCTTGCATCGATCCCCCCTCTTGCCAATGCGCTGGCAACTGTCACAGGTCTGGCAGTACTGACGAACATCATGGGTTACTCCCGGCCAAAAGAAGTTTTGTGTCAGACGATGCCTGGTGCGACTGACGCCGAAGTGCCCGGCTAAGGGTATGTCATGAGAGATTCGCAGTAGCTCCTGCCTATACTTCTTGGGAACTACCAGCTGTCGTTTCATAGTGGGGCTCGTCCCTGTGTGGTGCTGCTCTGTGATCCGGTAGAGGAGTCCCTGCTTCCATGCAAACTGTTCCACTTCCAGTACCCCGCTCCCCTCCTGTGCCTTCCCACGGTATCCCTCTTATGAAGGATCCTCAAGTAACTCCCTCTTAAATTCATCTGGGGTGGCCCAAGAAATGTGTCTGGCTATGGGAATAAATGTAGGGCTGGGATGTCTTACCTGGGCCTCCTCTGAGTGTGATTCCACCTCCGCAGCTCGAGCTTGTCTCTGGGTGGTCACAGGATATGTCTCAGCCAGAGGGGCCACCGAGAATGCAGACATCATGGGCCCCAAGTCATTTCCCAGCAAGACGTCTGCAGGCAAATCCTCCATCAAGCCGACCTCAACAAGGCTATCCCCGACTCCCCAGTTCAGGTGAATCCTGGCAGTGGGCAGTCGATGTATGGCTCCCCCTGCTACACGGACTGCCACTGTCCGGTCCGTCTTCTCTTGGTCCCGGACGAGATGAGGCTTCACAAGGGTCAAAGTTGTTCCGAAATCTCTTGGTCCCTGCATACGTTTCCCATTAACCCACACGACCTGTCGATGCTGTTGTCGATTATCTGCCCGGGCTGCCTGCACGGGGTCTACTTCATGCAGCACTTCCTCCATCTCTTCCACCCCTTGGTTAGTCGTAGCCCCAATGCCGGGTCAGCTTCGCCTTGGTAGCAGTGTACAGCAGTCCGGCTGAAGATAGCTGTTCCCGCCTTTGGCCACTGGGTATGCTGAGTCCGTTTGGGACATTGTCTTTGCAGGTGGCCCAGCTGATGTCAGGTGTGGCATCGCGCCCAGGGAGACTGTGGTAGGCCGGGTTTCTAGCTGGTCCCCCTACAATCTTCGGTGGTTTGGGGCCCTCCAGGTCCATGGGCGGGCCCCTAGTGACCATCTTTGATCCGGACAACTGCGGCCTCCTGGCATCATGATGTTCATCGGCCAGACGAGCGGCTTCCTCAAGAGTCGTTGGCCGCCTGTCCCGAAGCCATGCCTGTGTCTCGGGGGTTAGTCCATTAAAGAAACGTTCTAACAAGAAGAGCTGGAGGACGTCCTCCTTAGTGGTTGCTTGGCTCCCTTGTACCCACTGTAGCAGTGACTGCCGTAATTTACAGGCCCATTCAGCGTGGGTATTGGTTACGTGTTTTATAAGTCCGCGGAACTTTTGGTGGTATGCCTATGGTGTCAGCGCATACCGGTCCAAGATCACTTCTTTGATCCGCTCATAGTCCATACAGTCCTCATCAGATACTGTGCGATAGGCGTCCGCTGCCGGCCTGTCAGCTTGCTGGCCAGAGTCTGAACCCGTTCCTCCGGCTTCACTTGACGAAGGGCACACTGCCGCTCAAAGTCCTGCAGAAAGCCATCAATGTCTTCCTCTGCCTCCCCCAACTGTCGGAAGGCATTATACTGGATCTTTTTGTGGCTTACTGTTGAAGGTACCTGGTCAAAGGCCAGAGCTCCCCCTGCTCACTGACTCTCCTCTCTCCGCTCTGCCATCTCCATCTTGGCTAGCTCTATCCTGGTCCGCTCGGCCATCTTTTCCTTCAGATCAGTACGCACATCAGCCATCACCTCTCGTATGATCTCTACCGCAGGGTTTGGGCCATAGAATGCCAATCTGTTCTTTACCTCCCTCTGGAATTCGGTCTCCTCCACGTTCACATTGGGGGGTGCTGCACTGTTGTGTTCCATGATGGCTGCTATCAAATCCGCTTTTGTTTTGTTGCTGGCGATCAACCCTCGGGCTTCCACCAGATCTTTTAATGTAGTCCTCTTTAACTTCTGGTAGTTGTTTTCCATTCATTCCTTTCCTCCTGTAGAAGGGGTATCATATCCCGCCGCTGTCACCAGTGTAACGGGGTCTACCAAGCTGGGGTACCTCTTTCAGTACCACCCCGTGTTTCGGAGGTCCGCTCTGCGTTGGCTGGAGTCTAAATGAATGACGCTGGCTGGAATTCCTTGGTTACATGGGCGCATATAAAAGATCACTGCTTCTCCATGTATTTCCAGTCTGACAACACTTTACTCACAGGACACAGAATATATCACACAGATACAGAAGGCCGGCCAATAGAAAAGCGGCAGGCCAGACATACTTTACAAAAGCTGCAGGTGGCCGGAGCCTGCCGATGTTTACTGTGGGAATTACAAAGGTGGGGGGAGGGCGGACAAAAGGAGAATATCGTGTCCCCTCTGCCCAGGGGCGCAGCCTGTGAACTGATGCATTAGGGACATGCATCTCACATGGAACCTATTATACATACATATAACTGCACAACATATTCTGGGTGCTGAGTGGTTCTGTAACACGTAACACCACCTTTCCTGTGTTGGCTGTGGGATGTACTCCTCATTTAGACAATCCCACAATGCCCGGCAGGTCTGTTGGACTATTCCAGAGATTGTAAATATCCCAAGCCGGAACTGGTAATGGAGGGAGGTAAAGGATTCTCCAGTTGCCAGGAATCTGTTAAAAAAAGGGGAAAAAAGAAATTTAATACAAAATACAAGCAAGAACATGACAATAAAAGTCTGCAGAATCAGAAAATTAAAAAAAAAAAGAAAACTTACCGAAGGGTCACCATCAAACGCTCCGCCAGTGATATCGAAAAGCGCAAGTAGGTGTCCCTTCTCGGGATTTGCGCTCCGACACACTCCACCAAAATCTCATACAGGTCCTGTCTCATCCGCACATAATTGAACACTTGTCCGGGTTATCCCTCAATCCCAGATAAAATGTAGAAAAAACTCCAAGGGTAAACCTCTGTGCATTTATAGGATGAATCCACTGCCGTCTCTTCCTTCTCTGACGCAGGATTCGCAGTCTTGTTTCCTCCTTCTGCCGAGCAAGAATTGCCAAACTATTGCACTCAAAATCAAAATCCACACAGATGCTATTAATATTCGCTATTACTCCTTCCATCTCTGCCACTAGCTCTACAACCTTTCAAAGATATTGTGTTAAAACACCCTAGATATAGTTTTCCCCTAGTTTCCAGGATCCAATCACGTTTGGGAGCAGTTTCCAAGAGCCAATCATATTTGGGAGCATCCCATTTTGGAAGTGTGGAAAAACGGATCCGTTAGAAAACGGATCCAACGGATAATAAAAACAGATGCCAGCAGATGGTACGGATAAGTTTCTTGACGGATCTGTATAAACCCCCGTATAGCGGATCTGTCAAAAAACGGATCCGCATCATCCGCTTGCATCCGTTTTGCCATATTTATAGCGGATCTGTCAATCCGCCGCGATGTCGGATCTTGACTGACGTCAAAAAACTGAAGTGTGAAACAGGCCTAACTGGAGCCATCCTCTTTCCTTTCTTCTCCACCTGGCCCAAACCATCATGATGACTTCTCTCGGCCATTAAAGTGTCTCTGCAGGCTGCCCTTTGCTTTAGTAGCACATCTTGAACCTGTATTCTTAAAAATATAATTGTCATAGTGTCTCCATGCTGTAGAGAATTTACATTGTGAGCCGCAATGGGGACAGTGATGATGATGTCTGTAAAGCGCTGTGGAATTAATGGCACTAAATAAGGGAGTAAAATAAATAAATACAATAATAATAATGCCCTTTGAATAATAATATCCACCCATGCTGTGCCACAAAGAAGAATATACCCTCTATTGTTGCTCTGAATAAAAATTACCCCACGCTGAGTAAGAACGTGTCACGTGCCAAACACTGCGCTGCCTGTACAACATACTGCCCCCTCCTGTAAAATATTGTCGTCTACTCATGAAAGATGGCTTTCACATGATCCTCCTTATGAAACCTTACCTTCCACACCACCCCAAGACTTATGGCCATAAAAAGGCCAATAGAGAGGACAAGCACTGAATTATTTTAACCGCTATAATGTGATCAAATTCGCAATGAAGCGACCCCTACAAAAGGGAATGTGACCGACACTACATATTAATTTTAATACTAGAGCACATTTGAAAATTATCTAATGCCTCTCCTCAGAGCCAAAAAAAATAGTGCACAGATAGTGGAACGTGGAAGTCACACTTGTGATATCATGGTTTACCATGACAACGGCTCCAAACCCAGCGGGTTACCAGGCAACAGTAGCCCAATAACAATGATCTAACAGGATGAGCTAGCAACAGCATCAACAAACCCTCATCGTACACAGCGAGCCTAACTGATCGGAGATCCCACTGCAGGAAATTGCAGCAATCACAACATGAAATGATACAATTTACTTTGCATTCGTTAGCCGGCTTTGATATTTGAATCTTAACCAGCGGTCATGTCTGACCAGGGAGGAGACGCCGCTGACTCATGCGGCACACAGTGTCTGCAAGTTCATGCAGCTCTTCATTTAGCTACATAAATAAATACAACTACTAAATGTAAGGGCATGAGGCTTTAATTTCTTCTACTCTTTTACTGACCCTTTTTTAAGACATATTTTCGAAGAAAGACAGCTTAGACCCCTCGATTGTCACTCGGCTTTCCAAGAGTCCTTAACCCCCGCAGCTTTTTTTTTAGATTTGTGTTTTCGTTTTTCGTTCCCCTTCTTCCTAGAGCCATAACTTTTTTATTTTTCCATCAATATGGCCATGTCAGGGCTTGTTTTTTGCGGGATGAGTCGCACGTTTCAACAACACCATTGGTTTTACCATGTTGTGTATTATGATTCTCGAGGTCATTACGAGTTCATAGACAGAAAAAAAATGTCTAGGTTCTTTTTTATCTAAGTGGTGAAAAAAAAATTCCAAACTTTGTTAAAAAGAAAAAAAATTGCACATTTTCCGATTACCCGTGGCGTCTCCATTTTTCGTGATCTCAGGCTGGGTGAGGGCTTATTTTTTGCGTGCCAAGCTGTTCTTTTCAATGATACGATTTTGGTGCAGATACTTTCTTTTGATTGCCCGTTATTGCATTTTAATGCAATGTCGCGGCAACCAAAAAAACATAATTCTGGCATTTTGACTTTTTTTTTTCTCGCTACGCCATTTAGCAATCAGGTCAATCCTTTTTTTTATTGATAAATCGGGCGATTCTGAAAGCGGCGATAACTATGTGTGCTTGATTTTATTTTTATTGTTTTATTTTGAATGGGGCGAAAGGGGGGTGATTTGAACTTTTATTTTTTTTTTTTTTTTTTTTCATATTTTTAAAAACATTTTTTTTTTTTACTTTTGGCATGTTTCAATAGTCTCCATAGGAGACTAGAAGCTGGCACAACTCGATCGGCTCTGCTACATACAGGCGATGATCAGTTCGCCTCTATGTAGCAGATTTACTCACTTGCTATGAGTGCCGACCACCGGGTGGCGATCACAGCAAGCCGACACTGACAACAACAGAGGTGACCCGCGATCACGTGACGGGGTCACCGTTGTATTTCCTGCGAGATTGCCGAAAGAACCATTTAAATGCCGTTGTCAGCATTTCACAGCGGCATTTAACTGGTTAATAACCGTGGGTGGACCGCGATTCCACCCACGGCTATTGCAGACACATGTCAGCTGTTCAAAACCGCTGACATGTCTTGGGAAAGATATGGGCTCAGCGTCGGAGCCCACATCAAAGGAAGGGAGCCTGACATCGGCGTAAATGTACGCCCGATGTCGGAAAAGGGGTTTAATGGCAAGGAATTGTCTTTCTATAATGAAATTGTTACTAATGTCCATAAGGAAAGCGCGTCTGCTATGATTGAGTCACCGTAGGAGGCAAAAATAGAAATGCTAGCTAAGTCCAGAAAACCAGAGAAGTTGGCAGCTATCGGATTGCAGACCGCTGAACCTATCAACACAACTAGCAGTAGCCGTGGGGGGCTCCTACGATGCCCTAGGCCCCTTGATCACAGCCGGAGGACTACATAGCCTAAAGACAGAAAGGGAAATCTAAACTGCCCCAGAGCAGACCCCAAAGCAAAAGGCAGCCCCCCACATATAATGACGGTGAAGCAAGAAGAAAGAACAAAACACAGACAGAAAGATAGACTGAGCAAAGATGGGGCCCACGCTAGCTTAGATAGGAAAGGACAGGAAGGCTGCTGTCTGCAATCCGTGAAAAACCCTATGAAAATAAGAGCCAACAAACTGACAGTAAAAAAGGCCCTGAAGACGCTAGGCTTCAAAAAAGCTATGTCAGTACTCAGGAATATTCTGAAGACAGAGCAACAGGCAAAAGGAGATTCAGATCACCCCAGCAGGGAATGGCAGAATCCAGAAAAGCAAGGAAAACAAAACACTAATTCAAAAAGGCAAAGCAGAAATCTTAGCTTTAGATGAGCAGGAATCAGACTGGTTTCCTAGAAGTCCACAGAGAAATCACCCGCAGGCCAGAAGGGCATCGGCAGCCTTATATCCAGTCATCATCATCAGCCCCAGGTGTTTGACAATCAGGCTCACTACCTTTCTTCACCAGAAGAGGGAGTTCCTCTGGGCTCAGTAGTGAAGGGGAAAATGAACTCACAACAGTACCTCCCCCTTGAGGAGGGATCACCGAACCCTCAACCACGCCACCAGGGCGATCAGGGTGAGCCCGATGAAAGGCACGCACCAATCTTTTGGCATGAATATCAGAGGCAGAGACCCAGGAATTATCCTCTTGACCATAACCCTTCCACTTAACCAAATACTGGAGTCTCCGTCTAGCCAGACGGGAATCCAGTACTTTCTCTACCTCATATTCCATGTTACCTTCAACCAATACAGGGTCTGGAGGTGCAACCCCCTAAACAACAGGTTCAACAAACCTCTTCAACAAAGATTTATGGAACACATTATGGATTTTAAATGTGACAGGAAGAGCCAAACGAAAGGAGACCGGATTAATAATCTCCAAAATCTTGTAAGGTCCAATAAATCTAGGCTTAAACTTAGGAGAAGCCACCTTCATAGCAATATTTTTTGATGATAACCACACCATATCACCAACCTTAAATTGGGGACCAATGGTCCAATGTCGGTTGGAAAACCGCTGGGCCGTTTCCTGGGAGAGAGATAACTTATCCACCACTTGGTCCCAGATCTGGTGCATTCTCTCCACCACAGTGTCAACCCCTGGGCAGGCAGAGGGCTCCACCTGCCCTGAAGAAAATCGAGGATGAAACCCAAAGTTACAAAAAAAAGGAGACATCAAAGTGGCAGAACTAGCTCTATTATTTAAAGCAAATTCGGCCAAGGGCAAAAATGAAACCCAATCATCCTGATCAGCAGAAATAAAACATCTCAAATATGACTCCAAGGTCTGGTTTGTTCTCTCTGTCTGCCCATTGGTCTGAGGGTGAAAAGCAGAGGAGAAGGACAACTGAATTCCCAGCTTGGAACAGAAAGTTCTCCAAAATCTAGACACAAACTGGACTCCTCTGTCAGATACAATGTTCTCAGGAATCCTGTGCAAGCGAACCACCTGTTGTAAAAACAGGGGCACCAATTCAGAGGAAGACGGGAACTTAGGGAGTGGTACAAGATGAACCATCTTAGAGAACCTATCACAAATCACCCAAATAACAGTCATCCTTTGAGAGACAGGCATATCAGAGATGAAATCCATTGAAATATGGGTCCATGGCCTCTTGGGGACAGGCAAAGGCATCAACAACCCACTAGAGCGAGAACACGATTTAGACCGGGAGCACGTCCCACAGGACTGCACAAAATTCCTGACATCACGAGACAAGGAGGGCCACCAAAAAGACCGACTCACCAGA
Source organism: Dendrobates tinctorius (assembly GCF_039654945.1). Classification (NCBI taxonomy): domain Eukaryota; kingdom Metazoa; phylum Chordata; class Amphibia; order Anura; family Dendrobatidae; genus Dendrobates; species Dendrobates tinctorius. Next base: position 25,625,658 of record NW_027361705.1, read on the forward strand.
TCTCTAGTACCAAAAATACCTGGATGACCAGCCAAAGCAGAGCAATGAACTTCAGACATCACTCTCTTCTTCCACTGGTCAGGAACATACAACTTTCCACTGGGACAACGCTCAGGTTTGTCCTCCTGGAACTCTTCCAGAGCACGTCTCAAATCGGGCGAGATGGCAGAAAGAACTACCCCTTCGCCTAAGATGGTAGCAGGCTTGGTCACCCCAGGAGAATCAGCAAAGAAGCTCCTAGAGAGGGCGTCAGCCTTGACATTCTTAGTTTCAGGAAGAAAAGAAACGACAAAATCAAAACGTGTAAAAAACAAGGCCCACCTAGCCTGTCTAGGGTTCAAGCGCTTCGCCGACTCTAGGTAAATCAAATTCTTGTGGTCAGTGAGGACCACGACTTGATGCTTAGCTCCCTCCAACCAATGTCTCCACTCCTCAAATGCCCATTTCATGGCTAACAGTTCCCGATTCCCCACATCATAGTTACGTTCAGATGGAGAGAGCTTTCGGGAAAAGAAAGCACAGGGATTCATTTTAGATGTTACAGGATCCTTTTGGGACAAAACAGCTCCTGCACCAATCTCAGAAGCATCCACCTCTACCTGGAACGGGAGTGAGACATCAGGTTGCCGCAAAACCGGGGCGGAGGTAAATCTTCGCTTCAGCTCCTGAAAGGAAGCAACAGCCTCAGGAGACCAATTCAACACATCAGCACCCTTCTTAGTCAGATCAGTCAATGGCTTGGCAATACTAGAAAATTTTGCTATAAATTTCCGATAAAAATTAGCAAAACCCAAAAACTTCTGGAGGGCCTTCAAAGAAGTGGGCTGAACCCAATCATAAATGGCCTGTACCTTGGCCGGGTCCATTTCAATAGTTGACGGGGACAAAATAAATCCCAAAAAAGAAATCCTCTGTACTCCAAAAAGGCATTTAGATCCTTTGACATACAGGAAATTCTCCCTCAAGATCCGGAACACAATCCGAATATGTTCCACATGAGAATCCCAATCCTTGGAGAAGATCAAAATATCATCCAGATAGATAATCAAAAATTTATCGACAAAATCTCGAAAAATATCGTTCATGAAGCACTGGAAGAGAGAAGGGGCATTAGTGAGCCCAAAAGGCATCACCAGGTACTCAAAATGTCCCTCCGGAGTATTAAACGCCGTCTTCCATTCATTCCCATGCTTAATGCGAATAAGATTATACGCCCCCCTGAGGTCAAGCTTGGTAAACCAGCAAGCACCTTTAACTCTGGAGAATAGATCAGAAATCAGGGGTAACGGCTACTGATATTTAACAGTAATTTTGTTGAGAGCACGATAATCAATACAAGGTCTTAATGATCCATCCTTTTTGGCTACAAAAAAAAAAACGGCACCTAAGGGTGATGAGGATGGTCTAATATGACCCTTCTCCAACGCCTCCTTAATATAGGATCGCATAGCCTCGTGCTCGGGTACAGATAAATTGAAGAGCCGACCCTTGGGAAATTTACACCCCGGGCTCAGTTCAATAGCACAGTCATAACTCCTATGAGGAGGCAGAGACGCAGACTCATTCTCACTAAATACATTATAAAAGTCCGCCAAATAATCAGGAACATCATGCGACTGAGGAGAGGTGGAAAACACCGGAGCCTCACTAAAGGCACACCGACAACCCCAACTCACCACAGACACAGATTTCCAATCCAAAACTGGATTATGAATTTCTAACCAGGGAAACCCCAGAACAAAAGTATCATGCAGATTATGTAACACCAAAAACCTGCAATTTTCTTGATGGTCTGGGGCGACCCGCATTACCACCTGGGTCCAAAGGTTTATTTTTAGCCAAAGGAGTAGCATCAATCCCCCTCAAAGGGATAGGCGTCTGCAGAGGTGTCATCGGAAATCCACAACGTTTAGCAAAATCCAAGTCCATTAGGTTTAGAGCTGCTCCCGAATCCACAAAAGCCATGGCGGAAAATGTGGACAGGGAGCAGATCAGAGTAATAGCCAGAAGAAACTTAGGTTGAACACCACCAACAGAAAACGTGTGTGCAAAGCGTTTCTCGCGTTTAGGACAGACAGAAATAATATGCGAGGCATCTCCACAGAAAAAACACAGCTTATTACGCCTTCTGAACTCCTGACGCTGCTCTCTGGAAAAAACTCTATCACATTGCATAGGTTCAGACATCTGTTCAACAGGTGGCAACACCTCTCGTGCAGCTCTGTGTTCGCGTAAACGCCGATCAACCTGAATGGCTAAAGACATAGAATCGTCCAGACCAGAGGGAACAGGAAATCCCACCATAGTATCTTTTATGGCTTCTGACAACCCCTTCCGAAAGAGAGCAGCCAATGCATTATCATTCCAGGTAGTAAGTACTGCCCACTTTCTGAATTTTTGACAGTACAATTCTGCAGAATCACGACCCTGGTTCAATGCCAGCAGGGTCTTTTCAGCCTGATCAATGGCATTAGGTTCGTCATACAACAACCCCAAGGCCTGAAAAAATGCGTTCACGTTAGTCAGAATAGGATCATCTGGTTTCAAAGAAAACGCCCAATCCTGGGGATCGCCACGCAGCAAAGAGATGACAATTTTAACCTGCTGCGCGGAGCTCCCTGACGAGTTAGGCTTCAAGGCAAAAAATAATTTACAATTATTTTTGAAATTCAAAAATTTAGACCGATCTCCAAAAAATACATCAGGTGTAGGAATCTTTGGTTCAGCAGCATGTGAATGAGCAAGGTAGGCGGAAATTCCCCGCACTTCCGCAGCGAACTGCTCCACACGATCAGACAATTGCTTTATCTCTATTGAGAGAAAAAAAAATTCCCCCTACGGCCTCAGAGATATAGAGGAAAAAATATACACTTTTTTTTTTTTTTTTTTTTTACAATTCTTTCCTGCTATCGAGTACCTTAGAATCTGCGGTATGGCGGGTGATTCTGTTATGATTGAGTCACCGTAGGAGGCAAAAATAGAAATGCTAGCTAAGTCCAGAAAACCAGAGAAGTTGGCAGCTATCGGATTGCAGACCCCTGAACCTATCAACACAACTAGCAGTAGCCGTGGGGGGCTCCTACGATGCCCTAGGCCCCTCGATCACAGCCGGAGGACTACATAGCCTAAAGACAGAAAGGGAAATCTAAACTGCCCCAGAGCAGACCCCAAAGCAAAAGGCAGCCCCCACATATGATGACGGTGAAGCAAGAAGAAAGAACAAAACACAGACAGAAAGATAGACTGAGCAAAGATGGGGCCCACGCTAGCTTAGATAGGAAAGGACAGGAAGGCTGCTGTCTGCAATCCGTGAAAAACCCTATGAAAATAAGAGCCAACAAACTGACAGTAAAAAAGGCCCTGAAGACGCTAGGCTTCAAAAAAGCTATGTCAGTACTCAGGAATATTCTGAAGACAGAGCAACAGGCAAAAGGAGATTCAGATCACCCCAGCAGGGAATGGCAGAATCCAGAAAAGCAAGGAAAACAAAACACTAATGCAAAAAGGCAAAGCAGAAATCTTAGCTTTAGATGAGCAGGAATCAGACTGGTTTCCTAGAAGTCCACAGAGAAATCACCCGCAGGCCAGAAGGGCGTCGGCAGCCTTATATCCAGTCATTAACTCCACTCAGCCAGTCATCATCATCAGCCCCAGGTGTTTGACAGTCAGGCTCACTACCTTTCTTCACCAGAAGAGGGAGTTCCTCGAGCCTCAGTAGTGAAGGGGAAAATGAACTCACAACACGCGCCTGTCCTTGTGCGGTTATGTGGTTCCCCCAGGAGTATGGTCGCCACAGTGGCATTACCTTCCTCCAGGGAGAGTGATGTCATGCTTGGAAGCAATGAAGGGTCTCTCTAGCAGTTAATCATTTTCATGCAACACAGTTCACACTCTAGGCCAGCAGAGGGAGCTCTGAACCAGGATTGGGGGAGGAGCGCGCTCTGAGGGCCAGGAGGGCAAATAGTCAGTGAGTGTGAGGAGGGCCACGTGTGTAGACGTGTGGAGAGAAGCTGGAGGTTGAGCTGAGGAAAAAGAGCTCCCTCCCAGTGAGAGCGCATGATCTGGAGCCTGGTCTCCACGGTTGTATGGATACTGAAGGTCCTGCAACAGAAACCAGAGGAATAGGAAGCTGTAAATGCTCTATTCCCAACTAAGACTCGGAGACACAACAGCGACGGGTGAGCCAAGAGAAAAAGAGGGCTACAGCTGTCAGCTATACGAGGTAGTTCTAAGAGAAGATAAGAAGGAGGAACTTCAGTGTAACAAAGTACTGCATGTACCTCAAGCCAGCGCTAGGAAGGAGACTACAATACCCATCTGATAGAGAGATCCCTGAGTTGCTTCCAGGCTAGCCTACTCCTGTGCCATCTGTAAACAGGACCCTGGACTGCGTTTGCCAAGTAAAGGTAAAGAAACTGCGCCTTGTTGTGTCCTTGCCTCCTTCCTGCAACCATCCTCAGCACTGCTACATCTCTGTGCCAAACACTGCACCCTCTTCCTAAACATTCCGCTACACTGCCCTGGGACCAAGAGCCCTACCTGTGGAGGGCTACAACATCATTGCTGCACTACACCATCTGTCCCAGAGGATCTGTCTGCAGCGTTGGCTTAACACCTCCATTGCCGAACACCAAAGGTGGCGTCACGAGTCACTTATAAACTTTATTCCCAACTCAACCCCCTTTTTACATGGGCGCCCAGGGCCACGGACCGGCTCACCACTGCTGTGACAATCCCCTCTGAGAGACCGGCCCGGTACCGAGTGCCCCACAGCCCTGGGAGGGCGACCCATTTTGGCGTCATGAACAGGATTACGGAGCCCGGTATCCCCGGGTCCTGTGTGCCAGAGACTGTTGTGTGCTATAGACTGTGTGCGAAATTGGCGCCTTTGCCGCCATTATCCCGCTGATTGGCACGCGCGGGAAGAAAAAGGGGCAGGCCAGGCGCGAAGAAGTGAAGTGCCACGCGGGAAGAGAGGACAGCGCGCGAGAAGGGGAGGAGCTGAGGCCTACAGCCGGTAAGCCGCTCAGCCCCGGGGCCTGGCAACCGTTAACTAGGGGGGAAGGAGAATGTCTCAGGCAAGCGCCAATGCAGCGGCGGACGCCCCCGCCAACCCCTCAGCACCACAAGCTGCAGTGCCCAACGTGGCTGCGGCTCCGGTAGCACCCACTGCAGCGGTCCCCATAATGCCTCGTCTATGCCCTACTTACCGGGAGCGGCCTGGCTACCACAGTACTCGGGTGAGTCCCATACCCTGAGTGAATTTAAAGAAAGACTGTGCAGTTTGATTGAGGTGTATCCTCTATCTGAAAGCCAGAAAGTGAACATCCTGATTGGGCAGCTAACAGGTGCAGCACAGAGAGAAGTAAAAGCCTGGCAGGACACTGATAAAGAGACTGTTAAAAAGATCCTGGCTAAGCTAAGGAGCACCTTTGACACCTGCACTGCCGCTGAAATCAAGATGAGATTCTTTGGATGTAAACAGAAAATGCTGGACAGTATAAGGGACTATGCTCTTAACCTGCAGGAGGCGCTGCGAGTAGTGTTGAGCGATACCATCCGATATCCAGAAATATCGGATCGGATTGGATCGGCCCGATACACAAAAAGTATCGGGTATCGCCGATTCCGATACCGGAAGCCCCATTCAAGTCAATGGGACAGAAATATCGGATTTAAAAAAACCCTTTCTTTCCTTGTACATCAAGTTCAGGAGGGGGGAAGAGTGTGGGCGGTGCGTGGGCGGACACTGTGCGTGTCTGTGTGTGCGGGCGGGCTCTGTGCGGGCCTCTCGGGGGTCTGTACGGGCCTAACGGGGGTCTGTGACGGCTGCCAGCGGTCTGTACGGGCCTGCCAGGGGTCTGTGCTGGCTGCCGGGGGGTCTGTGCCGGCGGGCTGTACTGGCCTGCCGGGGGTCTGTGCCGGCTGTCGGGGGTCTGTACGGGCCTGTAGGGGGTCTGTGCCGGCTGCCGGTGAGTCTGTGCCGGCTGCCAGCGGTCTGTACGGGCCTGCCGGGGGGTCTGTGCCGGCTGCCGGCGGTCTGTACGGGCCTGCCGGGGCTGTGTGTGTGTGTGTGTGCAGGTATCGTCCGATGGGACTACAAGTCCCATCGGGCGATTCCTGCTACAATGACAGTGATTGACACATTAGCCAATGATGGGACAGTAGTAGTCCCATCATCCGGCTAATGTGTTGAATGTATAAAAAAAAAAAAAACATACATACTACATACATACAACATGCATACTACATACATACTTCATATATACTACGTTCATACAACATACATACTACATATGCTGAGTTATGGTTTATGAAGCAAATAAACCTCATGGACTTTGGGAAAACCTGCCTCATAATTGTCTCCTGCTGCACCTGAGCGAGTCGAAACCCCTACAATTGGTGGAGAATGCGGGCAGCGATTCCCAGAAGCACGTGTGGCAGTGCTGGCGATTCTGAGCCAGGAGAGCAGACGGTCTGACAACTGTGAGTAATACTGACCGAGGTCAGAGAAAGTGACGGGATGAATATTGGTGGGATACCTCTGAGGAGAAAAGGCGTCCAAGGACCTGTGTGGGCAACACAGGAGAGACGGACTGGTGTTCGTGTGGTACTGACCTGGGTCAAGGAGTAAAACGGTGACCCGTGTGGCCGACACAGGTATCGGACAGGTGTTCGTGTGGTACTGACCTGGGTCAGTGAGGAAGACAGTGTACCTGGAGGGTTCAGTGAGGAAAGGTCCTGGAGGGTCAGCCCTGGGAGCAGAGTCGGATCCCAGGAGCACGTGGTGTGACCTTGGACCTGGTGAGGCGCGAGTGTTGGGCAGTCTCAGGCGGAGACCGATGTCCTGAGGAGCACCCGCCGAGCCCCTGGACCTGGTGAGGCCGGTGTGTGGGGAGACCCTGGGAGGAGGGTCGCTCCCTGAATTGCACCCGGTGCGCCCTGTGTGTTGAACGGTCTCAGGTGGAGACAGGAGCGTCCTGAATAGCACACAGACAGGACACGTGAGTTTTTTTGGAGTTTTTCGTGAATGTGTTTTTTTTTCCGTTTTCCTCTGCAAAACCGGAAGGTGCTTGCTGTGGCTCAGTGGGGTCATGAAGGTCTCGCAGCACAAGGACCTGGTGTTTTCTTGTTGGGATCTGCCCTGGGAGCATTGGTAGCAGACGCTGTCTGTCTACACCATCCTGCTGCAGCTTTATTGAGTGTAACTAAGCAGATACAGTAGTTGTGGCTTTACACAACTATTAAAGGGTGAGTACCTTGTATTATTTCTTTGTACCCGTTATACCTGCACTGGTAAGGCCCTATGGGCGCGCTTTTGTGGTTTTTTATCTTTGAGGGTGACAAGCGGCTTCCGGTGGATCGGCGCGTCCGCGAAGACGGCGCAGCAGGAGCTGCAGAGACACCAGCAGCTGCTTGTGAGCGACGGCAGGAGCTGAGGCAGTGCCAGAAGGAAGTGGTGTGGTGTCGTGCTTAAAGGGCCAGTACCAGAAAAAGGCATAAACTGTACTGTGTGAACTGTGGCCTAAGAAGTTCTGCAGGACAGACATGGGGAGATCCCGAAAAGGGGTGGAGTCCCAAAAGAGGGCGGAGGCCCAAATAGGGGTGGTAGCCCGAAAAAGGGTGGAGTCCCAAAAGGGGGCGGTGGCCCAAATTGGGGTGGTAACCCAAAAAGGGGTGGAGTCTCAAAAGGAGGAGGTGACCCAAATTGGGGTGGTGGTCCAGAAAGGGGCCAAGTGTGAAGAAATGGCAGCACTGGTTGGTTCAGTGGGTATGTCTGGGAAACCGCAGTGTTCATGTATGTCATTTCCAGAATGTGGGATATTCTTTCCGAGTGATGACTGGCCACAAGTGTGTACTGTGATGCTGCACCAGGAAGGAATCTCGGGACGGTTGGACTCCAAGAGTCAGGTGACTCTGGTAGGAACTCCTCTCACTTTCTGTCTGACTGAGAGAATGGCTCAGGTTCGCTGTAAACATGGGGTCACGGTGAACTATGTGCTAGACAGAGTGGTGTTTGAGGGGCTTGGAGGTGGTGAGTGCCAAGGGGGCAGTATACCATCAGACTTAGTGTATGCCTTGGAGTGGGGCCGGGATTTGGTCAGGTTTGATGATATAGGCCAGGAGGGTGGAGACGTTCCTACTGTTGGGCTAACCAATACGAAGACAGTGACGGCTCTTGACGTGGAAAGGTCAGAGGTGGAAGTGACCGGGAAAAGGGGTACGTCAGCCCAACGGACAGACCAGACATCTCGTGACAAAACTGACGCTGACATGGTGGATAAGACGGCTGAAGTAGTCGCACGGTTAATGGGTAGCTGGAAGGAGTACTCAGCAGGTCGGGGTGACTCAATCTCTGGGGGTGACTGTGGCTCTGAGAGAGACAGGGAGCACAGACTAGAGGAGCTAGAAAAAGAAGTCTCTGAGCTCAAAGGTCACATGGTAACGAGGCAAGGACTGAATCAGGCCCTCAGAGAAGAGGTGCATGAACGTGTCAAACGAGAAAGCGTACTGAGACAAACGGCCGAGCACAAGGTCGAGGAGCTCGAGAAAGAAGTCTTGGAGCTCAGAGGTCACCTGTCCACCTGGCAAAGTGTGAACAAGAACCTCAAGGAAGAGATGGAGGAACTCCGAGGAGTAGTTAACAGTCTTCTGCGGGAGAAGTTGGACGAAGACTTACCGCGGGTGAGCGCGAGTGATAGTAAGACAGAACTGCCAGTAGCCATCGTGGCAAAGGGTCATGAAGTGATACCATCGTGTGAAGTTGGTGAGTTAAGAACCAAAGAAGACAGTCACCCAGTCGGGGCAACTGTAGTGAGGGAAGTGTCCGTGGTAAGGCCAGAGCCTCCTGGCCTGGAAGAGAGCAAGACCACGTCCTTCAAGACTGTGATTGACGTTCCAGAAGACATGCAAGATGCCTGTGTGGAGGAAGGTGTACATGAGGCTTTCAAGGAGGCGGTCAAGGCGTGTGAGGTGCACTGGGCACCTGAGACTCGGCAGTTAGTGATAATATCCGCCAGAGAAGATACATCAAACCGAGTAGCTGTCCTGAAAGAGATGCATTTGCAGTGTCTCCACGTCAAATAGTTGGTCAGGCAGAGTAATGTGAAAGCTGCTCGACGCCTGGAGTTAGCCAGGGAGGCTATGGATCGGCGGGGTTTGCGGAAAGATGTGGTTCCGGTACCCAAAGCTCTGATTGGGAGAGTCATTGGAAGATCCGGGAAGGTGATGCAAGACCTCGTGAATATCTCCGGTGTGGTGAGGGTGAGGATCCCTCCTGATAATGAAGACCCGGTATCCAGTGAAGTGGGTAGAATTCCCATCATCGTGGTTGGCTCCATGGAGAGCCTGAGAGATTTTCGGATGCTCGTGGAGTATCGAGTGGGGTACCTGCAAGAAATTGAGCAGTTGAGGCTGGACTGTTGTGAGTTCATTTTCCCCTTCGTCACTGAGGTCTGGTGAACTCCCTATTCTGGTGAAGGAAGGTAGTGAGCCTGATTATCAGGCACCTGAGTCTAATGAGGATGACTGGCTGAGTGGAGTCACGGACTGGATATAAGGCTGCCGACGCCCTTCTGCCCTGCGGGTGATTTCTCTGTGGACTTCTAGGACACCAGTCTGGTTCCTGCTCCTCTAAAGCTAAGTTTTCTGTTTTACCTGTTAGCATTTTTGTTTTGTTTTTTGTTTTCCTTGCTTTTCTGTATTCTGCCATTCCCTGCTGGGGTGAGCTAAATCTCCTTTTGCCTGTAGCTCTGTCTTCAGAATATTCCTGAGTACTAACATAGCTTTTTTGAAGCCTAGCGTCTTCAGGGCCTTTTTCACTGTCAGTCTGTTGGCTCTTATTTTCATAGGGTTTTTCACGGATTGCAGACAGCAGCCTTCCTGTCCTTTTCTAACTAGTTAGCTTGGGCCCCGTCTTTGCTCAGTCTTTCTTTCTGTCTGTGTTAGTATTTTCATCTTGCTTCACCGTCATTATATGTTGGGGGCTGCCTATTGCTTTGGGGTCTGCTCTGGGGCAGTTTAGATTTCCCCTTTCTTTCTTTAGGCCTATTTAATTCTCCGGCTGTGATCGAGGGGTCTAGGGAATCGTAGGAATCCCCCACGGCTACTGCTAGTTGTGTTGATAGGTTCAGGGGTCTGCAATCCGATAGCTGCCAACTTCTCTGGTTTTCTGGACTTAGCTAGCATTTCTGTTTTTGCCTTCTACGGTGACTCAATCATAACAGAATCACCCGCCATACCGCAGATCCTAGGGTACTCAATAGCAGGAAAGAATTGTGTTTAAAAAAAAAAAAAAGGTGTGTGTATATTCTTTCCTCTATATCTCTGAGGCCGTAGGGGGAATTTTTTTTTCTCTCTCAATGGAGATAAAGCAATTGTCTGATCGTGTGGAGCAGCTCGCTGCGGAAGTGCGGGGAATTTCCGCCTACCTTGCTCGTTCGCACGCTGTTGAACCAAAGATCCCTACACCTGATGTATTTTTTGGGGATCGATCTAAATTTTTGAGTTTCAAAAATAATTGTAAATTATTTTTTGCCTTGAAGCCTAACTCGTCAGGGAGCTCCGCGCAGCAGGTTAAAATTGTCATCTCTTTGCTGCGTGGCGATCCCCAGGATTGGGCGTTTTCTTTGAAACCAGATGATCCTATTCTGACTAATGTGAACGCATTCTTTCAAGCTTTGGGGTTGCTGTATGACGAACCTAATGCTATTGATCAGGCTGAAAAGACCCTGTTGGCATTGAACCAGGGTCGAGATTCTGCAGAGTTGTACTGTGAAAAGTTCCGAAAGTGGGCGGTCCTTACTACCTGGAATGATAATGCCTTGGCTGCTCTCTTTCGGAAGGGTTTGTCAGAAGCCGTAAAAGATACTATGGTGGGATTTCCTGTTCCCTCTGGTCTGGACGATTCTATGTCATTAGCCATTCAGGTTGATCGGCGTTTACGTGAACGCAGGATTGCACGAGAGGTGTTGCCACCGGTTGAACAGATGTCTGAACCTATGCAATGTGATAGAGTTTTGTCTAAGGCGCAACGTCAGGAGTTCAGAAGGCGTAATAAGCTGTGTTTTTTCTGTGGAGATGCCTCGCATATTATTTCTGTTTGTCCTAAACGAGAGAAACGCTTTGCACACACGTTTTCTGTTGGTGGTGTTCAACCTAAGTTTCTTCTGGCAATTACTCTGATCTGCTCCCTGTCCACATTTTCCGCCAAGGCTTTTGTGGATTCGGGAGCAGCGCTAAACCTAATGGACTTGGATTTTGCTAAACGTTGTGGATTTCCGATGACACCTCTGCAGACGCCTATCCCTTTGAGGGGGATTAATGCTACTTCTTTGGCTAAAAATAAACCTCAGTTTTGGACCCTGGTGGTCATGCGGGTCGCCCCAGACCAGCAAGAAAATTGCAGATTTTTGGTATTGCATGGTCTGCATGATGCCGTTGTTCTGGGGTTTCCCTGGTTGCAAATTCATAATCCAGTTTTGGATTGGAAATCTGTGTCTGTGGTGAGTTGGGGTTGTCGTGTGCCTTTAGTGAGGCTCCGATTTTTTCCACCTCTCCTCAGTCGCATGATGTTCCTGACTATTTGGCGGACTTTTATGATTTATTTAGTGAGAATGAGTCTTTGTCCTTGCCTCCTCATAGGAGTTATGACTGTGCAATTGAACTAAGCCCGGGGTGTAAATTTCCCAAGGGTCGGCTCTTCAATTTATCTGTACCCGAGCACGAGGCTATGAGGTCCTATATTAAGGAGGCGTTGCAGAAGGGTCATATTAGACCATCCTCTTCACCCTTAGGTGCCGGGGGGTTTTTTTGTGGCCAAAAAGGATGGTTCTTTAAGACCTTGTATTGATTATCGTGTCCTCAATAAAATTACTATTAAATATCAGTATCCGTTACCCCTGATTTCGGATCTATTCTCTAGAGTTAGAGGTGCTTGCTGGTTTACCAAGCTTGACCTCAGGGGGGAGTATAATCTTATCCGCATTAAGCAGGGGATGAATGGAAGACGGCGTTTAATACTCCGGAGGGACATTTTGAGTACCTGGTGATGCCTTTTGGGCTCACTAATGCCCCTTCTGTCTTCCAGTGCTTCATGAACGATATTTTCCGAGACTTTGTCGATAAATTTTTGATTATCTATCTGGATGATATTTTGATCTTCTCCAAGGATTTGGATTCTCATGTGGAACATATTCGGACTGTGTTCCGGATCTTGAGGGAGAATTCCCTGTATGTCAAAGGATCGAAATGCCTTTTTGGAGTACAGAGGATTTCATTTTTGGGATTTATTTTGTCTCCGTCAACTATTGAAATGGACCCGGCCAAGGTACAGGCCATTTATGATTGGGTTCAGCCCACTTCTTTGAAGGCCCTCCAGAAGTTTTTGGGTTTTGCTAATTTTTATCGGAAATTTATAGCAAAATTTTCTAGTATTGCCAAGCCATTGACTGATCTGACTAAGAAGGGTGCTGATGTGTTGAATTGGTCTCCTGAGGCTGTTGCTTCCTTTCAGGAGCTGAAGCGAAGATTTACCTCCGCCCCGGTTTTGCGGCAACCTGATGTCTCACTCCCGTTCCAGGTAGAGGTGGATGCTTCTGAGATTGGTGCAGGAGCTGTTTTGTCCCAAAAGGATCCTGTAACATCTAAAATGAATCCCTGTGCTTTCTTTTCCCGAAAGTTCTCTCCATCTGAACGTAACTATGATGTGGGGAATCGGGAACTGTTGGCCATGAAATGGGCATTTGAGGAGTGGAGACATTGGTTGGAGGGAGCTAAACATCAAGTTGTGGTCCTCACTGACCACAAGAATTTGATTTACCTAGAGTCGGCTAAACGCTTGAACCCTAGACAGGCTAGGTGGGCCTTGTTTTTTACACGTTTTGATTTTGTGGTCTCTTTTCTTCCTGGAACTAAGAATGTCAAGGCAGACACCCTCTCTAGGAGTTTCTTTGCTGATTCTCCTGTGGTGACCAAGCCTGCTACCATCTTAGGCGAAGGGGTAGTTCTTTCTGCCATCTCGCCCGATTTGAGACTTGCTCTGCAAGAGTTCCAGGAGGACAAACCTGAGCGTTGTCCCAGTGGAAAGTTGTATGTTCCTGACCAGTGGAAGAAGAGAGTGATGTCTGAAGTTCATTGCTCTGCATTGGCTGGTCATCCAGGTATTTTTGGTACTAGAGATCTGGTGAGTCGCTCTTTTTGGTGGCCCACCTTGTCTCATGATGTCAGGAATTTTGTGCATGTCTGCTCTCCTGGCTCAGAATCACCAGCACTGCCACACGTGCTTCTGGGAATCGCTGCTCGCATTCTCCACCAATTGTAGGGGTTTCGACTCGCTCAGGTGCAGCAGGAGACAATTATGAGGCAGGTTTTCCCAAAGTCCATGAGGTTTATTTGCTTCATAAATCATAACTCAGCATATCACCAACATAGCCTCTAGCTTAGGCCAAAAGATCATAAGCGTCCCTGGCTTCAGACTCGGACCAAGAGTCTCAGCACATGCTGGGAGGTGTAGTCCTCCCCATATACAACTAATACACCGGCCAGGGCAATGTCCCAAGCAGCGCTCTCTCTGCAGCCGCAGACACAGGAAGGCTTCTCCTTCCTTAGCACACCGGCCGCTCTCTGTAGTGTCCCACCTGTACACAGGGAAGTCTGTCCACACTCTGACAGACTCCCTCACACTCTCTCACATGTTCCAAACACCTCAATTACATAGCCCTGTAACCACACCCACAGGTGATCACATGGCTATGACATCACTAAAGGTTCTATTGCACATAGACACACACAGGCTTCCCTGACACAGTGTAACAGAAATATCAGCAGTACCTCTGCTGATCAATACACCCTGGAGCCTGCATCCCAAGGCCACCCACCTTGAGCCCCATAGTGGTCATTTAGGACCCTGCTCCTGTTATGACACTGAATGGGCTTGTACACCCGTCCTGGGACACCCACACAGCGCCCCCTAGCGGACCCAGTGGTCACTACACCACATACCTCCCCCCTCACCACCTTCCTCTCTCTGTTTGTTCCGTTTCCCGACCAGCTCCCCCGGTTGGTACGGTAATCAGTCCTAATCAGGCCTACTGTCTGGCCTGAGTCTGATTCATTCAGGGTCTCACAGGAACTACAGTCTCTCAACGTCATCCTGCCAGTCGAGCTACCACTTGCTGACATTCTTCGGCCATCTGCCCTGTCACTTCTTGTCGGAGCTCTTCGAGTTCTTACATCTGGTTGGGTTGCAGGCGGCCGCCACCTGGTATTCCGTACTTCTTTATTAATTCGCCGGCGGTCCTGCCTCAACTCCTCAATCTCTTGCAGGTACCTCACTCGATACTGCAAGAGCATCCGAAAGTCTCTCAGGCTCTCCCCGGAGCCAACCACCAAGATGGGAATCCTACCCACTTCACTAGATACTTGGTCTTCATCATCAGGTCGATCCTCACTCTCACCACACCGGAGATATTCACAAGGTCTTGAATTACCTTCCTGGATCTTCCAATGATTCTCCCAATCAGAGCTTTGGGTACCGGCACCACATCTTTCCGCAAACCCAGCTGATCCATAGCTTCCCTTGCTAATTCTAGGCGTCGAGCAGCCTTCACATTACTCTGCCTGACTTGCTGTTTGGTGTGAAGACACTGTAGATGCTTCTCTTTCAGGACAGCTACTCGGTTTGATGTATCTTCACTATCCGGTACTACCACCAACTGCCGAGTCTCAGGTGCCCAGCGCACCTTACATGCTTTGACCGCTTCTTTGAAAGCCTCATGCACACCTTCCTCCGCACAGGCTTCTTGCATGTCTTCTGGTACGTCAATCACCAACTGGAAGGTTGTGGTCTTACTCTCTTCCTGGACCGAAGGCTCTAGCTTTACCACGGACACTTCCCTCACTGCCGTTGACCCGACCGGGTGACTGTCTTCTTCCTCAGTTCTTAACTCACCAGCTTCACCCGATTTGACCACTTCATGATCCTTTGCCACGAGGGCTACTGGCCGTTCTGTCCTGTTATCACCTACGCTCACCCACGGTAAGTCTTCGTCCAATTTCTCCCGCAGAAGACTTTTAACTACTCCTCTGAGTTCTTCCATTTCTTCTGTAAGGGTCTTGTTCACCTTTTTTGCCACGTTGACAGGTGACCTCTGAGGTTCAAGACTTCTTTCTCGAGCTCCTTCACTCTGTGCTCGGCCGTTTGTCTCATCACACTTTCACGTTCAAGATGATCCCTTACTGTCTCTTTTATTGACTATCTCCTGCTCTAGTTCTCTTTTGGCCAGTATGTGTTGCACTACTACTTCTTTAATCATATCGTCAAAAGGTACCCCTGGGTTAGTCCCGTCAGTCGAGTGAACCCCCCAGTTACCCTCTGACTGTGTCTCTACTCCCGTTATCTTCTCGACCTGTTTACCATCCGTCCTGTCACGAGTTTCAGTCAGCACAGCACCAGATTCTGTCCTAGGGGTGGCTACTGGTAAGAACACGTCACAGTCACACCACTCCGTCCGGTGAACCCCCAGGACACTCTCTGTCCGTGTATCAGGTCCGCTCTTTCTGTTTTTCACACCCTTCTCAATCACACTGTTGTACCCTCCGGTGATGTCCGGTCTGTAAGGTCGTCCGACGTCATACTTTCTCCGGTTGCCCCTACGTCTGGCCTGTCCCCGTTAGGAGGCGTCAGCGTCTCAGTGTCTGCTAGGCCCACAGTAGAAACGTCTCTATCCTCGGGGCATATATCATCAAACCTGACATCGTCCCGGCCCCACTCCAAGGCACACACTAAGTCTGATGGTATACTGCCCCCTTGGCACTCACTACCTCTAAGCCCCTCAAACATTATTCTGTCTACCACATAGTTCACTGTGACCCCATGTGCACAGCTAACCTGGACCATTTTCTCGGTCAGACAGAGAGTGAGAGGATTTCCTACCAGCGTCACCTGACTCTTTGAGTCCAACCGTCCCGACATCCCTCCCCGGTGTAGCGTCATGGTACACACTTGCGGCCAGTCATCACTCGGAAAGAATATCCCACATATTGGAAATGACATACATGAACACTGCAGTTTCTCAAACATACCCACTGAGTCACCCAGTGCTGTCACCCCTTCAAACTTGGCCCCTTTCCGGACCACCACCCCACTTTGGGTTGCCGCCCCTCCCGGGACTCCACCCCTTTTTGGGTTACCACCCCGCTTTGGGTCACTGCCCCTTTCTGGGACTCCACCCCCTTTTGGGATCTCCCCATGTCCGTTAAACCGGTCTTCTCAGACCACAGTTCACACAACACAGTTTATGTCTTAACGATACCACACAAGTCCTTGTTGGCACCACTACAGCTCCTGCTGTCACCGATCACCGACACCACCGGCTGCTGTTCACACACACAGTGGCTGGAGTCACTGCAGCTCCTGCTGCGCCGTCTTCGTGGACCCGCCGATCCACCGGAAGCCGCTTGTCACCTTCATAACCCCGCCGAGTTACCGGAAGCCGCTTGTCACCTTTGTGACCCCACTGAGCCACATCAAGCCGCTTGTCACCTTCTTGACTCCCACTGAGCCACCTCAGCTGAGTTGAAGAAAAGAAGAAAAGAAAAACACCACACAAAAAACTCACGTGTCCTTTCTGTGTGCTATTCAGGACGTACCGTCTTCACTTGAGACTGTCCAACACACAGGGCGCACCGGGTGCTATTCAGGGAGTGGACCCTCTTTCCAGGGTTTCCCAACACGCCGGCCTCACCAACACAAAACTTACGTGTCCTGTCTGTGTGCTATTCAGGACGCACCGTCTCCACCTGAGACCGTCCAACACACAGGGCGCACCGGGTGCTATTCAGGGAGCCGACCCTCTTTCCAGGGTTTCCCAACACACCGGCCTCACCAGGTCCAGGGGCTTAGCGGGTGCTATTCAGGACATCCGTCTCGGCCTGAGACTGCCCAACACTTACGCCTCACCAGGTCCAAGGTCATACCACGTGCTCCAGGGCTCTTCCCAACACTGACCCTCCAGGAGCTTGTTGACTGAACCCTCCAGGAACACAGTCTTTATCACTGACCCTGGTCAGTACCACACAAACACCAGTCCGTTGCCTGTGTCAGCCACACAGGATCTTGGGTACCTCTTATCCGCAGAGGCACCCTATAGCAATCACCAGTCTTTTTCTCCTGAGGAAACGGCCGCACTGGGCTCACCGATCCGGAGAGTGCCTTACTCACTAGGCTGCCCTACGGTTCCAGAACCACAGCCAGGCAGTGGCTTCCTCGTCAGCCTTCCTGGCTCAGCGTTGCCAGCACTGCAACATGCACTTTTTGGAAACCGTTGCCCTTAGCAACCGACTTTGCAGTCCTCTTCCGTTGCTCCCAGCAACAAGGCTACAACATTGCCCATTGCTTTCTCCACCAAATGTGAGGTAGCGCTGTCATTTACTTAGGGGATTCTCGCTTGCAGCGAACAAAAACCGGTTCCGGCACGGATTTTCCATCAAATCATGCAGTCCTTGTGGTTTATTCACGCCTCACAAACCACAGCAGCAACAGAAAGTTCACTTAATTGCATTACCAGCATAGCGTCCATTATAATGCTTCACTCTTATTATCAATGTCCAGTACGCAGGCTCACTTAGCCTCACAACTATCTCACCCATGTCAGGGCTCCTCATGCGGCTTCAGCATTCCGCACACATTTGTTCCCTCCAGGGAACTCTCAGGCACACATCGCCATTGCTCCCAGCCACTTCACCCATGCTGTCTGGGAGGAAGCTCCATCTCTGCAGGACCTTCCACACACTGGACCAACCAGGTCACAGCATTCACCCCTTGTGACTCACCCTGGCCACATTATATCGTTCATAGCCACGCCCCCTGTGTCACATGACTCTGACCTCATCACAGGTCCTTCAGGCATTCACATAGCCTTTTACAACAGGCGTTTTCAGACACATCCCTGGGTGGGTTTGTAGGTAACTGGCCCACCCAACTCCCAAGTTACCTAGAGACTTCTCCCTTATACCTTGAAATAACACCTCAGCAATACCATTGCTGATCAATACGCATAACTAAGTCTCCATCTCAAAGCCACCCCCTTTGAGATACACAACCATCCTTCAGGATTCTGCCACTCATCCTCTCCCTTGGAACCTCAACACAGCGCCCCCTAGCGGACATAGTGGTTACTACACCACAATACATACTACATACATACTACATATATACTACATTCATACAGAATACATACTACATATATACTACATTCATACAGCATACATACATACTACATACATACTGCATATATACTACATTCATACAACATACATACATACTACATATATACTACATTCATACAACATACATACATACTACATTCATACAACATACATACATACTACATATATACTACATTCATACAACATACATACTACATTCATACAACATACATACTACATTCATACAGCATACATACATACTACATACATGCTACATATATACTACATTCATACAACATACATACATACTACATATATACTACATTCATACATACATACTACATATATACTACATTCATACATACATACTACATATATACTACATTCATACAACATACATACATACTACATACATACTACATATATACTACATTCATACAACATACATACATACATACTACATATATACTACATTCATACAACATACATACTACATATATACTACATTCATACAGCATACATACATACTACATACATGCTACATATACTACATTCATACAACATACATACATACTACATATATACTACATTCATACAGCATACATACATACTACATATATACTACATTTATACAGCATACATACATGCTACATTCATGCAACATACATACATACTACGTACATACTACATTTTTTACATTCAACACATTAGCCGGATGATGGGCTCCTACTGTCACATCATTGGCTAATGTGTCAATCACTGTCATTGTAGCAGGCATCGCCCGATGGGACTTGTAGTCCCATCGGACGATGCCTGCACACACACACAGACCCCCGGCAGGCCGGTACAGACCGCCGGCAGCCGCCACAGACCCCCCGGCAGCCGGCACAGACCCCTGGCAGGCCCGTACAGACCGCCGGCAGCCGGCACAGTCCCCCAGCAGCCGGCACAGACCCCCGGCAGGCCCGTACAGACCGCCGGCAGCCGGCACAGACCCCCCCAGCAGCCGGCACAGACCCCCGGCAGGCCCGTACAGACCGCCGGCAGCCGGCACAGACCCTCCGGCAGCCGGCAGACCCCCGGCAGGCCCGTACAGACTGCCGGCAGCCCGCACAGACCCCCGGCAGGCCTGTACAGACCCCCGGCAGGCCCGCACAGACCGCGCATCATGATGCGCACAGACCGCACATCATGATGACATCATTTCAGCAGCCAATCACAGCCACAACAGTGGCTCATTGCATTATGGGAACTTCCGATTCCGGTATCCGATATTGAAAAAATATCGGTACTCAGTATCGGAATTCCGATACAGCGAATATCGGCCGATACCCGATATTTCCAGTATCGGAATGCTCAACACTAGCTGCGAGCCGTCAAGCAAATTGATCCTGACAGTGTGAAAGAGGAAGACAAACTGTTAAAAGAGCAGTTCATTGAAGAACTCCTAACCAGTACCCCCAGAGCGCAGCTGCGCATCATAACCCTGCAAAACCCTGATCTGGACTTTGCTGATTTTAAGAACAGAGCTATTCAGGTACTGCAGGAACCAACTGTCAGCCATCCAGCGCCCCCTAGGCGCCCAGCGATCACCTACCACCAGGAAGCAACATCTTTGCCTTCCATCCCTGTGGAGGCTGATGCACAGACTCTGGATAAAGATCCAACAGAAGAGATGCGTCTTCAAGTCCAGGAGTTGACCAAAGGTATGGCTGCACTTACAAAAACCGTGCAGTCCCTGCAGGTGTCCTCCAAGGAGAAGATCCAGCTTGCTTCCAGTCCAGAGGATGTCCCGTGGCTCCGGAAGAGGAGAACTCCACCACTCCGAGGGAGGAACAACAACCGCTATGATCAGGACGGACGTCCCATCAGTCGTCGCTGCCACAAGGCAGGCCATCTTGCAAGATTCTGTCCTTTAAACGAGTAACCCCTGGGGCAGAGGGCCAACCCCCAGGAGTAGGACCACAAGGCCCAAGGAACTGGCGAGCCAAGTATGTTGGAGGGAGACCGATCCTCCCTGTGGTGATTGACGGCATCCCCATGAACGCTTTGCTGGACACTGGCTCCCAGGTGACCACTATGCCCTATATCCTCTACAAGTGGTATTGGGCTGACTCTGAACTCACCCGTGCCAGTAATGGTCAGTCTTTACCACAAGTGGGATGTAAAGAAATTACTGTTAAAGTGGGGAGAGTGGAGTTAAAATCTCAAGGTCTGATAGTGGTATATAATGATTGACGAGAATGTAATCCCATGATGACTCTTGGTACAAATGTAATTAAAAATTGTCTTTCCGAGGTTATTGTCTTGTTGCAACAGGTGGCTGAGACTGCTGGTTCCAGTGAACAACGAGTCCTGCAGAAGGAGATCAAGGCCCTGATGCAAAGACAGCAGGTAGAACTCTCTGGCGGAGAAATTGGCATCGTCAGAGTGAGTGATGCTTTTCCCATTGCAATACCCCCCAGATGTGAAATGTTGATTTGGTGTCGGGCAGCCATAGGCCTCAGAGGGAAAGATTACCAGGCATTAGTGCCAGTATACTCTGATAGCAGGCCCACTGTCCTGACAGCCAGAGGGGTAGTTGATGTACGAAAGGGGAGAGTACCTGTACGCCTTTTGAATTGTGGGGAGGAGGAGGCCACAATACCTTGGTATGCCACAGTGGCTAAGCTGCTCACTGTCAGTAACAATGCAATGCATGCAGCAGAGCCCTTGGTCTCATCCAACCAGGTAGAGGACAAAGGCTCTGTCAAGCAGCAGGAGGAGTGCTGCCAGCAACTGCAGGTGAGGACTGACTCTACACCTTCATACCAGAAAAACGGGGTTTACAGGGTGACCCAGGAATATGAACGGGTATTCAGTAAGAACCCTCTAGATTTTGGGAAGGCAAAAGGGGTTCAACATCATATCCCCACTGGAGATCATCCACCTATTAAAGAAAGGTACCGGCCTATACCCCCAACACAATACCAATGTGCCAAAGGTATGTTGAGAGAGATGAAGGAAGCAGGGGTCATCAGAGACAATTGTAGCCCCTGGGCAGCCCCAATAGTTTTTGTACAGAAAAAGGATGGTACCATGAGAATTTGTGTTGATTACAGAAAAATTAACAGCATTACACATAAAGATGCCTACCCATTACCCAGAATTGAAAAGTCATTAGCTGCACTTAAAACTGCTAACTACTTTTCCACCTTAGATCTCACTAGTGGGTATTGGCAGGTTCCCGTGGCAGAGGCAGACAAGGAGAAAACAGCATTTACCACCCCAATGGGTCTCTGTGAGTTCAATTATATGCCATTTGGACTCTGCACCGCCCCAGGAACATTTCAACGGCTGATGGAGTGCTGCCTGGGACACATGAACTTTGAGACAGTCCTGTTGTACCTTGATGATGTCATTGTTTTCTCCAAGACTTATGAAGACCATCTGGAGCACCTGGCTGAGGGGTTTGAAGCCTTGTCCAACTTTGGCCTGAAGGTGAAGCCTTCCAAATGCCACCTCCTGAAGCCCAAGGTACAGTACCTCGGTCAAGTAGTGAGTGCAGAAGGTGTGGCACCAGATCCTGACAAAGTCACAGTCATCCGGGACTGGCCGAAGCCCAGCAAGCTCCATGAAGTACGCCAATTCCTCGGGTTGGTAGGCTACTACCGAAGGTTCATCAAAGGCTTCACTGAAATAGCCACTTCTATGCAAAATCTTCTGGTGGGGCAGTCCAAGAAAGCCAAACAGAAGAATTCCACATTTGAATGGACTGAGGAGTTGGAGAGGTCCTTCACCCGACTGAAGATGGCTCTCACAGGAGATGAAGTTCTGGCCTACCCAAATTATGACAAACCCTTTGTGTTGTATACTGATGCCAGCATCGTGGTACTTGGAGCTGTACTGTCACAGGTACAGAATGGCAAAGAAAGAGTAATCTCCTACGCCAGCAGGAAGCTTCGTCCCACTGAAAGGAACCCAGACAACTACAGTTCCTTCAAGCTGGAGTTCCTCACCATAGTCTGGGCTGTGACTGAAAGATTCAAGCATTACCTAGCTTCAGCCAAGTTTACCATTTTCACGGACAAAAACCCGTTGACTCAATTGGACACTGCAAAACTAGGTGCACTGGAGCAGCGATGGATGGCTCGGCTGTCTAACTATGAGTTTACCATCAAGTACCGAGCAGGGCACAAGAATGCCAATGCTGATGCGCTGTCCAGAATGCCTAATCTGCCAGATGCAGGAGAAGACCCTGAGGCTCTTGAAGAAATAGAGTTACCTCCCTTCCACCAGCCAATTGCAGCCCAATGTGCTCAAAGCGTGAGAAACAGACGGTCTGGCTTGAAAGAGATTACCCTAAATCCATTGCCCCATCATGACTGGGCACCTGGTGAAGGAGCTACTGTCACAAGCTGACTCACGCCCAGAGTCGGATGCTCCTGAAGAAACCCAGCAGTTGTGGAAGGAAAGAGGTCGGCTGTTCATTTATGAAGGAAAGCTGTGTCGGAGGGGTATCAATGCCCGCACTCATGAGCTGGTCTGGCAGGTGATAGTCCCAAAGAGAGAGGCATCAATGGTCCTGGAAGCATACCACAATGGAGCTGGCCACTTCGGATGGAAGAAGTTGGAAGCATTGCTACGGGAGAGGTTCTACTGGGCTGGTATGAGGAAAGCCATTGAAAAGTGGTGCCAGGATTGTGGACAATGCAACCTGCGCAGAAAGGATCGAAACAGCCAGAGAGCTCCTCTACAGCCAATAATAACCAAACAGCCACTTGAGTTGGTCGCCCTAGACCATGTGAAGCTGGTCCCAAGCCGGTCGGGCTACATCTATGCTCTTACCATCGTGGACCACTACTCAAGATTCCTGGTAGTTGTGCCTGTCAAATATCAAACAGCCAGGACAGTAGCCAGAGCCTTTCAACAGCACTTCTGCAGACCACATGGTTACCCTGGTCGAGTGCTTACAGATCAAGGTCCCGCTTTTGAGGCAAAAGTGTTCCAGGAATTCTGTAACTTGTACGGTTGTAAGAAGATCTGGACAACCCCGTACCATCCACAGACCAATGGCATGTGTGAGAAGATGAACCAGGTGGTGATCGACCTGCTGAAGACCTTGCCTTTGGAGGAGAGGAATCTGTGGCCAGAAAAGTTGCCAGATCTGGTAGACCTCTACAACCCCATTCCTGTGAATTCCACCAACTGCACTCCAGCCTACCTAATGAGAGCGAGGCCTGGTAAGCTGCCTATCAATTTGGATATGGGAGTCCTTACACCTGAGGTGACATCACCAGATGCTGACTGGGACACAGAGAGGCAGCAACAGTACAGAAGAGTACAAGAGTGTGTGGAGAAGAGTCTAGCTCGGGCAAGACAAAAACAAGTGAGGAACTACAATCAGCATGTACCTGCAGTTCCCTTGTCACCAGGAGAACAAGTCCTCAAGAGGAAAAGAAGACTGCATAAATTGGATGACCAATGGGAAGCTGAACGGTACACCATTCTACCCTCAAATTTTGATAATACCAAGGTGTGCCTTATTACTAAAGATGTAGGAGAAACCTCAGCAGCAATATCAAGGGATCATTTGAAATTATGCCCTGATCAGCTAAAAGAAAGAATGGAAGAACAAAATGACATCCAACCCGTGGAAGAAGAAAAGGTCAGCACCATACTTGGAGAACTCCCTGCAAATTGGACTAAAGTAAATGATGCTATAGTGGTGCCAGTGTTGACATTTTCCCAACTGGTAGTACAAGAAGAAGTGACTCATGAGAACTCTGAAAATCGGGAAGTTCAGGTAGCAGATGCCAAACCAGCAGTGGAGCCAGAGAACCCTCGCCCTGCCAATGGTGAATCTGTCATATCCATGGTGAAACTAAGAGTCAGTAGGAGAATACTACCTAGTTTAACTGCACCAGTAGTTAGCACTAGACAACCAGTAAGATCCCCAGTCACACCAGTGTTACGCAGGTCTACCCGTACTACACAAGGTATACCGCCCATCAGATATCGTATATAGCTAAATTTATGTGAATGTTGAAATTGTGTATATATGTAACTGATTTCAAGTTTGTGCCTACATGGAATCTGTAAGAGTTTCCTTTGAATTTGCCAGTTTTGTTTTATGGACATTGTACCACAGGACTTGTGTGGTCACCAATTTGTATATAGTTTACCATTTGCCCAGGAATGGACCATGGACATTGATGCCTGGACTTATCATCATAGGAGCATGTGGTTTTTGTAAATTTTTCATTTTTCTTAAATCTTGTAACTTCCTACTGTTTACATGTTTATATGTTATTCATGTTTTCTTTTATCAGCCCAGGAGTGCTGACTTGCACTAGGGGGGAATGTGGCGCCCCCAGGAGTATGGTCGCCACAGTGGCATTACCTTCCTCCAGGGAGGGTGATGTCATGCTTGGAAGCAATGAAGTGTCTCTCTAGCAGTTAATCATTTTCATGCAACACAGTTCCCACTCCAGGCCAGCAGAGGGAGCTCTGAACCAGAATTGGGGGAGGAGCACGCTCTGAGGGCCAGGAGGGGAAATAGTCAGTTAGTGTGAGGAGGGCCACGTGTGTAGACGTGTGGAGAGAAGCTGGAGGCTGAGCTGAGGAAAGAGAGCTCCCTCCCAGTGAGAGCGCATGATCTGGAGCCTGGTCTCCACGGTTGTATGGATACTGAAGGTAATGCAACAGAAACCAGAGGAATAGGAAGCTGTAAATGCTCTATTCCCAACTAAGACTCGGAGGCAAAACAGCGACGGGTGAGCCAAGAGAGAAAGAGGGCTACAGCTGTCTGCCATACGAGGTAGTTCTAAGAGAAGATAAGAAGGAGGAACTTCAGTGTAACAAAGTACTGCATGTACCTCAAACCAGCGCTAGGAAGGAGACTACACAACCCATCTGATAGAGAGATCCCTGAGTTGCTTCCAGGCTAGCCTGCTCCTGTGCCATCTGTAAACAGGACCCTGGACTGCGTTTCCCAAGTAAAGGTAAAGAAACTGTGCCTTGTTGTGTCCTTGCCTCCTTTCTGCAACATCCTCAGCACTGCTACATCTCTGTGCCAAACACTGCACCCTCTTCCTAAACATTCCGCTACACTGCCCTGGGACCAACAGCCCTACCTGTGGAGGGCTACAACATCATTGCTGCACTACACCATCTGTCCCAGAGGATCTGTCTGCAGCATTGGCTTAACACCTCCTTTGCCGAACACCACAGGTGGCGTCACGAATCACTTATAAACTTTATTCCCAATTCAACCCCCTTTTTACATGGGTGCCCAGGGCCACGGACCAGGTCACCGCTGCTGTGACAATCCCCTCTGAGAGATCGGCCCGGTACCGAGTGCCCCACAGCCCTGGGAGGGCGACCCAGTTACATTCTTGAAGAGAAAGAGGCATAGGGCGACAGTAAAAGTGTATTTACACTGAAAGATAATCATGAAATAAGCTTTTTTAAGTGTAAAGAGGCCGAAGATCAGCTGATCAAGGGGCAAAAAGCTTTTTCGTCAGGTGAAATTATTTTTTGTGCTGCACAAAAGATCATCGTTGCGTTGTGTGCCTGTGCTGCTGAGAATGCTGGGCTTCGTACACTGAGCGATCTATTACAGTGTGTTCTGTGCGCATTGTTTACAGAGATCTATCAGGGGAAGCGGCAATTGAATGACCAACGATTGTTTTTTTTCGTGCAGCCGGTTGGAACCTGTCCCCGATCACATACCCAGCCCCTGGGGGACTTCACATTTTTGCTCCAGTCCTCCCGCATCATCTTGTGCTCGTGACTTCAGACTGGCTGGAAGTCAGAAGCTGCAACACACGCTCTCAATACAAGTCTATGGAGCCAGAACAAGGCTTTCATAAACTGCTTTAGAAAAGTGACCTCAGTGCCGCTCCATGAAATACTGCAGGTCACTTTTCACGGGAGACCGATGGGAGAGATGCTGGAAATGGATGAAGGCGGAGGTAGGCGAGTATGAGACAGGTGAATTACATTTAAAGCACCACTCCAGCAGTGCAATAAAAAAACACTGGAGTGGTGCTTTAAAAGTTGTTTTTATTGTTGTGTTGCGGCGGTTGCAAGCAGTGCTGAAGATGTGAATTTTTAAGCTCTTTTGGATGTGAGAATAAAGGCCCCTTCTCACATAGCGAGATCGCTAGCGCGAACGCTGAAGCGTCACTGATTTTGTGACGCAACAGTGATCTTGCCTGCGATCTCGCTACATGTGACACGCAGCGGCTACCGGCCCCCCCCCCGGATATCACTGATCATGCTCGAATGTCCTGGGCCATTTTTTCGTCATCGACGTCCCACTGGCCAGCGCGCATCGCTGTGTTTGACCCCGACGAGCGACCTCATTGGCGACGCCGAACTCAGGAACGCAGGTGGGAATAGTTTGAAAAGCTGCTGTGTGACAAGGAACCAACAACCGGCGAGGTCGTTACACGGATCGCCAGATTGTTGCTGCGTCGCTGAAGAGATCTGCCTGTTTGGCAGCTCACTAGTGACCATTTAGCGACACACCAGCAATCCTGACCAGGTCGTATCGTTGTCGGGATCGCTTGTGCGTCGCTAAGTGAAACGGGACCCTAATGCAAGCGAGTCTAATATGTTACAGTGCCCTTACAGCTTAGAGGCTAGCTCTCCCAACCCTCCCATGGATGTGAACATTTGGCTCAGCCACGTGTTTTTAATGCAGAGGTTTATCCAACTTTAATGCAATATGTATGGGGTCCTATAAAGTTGAGTTCCATAGTAAGAGGATGCGCAAGAGCTGGGCAGGTTTTAGGGGGTGAAAGACAGGGCAATTACCCAGGACTCTGATTTCCTAGCTGGCCACACTATAGGGAACCTTAGCATTTAACAAAGAGTGTTGGTATTACATGACAATGTACTGTAAATGCGGCAGCTGCAGCCACTCACTGGCCTCAGCAGGAATGTCAAGGTAGATGGTATGAGAGGCCAGCGATTGGCTGCAGTTGGCTGGGGTCAGACTTGCGAGAAACTCGGACGAGTCTTGCATGTCAATACCCGGCACTCGGGAGTGGAGCGTGCGGCTGCATAGAAATACATAGAGCCGCACACTCCGCTCCCGAGTGCCGGCGGCAGTGCCGGGTATTAAGATGTGAGACTCATCCGAGTTTCTCGCATGTGTGATCCCGGCCTTAGGCACATGTTGTAGACGGGTTGTCTCCCCTGCAAAAAAAAAGGTAGGGGGAACAACAGAGAGTCTTCAACAGGTAAGCATTGCTTATTTTGTAATGTTAAAGCATTACCTGCCTGCTCCCCCCGTTTTCCGTAGAAGCATGCAATTCTTTAAAGGAAACATTATTTAAATGGTGCATATTATTTAGTCACTTAATATACATAGTATTATGTGGTTTTATATACATTTATGTTCTTGACACTATGGCCCCGGTTCATTAAAGCTTTTACGCCAAAAAAGTGGAATAAAAGGTTTGAAAAGTTGCCAAATTTTGTAGTTCTGCCAAATGTTGCAATTTTTGGTGTGTCAACACCAGTTTCTCCCAGCTCCACCTGGCGTGGCAAACAGAGGTGCACACCACCTGTCAAATGAAGAGGTGCATACCTGAGCGTCTGTGTTAGGCGTCTGGTTTCTGCGTCTGCTCTGCAGGAATTCAGAGCCTCACATTCTGCGGTCTCCTGCTGTCTATCTACTGCAGAGAAGATTAATTTGCAGCAAACCTCTCCAGAGACGAAGTTCCTCTGTGCTCCTACTGGGCATGCTCAAGAGATGATCTCCCATTGGAGATCGGGAGTCATGTGCCCAGGTCCTGCTCCAGATCTCATTGGTCTATCTCGGAGATCTGGAAGGTCCTGCACGGCTATAAAAAGGGCGCATGACCATTCGGCCATGCACTAGTATAGACTTTTCAAGCTAATGTGTGAATGGTGACGGATGTATGACTCTGGTGACTGACTCATTTGAAACCCCTTCCCTCTGATATTACGCATGTGGATAGGGAATTAGTGCAGCAGTCAGCACCAGTCAGTGGCAAGTCTTAGGCCACTGTGCACACCGCACCTCTACTCTAGCGTCCGACATTGCGCCTGCTTCCTAGCTTTGTCGACTAGCGGCCGTGCCCTACGCCGTGCTGCAGATGCAGCCCTCCTTGGCGTCCGCAGTAGCGACGCCACACACACGGTAGGTCTAGACGGACTCAGCTCCTCTGCCTTGGGTCCTGCTCCTGCGACCAGAGACCGTGTGTGCATTTCCCTGTGGTCTGTGACACTAACAGGCTCAGCGTTTTCGTATGTTTATGTTGCGGCGCCTCTGTGTGTGAACAGAGCCCGCTTTGCGCACTTCAGGTGAAATCTAACCCGTGCGCATTATACCGCCATATTGCTCGTCTGTCATTACCTAGCAGCGGTGTAACATCTACTGCACGGTGGACCTCAAGCGGCGAACGCACTTTATTATTTCAATTCAAAGAAAGCCCAGATGAACGGCACCAAGGCTCTAATCCACCAGCAACAAGTCGAGGATCAATCACAGGCACACAGTGTGTAAAACACTGGTGGGAATAACGGTGCTCAGCATCAGAAAAAACATGCTAAATTTGTAAAAGAAGGAAAAAGATGCGGCACTCACCCAGATTTGCAGTGAAGGGTTTCTTTATTCAACCATTAAAGGTCACACAATAAAGGACAGGCAGATAACATGAGGCATGCGGGGAAAAAAGACGGACGACAGCCGTTTCGCGTACACAGACGCTTCAAAAGGTCCAGGTGTGTAATTATGTGGTCATTTCCTTAAATAGGTCTATGACTAACAACAGGTGAACATTTAAAAAAACATGAATGGACATTTTCAATTAAAAACAAGTAACATAATTACAGTTGTGGCCAAAAGTATTGACACCCATGCAATTCTGTCAGATAATACTCAGTTTCTTCCTGAAAATGATTGCAAACACAAATTCTTTGGTATTATTATCTTCATTTAATTTGTCTTAAATGAAAAAACACAAAAGAGAATGAAGCAAAAAGCAAAACATTGATCATTTCACACGAAACTCCAAAAATGGGCCAGACAAAAGTATTGGCACCCTCAGCCTAATACTTGGTTGCACAACCTTTAGCCAAAATAACTGCGACCAACCGCTTCCGGTAACCATCAATGAGTTTCTTACAATGATCTGCTGGAATTTTAGACCATTCTTCTTTGGCAAACTGCTCCAGGTCCCTGATATTTGAAGGGTGCCTTCTCCAAACTGCCATTTTTAGATCTCTCCACAGGTGTTCTATGGGAATCAGGTCTGGACTCATTGCTGGCCACCTTAGAAGTCTCCAGTGCTTTCTCTCAAACCATTTTCTAGTGTTTTTTGAAGTGTGTTTTGGGTCATTGTCCTGCTGGAAGACCCATGACCTCTGAGGGAGACCCAGCTTTCTCGCACTGGGCCCTACATTATGCTGCAAAATTTGTTGGTAGTCTTCAGACTTCATATTGCCATGCACACGGTCAAGCAGTCCAGTGCCAGAGGCAGCAAAGCAACCCCAAAACATCAGGGAACCTCCGCCGTGTTTGACTGTAGGGACCGTGTTCTTTTTTTTTGAATGCCTCTTTTTTTTCTCCTGTAAACTCTATGTTGATGCCTTTGCCCAAAAAGCTCTACTTTTGCCTCATCTGACCAGAGAACATTCTTCAAAATCGTTTTAGGCTTTTTCAGGTAAGTTTTGGCAAACTCCAGCCTGGCTTTTTTATGTCTCGAGGTAAGAAGTGGGGTCTTCCTGGGTCTCCTACCATACAGTCCATTTTCATTCAGACGCCGACGGATAGTACAGGTTGACACTGTTGTACCCTCGGACTGCAGGGCAGCTTGAACTTGTTTGAATGTTAGTCGAGGTTCTTTATCCAACATCCGCACAATCTTGCGTTGAAATCTCTTGTCAATTTTTCTTTTCCATCCACATCTAGGGAGGTTAGCCACAGTGCCATGGGCTTTAAACTTCTTGATGACACTGCGCACAGTAGACACAGGAACATTCAGATCTTTGGAGATGGACTTGTAGCCTTGAGATTGCTCATGCTTCCTCACAATTTGGTTTCTCAAGTCCTCAGACAGTTCTTTGGTCTTCTTTCTTTTCTCCATGCTCAATGTGGTACACACAAGGACACAGGTTGAATCAACTTTAATCCATGCCAACTGGCTGCAAGTGTGATTTAGTTATTGCCAACACCTGTTAGGTGCCACAGGTAAGTTACAGGTGCTGTTAATTACACAAATTAGAGAAGCATCACATGATTTTTCGAACAGTGCCAATACTTTTGTCCACCCTCTTTTTTATGTTTGGTGTGGAATTATATCCAATTTGGCTTTAGGACAATTCTTTTTGTATTTTTTCATTTAAGACAAATTAAATGAAGATAATAATAGCAAAGAATTTGTGTTTGCAATCATTTTCAGGAAGAAACTGAGTATTATCTGACAGAATTGCAGGGGTGTCAATACTTTTGGCCACAACTGTACATCTTTATGCTGACTGCAGGAACAATCACAACAAGGAATTTTTTTCAAAAGGAGTGTATAAAGATCCTTACAAACAATTTTTTTCTTTACAGAAAATTTTTTTTCTTGTTTACAAAATAAATTTTTTTACAAAAATTTTTTTTCTCTCTTTACAAAAAAATAGACAGATCCAACCTATCATTCAGTCCTAAAGGACCCTGCGCTTTAGATTTAATTATCCATCTGGCTTCGTGTCTCATCAACAATTTATTATGATTACCACCTTGTGGTGGAAATTTTACAATTTCTAAACCAGCAAAGCGTAATAATTCAGGGTTGGAATTGTGTTTTTCTTGCATATGTTTTATTAAGAGCAAAGACCCTTTTCCTGTACTAATCGAATGATAATGTTCACGGAATCTTGTTGCAAGTGGTCTAATAGATTTTCCTATGTAAAAAAATAAACAAGGACAAAACAAAATATATACCACAAATTTACTTTTACAAGAAATAAAATCTTTTACTCTATGCTGAACGGGTCCTATTTTTAGAGGATTGGAAGTCATATGTAAGTGACAGTAATTACAGTTACCGCATTTAAAGTTCCTTTTTGGTGACTTTTTTTGTAACCAGTTTTTATCAAGAGGTAACAAACGATTATGAACTATAAGATCAGCTATATTATTTGTGCGTTTATATGCAAATTACGGAGCCATAGTACAGATTTCCTGCAAATCTTTATCAGAGCGCAAAACATGCCAATTTTTTGTGATGGCTGTGTGTATAACCCTATCAATGGAACTATGTTTAAAGCTAAAGAAAAATCTCTTTTGTGGATTTATTTCACTATGTATTTGTTTTTTATGGCGTTTAGTGACCCTCTTTAATAAATCGCTTTGAGATATAGCTTTAACCCGTTCATGAGCTTCATTCAAAACACCAATGGAATAACCTCTCCTCAACAAACGTGTTTTTAATTCCTCAATTTGTTTATAACAGATATCATCGTAATTGTTCAGTTTCCTTAATCTAACCATCTGACTAAAAGGAAGCCCTTTTTCAGTGTGCATGGGATGTGCACTATTAAAATGTAAGAGTGAATTAGACGCGGTTGGTTTTCTATGTACCCTGGTGATCATATTACCATCGACAATATCGATTTTTACATCCAAAAATTCTATATTTTTTTTGTCCAAAGCAGGAGGTAAATCGCATGTTATCCACATTAATTTCGTTTAGGTATTTAACGAAATTATCAAAATCATTCTGAGAACCATCCCATATGATGAAAATATCATCCACATATCTCAGGAAGATGCGGATGTGTTTTAAAAAAGGATTGGAAATATTTGTAATATATTTTTCTTCAAATGCTGCTAGAAACAAATTAGCTAAAACACATGCTACGGGCGTCCCCATAGCGGTACCGGTTTTCTGAAGATACCATTGGTTCAGAAATTTAAATGCATTATGAGATAATACAAAGTCCAATCCATCTAAAATAAACGCAATCCAATCAGAACTCTTGTCAGAATTCATCAAAATTTTTTGAATAGCTTCAATAGCATTTTTTTGAGGAATCCGTGTATAAAGGTTCACTACATCAATTGTGGTTAAAGAAAAACTTGACTGCCAATCAAAGTTTTTTTAAAATAGAGATAAAATCCCCTGAATCTTTTACGTAGGAAGGAATGACAAAGTAATGGTTTAAGGAGCCAGTCTAAATATTGTGATAACGGCTCTGTCAATGAATTAATGCCCGATATTATGGAGCGACCCGGGGGTTGCGTAATAGACATGAATCTTTGGAATGCTATACCAATGAGCAATCTCTGGGAAATCAGGCATCAAATTTTCAGCTCTCTTTTTTGATAAAACGATTTTCAACATTTTTTCTCAAAAAAGTTCTCAATTTGTTTTTAACTCTTTCTGTCGGATTGCAATCCAAAGGGACATAGGTCGATCTATCCTCCAATTGGGACAAAGCTTCCTTTATGTAATAATCCCTATCTAAAATAGCGATATTTCCTCCTTTATCCACTTTGCGGATTACTACATCATCCCACTTTTGTATATCACGTAAAGCCTTCAACTCGTTATCCAGCAAATTTTTTCTAGGTGTATCATAATAAACAGCTTCTATATCTTTTATTAGTAAATCCTGAAATAAATCGATGACATTACCTGGAGAAATTGGGGGCATGTAATTAGATTTTACCCCTCCTATAAAAGGTTCAAAAGAGATTAAAGAATTGGTGTTGCTCACTGACTCATTACTCACTGATGGATCAGCTATGCTCATCAGAGTAACAATATCATTAACATATATTACGTCAGATGACTGAAACATGAAGCCTAAGGTTCCTATAGTAACAGGATCCTCCTTAATCTGATCACTATTGACTTTGTTCTCATTGACATTAACAAAAGATTTATGTAAATATAACTTTCTAATTGATTTAAAAAGCTCAATTTTAAAGTCCGTTAAATCGAAAGGTTCAGGTAAGCAGAAATTCAGTCCCTTAGGCCTGTTTCACATTTGCGCTTCAGGGTGCAGCGACGGCCTGCGCACGGCCGCAGCTAAGCCCCGCCCCTGTCGCTCCTCCGCCGGTAGCTCCGCCTCCGGGCGCATGACGCTGCATGCGTCATGCGTCCCCTATCTTTATCACTGAGGACGCAGGCCGTGCACAGTATGCGTTTGGCGGCGCCTGCGTCCTTTTGACGGTGCGCCGACCAGCGCCAAACGCAACCTGTTGCAATTTGGTAGCGCTCGGCGCACCGTCAAAAGGATGCCGGCGCCGCCGAACGCATACTGCGCACGGCCTGCGTCCTCAGTGATAAAGATAGGGGACGCATGACGCATGCAGCGTCATGCGCCCGGAGGCGGAGGCGCTGCAGGGGGCGGGGCTTAGCGGCAGCCGTGCGCAGGCCGTCGCTGCGCCCTGAAGCGCAAATGTGAACTGGCCTTAGAGAGCATCGACAGGTGATCGTCTGTTAAAGTTCTCTTAGATAAATTCATAACTTGTAGATCATCACACGCATCTATTGCTTCCTCCACATTACTTGTTTGCGCTTTTTCTTGGAATTTCCGATTTCTGCCCCCTCTTCTTGTCTTTTTTCTAAAGGGGCTGACGATCCTGCTCTTTCTTGTGGACAAACTATCATCTCCTCCGTAGCGCTAGAATCAGAGTCTGTGATCCAGCCATCAGAATAAACTTTTTTCTTTCTTAATCTCAAACAGTCTGACTCCATGGTGCCCCCTCATCAAGGCTGGCGAGAAATTAGCCGGTCTAGATGAATCGGGGCCTTTATGCCTGACAATGGACATGTGTGTGATCCCTGTCACGTGCCCCATCCTGAGTGACACGGCCAGCAGGCCGGTAACTAATACAACAGGACGCGGCACGTGTAATTGTCCTATGTAAGGCCCGCAGGCCGGTAACTAATACAATAAGACAAGGGAATAGGGAAAACCTGGGTAACAATAACAATGGTGGCCCTGTGATAGGGAACGGGGGACGTGGAGACCTCCTGCACTCCCCTGAGTCAGTGTCTCTACACTCCTAACGTTCCCTAGGCCGGTTCCGCCCCGGGCGCCGATCAGGAACCTAAAAACCCTGACTCGCCCTGCACCTAAACCCTCACTAGGGAATTAGTCGGTGCGGAAACTAATCCCACCACTGCACTAATCACACATAAGGAAAAGTGACATAACAGGGGAACACCACTTAGCTTTGCTCAGTTGCTTACTCTCCCAGCAACAGAGCCCACCACCTGCGTGCATCTTTTCCTCCACCGAGTCCAACATCTGGGTGCACTGTCCAGAAACGGATCTTCTCAGCACCATAGTGCAGCCTTGGAGCAAACAGAGTCCACACCTGCGTGCAGCTGTCCAGAAACAGAGTCCAGCTGTCAGAGACACCGCACTACACTTGCTCATAGAGCCAGTGCGCGTGTCCTGAGTACAGAAGCAGTGCAGCAGAGGTGACCAGGCGTGCATAAACTATTAGTGTCAGGGTCCAGTCAGCGCTGGAAAGTAAAGAGGCACGGGACCTGCGCACACTGAAAATGAACAAGCTGGCAAATCCAATAATGGCTATTCAGATATGACAGGACACCATACAACAACTCAGAGTCAGGCAAAATGGAGGTCACAACAGTACAGGCAAACGAGGCACAGGAGGGATAAACAGACGGGAGGTCAGACAAAGCCAAGGTCATACACAGGATCTCAGTACAGTACCAGGGATGAGACAAGAGCGGATAATCAGGGCCAAGCAGAGATCAAAACCAAACAGACATAGGAGGTACCAGGCAGAATCCAAAGCGATATCCAGAGAACAGACCGAGTCATACACAGAGAATCATGCAACCAGAACACAGCACTAATACACTCAGGGGTCACCACACTATGCCAAGGGCAAGAGTATAACTGACAGGGATGGGAGCATCCTGAGGCTATAAGAAGCCTCCCCCAGAACCAGGGAGAGGCCACAATCATAGCCCCAGGTGTGCAGGTAAGCCTGCATCGGGATCACAACCTTTAACCCCAGAAATGCCAGTCATCAGCACTGGTTCCAGACATTAACCCCACGTGTGCGAGTCAAACCCGCACTGAGATCATGACACCAGCAAATGAGTCCAGCTTTTCTGCCAAAGAGTCCAACATTTTGAGTTAAGCTTTCCGCAACCGAGTCCAGCATTCTGAGTGTAGCTCTACACCATAGCTGCCACTCCACCAAGCAATGCCAGCCCTCCTTGCAGACACCATAGCTGATACTCCACCAATCCATGCCAGCCCTCCTTGCAGACACCATAGCTGCTACTCCAGCACTCTGACTGGGCTGCCCGTGACTCTCCTTCAGCTCCATTCTTTACCCAGGCTTGCTTGCAAATGAGGAACTTATCACCAACAGTGATTAACACACCTGATACTCTTTTATAGAGCAATCACACCTGTTACATAATTACGTGCACAAACTAAGGTATCCAAAGTGCAATGACCCTAATGGCCACCGGGGGGGAAAACTACAACTGAAATCACCACATTGCAATGACCCTAATGGACACCGGGGGCAAAACCACCTTTGGCACACAGCCAAAGGAAAAAAAGAAGGTTACCTTGTGCATTTAATCTGTCAGATCCAACCTGGATCGTGACAATTCCCATGTGTGATAATGTAAGGTGATTTACAGATTTGCATGGAAGTCTGAAAGAACCCTAGGCCTGATTCTGTTAGGAGTCGGATTCCTGCGTTTACTCAGCAGGGATCCAGATCCTCACATTCTGCACTCTCCTCCTATTTTGCCACTGCAGAGAAGATTGCAGAGGAGATTGCCTTGCAGCAAATCTCTCCTGAGGCTAAGTCCTTCTGTCCTCTTACTCGGCATGCTCATGGGACGATCTCCCATTGAAGATCGGGAGTCATGTGCTCAGGTCCCGCTCCAGTTCTCATTGGTCCATCTCAGAGATCTGGAAGTGTGCAGAAGGTCCCGGCTACTAAAAAAAAGGCACGCATGGCTGTTCCGCCATGTGCTAGTATAGACTTACTTGCTGCTGTGTGTATGAGGACGGATGCATGATTCTGGTGACTGACTCATTTGAAACCCCTTCCCTCTGATATTACGCATGTGAATAGGGACCAGCGCTCCTCTGCTTCAACTCGCACAGCTGCTAGCATCCGACATTGCGCTTGCACCTTGCCTTTGTCGTTTGGTGGCAGTGTCCACGCCGCGCTGCAGTAGCAGCCTCTTTTGTGTTTGCAGTTGCAACGCCGCCCACAAGGTAGGTCTAGACGGACGTAGTGCCGCCGTCTTGGGCTACTCCTGTGACTGTATACCGTGTGTGCGTTTTTTACTGAGTTCTGTGACTACAACAGGCTCAGCTATTTGTGTTTGCACTTTTTGCATCTCCGTGAGTTTAACTGAGATTGCTCTGCACACCTGGGTGTTTAACCCCGTGTGCAATTCCGCCATATTGCTCCTGCCACCACCTAGCAGCGGTTATTTCACGTACTGCACGGTGGACCCCGAGCGGCGAACGCACTTTATTTACATTTTTATTTAGTGCTTTCCGCCGTTCCTAACAGATTCAGAAATGTTTTTATTTTTTTTTTTTGTACATAAAAATGTACAAGAAAAACAAAGAGAGATTCATCAGTGATTTTTATCAGTGTCTTGTCAAAGTTTCTTTTTTTCACGATGAGAAAATAATTAAATTTCGTATCTCCACCTTCCCCTATCAGTCAGTGTGAAACAGACAGTACATAGATGACATCCTAGTGCTGTTCGATTTTTTTCAAGGCTCCATAGACTTGCATTGCCGAGTTTGCTCTGAGAATCGGATCAATAATAGACATGTCGCCACTCGGTCCGCCAAAAAATAATGGACTATCACAGGTACAAGTCCTATCCATGAAAAACACAGATAACCAGGGGTGGATTCAAAGTAGACAGGACCCTGGGCAGTTTAGAAGGCGTGTGTACCCAATGTATCACGGTGACATGTCACATGATCCCCTTTGATAGATCATGTGACAGGTGATGTGAAAACCACACAGGTGCTTTGGTGCACATCCATAGATGGAAAACGACAGAGATAACGGCGTGCTATTTGCGCCGTGCAAATTTTTCCCTTTTGCACAGCACTAAACATAGCGCTATGCAAAATAGAGCAGGGGTGGGAGATTAATTTTTCCCAGCAGCCACATGACAAATCGTGACTATTGTAGAGGCCGAACCAATAGGCTGAAAATACTTCTGCTCAATATTATAATTATTTTTTATATTAATTATTATTAATGACTTAATATTAGGAGAGTGAAGTGTGCAGACATCCCCCTATATACAGTATGAGTCCCCAAATAGCCCTCTACATGCAATATGAGCCCCCACACAGCCCCCTACATATACATACAATGAGCCTGCACTTAGCCCCCTACATATATATGAGCCCACACACAGCCCCATATATATAGTATGAGCCCCCACATAGCCCCCTATAAACAGTATAAGCCCTCATATAGCCCCCTAGATACAGTATGAGCCCTCACATTGTGACGAAGTGTCAGATTACGCTGAGTCGTTCTTCTTAGAAAGAGTGGACCCTCTGGGCCGTGGCACCCAGCCACCTAGGGCGAGCTGACCTAGTGAGAACCACCCCCTATACAGGGAGTGTCAGGGGCAAGACCAAGGGGGTGAGCCACCACGGCAGCTGGACCAGACGGCCGGCTCAGGGAAACAAGACAAGGCAAGACGAGTCATTAATTCAAAGAAACTTCATTAGGGAAGACTTCAGGTACAACAGGGGCAAAACGTGAACACACAGAACATAAGACGAGGTGCGTGCAAGAGCACGCCGAAGTCCAAGAGTTGTGGAACTCTTCAGGGTGCAACAGGAGCAAATGTGAACACACAGAGTTCATGAAACAGGGTGCGTGCAATGGCACGCTGAGGTCCAGGCATGGAACGTGCAGATGGTACACGGACATCGGACTCCAGACAACAGTCCACGATCAACCAGGGCATCAGGGTCTGTAGCTCAGAGGGTGATCGGCAGGATCCGGACATCCAGAAGTTAGCCAGGGTTCCATGCAAGGAAACAAGAGAGTTAGTGACATGGTGCATGTCAATGGACATGTCAGGATCAGGTTCACAGGACAGAGACCTGCACATGCCGAGGGGCATGCCAGGGACGGGTCAGGTTCACAGGACGGTGGCCTGCGCATGCCAGGGAGAGGCACAGGGTACGGTGGCATCGGAATCCAAATGCTGGCATCGACCGACAGGGTCCAGGCATCTGGCTACGGACATCAGCTCCGGACATCAGGCCGCAGTCATTTAGGTCTGGACCTCTGGCAGCGGTCGGCAGGTTATGGAATCCGGCAGGCAAACTAGGGAACAGAAAGGAGCAAAAGGAGACAAAGGCTTTGTGCAAGAGTAGCACAGTGCGAGAACCAGCGTGAGTGCAAGGGAGCACACAGACCACGGCTGGGGAGCACCGGCAGGAGGTACTGACGATGGCAGTTGCAAGCGGGCACGACTAAAGGCGGCACCGCTGCGGGGCCACGCAGCCAGACCACTATAGCACTGGACGGGGCACGGCTGGGGCACACAGGCGAGCACGGCTAGAGGCGGCACGGCTGAGGCACACCAGGTAGGCACAGGCGACCAGGCACGTGCACAGAGGCACGGAGCCACAAGGCAGGGCTAGGCAAAGACACAGGACAGAGACGCGTACAGACAGTACGGCAGAGCCTGGAGCACAAAAGCATCAGGGACAATACAAAGAACTAGGCAGAGTACTGCGCATGCAAGGAGCATGACAGGGACAGTCTAGCAGCGGAGCGTAGGCCAAAGCCCAGAGCCGGGCCAAGGAAGGACCTTGGGACTAGACAGAGCACAGAGCGAGGCCTGCACGTGTAGACACGCCAGGGACAGGCGAGGCAGAGTCCTGCGCGTGCAGAGGGGCACGCCAGGGACAGGCGAGGCAGAGTCCTGCGCGTGCAGAGGGGCACGCCAGGGATAGGCGAGGCAGAGTCCTGCGCGTGCAGAGGGGCACGCCAGGGACAGGTTCAGAGCGGAGGCCTGCACGTGTAGAGACACGCCAGGGACAGGTTCAGAGCGGAGGCCTGCACGTGTAGAGACACGCCAGGGACAGGTTCAGAGCGGAGGCCTGCACGTGTAGAGACACGCCAGGGACAGGTTCAGAGCGGAGGCCTGCACGTGTAGAGACACGCCAGGGACAGGTTCAGAGCGGAGGCCTGCACGTGTAGAGACACGCCAGGGACAGGTTCAGAGCGGAGGCAGGGTACCTGAAGCCACAAAGCAGAGTGAGACAGGAAACATGGACAGAAACACAGAACAGAATCAGAGCAAACAAGGACTACAAGGCAAAGCAGAGCAGGGACCGAACATGGCACGAAGGACAAACATTAGACAAGACCAGAGACGGAATACGAGCACGGAGCGTGTGCAGAGACGCACGACAGAGCAGAGTGCAAGGGCACAGAATAGAGGGAGCGCCCCACAGACCAAGCAGCCATGCAGGTACACCACACAATACTCAGGACCAGAGCATAGGAAGGGGCGGCCTGATATAGGGCATAGCACCTCCTCTTCCAGGTCAGGACCAGGGGACCACTTCCGGGTTCAGATCCACAGGATAACCGAGTGTGGTCACATGATCAGAGTTCCAGACATGACGAGACGACTGCAGAACCAGACAGTGCAGGATCCAGGCAGGGACACATGACCAGGGACTCCAGACCTGACGAGAAGATCACAGAAGGCAGAGCAGAAACGCAGGCATCCTGCAGCTCAGACATGAGGTGAGTGTACACACTGCTCTAGGGAACATGCAAGATAGCAGACAAGATATGCGCATGCACATCGCTCCAGGAGTTATTGAGACAAAACAGACATGGCAGACATAACACAGCCTCCTACATACAGTATAAGCCCTCACATAGCCCCCTAGATACAGTATGAGCCCTCACATAGCCCCCTAGATACAGTATGAGCCCTCACATAGCCCCCTAGATACAGTGAGAACCCACATAGCCCCTAGATACAGTATGAGCCCTCACATAGCCTCCTACATACAGTATGAGCCCCCACATAGCCTTCTACATACAGTATAAGCCCTCACATAGCCCCCTAGATACAGTATGTGTTAGGGTTAGCGGAACGCACCAAGTAAAAAAGAGATGGAATCAAGGTGCGTTCGCAGCCCGGGGTCCACCGTGCAGAGATGTTACCTGCTGCTCGGTAATGGCAGAGGCTGTATGGCAATATACTAACAAAACATAGGCGGGTTAACTTCACCTGATGTGTACAGAGGCGAACTCTGATACTGCACAGAGCCACAGGAAATAAACTCCGGAGCCTGTTAACACTCACAGAGCTCGGCAAGGTGAGCGCTAGTGTGTAGTCACAGGATTCTACCCCAAGGACCCATGGTTAGAGTCCCTCTAGACCACTAGAGCTCAGCGCCGCAACTGCGGAGCCAACTACAGGTTGAATGAAATGTAGTGCACCACGTGCGCACTGCACCACTCTGACGGACGCCACTAACCACCCGGACTTGGGAGGAAAGCGCTAGACTTGCGCACGGCATCGCACTGGCGGATGCAGCCGCTTAATGCGGTACAGAGGTGCCCAGAGCTGGACGGCACCATATGGCGCTGAGTGAGGTGCTGAGATGTGGAAGCACAGTGGCGCAGATGAAGCCACTAGTAGGCGCTGACTCTGACTCTAATAGCCCTATACCATACGTATCCAAGGGAGGGGAGTCATAATAAGTCAGTCACCAGATTCATGCATCCATCATCACTCACACAAAATACAATAAGAATCTATACTAGCGCATGGCTGAGCAGCCATGCAAACCTTTTATAGCAGCGTCCTTCTGGGACCTTCCTGATGGTCCAATCCGAGCAGCTTGAGGACCTGAGCATGTGACCTCCGACCTCCAATGAGAGGTCGTCCCACGGGCATGCTCAGTAGGCTGCAAAAGGGACTTAGACTCGAGCTGCTGGCTAGTGCAGATTGCTAAAGCTGAACCAGAGGTGGCAGCAGCAACCAACCTGGCAGCACTTGTCTGAGCAAGATGCTGGGATCGATGCCTTTGCTGAGCAGCTTCCTCTGCAGCTGGACCAGAATGGGAGACCGCAGAAGGCAAGGCTTGGGATTCCTCCTGTGCAGAGGCAGGAACCCGATGCCTAACAATGAGCCGCCACCTAGATACAGTATGAGCCCCCTAGATATAGTATGAGCCCTCACATAGCCTCCTACATACAGTATGAGAACCCACATTGCCCTGTAGATAGAGTATGAGCCCTCAGATTGCCTCCTACATACAGTATAAGCCCTCAGATTGCCCCCTAGATACAGTATGAGCCCTCACATAGCCTCCTACATACAGTATGAGCCCTCAGATTGCCCCCTAGATACAGTATGAGCCCTCACATAGCCTCCTACATACAGTATGAGCCCTCATATAGCCCCTAGATACAGTATGAGCCATCACATAGCCCCCTACATATAGTATAGACCCCTACGTGCGGTATAAGTCTCCACTGCTTGGTATAGAGGAGGCACTAAGACCAGCAATGCCCATCGGGCCAGAACACACCATATGAGAGGATTATAAAAGGTATTTTTTGTACAATGCGGAGAGGGTGGGGGCTCATATACAGGTTGCCAGACTGCTGTAAAAGAGGCATTTAAGAAATTGTCCACTACTTGGGCATCTTCTTCTCATACCCCATGCTTGGCCATGATAAAATAATAAAGCCCATACTCCCCTCCCGTGCCGGCACTGTTCCTGCGGTGTCGGCACTCTCTTTCCCAGGGGCGCTCGTGCGGTGGTATGACATGTGACCCCGACACCCAATCCGCGCTGACGTCACTGTCCCCACCTTTGGGCAAATCGAACATGGAGAGGAAGTCCGGGATCAGCTGACCCTAAAGTGACACCATTTAAAAAAAAACAAACCTGTACCCATCATTGTAGTCAGAACCCCATTAGATTTTTGGTAACCCTTCAGGCGCCTTGCCGCCGTGTCGCATTGTAGGTGTTTTTTCTTATAAAGGATCAGCTTACGTCTTCATTGGTTCCATTTTGAGAGAGACAAAGATTTCTTTGTTTTTCGTTTCCTACTTGAGAGACGGAATGAACAAAAAAAAAAAAAAAAAAAAAACAGCAATTTTGACATTACTCTGCAGTGGACCAGGGGAGGGTGGGCAATGTCCCTTCCCCCCCCCCCACAGAAACCCCTTAGCTTGTGAGTTTTCAGTAAGTGAGTTTAATCATGGAAATTAAACGGTCGAAAAATTAATACAGTAGTTACAAAAATCAGTCACACATTATAATGTCACAAGAAGAAAAACAAAATGTGGAGAATGCGGGCATCGATCCCGCTGCCTCTCGCATGCTAAGCGAGCGCTCTACCATTTGAGCTAATTCCCCACTGCTGTCCTGCGAGTACCCCCTCACCTCCATGGCCTATCACACAGACACCGGTGTGGCGCACGCTGCACCACCCGTCGCCAGTGTGACCGCTTTCTCCAATATTATCCTTTATGACTGGAGACGGTGACTAGTCAAGCGACGGTAACCCGAGCTGTCCCAACCCCCTCACTTCTGCCCCGCTACAGAGCCATAACCGCCCGCCTCCAAAGCTGGGCCATTCGCTTACCACTACAGTAAACTACGCACTTTAATAGGCGACTGTGGTAAACTCTGGTCAAGCGATTGGTCAGGAGAGCTGTCAATCACCACAACGCAGCGCTGTTGCTAAGGCCTAGAAGGCTGTAGCCGTGTCGGCCATAACGAGCCATTGGCAGAGTTCAAGTTTGACACCATTGAACGGCGACCAATAAGCTCTGATTATCAGTCGTCACGCTTTTTTACGTGAGTGACAGGGCCGGCGTCCAATCCGCGACTGCAATAGCTGCACAACAAGGTGGTTTTTATTGACTGACAAGAGTTTGAGCCAATCAGAATTAACTCCTAAAAGGTGAAGGTCGGCTATCTCCTCTGATTGGCTGGAGGCGTCCCTGAAGGAGGAGGGGGTGGTTTGCAAGAGTTGATATGTCCACCATCTTGAAAAGTCGCCTATAGTGCTCAGCAATTTTCCCGCCTGACTGGATTGGGTTATTTTATCATACAAGGTAATGATAGGCGGCTTAATAGCTGTCACTTATCGGTGCAGGTGTGAGGGTTCCTGGGAGGGGTGGGCGCTTAGTCGGGAAGGTGTTCGTTGTCCGGTGAGGTAACTTGTCCTGTGAGGGGCGTAGGGGACCTTCTGATTATGGTACAGGGTATAGCGGAGACGGAAGGAGGGGAGGGAGGCCTTCCTCTAAGGCAGCCACACAAAAGCCGGTGCCTCCTGGCCCTTGTGGAGTAGGCCGTGTGTGAGGCCTGGGCCCCCGGCTGTGGTGACGACCATTGCCGGGTCACAGGTCACCGGTGTGCGCCCTGCTCCCCACAGCCCGGCCCCGCCAGAGGAACTGTCACACTGCCGCCCACAGAGGAGTGCCTGCAGCAAGCTCCAGTGTACGGGCCGGAGCGTGTGTGCCTGCCTGTGTCACCCGTGTGTGTGTGTGACTGCCTGCCTGTGTCACCCGTGTGTGTGTGTGTGTGACTGCCTGCCTGTGTCACCCGTGTGTGTGTGTGTGTGACTGCCTGCCTGTGTCACCCGTGTGTGTGTGTGTGTGACTGCCTGCCTGTGTCACCCGTGTGTGTGTGTGTGTGACTGCCTGCCTGTGTCACCCGTGTGTGTGTGTGACTGCCTGCCTGTGTCACCCGTGTGTGTGTGTGACTGCCTGCCTGTGTCACCCGTGTGTGTGTGTGACTGCCTGCCTGTGTCACCCGTGTGTGTGTGTGTGTGACTGCCTGCCTGTGTCACCCGTGTGTGTGTGTGTGTGTGACTGCCTGCCTGTGTCACCCGTGTGTGTGTGACTGCCTGCCTGTGTCACCCGTGTGTGTGTGTGTGTGTGACTGCCTGCCTGTGTCACCTGTGTGTGTGTGACTGCCTGCCTGTGTCACCCGTGTGTGTGTGACTGCCTGCCTGTGTCACCCGTGTGTGTGTGACTGCCTGCCTGTGTCACCCGTGTGTGTGTGTGTGTGTGACTGCCTGCCTGTGTCACCCGTGTGTGTGTGTGTGTGTGACTGCCTGCCTGTCACCCGTGTGTGTGTGTGTGTGTGACTGCCTGCCTGTGTCACCCGTGTGTGTGTGTGTGTGTGTGTGTGACTGCCTGCCTGTGTCACCCGTGTGTGTGTGTGTGTGTGTGACTGCCTGCCTGTGTCACCCGTGTGTGTGTGTGTGTGTGTGTGTGTGTGACTGCCTGCCTGTGTCACCCGTGTGTGTGTGTGACTGCCTGCCTGTGTCACCCGTGTGTGTGTGTGACTGCCTGCCTGTGTCACCCGTGTGTGTGTGTGTGTGTGTGACTGCCTGCCTGTGTCACCCGTGTGTGTGTGTGTGACTGCCTGCCTGTGTCACCCGTGTGTGTGTGTGTGTGACTGCCTGCCTGTGTCACCCGTGTGTGTGTGTGTGTGACTGCCTGCCTGTGTCACCCGTGTGTGTGTGACTGCCTGCCTGTGTCACCCGTGTGTGTGTGTGACTGCCTGCCT
Organism: Dendrobates tinctorius; assembly: GCF_039654945.1. NCBI lineage: Eukaryota > Metazoa > Chordata > Amphibia > Anura > Dendrobatidae > Dendrobates > Dendrobates tinctorius. The sequence goes on from NW_027361705.1 coordinate 25,670,463, forward strand.
GTGTCACCCGTGTGTGTGTGTGACTGCCTGCCTGTGTCACCCGTGTGTGTGTGTGACTGCCTGCCTGTGTCACCCGTGTGTGTGTGTGACTGCCTGCCTGTGTCACCCGTGTGTGTGTGTGACTGCCTGCCTGTGTCACCCGTGTGTGTGTGTGACTGCCTGCCTGTGTCACCCGTGTGTGTGTGTGACTGCCTGCCTGTGTCACCCGTGTGTGTGTCTGCCTGTGTCACCCGTGTGTGACTGCCTGCCTGCCTGCCTGTGTCACCCGTGTGTGTGTGTGTGTGTGTGACTGCCTGCCTGTGTCACCCGTGTGTGTGTGTGTGACTGCCTGCCTGTGTCACCCGTGTGTGTGTGTGTGTGTGTGACTGCCTGCCTGTCACCCGTGTGTGTGTGTGTGTGACTGCCTGCCTGTGTCACCCGTGTGTGTGTGTGTGTGTGTGTGACTGCCTGCCTGTGTCACCCGTGTGTGTGTGTGTGTGTGTGTGACTGCCTGCCTGTGTCACCCGTGTGTGTGTGTGTGTGTGACTGCCTGCCTGTGTCACCCGTGTGTGTGTGTGACTGCCTGCCTGTGTCACCCGTGTGTGTGTGTGTGACTGCCTGCCTGTGTCACCCGTGTGTGTGTGTGTGACTGCCTGCCTGTGTCACCCGTGTGTGTGTGTGACTGCCTGCCTGTGTGTGTGTGTGTGACTGCCTGCCTGTGTCACCTGTGTGTGTGTGTGTGACTGCCTGCCTGTGTCACCTGTGTGTGTGTGTGTGACTGCCTGCCTGTGTCACCCGTGTGTGTGTGTGTGTGTGACTGCCTGCCTGTGTCACCCGTGTGTGTGTGTGTGTGTGTGTGTGAGTGACTGCCTGCCTGTGTCACCCGTGTGTGTGTGTGTGTGTGACTGCCTGCCTGTGTCACCCGTGTGTGTGTGTGTGTGTGACTGCCTGCCTGTGTCACCCGTGTGTGTGTGTGTGTGACTGCCTGCCTGTGTCACCCGTGTGTGTGTGTGACTGCCTGCCTGTGTCACCCGTGTGTGTGTGTGTGACTGCCTGCCTGTGTCACCCGTGTGTGTGTGTGTGTGACTGCCTGCCTGTGTCACCCGTGTGTGTGTGTGTGTGTGACTGCCTGCCTGTGTCACCCGTGTGTGTGTGTGTGTGTGACTGCCTGCCTGTGTCACCCGTGTGTGTGTGTGTGACTGCCTGCCTGTGTCACCCGTGTGTGTGTGTGTGTGTGACTGCCTGCCTGTGTCACCCGTGTGTGTGTGTGTGACTGCCTGCCTGTGTCACCCGTGTGTGTGTGTGTGTGACTGCCTGCCTGTGTCACCCGTGTGTGTGTGTGACTGCCTGCCTGTGTCACCCGTGTGTGTGTGTGTGTCTGCCTGCCTGTGTCACCCGTGTGTGTGTGTGTGACTGCCTGCCTGTGTCACCCGTGTGTGTGTGTGTGTGTGACTGCCTGCCTGTGTCACCCGTGTGTGTGACTGCCTGCCTGTGTCACCCGTGTGTGTGACTGCCTGCCTGTGTCACCCGTGTGTGTGACTGCCTGCCTGTGTCACCCGTGTGTGTGACTGCCTGCCTGTGTCACCCGTGTGTGTGACTGCCTGCCTGTGTCACCCGTGTGTGTGACTGCCTGCCTGTGTCACCCGTGTGTGTGACTGCCTGCCTGTGTCACCCGTGTGTGTGACTGCCTGCCTGTGTCACCCGTGTGTGTGTGTGACTGCCTGCCTGTGTCACCCGTGTGTGTGTGTGACTGCCTGCCTGTGTCACCCGTGTGTGTGTGTGACTGCCTGCCTGTGTCACCCGTGTGTGTGTGGGACTGCCTGCCTGTGTCACCCGTGTGTGTGTGGGACTGCCTGCCTGTGTCACCCGTGTGTGTGTGTGACTGCCTGCCTGTGTCACCCGTGTGTGTGTGTGACTGCCTGCCTGTGTCACCCGTGTGTGTGTGTGACTGCCTGCCTGTGTCACCCGTGTGTGTGTGTGACTGCCTGCCTGTGTCACCCGTGTGTGTGTGTGACTGCCTGCCTGTGTCACCCGTGTGTGTGTGTGACTGCCTGCCTGTGTCACCCGTGTGTGTGTGTGACTGCCTGCCTGTGTCACCCGTGTGTGTGTGTGACTGCCTGCCTGTGTCACCCGTGTGTGTGTGTGTGACTGCCTGCCTGTGTCACCCGTGTGTGTGTGACTGCCTGCCTGTGTCACCCGTGTGTGTGTGTGTGTGTGACTGCCTGCCTGTGTCACCCGTGTGTGTGTGTGACTGCCTGCCTGTGTCACCCGTGTGTGTGTGTGTGTGACTGCCTGCCTGTGTCACCCGTGTGTGTGTGACTGCCTGCCTGTGTCACCCGTGTGTGTGTGACTGCCTGCCTGTGTCACCCGTGTGTGTGTGACTGCCTGCCTGTGTCACCCGTGTGTGTGTGACTGCCTGCCTGTGTCACCCGTGTGTGTGTGACTGCCTGCCTGTGTCACCCGTGTGTGTGACTGCCTGCCTGTGTCACCCGTGTGTGTGACTGCCTGCCTGTGTCACCCGTGTGTGTGTGTGACTGCCTGCCTGTGTCACCCGTGTGTGTGTGTGACTGCCTGCCTGTGTCACCCGTGTGTGTGTGTGACTGCCTGCCTGTGTCACCCGTGTGTGTGTGTGACTGCCTGCCTGTGTCACCCGTGTGTGTGTCTGCCTGTGTCACCCGTGTGTGTGTCTGCCTGTGTCACCCGTGTGTGTGTGTGTGTGTGTGTGTGTGTGACTGCCTGCCTGTGTCACCCGTGTGTGTGTGTGTGACTGCCTGCCTGTGTCACCCGTGTGTGTGTGTGTGACTGCCTGCCTGTGTCACCCGTGTGTGTGTGTGTGACTGCCTGCCTGTGTCACCCGTGTGTGTGTGTGTGACTGCCTGCCTGTGTCACCCGTGTGTGTGTGTGTGACTGCCTGCCTGTGTCACCCGTGTCTGCGTGTGTGACTGCCTGCCTGTGTCACCCGTGTCTGCCTGCCTGTCACCCGTGTGTGTGTGTGACTGCCTGCCTGTCACCCGTGTGTGTGTGACTGCCTGCCTGTGTCACCCGTGTGTGTGTGTGACTGCCTGCCTGTGTCACCCGTGTGTGTGTGTGACTGCCTGCCTGTGTCACCCGTGTGTGTGTGACTGCCTGCCTGTGTCACCCGTGTGTGTGTGACTGCCTGCCTGTGTCACCCGTGTGTCTGACTGACTGCCTGCCTGTGTCACCCGTGTGTGTGTGTGTGTCTGTCTGTGTCTGCCTGCCTGTGTCACCCGTGTGTGTGTGTGTGTGTGACTGCCTGCCTGTGTCACCCGTGTGTGTGTGTGTGACTGCCTGCCTGTGTCACCCGTGTGTGTGGAACCGCCTTGTGTCACCTTGTGGGACTCCGCCCCCTTTTGGGCCACCGCCCCCTTTCGGGATTTCCCCATGTCCGTTCTGCAGAACTTCTTATGCCACAGTTCACACAGTACAGTTTGTCTTTTTGGGCTGGTACTGGCCCTTAAACCACGACACCACACCAGTTCCTTCTGGCGCTGCCACAGCTCCTGCTGTCACAAATCACCGGCACCTCCGGCTGTCGCTGACAAGCAGCTGCTGGTGTCACTGCAGCTCCTACTGCGCCGTCTTCGTGGACCCTCCGTTCCACCGGAAGCCGCTTGTCACCTTCGTAACCCCGCCGAGTTACCGAAAGCCGCTTGTCACCTTCGTAACCCCGCCGAGTTACAGCAAGCTGCTTGTCACCACCTTGACTCCCACTGAGCAACCGCAGGCTGAGTTAAGAAGAAAAAAAAAACGCACAACTCACGTGTCCTGTCTGGATGCTATTCAGGACGTTCCGTCTCCGTCCAACACACAGGGCGCACCGGGTGCTATTCAGGGACCTGACCCTCCTCCCAGGGTTTCCCAACACACCGGCCTCACCTGTTCTCCTAGAACCTCCCAACACTGACCCTCCACAGGACCTTGCTCATTGAACCCTCTAGATACAGTCTTTCCCACTGACCCATGTCAGCATACCACAGACTCCTGTCTGTTACCTGTTGGTGGCGGCCACACAGGTTCCGGGACGCCTCTTCTCCTCAGAGGTATCCCACAAATATCAATGCAGTCTTTCTCTGACCCCGGTCAGTATTACTCACGATTTTCCAGTCCGTCTGCTCTCCTGGCTCAGAGCCGCCAGTACGGCAACATGTGCTTCTTTGAACCGCTGCCCGCATTCTCCCACCAATTGTAGGGATTCAACTTGCTCAGGAGCCACGGGAGTCAATCAGGAGGCACTTTCCTTTTAAAAGTTCACAGGGCTTATTGCTTCATAACCCATAAAGCAGCACATAACACAAGGAATAGCCTTTAGCTCAGTCAGGCGAAAGCAAGCATAAGTGTCCATGATTTCAGGCTCAGTCCTGGAGCCTCAGAAAACACAGGAGGCTTATCCGTCCTCACATACAGCCAATATCCACAGGCCTCACCGGGTCAGCAGCCTCAGCACAGGGTCTTCAGGAAGGTAGCACACGTTCCTCCACATTGGCCTGCCGGGACCTTCCACATGGCCCAATCAGATCCATGCGCTCTCTCATGTGACCTACTCTGGTTACCTTATATGGTCTGTAGCCACGACCACTGGGTCACATGGCTATGACCTCATCACAGGTCCTACAAGCATTCATACACTATATTAAGGCGTTTTAGACACCGCCCCTAGGTGGGTTTGTAGGTAGCTCTCGCTGACACAATGTATCAACAGCTCAGCAGTGCCTCTGCTGATCAACACACACATTAAAGCTTCCATCCCAAGGCCACCTACCTTGGGATACATAACGGTCATTCAGCATCCTATACCCATTACCACAATGGATATGCCTGTAGGCCCGTCCTGGGACACCCACACAGCGCCCCCTAGTGGACATAGTGGTCACTGCACATATATACTGTGTGTGTGTATGTGTATATATATATATATATATATATATATATATATATATATATATATATATATATATATATATATATATATATATATATATATATATATACAGACCAAAAGTTTGGACACACCTCATTCAAAGAGTTTTCTTTATTTTTGACTATGAAAATTGTGGATTCACTCTGAAGGCATCAAAACTATGAATTAACACGTGGAATTATATAATTAACAAAAAAGTGTGAAACAACTGAAAATATGTCTTCTACTCTAGGTTCTTCAAAGTAGCCACCTTTTGCTTTGATTTCTGCTTTGCATACTTGGCATTCTCTTGATGAGCTTCAAGAGGTAGTCACCGGAAATGGTCTTCCAACAGTCTTGAAGGAGTTCCCAGAGATGCTTAGCACTTGTTGGCCCTTTTGCCTTCAATCTGCGGTCCAGCTCACCCCAAACCATCTCAATTGGGTTCAGGTCTGGTGACACTGGAGGCCAGGTCAAAACTTTGAAAGTGTCCCCAAGTGCAGTGGCAAAAACCATCAAGCGCTACAAAGAAACTGGCTCACATGAGGACCGCCCCAGGAAAGGAAGACCAAGAGTCACTTCTGCTGCAGAGGATAAGTTCATCCGAGTCACCAGCCTCAGAAATTGCAGGTTAACAGCAGCTCAGATTAGAGACCAGGTCAATGCCACACAGAGTTCTAGCAGCAGACACATCTCCACAACAACTGTTAAGAGGAGACTTTGTGCAGCAGGCCTTCATGGTAAAATAGCTGCTAGGAAACCACTGCTAAGGACAGGCAACAAGCAGAAGAGACTTGTTTGGGCTAAAGAACACAAGGAATGGACATTAGACCATTAGAAATCTGTGCTTTGGTCTGATGAGTCCAAATTTGAGATCTTTGGTTCCAACCACCGTGTCTTTTTGTGACGCAGAAAAGGTGAACAGATGGTCTCTACATGTCTGGTTTCCACCGTGAAGCATGGAGGAGGAGGTGTGATGGTGTGGGGGTGCATTGCTTGTGACACTGTTGGGGATTTATTCAAAATTGAAGGCATACTGAATCAGCATGGCTACCACAGCATCTTGCAGTGGCATGCTATTCCATCCAGTTTTTTAGTTGGACCATCAATTATTTTTCAACAGGACAATGACCCCCAAACACCTCCAGGCTGTGTAAGGGCTATTTGACCAAGAAGGAGACTGATGGGGTGATACGCCAGATGACATGGCCTCTACAGTCACCAGAACTGAACCCAATTGAGATGGTTTGGGGTGAGCTGGACCGCAGAGTGAAGACAAAAGGGCCAACAAGTGCTAAGCATCTCCTTCAAGACTGTTGGAAGAAAAAACCTCAAAAAATATAATGGATCAAATACTCTAAAAAAACACCAAGATAGCAGCAAAAAAATTTGATCCTAAAAATTAACTTTTATTCCAATATTTAAAACCTGGGTGATACCAGTATAAGGAACAGGGTACAGGATATTTTTAACATACAAAATATACAATGTATCAGGGCACTACACTCGCCCTAATAGGCCCTAGTGCGTCCCTTCCTTGCCGCGGAGGTTGGCACCCTAATATATGCGATGTGGCGCCCCCGCTCAACGTCGGTGACCCTAATAACACCCTAAAAAAACCCTAATCCACGACGAGGATACAAAAAAAAAACACAAACACACAGAATTCCCGAAAAAATGACCCCTGGTGGAGAGACTATATACTGTCTCTAGGAGTGCACCTATTCTAAAACAGAGTGGTGGGTATATGTCCACCCTAATATCTCGTAGTAAAAAATGCTTATGGTTGCAGCTCAAATAGAAACTTATCTCGTAGAAAAAATGCTAAATGCTGCATAGATGACACTGTAGCTTTCTATAAAAAAAAACGTTTACACATAACAGCAATGCGTAGATCAAATCCAAAAGGAGTTCATCAGGAAAAAATATTTGCTGATCTAACATATCCAAAGGACATAATAGTCCTCAAAATACACAATAGTCTCTTTTATAAGCGAGGATGGCAAAGAACACCATTAAATTCATTCATGGGGTAACCCAGTGACCCAATATACAAATTGCCATCCATCAGTCTGTCAGCATAAAAATTCAAAAAGATACTTATAAGCCATCAGATGATATTGAGCCCAGCCCGACGCGTTTCCCCCTCTTAAGGCCCTTTTACATTTAGCGATGCACCAGCGATCCGACCAGCGATACGACCCGGTCAGGATCGCTGGTGCATCGCTAAATGATCGCTAGTGAGCTTTCATACAGAAAGATCTCACAGCGATGCAGCAGCGACGCAGCGCACGATACTCACCTTTCACACACAGCGATCCTGACGTCCTCACGCCCGCCTCCACGCGTCGCTCGTCGTCACAGCAGGAAGTCTCAGCAGGAAGCGCCCGACGAGAAATGGAGCCGGACATTCTCGCGCGATCAGCGATGGACAGCGGGGGAGCCGGTCGCTGGTAAGTATCACACATAGCGATATCGCTAGCAATATCGCTATAACGTCACAAAACCAGTGACGTTTTAGCGATATTGCTAGCGATATCGCTTAGTGTAAAACCACCTTTAGATGCTGAGGGTTCATCAGGGGCAAAAGAGCACAAGGGGTCTCATCACCCCAGCCGAATGATCAATGCAGTGTTGGAAGACCATTTCCGGTGACTACCTCTTGAAGCTCATCAAGAGAATGCCAAGAGTGTGCAAAGCGGTTATCAAAGCAAAAGGTGGCTACTTTGAAGAACCTAGAATATGACATATTTTCAGTTTCACACTTTTTTGTTAATTATATAATTCCACATGTGTTAATTCATAGTTTTGATGCCTTCAGAGTGAATCTACAATTTTCATAGTCATGAAAATAAAGAAAACTCTTTGAATGAGAAGGTGTGTCCAAACTTTTGGTCTGTACTGTATAATATATATAATATATATATAATTATCGCTGTAATTGTACCGACCAGAAGAGTAAAGTCGTCTAATCACTTATACCACACAAGAAAAGGTGTTAAAATTTTTTTTATATATATATATATATATATATATATATATATATATATATATATATATAAAAAAATTTTTAACACCTTTTCTTGTGTGGTATAAGTGATTAGACGACTTTACTCTTCTGGTCGGTACAATTACAGCGATACCATATATATATTATACACTGCTCAAAAAAATAAAGAACACTTGAACAGAATATAACTCTAAGTAAGTCAAACTTCTGTGAAATCAAACTCTCCACTTAGGAAGCAACACTGATTGATTGACAATCAATTTCACATGCTGTTGTGCAAATGGAATAGACAACAGATGGAAATTGTTGACAATTATCAAGACACCCTCCATAAAGGAATGGTTCTGCAGGTGGGGACCACAGACCACATCTCGGTACCAATGCTTTCTGGCTGACGTTTTGGTCACTTTTCAATGTTGGTTGTGCTTTCACACTTGTGGTAGCATGAGATGGACTCTACAACCCACACAAGTGGCTCAGGTAGTGCAGCTCATCCAGGATGGCACATCAATGCGAGCTGTGGCAAGAAGGTTTGCTGTGTCTGTCAGCGTAGTGTCCAGAGCCTAGAGGCACTGCCAGGAGATGGGCCAGTACACCAGGAGACGTGGAGGGGGCTGTAGGAGGGCAACAACTCAGCAGTAGGACCGCTGCCTCAGCCTTTGTGCAAGGAGCAACAGGAGGAGCTCTGCCAGAGCCCTGCAAAATGACCTCCAGCAGCCCATAAATGTGCATGTGTCTGCACAAACGGTTAGTAACCGACTCCATGAGGATGGTCTGAGAGCCTGACGTCCACAGATGGGGGTTGTGCATTTTCTTTTTTTTTTTTTTACCAAATGTGTACTTTAGTTATTAAAATATTTATGGGAGATATATATATATATATATATATATATATATATATATATATATATATATATATATATATATATATATATATATATATATATATATATAGTGGTGCACTTTCATGGGCTCAGCGATGCCAATTATATTTAAAGCACCACTCCAGAGTTTTTCTTTTATTGCAGCGCTGGAGTAATGCCAATATGGTTCTTGCCCCTTATACTCCTCAGCTGTTATCTTCATCTGCACCACTCTGGTCAGTCCACAGCAGTTTGTGACCTGCCGGATTGCTCCAGTGGTTGCTGTCAATGCAAGTCTTGGAGAGTGATGTTCTGGCTCTCAGACTTGCATTGAGAGCTTGTGACTGCTATTTCTGGACAGTCCGAAGTTGTGGTCAAGAGATGGCAGAGAAGGAGGGGCGCCAGGAGGACCTGAAGACTGCTGATGGAGAGTATAAAACTAGGTGCAGGTACCTTATGTTAGCACCACTCCAGAGCTGCAATAAAAAAAATATAATACGCTGGAGTGGCGCTTTGATTTTTTTCTTTAAAACTGGGGAAAGGGCAACTTTGATTTACATCTACCCATCTTTTTTTAAGTATTTTTTAAACGTTTAATTTTTTACTTTAGTTTTAGTCACTATAGGAGATATTCACCTGTGATTGTGTGATGTCACTTACACTATATACTGTAATGCCACAGTATTGCAATATATAGCATAAATGTTAACCCACCCTGTAGCGAGCAACCTGTGCAAGACTTTAAAAGAAAGACAATTGCAAAAAAAAAAAAATTAAGACCAGTTACAAGTTTAATAAACATGGAAAGCTTCTCGATCAATTTATTTATTTATTTTTTTTTTTTTGTAACACCTTCCTGACATTTGCAGTGTATATAACTCGCACACACGTCATGGTTGAGAAGGATTTCCCAACCAATGAACTATACATAAGTGATGGGTGATTGCTCACACACAGAAGGCTATGCTCTCGATCGCCGCCGGGTGTCAGCTGATTCTGACAGCAGACATCCGACACTCGCTGCCAGGAGCAGTGCGATCACCGCTTTTAGAAGGCAGGAAGGGGAAGAGCCCCCTCTGCCCACCGATTGGCACCCCAGCAACTTCATCTCAGGGGCCTGATCGTTGCTGTTACGTGCTACAGAACCACTCAGCACCCAGAATATGTTGTGCAGTTATATGTATGTATAATAGGTTCTATGTGAGATGCATGTCCCTAATGCATCAGCCCACAGGCTGCGCCCCTGGGCAGAGGGGACACGATATTCTCCTTTTGTCCACCCTCCCCCCACCTTTGTAATTCCCACAGTAAACATCGGCAGGCTCCGGCCACCTGCGGCTTTTGTAATGCATGTCTGGCCTGCCGCTTTTCTATTGGCCTGCCCTCTGTATCTGTGTGATATATTCTGTGTCCTGTGAGTAAAGTGTTGTCAGACTGGAAATATGTGGAGAAGCAGTGATCTTTTATATGCGCCCATGTAACCAAGGAATTCCAGCCAGCGTCATTCATTCAGACTCCAGCCAACGCAGAGCGGACCTCCGAAAACACTGGGTGGTACTGAAAGAGGTACTCCAGCTTGGTACACCCTGTTACAGTTGCCATAATGATCCGATGTAGTCATGATGAAATCCGGGTCAACAGGCTCTAGAAAACTTAGATACTGCTCAGTGCACCATCGAACAAGTTTGTGACAGCAGACTGTCAGCTGTAACGCATTGCAATGCATTAGAACTGCGATCAGACTGCGGAAGTGAAAGACCTATAGAGAGACCAAGTAATAAAAGTGAAACGGAAAAATATATATACTTATACTTTGATAAACTGTAATTTAACTCCATGATACACATCAAAATAAGCAACTTTTAATATCTTATCAGAAAAGTCTGTTTTGTTTTTTTTTCTCCTCCTGGACTGATCATTCATTTTGAAAATTCTCAATTCAAGGGTAAAATTTGTATTTGGTGAAGACAGATGTTTTTGCACTAAGATGGGAAATGAGCTACTACTGATAAAATTCTATGTGGATCAGAGGGTGCAGGATCTCTGCCTCTAGCTCCTCAACTCCTTCCCTCTTAGTAGAATTTTATTTTTAGAGCACCATTGACTTCAAGATTGCGTTCTTGACAAGGGGTTACATTTATAATACGATGAATAAACTAATAGTGAAAGACAGGTACAGAAGACCCTTCCCTTGCGGGCTTACAGTCAACAGGATAATGGTGAAAGAGACAGTAGGTTGAGGGTTGTGGCATCTCTGACGGTGGCGAGATGGCAGCATGGTCATTTCAGGCTGTAAGCTTTCTTGAAGGGATGGGTTTTCATGTTCAGTCAGTTCCTGAAGGGTTCAGGCTAAGTGCCACGTTGCAGAAATGCTGCGGAAATGTCTGCAGCATTTCCGCAAGTCCCTGCCATGGGTAAAACGCATGCGGAATTCGCATGCGTTTTGCAAGCGTTTTTAGCGTGCGGAATGTTTGCTCTTTCCAAGCGATTCGAAGCATCGCTTGGAAAGGTAATTGACAGGTTGGTCACACTTGTTAAACATAGTGCTTAACAAGTGTGACCAACTTTTTACTGTTAATCCTGCCTATGCAGCATCAGTAGTAAAAGATAGGATGTTAAAAATAATAAAAAATAAAAATATGGTTATTCTCACCTTCCGACGGCTCCCGGTACGTTCCGTTCCCAGGGATGCTTTGTGCGAAGGACCTTTGTGACGTCACGCTCGCGAGACCGCAACATCATCTCAGGTGATTTGCGCAATGCATCCCTGGGACCTAGAGGAATATGGTACCCAGGGCATGAAGGAGAGTCTCCTCACCTCCAGACCTGGAGAAAACTATTGAAGCATGCAAAAAGTAAAAAAAAGTGTAAAGAACCTAGTCATGTTTGGTGTCTATGAACTCATAATGACATGGAGAATCATTAGGCATGTTTTAGCATTTCGTGAACATGGTGGGGAAAAAACCCAAAACAAAAACCAAATGTGGGATTGCATTTTTTTTTTTTTGCAATTTTACTGCACTCGGATTTTTTTTCCCATTTTTGATTACACAATGTTATAACCCATGTTGTCATTCAAAAGTACAACTCATCCCGCAAAAAAACAAGCCCTCACATGGTGATATTGACCAAAAAATAAAAAAGTTACGGCTCTGGGAAGAAGGGGAGCAATAAACGAAAATGGGCTCCAGTGCGAAGGGGTTAAGGCCTCTGGTTTGCCATGGCAATCCATCAACACCCCATGATGGTGCTACAGATACGAGGGCAATGGGGAGGACCTTTCCCTTTCAGACACCTTAGATTCCATGGTCCCTATTGACCAAGGCACTGTCAAAAGGACTTATGCGGCGCATTCCTGCTTACCCAATGCTAAAGATAGGGTACGCAGGTCGCATGCAGCTTCATGCGCCCATAGGCGGAGCTAACAGGAGGAGGCATGGCCAGGGGCGGAGCTTAGCGGTGGCCGTGCGCAGACCCACGCAGGTCTGTGCAACGCAAATGTAAAACCAGCCTAAGAGGGAACTACATATATAACGGTGGGCTTACTCTGTGGATGACCCATGTACAGCTAGTCTGTCCAATCATCCCTTTCACCTGTATCCATCATGGTGCTTGCAAGTAACACTTCACCACAGTGTGTATGTGAGCATAGAGACAAATTCAGGTAGGGGTTAAACTTGTACGTAAGAAGCATTTTGCAGTATATGGATTCAATGGCAGGAAAAAAACGTGAAGAGAACCTCTGGAGATATTCTGAGCTTTACATGTGCATGTATACCAACCTACCTTATTGCAGTCTTGTAAAATGCTAATGTTTTTCCAGAAAATTGTTTTATGCAACTATATTGTATTTGGGTAATGGATACTCTATGGAAACAGTAATTTTTTTTTTTATTTTTTTTTTGTTTTTTTCAGGTAGAAGAGGCTTCTTTACAGATTTCTTTTTGATGTAGTCGGGACACCCTGTAATGGGCCAGAAGCTGAAGCAACTAAGAATTGTTTTATTTTCTTAACATTTTTAGCTAATTTTAGCAGGTAAGAAAGACGTATCCTGGATTACATACTTTTACTTTTTGTCCCACAGGTGGGGGAGGGACTGTTTTTTTAACCACAGCTATATAACCTGTAAATATATCTCTTGCAGCAGGTATGTTAATGCAGCCATCTTCCCCCTTATTATGGTTGCTGACTAAAGATGAGTGGTAGTGTTTACCACCCTCCTTCTCTTCCTTTCATAGCATGTGTTTTTTCCATGCATTAACCAGTTTCCATTCCTTTACAACAGTAACCCCTATGTGTGACTCACCTGTACATGTAACTCCATTTTCATTGCATTTTAATTTTTATTTGCATAGTAACCACGAGATGCTACTTCCTTGGGTACAATCAGTAGTGGTGTTGGTGTCCCCATATTTAACCCCTAGGTAAAATGCTGTACTGGCACCAAATACTCAGCTTTAGATTACCAGTAAACTTTATAGTTGTCCAATAATCAAATACGATCTAACTACAGGATGGTTGATAAATGTATGATTGTTGAGATCCTCAGTCCTGTGTGGATAAAATGGTAGTGAGCATGTGCGACCACTGCTATGCTTAGTCTTGAGTGGTAATCGCACATGTTGCTTTCTCATAAGTGACTTTGGGCCTCCCGATCTCTGGATTGGTCGAAGTCTCAGCAGCCAAAACTCCAACAATCATGTTCTCATCTATTCTGTAGATACGTGGAATATGTTTAGTTGGCAACCCTAAACTGGAGGCCCTCCTACATAAAACTTTAAGTAAAGCTGTCTGGGCACTGTTACATGAGGTAAATCAATACTTGACAAAATGTTTTCTGCCATTATGGATAAATCCGGTCAAAGGTATACACTAATTCTCTGCAAGTGCATTGGGGCATGTCACAGCACTTGCAGCTCTTCGGCCTTCACAATTTCTTGCCAAGCACCTTCATTTAATGGATCAGTTCAACTTCTGTCATTTGCCGTCCTTTGCACAAGTGCAGTTATTGCCTGGAATGGTACACACGCGGTATGGTTTGGACTGACTTGTTAGTCAAATTCCAGAGGCGGGCACCCAGCGGGGCAAAGGAGTGAGGGCCGTAGAGCTGGAAGTGCTTTGAGACGCCCAACTCTCTTACAGCTGACTTGTATATAACTTCAGCCCTTGCTTTCTAAATGACGTATCAGATTACTCAGGGTAACAGCACCTATGCTGCCAAACATTCATAGTTTTAGAAAGAACTTTCTCCTGACAGGTTTCCTTCTAAGCTAGGCTTCACCTTGTAGCTACTCTTCTTACCAGTTTCTAATTTTTTTATCCCGCAGTTTCCTCATGTACTTGGATTACTGAAAACGCTCCTTTTAAACTGCAGTAGGCTTTGTTCCAAATGCGCAAAATAAGTGTTCCTCCAATGTAAAGATCTTTTGGTTTACCCAAAAAGATTGTTGTTTTTGGTAGCGCATCATCCTGTGTAAACAGGACTCGCGCTGTTAAGCATTATGGCAGGCTATGCGCACTGATCAGTCTTTACAGTCCGACGCCAGTTCAGATGCGCACTGAATGATCGGCAAACTGGCTAGTAAACTACCGCCATACATGTCGCCAGTCAGCTCTCGTTTAGCGGTGCAGTGTAAACCGTCAGTCTAATTATGTTTTATTGTAAGTCTTTGAGGACCTTTAAAGTGACCGCATACTCTGGCTCTAGCAGGGCTTGATACAATGGAGATGCCGTTGCCCAAATGCAATAAAGCCTTTTTAATTAAGCCATTTTGCATTGTAACTTCATTTTTAGTTTTTTTGTGACAATAAAAACTTTGATTTCAAAAGTGGTCATAACCTTTGCAATTGTTCATTATCCGGTTGTGATAAGTCCGCTCACTTGCCTTCAATCAATGCACTGTTCAGCATCCCAACTCCATAACAAACAGTACACAATTTGAATAAACACACCATGTAATACAAAAAACCCTGTTTATTCCAGTGTTAAAGGGAACCTGGCAGCCGATCCACAGATGGCAATTATCAGACGCTATATGATGTCAGCCATTCGTTTTAGACTCTGAAACGCTGTGGCGTTCCAAACCTCATATGATACCTGGGTATGCAGGTATTCTAATATCCAATTAACTGTTGCCATATACCATGTGATGTTTTTAATAATTCTGGAATGAACAGATTTAATTTTTTAATGTGCTTAAAGGGAACCGGTCACCCCCACCTGGAGTTTTTAAGTAAAAGAGCCACCTTGTGCAGCACTAATGCTGCATTCTGTCAAGGTGGCTTTTATTTGGCGTCCCTTCCACCACATAAGAGTTTTTTTTAAATTTGTCTGACATACCAGAAGTTTGACCGGGTGGCAGGTCTTTCCCCCTCGGACACAGTCGCCTCACATCCATCAGTCATGTCCTCCTTTTGAATTTGGCGCCACCTCCTCAGCGTTCATTTCATTTCCTTGGGTCTGCGCTGTAATATCTTGGGCATGCGCAGTTAACGCTGCCCGTCCTCTGACATCACATGATGTCTGAGCTATCGCGCCTGCATGGACGCGAAGGAATCGTCAGCTCATCCCTAATTGACGATTCCTCCTATGACGCTGCACAGTAGGAAAGAGGTGGAGGGATTTGAGGGAGAGCTGCAGAGAACTACTGCGCATGCCCATGATTCCCAGACCCGCAGTGTGAATAAATCAGAGGAGACTGCAGAGCGGGATCTCTGGTCACGTGTCCACGCAACGCTTGGGTTGGGGTGACAGGTTCCCTTTATATATGCTGAAATTTTAGACTCTCTGTATTAAGAAATTGCTGTGCAAACAATTCCCAAGTAACTGGTTGTAGCTTCTGAGTGAAGATTCACTTTATAAAAATCTGGTACCTTTTTCATCGTGCTTCTTTTCACAGTCTTGTTTTTCCTTATTCCAAAGGACCCAGCTTTCAGTTGGAATTTGATGGACTAATCTTTGCCTCCACCTGCCCCCGTTGAATGAATGAGAACCCCCTAATGTCATCTTGCCTCGAAGAATCATTCTGACCTTTCACAGTAACATGTTTGCAGCAGTACGAGCAGTTTTCATTTTATGTTATGTTTGTGCATATTGTATTACATGTAGATGGTGAATACATGACTGACTTGTTTTGTATCCCGTAATTTAGGTACTTCACAATCATTCTTTTCCTAGCTGCATGCTAATAATGGATATTGCTCCAAAATTTCTGAAACATTTTGAATCGATGGCTTTCCCAATTATTGTATTTGTCCTACTTGCTGATGTATAGCCAACAGCTTTTGATCTGTGATATGTCATATAATTGAGAGAGAGGCAATGTTTTACATATTGCCTGTTTCCGGTAATATTGGTCGATGTACTCTAGCTATGGTAGGTGCCACTCAACCTAACTTTTAGGCCGTCTTCACACAGTGCAATTGTGCTGCGTGGTTGTTGGTTTTTTTTTTTTTGTGTGTGTGCAATTTTAGAAAATTGCAGCAATAAAATGCAGCTTCTGTACATTTTGTGAAGACAGCCTTATGGGATGTACTCCTGCTTTTCAGTATAAGTGATATTTGTCTGGGAGTTATTTGGTTTATCATTTTTTTTTTAATTTCTGGTGTCTGTAATCCCTCTTTGGAGCTACTATAAGCTAGTCATGCTAATGTAGTGTTCCCCGCTGAGCACCGTCGGAGTTTGTCTGAACCACAGAAAAACCAGATTGGGAACCCTGACTGAGCCATTCACTTCAATGAGGGAGGCCGCTGGAGTCACTGTGGACTTGTCTGGCCTTCATCCTGGCAGTATTGCACTTTCTCAGACTCGCACAAAAATATTACAGACTATGTTTTCATGCTGATAAAGCAAAATATTGCCAGGACGGAGGCCAGAAAGTGTTTACCACTATTCCATCAGCCTCATTGAAGTGTTCGGAGTCCTGCTTTTTGGGATTTCAGCAGAAACCCCCAATGTAGTGCTCATCATCCCCACTGATCGTCTGTTACCAGCTTTTGTGTCTTTTGTATGTGAACTGTACACGAACCCATGGCGGGCCCGCTCCGTGCACTGTTAACGTTGGCTGCTCCTATAGTTGATTACAACTGATTGGTGAGGATGCTGAGCATTCACCCACCAATGTTACATTGACGGCTTATCTTTTTGGATAGATCATCAATATGAGTGTAGTGGGAAACCCTTGTGAGAGTGGCTTCATTGACAATAAGCGGATCATCAAGTGTCTGCCTGCTTGGATTAGTTGCCATCTTTGGGGAACAGTGATGTACAGGCTGGCCATGGGCTTCCTGTCCCAAACTCAACAGCCAATTGTCCCTTTGAGGCTGTCAAGCTCTGGTCAAGGGATCTGGGTCCAGTCCTTGCATAAGTCATACGCTGATCTTGCTTCATGGATGTCTGAATGCTTTGAGTATTTCATTTGAGTATTCATTGTCCCTACAGTGTCTTCGCATTGGAAATAAATCTACCGTATATACTCGTGTACAAGCAGACAGCCCCCCCAATTTTGCACAAAAAACTGGGAAAACTTATTGACTCACATATAAGCCTAGGGTGGAAAGTGCAGCAGCTACTGGTAAATTTAAAAAATAAAAATAGATACCAATAAAAGTAAAATTGAGACATCAGTAGGTTAAATGTTTTTGTATATACATATTGAAGCAGGAGCCCCATATAATGCTTCATACAGTTCATGATGGCGCGATAAGATGCTCCATACAAAATACACCCCGTATAATGCTGCACAAAGGTTAATAATGGCCCCATAAGATGCCCCATATGCTGCTCCATAAATGTTATGGCACCATAATATGCTCCATAGATTATGCCCCCATAAAATGCCCCATAGATTATGCTGCCCCTGCAAAAAAATGACATATTAGCCTCTCCGTCGCTGGGGTCCAGGTGCCGGTGTCAATGCTGGCTCAGGGCCCCGGCACCTGAGATATTCACCTGTCCCCGGTCCAACGCTGCTTGCCGCTGTCTGCCGCGTCCTCTGTCACTGACTGCTCAGGCAGCAGAGGGCGCGGTGCACACTAACTACGTCACCGCGCCCTCTGCTGTCTGAACGTCTCTGACAGAGGGACCCGGCAGACAGCGGCGAGCAGCATTGGAACGGGGACAGGTGAATATTGCATATACTTACCCCTCCTGGCACAGTCTCTGCAGCCCCGCTTCTCCCACAGTCTCCCTTCCTGCAGCGGTCATGTGGTACTGCTCATTAAAGTCATGAATATGTGCATATTCATAACTTTAATGAGCGGTACCACATGTCCACTGAAGGAAGGGAGACCGTGGGAGGGGGGGGTCAAAATGGGCTGAAAATCTCTGCTTGTGCACGAGTATATACGATATATTGGACTTTTACAAGATTAAATTACTATAATTTTATTATAATAATTTCTTATAGGTTTGTCCAGGATGGCAATTTATAAAACTTTGCAAAACGCTTTATTAGGGGATTTGTCGCCTTCATTCCTATGTTTAAAAAGAAAAAAAAGTCAGTTCCTAACCCCTGCTTTTTCCCATCCCCATGACAGCACCGCAGACATGAGAGAGATGGTATCCGCCCCCAGGAAACAGGAAACCTGTAGCAGAGACATAAGAAGGAGGCGGCACCTCTCTTCCTCAGTTTGGTTTCCTGTTTCTTGCAGGCGGATGCCTGGGGCAGAGTCCGTACCTCCGGAGGGATCCCCCTCTGATGTCGTCCGTCAGGAGGCCAAGGTCCGCGGGGAGAGGATGGCAGCGAGGCGCGGTGGCGCGCGTCTGTCAGCCCAGCTCGGTGGGCGCTGTGAGCGATGTCCTCCTCGTGAGACTCCCCGGCGGCCGCTCCAGTGGGAGGCTGGGTCGGGGGAGGCGTGGCCACCACGACGCTGGCGCCGACTGAGTGGCGACTGCTTCCGGGGTCGCACTGGAAGTGACATCACACGCCGGATGAGCGGTGTACTGGGCACTTCTGGGCGGGAGCGGTCCCAGAAGCGCGCACCGCTCCTCCATAAAAAGGGAGGCAAGGCAGGTGCCACTGGTCCCTGATAGGCTGCACACAGGCTCCGGAGTTGTAGAGCCAGATCAGCAGCAGAGCGCAGATGGATCCTGAAGGCGAGATGCGTGCGCAGGAGGAAGAGCTTACCGGGGTACCCAGAGGGCTGGGTCAGTGCCTTTGTAAGGCAGCACAATATATTAACAACTGCCCTATGTATGTCTTCTGTAGGGAAAGGCCACATCAAAGCAAAAGAACAAGGAATGTGCACTATGCAAAAAGGCCGTAGCTAAAACTTATGAGAAGCGACTTTGTCGCTCGTGCATTAAAAAAACAGTGGCTGAAGAGTCACCATCCCTGCTCCAGAGCATTAAAACTATGATCCGGGATCAAGTAGAGTCGACGGTAAAAGATGAATTAAAGGAGCAGACTACACTTGGCTCCGATATAACTCCTGCTTCACCCCTGCCCCCACCTCCTCCTCTCCCTCCCACAGAAATAACTACAGACATAGAGTCTGAGGAAGAACAAGGGGAGATAGGGCCCTCGGACCTGGACTCCTCGGACGAGGAAAAGGGTCGTCCATATTTCCTATCTGAGGCCATTGGGAAACTACTAAAGCTTGTAAGGTCCACAATGGGACTTGAAACACCAAAAGAGCCAAAGTCAATTCACGATGCTATGTTTAGCAATCTTGAGGGGAAAAAACGAAGGGTTTTTTCCCTTCCATGATAACCTGTTAAATTTGATCAAGAGGGAATGGAAGAAACCCAACAAAAAAATGTCCATACCGCAGGCGCTCAAACTTAAATACCCGTTTGATGAGGAGGTATGCGATAAATGGGAAAAAGCTCCCAGACTAGATGCCGCCATTGCTAGTACATCCAGGGGAATAGCATTGCCATTTGAGGACATGGGTGCCTTAAAAGATCCCCTTGACATGAAAGCAGACGCTTTTCTAAAATCTGCTTGGGAAGCATCGGCTTGGTCATTTAAGCCAGGGGTGGCCGCCACTTGTACAGCGCGTGCTATGGTCAAGTGGTTAGACGAATTAAGTGACCAAATTAAGAATAAATGCCCAAGGGAGACACTGCTGGAGGCAATACCTTCCCTACAGAAGGCTGCGGGATTCCTGGCTGACGCCGCAGTAGATTCCGTCCGAGGTGCTGCCCGTGCATGCGCCCTTTCAAATTCAGGCCGCAGACTGGTCGGCAGACTTCCAGTCAAAGGTTAAACTCTCTGCGCCGTCCTGTGTGAGGGTCAATACCTGAAAGCATTGGACGAAATTTTAGAAAAAGCATCAGATAAGAAAAGCGGTTTCCACCCCCCCCTTCCCTAGGCGTCTGTGGACTGAAGCTCGCTCGTCCTTTCGTGGAGCAGGGAACAGAGGGAGCCGAGGGCGGCCAGATGATAGAACCACGCAGGGCAGACCCTGGAGGGGAAAAGAGAAAAAGGATTCCTCTTTAGTAAAACCACCCCGAGACCCGATACTAAGCAATGACGCCAGGGCAGTTGGGGGAAGGCTTCAGTTCTTTGTCCATCAATGGGTAGCATTGCCCGCCTCAAAGTGGGTAACCGACCTGTTAGCCGAGGGCCTACGACTAAGTTTCCTAAGCCTTCCACCTCAAAGAGTAAAAGTGACCCGGGTAGCCAAAAAGAATCAGGCCACGCTAGAAAAGGAGATTCAACTCCTCATGCAAAAGGAGGTACTAATAAAAGTACCGTGTCAAGTAGGGAAAGGACTTTACAGCACTCTGTTCCTCACGCCAAAACCAGATGGGTCACTAAGAACAATATTCAATCTCAAAGCCCTGAACCAATACATCAGAACAGAGAAATTCAAAATGGAGACCTTGGGGTCAGCGGTGAAGCTACTCGACCCGGGTTGCTACATGGCAGTAATCTTACTGACGCCTATTACCATGTCCCAATATGGGGGGGAACACCAACAATATCTAAGATTGGTAGTAGAGATTTCTCAAGTCCCCACTCATCTACAGTACCAGTGCCTACCCTTCAGGGTATCAGTGGCCCCTCGTATATTTACAAAAATCATCGGGGAAGTAGCGTACTTTATAAGAAGGGAAAATATCCTGTTGGTACCCTATCTAGACTATTTCCTCGTTGTAGCAAACGACAAGCAAAGTTACGAAAATGCAGTTACAAAGGTCCTGGAAATATTAACCAGGCTAGGCTGGATGATCAATCTAAAAAAATCCAAATTAACTCCAGTGCAGTCACAAGAATTCCTTGGAATTCAAGTGGACTCATTAAAATAGCAGTGCATTCTTCCAGAAAGGAAAGTTGGGGCTATCCAACAAAAAATAAAACGGATACAATCCGGTCGAGCCATATCAGTAAGAGAGGCAATGTCGCTCCTGGGCACGTTAACAGCAACAATCCCAGCGGTCCGGTGGGCACAAGCCCATACGAGAGAACTACAGTGGCAGATCCTATCCGAACAGGAGAAGGGTCCTTCCAATTTAAATCGGGAGATCATTCTCTCACCTCAAGTGCAGGAGTCATTAACATGGTGGCTGAGCACCGAAAACTTAAACAGATCAGTGCCCTGGACTACTCAACTCGGTGGTACTGACCACGGACGCAAGTCCGAGTGGTTGGGGGGGGCACACATAGAGAAACGAACCCTACAGGGCCAGTGGGAACCCGGAATGAGGGATGCATCCTCAAATCTAAAAGAACTGGCGGCTGTGAGGCGAGCCCTTCCCCTAGTAAAGCGAGAAGTGCAAGGGAGACATGTCTCACCATATTATCCGACAACAACACGGTCATAGCATACATAAACAGACAAGGGGGTACAAGGTCGGCAATCCTTATGGCAGAGGCCAGTGAATTATTCGCATGGGCGGAAAACAATCTTTTGTCCTTATCGGGTACACATTTAAAGGGGGCAGACAATTATCTGGCCGATTATTTAAGCCGTCATGTACTACACCAGGGAGAATGGTCCCAAAGTCAAAAAACATTTGGGGAAATCTGCGCTGCCTGGGGCACACCAGAAGTAGACCTGTTTGCTACCAGGGAAAATTGAAAAGTGGACAGGTTCTACTCCCTAAATCCAAGAGAGCACCCAGAGGGGGTGGATTCGCTACTACACCGGTGGAAATTTCATCTGGCCTTATGCGTCCCCCCCCCCCCCCCGTTTCCATTGATTCCAGTAGTCTTGAAAACGATCTGACAGCACAAAGCTCGAATAATCCTGGTTGCGCCCTTCTGGCCGAAAAGGGCATGGTTCACATGGCTCAGACGCATGTCTGTCTCGGACCCATGGATCCTCCCAGATACCCCGAATCTGCTATACCAGGGCCCAATAGAACACCCCAGGGTTCACAGGCTGCACCTCACTGCGTGGAACTTGAGGGGACTCCTTCTAGCAAAAGGGTTCTCAGTCCTGTTAGTAACCACCCTGCTCGCTAGCAGAGAGGAGGTAACTTCACGTAAATACCAAAAAATTTGGGAAAAATTCTTGCAGTTCACGGGCCAACAATGGACTGGGACAGCCTAGAAAATAACAATAAAAGAGATCCTAGTGTTCCTCCAGAAAGGACTGGAAAAAGGACTGTCCACAAGCACCCTAAAAGTGCAGGTATCGGCCCTTGGTGCGTTGTTTGATCAAAAACTGGCTGATCACCCATGGATCTATAGATTCATTCAGGCCTCCTTCACATCCAGGCCCACAAAATTAACATCTAAGGTAGCTCCCTGGGATCTAAATTTAGTATTAAGGGCACTGGCAGCGTCTCCATTTGAGCCTATTGCTTCCATCTCAATAAAGGCGCTAACGCTAAAAACAGTACTCCTGGTGGCCCTAACCTCAGCTCGTCGTGTCTGCGAGCTGCAGGCAATATCTGTAAATCCACCATATACCACCTTTTTGGATGATGGTGATCATAAAAACTGATCCAGCCTTCCTACCGAAGGTAAGTTCCAAATTCCACAGGGAGCAGGAGATAATTTTGCCCTCGTTTTGTCCAAACCACAAATCCCAGGGAGAGAAAACCTTCCATTGCCTAGATGTCAGACGTTGCCTGATTCAATATATAAAAGCCTCAAAATCATGGATACAGTCTTCAGCCCATTTTGTCTCCTTTCAGGAGACAAACAGGGGTAAGAAAGCTTAAAAATCAACAATTGCACGATGGCTACATATGGGTATTGCAATGGCTTATTCTTCTTTAGATCAGGCCATACCCACGTCCTGGGCTGAAAGGGCAAATGCTTCGGTTGAGCAGATCTGTAAAGCAGCAGTATGGTCCTCACCATCCACTTTCTTCCGACACTATAGACTAGACCTAGGGCCCTCAAATCTAGCCTTTGGGAGAAAAGTGTTGTCTGCTTTTGTCCCACCCTAGTAGTCTATTCTATCTTTCCTCTCATGTCTGCGGTGCTGTCATGGGGAAGGGAAAAAATGATAATTACTTACTGGTAATTTGATTTTCCAGAGCCATGACAGCACCGCATTGTTCCCGCCCTACCTTGGTGATGGTTGTGTGGTGCACCAGAAAATTTAAAATTGTATCTGGATATGTAAATCTGTGAAAAAAATATTAAAAAAATAAAATAAAAAAAATAAAGGAAAAAGGTGAATATTAGTGACACTGTTGTATAACATGTATGTAAACTAATACGGCGATTGCCTTTGCATACTCTGAAACAAACTGAGGAAGAGAGGTGCCACCCCCTTCTTATGTCTCTGCTACAGGTTTCCTGGTATCCGCCCCCAGGAAACATCTCTCTCATGTCTGCGGTGCTGTCATGGCTCTGGAAAATCAAATTACCGGTAAGTAATTATTTTTCTCCAGTGTATTTACCTGCCTCCAACTACATTTGGAGTACAGATGGTTGCAGTGAAAGGCTCAGCATCTGTATCTCAAGTCTGAGGGTAAGCTGCTGCAGCTGGAGGATATTGCTCTAATAAGCACAAGGGTGTAGATTTGGTCACTGCCATCTGCTAAAAAAAATAGCTGAAGGCAGGTAAGTAGACCCAAGGAAAAGCAGCGATGTGGAAGCGAGTTGCATGGCTGTGTGGCGCTCCAAAGAAATGCCTCCTCACACCATTACTGACCTTTCTGCCAAACTGGTCATGTTGCAGGCAGCAGAACGTTCTCCATTGCATCTCAAGACTGTCACGTCTGTCGTGTGCTCAGTATGAACCTGCTCTCATCTGTGAAGAGCACAGGACATGGCGCCAATGTTGAATCTGCCAATCTTGGTGTTTGCCAATCGCCCTGCACGGTTTGGACTGTAAGCACAATGCCCACTTGTGGATGTCTGGCCCTCATACCACCCTAATGGATTCTTTCTGACCTTTTGTGCAGACACATGCACATTTGTGGCCTGCTGGAGGTAATTTTTCAGGCCTCTGGCACTGCTCCTCCTGTTCCTCCATGCACAAAGGAGGAGGTAGCTGTCCTGCTGCTGGGTTGTTGCCCTCCTACGCCCCTCCACGTCTGCTGGTGTACTGCTGACAGGCACAGTTCACATTGATGTGCCATGCTGGATGAGCTTTACTACCTAAGCAACTTCTGTGGGTTGTAGACACTGCCTTATGCTACTGTACAGTACCTCTAGAGGTGAGAGCAATGACAAAATGCAAAAGTGACCAAAACAGCCAAAAAGGATGAGAACAGAGAAAGTCTGTGGTCACCCCCTTCAGAACCACTCCTTTATAGGCGTTATCTTGCTATTTGCCTATAATTACTTCTGTTGTCTGTTCCATTTGCACAACAGGAGAAATTCATTCACAATCAGTGTTGCTTCATTACTGGACAGGTTAATTTCACAGAAGTTTGATTGACTTGGAGTTGTGTTGTTTAAGTGTTTCCTTTATTTTCTTTGAGATGTTTGTATGTGTATATATACATTGGTATAATATGAAAAAAAATTTTTTTTACTAGGAATGAGAACAAACCCCCTTGTAGTAATTTACATAGTTTCATAGCTCTCTATTCTGGACAAAATTATTAAAGAAGTAAATAAGACTCAGGCTGAGCTTCTGCTGTGGGGCAGAAAATGGCAAACTGTATGTTTTCCAAATGCCCATCCCAATGTTGCTGCTTTTACACCTCTTGCTTGGCACTGTCATTGTGTGGGTCAAAGTCCTTCGTACTTATTTGGATTGGATTGCCCTTAAAGGGAAGGTGCCATCCAAAAAAAAAATTTTCAGCAATTGAAAAAATGTAAAGAATTAATGTTTACATTTTCTTAAATATTATCATTTGTTTTTAATCTTGTAAACTATGAAAAATAATTTTAAAAAGTTTGGCATTTCCACTTGTTGACACTAGGGGGAGCAGCTACTGAAATTTGGCAGAGGTGATGCCAATTTGTGTTTTCTGAGGTATCCACCTCTGCTGCAGAGGATAAGAGTTAATTCTTGGCCTCCCTTTCGTGGGGTGTTTCTCATGGAAGTTTGTTTAATCATAGCAATTGATGGCATTTATGACTGCACTTGAGAACACGTTCAAGGTTCTAGCAATTTTCCAGATTGCTTTTAAAGGGAAGGTGCCATCCCAAAAAAATTTTTTCAGCAATTGAAAAAGAATTTGTTTACATTTTCTTAAAAAATATTATCATTTGCTTTTAATTTTGTAAAATATAAAAAATAATTTTAAAAAGTTTGGCATTTCCACTTGTTAACACTAGGGGGAGCAGCTACTGAAATTTGGCACAAAAACCTAGTGTACAACTAGCTCACATTACTGCCCTGCAGTAATTATGGGCGGAATCTGCTGACATGGGTGTGGTGTCACTCCTCTCCTCCCCTTCTGGGTGTTTGCTCAGGGAAAAGAGAGGATGACATTTAGGAACACAGTGAGCAGCCATTTTGATGGGGCCTGCAAAGTTACTGAGTGTCTTTGCATGCAAAGTCTGGATCAGAACAGGTCATCAATCAGCAGAAATGCTTCCTGGATTTCTGTGGAGCAGACAAGCAGACGGTCCATCCATGTGTATAAAACTCAGCGCTCTATATACACTCCCTGGCACCGAACAGGGTGCCCCCCCCCCCCCCCATAGACCAGCACACTGCTCTCGTGAAATACTCTGTACTGCTGTCACCCTGCTCCTTCCACCATATATCAGGCCCCTGTCGCCTCGCTTTCACACATCGCCAGGACAGGATCTGAGGAGAGGGATGGGGTCTTCGGTCATCGAGGATGGCAGGCAGCAAGGATTCTGGGAGCAGGATGACAGCAGCACAGAGTATTTCAGGAGAGCAGTGTGCTGGTCTATGGGGGGCACAGAGGGAGATATATGGGGGAGGAGCAGGGTGACAGCACACAGAAATCCAGGAAACATTTCTGCTGATTGATGGCCTGTTCTGATCCAGACTTTGCATGCAAAGACCCCATTCGCCTCCTCAGACCCTGTCCTGGCGATGTGTGAAAGCGAGGCGACATGCGCAGTCCGGGGTGACGCTGGCATGCAGACTGGAGGGATATGTTGCCATATAGTAACGATAAAAATGAGACCCCTCTCTTCAGCTGCCTCACCAGCCCTCCCCTGGCTGCACCTAACTATTACCCCTGACCCGTGTGCAGGTGCTCAGCCAGAACCACCCTAGAATGGGTCCCCTTTTAGCAGATAATACCACCATATACTTCACACAATACCGCCATATAGTTCTCACATAATGCCGCCATATAGATCCTACACAATACCACCATGTAGATCACACATAAAACCAGCAGGGTGACAGCAGCACAGAGTATTTCAGGAGAGCAGTATCACACGGGATAGGATTAGATACACGGCTCAGCAGTCGGTATCACACAGGAGAGGATTAGATACACAGCTCAGCAGTCAGTATCACACAGGATAGGAATAGATACACGGTTGAGCAGTTAGTATCACACGGGAAAGGATTAGATACATGGCTCCGCAGTCAGTATCACACAGGATAGGATTCGATACACGGTTCAGCAGTCAGTATCACACAGGAGAGTGTGACGAACAGCCCACGGCCGTTCGTCCACTTACGGAGGCGACTAACGGGGGTCCCGCTGCCCCCAAAACGCGACGGACAGCGGACCCTGTGTCACCACTATGTCACAGTCCCACCACTGACACGGGTGTATCAGCGGACGGAGGGACGAGACACAATGCCGGCACACGGCTATCACAGGCGCAATGGGGCTTATCTTAGTTATCCCACCACTGGCACCATGTGACAAAAATATCCAGCAAGCTAATCTCGCTCTACAATTTGCCGCAGGGGGAGTTTAATTTGGATGCCCCGCCACTGCTATCAATCTTCCAAGTACTGCAGGGATTTATGTATATCCCACTTTCTCAGTTCCACTTTGGAACTCGCAGCTCTCCGGCGCCCCCCTTACCCTCAGGTCAGTCAGGGAACTGCACCTAGGATAATTAGTCGCCGGACGGGCTGCCTGTTGTGAACCGGCAATTAGGCTTCTGCAGTAAGGGAATTATCAGCTGTGGCCACAGCCCCTCATTCAGCTATATAAGACCCTTCTAGACTGCCAGCAAGCCGCAATAGCCGTGCACAACGTGCTGCCACCAGTCACGGTTACTTAATTCACAGTGTTAAATTAAGAGGGTCCGTGGCAAACCCCTTGAATTAGTAGCGATTATCTATCAAAGGCGTATAGTTCGAGTCTTAGAGCATAGAGACAGATCTAAATAATTCATTTATTTTCCGAAAGAGGACAGTGATTACAGATAAAAGTTGCTATAAAATTGAGACATAAAATATGTACAGTACAGGTATAAAATAAAAGTGGAGAAAACAAAGAGATTACACTCTCAGTTCCATATTGTTCCTTAGGCAGACCATGCGGCTAAGGTGGGTGGAGGCGGAGCTGCACTTCTCCGCTCATCTGGGTCTTTCTAGCACGACGACTTGAGCTGTTCTCCCCTGGTTTTGTCCAGGAAATGCTTTATAGACTTGCTATGTGACATCACGGAGAGATGCATGCTGGGTTAATCCCACCTCTCCCTTTTGGATTTAGAATTACACTAGAAAACTTATACTAATCATAACTCCGTGGGGGCAGCCCGCACAGACACACATAGGGCATCATTGGTTGTGATTTGTTGAGTACAATAATTCAAGACCAAATATGCAGTAGTTCTGATACACCGTTTAGCTGGAACACATATCTCAGGTTCTGAAAGGATTACGCTTCGCCAGAACCACGGCAGCGACGCTGTGACCGCCCGGATTACAAAAATGTGATTTTCATATCTCTAGGGTATTTGGTTCTTTTGGTATAGTCTCTCATAGTTTTATTCGTTTCAAACAAAAGTTTTTCCCGCTCTGAAGAGGAGAGAAGGAAACAAATGGTTGCAACAGCAGGGGGGTCTCTTATTACTAGTGCGAACACAGGCTGTAGAGGAGGGGGGGTGGCACTGCTCTGTGTGTGTGTGAAGGGAGGAGGGATGAAGCTGCAGAGCTAGCAGCCTGGATTGTCATATCTGCCGGATCTTTCTGGAAAGTTACAACAGAAAACATATTTTGTGGACAAAACCCCATACCTCAGACATTGTACATCACACCTCCCCCCTTAAGAGGGCGCTAAGGAGGCATTACCTCTCGGTAATCGGCCATGCGCACCTCAGCGGGTTCGCCCCGGCGGGACAACCCATCGGCATTGCCGTTTTCACTGCCCTTCCTGTGTTTTACAGTGAAGTCGTACTGTTGAAGGGCAAGGCTCCAGCGGAGCAACCTTCCATTGGTTCCAGACACTGTGTGCAACCAGCTCAGAGGGTTGTGGTCAGTTACCACCGTGAAGGCGCGCCCGTACAGGTAGGGCTGCAAACGTTGCAGTGTCCACACCATGGCCAGACACTCCTTCTCGATGGTCGAGTATGCCACTTCCCTCGGCAAAAGTTTCCGGCTCAGGTACAACACGGGGTGTTCTTAGTCCCCCGAGTCGACCTGGCTAAGCACAGCTCCGAGGCCAAACTCGCTGGCGTCGGTCTGTACCAGAAACGGGCGACTGCTGTCGACTGCTCTCAACACTGGAGAGTTGCACAGGGCTGCTTTCAAAGCTTGGAAAGCCGCCTCACAGTCATCTGTCCAGTTGACTGTTTGGGGTAGCCTCTGCTTGGTGAGGTCAGTCAAGGGTTTGGCAAGGGCGCTATAGTCCTGTACGAACTGCCTATAGTACCCTGCAGTGCCCAAGAAGGACTTCACCTGTTTCTTGGTCCTGGGGGTGGGCCAGGACACTATTGCGTCCACTTTTTCTGGCTCCGGACTCATGGAACCCCCGCCTACCCGGTGCCCCAGGTAGTGGACCTCGCGCATGCCTATCTGGCACTTCCCCGGCTTGATGGTCAGGCCTGCCTGGTGAAGACGCTTGAGCACCTCCTGGAGGTGCTGAAGGTGTTCCTCCCAGGTGGAACTGAAGACGGCAATATCGTCTAAGTACGCCACCGCGTACTCCTCCAGTCCCCGAAGCAGGTGGTTGACCATCCGCTGGAAAGTGGCAGGGGCATTCTTCATGCCGAAGGGCATGACCGTGGACTCGTACAGTCCAAAGGGGGTGATAAAGGCGGATTTCTCCTGCGCCTCAGGGCTCAGGGGAATCTGCCAGTATCCCCGACTCAAATCCATGATGGATATGTAGTTGGCGTTTGTCAACCGCTCGAGCAGATCCTCGATGCGCGGCATTGGGTGGGCATCAGAGGTTGTGATGGCGTTGAGCCCCCTGTAGTCCACGCAGAACCGGGTGGTTCGATCCTTTTTAGGCACGAGGACTACAGGTGAAGCCCACGCGCTTTTTGACCGTCGAATCACCCCCAGCCTTAACATCTCATCGATCTCTTGGCGCATGACTTGTTGCACCGTTTCAGAGATCCGATAAAGTGTTCGCCGTAATGGGGCGTGATTCCCGGTGTCCACCTCATGAACCGCTAACTCCGTCCTCCCCGGTTGGTTGGTGAACACGGGCCGGAAGAGTTTCAGGGTGGCCATCAACTGCAACCGCTGGGACACGGTGAGCGAACCACTTATCTCCATGTCCTCAATGGACCCATTGGCCTTGGCCTGGGCCAGCATGTCCAGGAGGGGATCTTCCTCCCCATCCTCTGGCAGATTGCAGACCGGTAGGACGCAAGCTTCACGTTCGTAGTGTGCCTTCAGCATGTTGACGTGAAAGGCCTTGCGCCTACCCCGAGCATGGTCAAGCGTGACCACGTAGGTGACCGGGTTGAGCTGTTGGTGGACGACGTATGGGCCTTCCCAGGCTGCCTGAAGCTTATCCGTTGGTACAGGGACCAGCACCCACACCTTTTGACCCACCTGGTAGGTCCGCTCCCGGGCGTTCTGGTCGTACCAGCGCTTCTGGTCAGCCTGAGCCTGCGTCATGTTGTCATGCACCAACTGCGTCAAGGTCTGCATCTTGTCACGGAAGCGCATGACATAATCCACGATGGACACTTCTGTGCGGTTTGGCTCATCTTCCCAGGATTCTCTTATCAACCCAAGGGGTCCCCGGACTCGCCTGCCATACAGGAGCTCGAAGGGGGAGAACCCGGTCGAGGCCTGCGGAACTTCTCTGTAAGCGAACAGCAGGTGTGGGAGGTACCGCTCCCAGTCGCGCCCTTGGGTCTCAACCAGTATGCGGAGCATCTGTTTGAGGGTACCGTTGAAACGTTCACACAAACCATTAGTCTGTGGGTGATACGGACTCGATACCAGCTGCGTCACCTGCATTTTCTCACAGATAGCCTCCATTAGGCGAGACATGAATTGGGGCCCTTGATCGGTAAGCATCTCCCTAGGAAATCCTACTCTTGAAAAGATGGTCACCAGTGCGTCAGCCACCTTATCTGCCCTGGTTGAAGACAGAGCTACTGCCTCTGGGTACCGGGTAGCGTAGTCTACCACGGTGAGAATGTATCGCTTTCCGGAGCTGCTGGGGACGGACAGCGGTCCTGCAATGTCCACCGCGATTCTCTGGAAAGGCTCCTCTATCACCGGCAAAGGAATAAGGGGAGCCTTAAGAGCAGGCCCCGCCTTACCCACTTTTTGACAGGTGGCGCAGGAGCGGCAGTAGTGTGTTACATCTGTCCCCATCTTGGGCCAATAGAAGTGTTGAGACAGCCGTGCCTTTGTTTTGCTGATCCCCAAGTGTCCAGCGAGTGGAATCTCATGGGCAATCCGCAACAACTCGGTTCTGAACTGATAGGGGACGACCAGCTGTCTTTCCCTCAACCACTCCTTTTTAGGATCTCCGGGTACTGTCTCCCGGTACAACCTTCCTCGTTCCCAGAACACCCTCTCCTTATCAGACTTGGAGGTGGGCGTCTCGGCGAGACCTCTCAATTTCTCCAGGCTGGCATCTGAGTGCAGAGCAGCCTGGAACTCCATGCTGGAGGCTGCCAGAAGTGACGTCAGGGTCCCCTCTTTACTGGGACCCTCTGGAACCGGCTCTGGGTTCACCTCTGGTTCAGTCTCTCCTGTAGCAGCAGAGGGTCCAGAAGACCGTGCGTTACCTGCGATCTGGGCACTCTGACTGCGTGTGACAGCTGCTATGTATGCTGTCTCCCTGGGGATTTCTACAGACCCACCAGCCGGTGCTGGCTTGGGCTCTACCTCCCCATCCACCCCCAACACTTCAGGAGCAGTGCTACTTATGGGCCAGTTACCTTCCTCGGTGGCACTGGTCAGCTGCATGGCATTACCTTCCTCATGGTCCCCATGCACCTCCCCATTCTCTTGAGCACCGTTGCTTACTCCTGCCAGGGGTTCCTCAGCCGTCTCACTCCGCAGAGTGACGGGGCTGAGCACTTCGTTACCTGTGGACACATCTACCGCTTCAAAGAAAGGGTTAACGGGTTCAGTCGGCACAGATACATCAACCTCATCATCATCCTTCCTAGGGGAAGAATGGTTATCGGTTTGCTTTGGCACATTCACATCAACATCATACCTGGGGAAAGAATGGTTGTTAGTTGCATCATTACTCATCAAGGCATTAGCAGGTAACACATTCAGTTTCCCGTCATCATCAGGGTTAACGTTACCCTTATCAGTTTGGGGAAGGGTGTCAGGGACGTAGTATGCAACCATCCGCCCCAAGTCAGTCCCCAATAAAACATCAGTGGGCAGGTTTTCAGACACTCCCACCTCCCTCAACCCGCTCCCAGCACCCCAATCGAGATAAACTCGTGCCACTGGCAAGGGACAACGGCTGCCTCCAATCCCGGTGACAGTCAGGGTTTTCCCCTCAACAAACTCTTCAGGGGCCTCCAGTCCAGGACGGATGAGGGTTCGTTCAGCCCCGGTGTCCTTGAGGCCTGTAGCAAGACGGGCCCCCACCTGAACAGGTTGAACGTTGTCGTCAGCTCTCCCAACCACACCTCCCACCAAAAGAACAGAGGCGTTGGGCCCGGGGGCCTTGGCTGGGGGGTTCTTCGGCCTGTTCGGACAGGCGTAAAAGAAGTGACCAGGCCGCTGGCAGTGGTGACACAGGCGACTGTCAGTAGCCGGCCTGTTGTTGGCAACAGGGGCAGGGCCTCCGGAGGGACGGCTAGCTGGGGCATTGGGGTTGGTTGCTGGCTTACCCCCTTTCCAGCTGGTGGCGACTGGCCTCCGCGTCTCGGGCTTCCGGTTGGCCTCGTGGTTGTCGGCGATCTGCGCCGCTTTGTCCGCGTTCGTTGGTTCGCGGTCCAGGATGAACTGTCGGACCTCAGCTGGGCAGAGATGCAGGAACTGGTCTTTGATCATCAGGTCCCGTAGCTGCTCAAAGGTTTCAACGGACAGTCCATGGATCCACTGGTCAAAGTGGGTCCTGAGTCCTTGCACCACATCACTGTAGCTATCATGTGGGCCACGTTGGAGGTGCCGGAACTTCTTTCGGTATACCTCAGGTGTCAGCCGTTATTTGGCGATCAGCGCCTGCTTTATGGCGACAGTCGTCATCGGCTTCTGGCGGAAGAGAAGCAAATGCCTCCAGGGCTTTGCCTTTTAGCCCTGGGGTCAAGTACCTTGCCCATTGGTCTCTAGGCAGCTGGTACTGTCTGCAGGCTTTCTCAAAGGCTCGCAGGAACGTGTCCAAGTCCCCGTCCTTTTCCATCACGGGAAAATGCTCTGGCCGGGGTTTAGGAGTCTGGACGCTGCTGGGCTCACGGCTTCGGGCTGTGGGGGCATTCCCACCCCGCTGGAGTACCTCCAGTTCATGGGCCCTCTGCGCCTGGCGCTCGGCTCTCTCAGCCTCAGCTTGGCGCTCAGCTCTCTCCGCCTGGCGCTCGGCTCGCTGCTCTGCTCTCTCTCGAGCTTGCTGGATCAGCCTCACCCGCCCATCACTGTCTTCGGCGGGGAGTTCGTCCAAGGCCATTTGCAGATAGGGGTCCACCCCGTTCTGGTTGAATGTGGGGCCAGCGCTCAGGAGTGGAGCCTCTGCTGCAGCCCCATTGCCACTTGGGCCAACTTCTGCGCTCGCTGGATTCTGGTCGTTGTCCAGCTGCACTAGAGCCGCGATCATTTGATCTTTGGTTCCGCCTGCGGCGTCTATGCCTCGGTACGTGCATAACCCAGCAAGGGTGTCCTTTTTCTGCTTCTGATACCACTCCACTGTCATCGCCGCCATGGTTGCCAAATAAAAGATAGAAAAAGAAAAACGAAGAAACGGGAGGGGGATACTTGCATGTACACACTAATGTCTCAGGACTAGTAACCACTGAGTCTGTTCTCCAAAACCTATGATGCAGGATTCCCGCAGGAACCGTGCAGGTCTTTAGTGAGAGGAATGATTGCTCAAACCAAATCACTAATGCTCTAGGATGATCCCACCGCTCTGCCACCAATATGTGACGAACAGCCCACGGCCGTTCGTCCACTTACGGAGGCGACTAACGGGGGGTCCCGCTGCCACCAAAACGCGACGGACAGCGGACCCTGTGTCACCACTATGTCACAGTCCCACCACTGACAGGGGTGTATCAGCGGACTGAGGGACGAGACAATGCCGGCACACGGCTATCACAGGCGCAGTGGGGCTTATCTTAGTTATCCCACCACTGGCACCATGTGACAAAAATATCCAGCAAGCTAATCTCGCTCTACAATTTGCCGCAGGGGGAGTTTAATTTGGATGCCCCGCCACTGCTATCAATCTTCCAAGTACTGCGGGGATTTATGTATATCCCACTTTCTCAGTTCCACTTTGGAACTCGCAGCTCTCCGGCGCCCCCCTTACCCTCAGGTCAGTCAGGGAACTGCACCTAGGATAATTAGTCGCCGGACGGGCTGCCTGTTGTGAACCGGCAATTAGGTTTCTGCAGTAAGGGAATTATCAGCTGTGGCCGCAGCCCCTCATTCAGCTATATAAGACCCTTCTAGACTGCCAGCAAGCCGCAATAGCCGTGCACAACGTGCTGCCACCAGTCACGGTTACTTAATTCACTGTGTTAAATTAAGAGGGTCCGTGGCAAACCCCTTGAATTAGTAGCGATTATCTATCAAAGGCGTATAGTTCGAGTCTTAGAGCATAGAGACAGATCTAAATAATTCATTTATTTTCCGAAAGAGGACAGTGATTACAGATAAAAGTTGCTATAAAATTGAGACATAAAATATGTACAGTACAGGTATAAAATAAAAGTGGAGAAAACAAAGAGATTACACTCACAGTTCCATATTCCTTAGGCAGACCATGCGGCTAAGGTGGGTGGAGGCGGAGCTGCACTTCTCCGCTCATCTGGGTCTTTCTAGCACGACGACTTGAGCTGTTCTCCCCTGGTTTTGTCCAGGAAATGCTTTATAGACTTGCTATGTGACATCACAGAGAGATGCATGCTGGGTTAATCCCACCTCTCCCTTTTGGATTTAGAATTACACTAGAAAACTTATACTAATCATAACTCCGTGGGGGCAGCCCGCACAGACACATATAGGGCATCATTGGTTGTGATTTGTTGAGTGCAATAATTCAAGACCAAATATGCAGTAGTTCTGATACACCGTTTAGCTGGAACACATATCTCAGGTTCTGAAAGG
Organism: Dendrobates tinctorius; assembly: GCF_039654945.1. Taxonomy (NCBI): domain Eukaryota; kingdom Metazoa; phylum Chordata; class Amphibia; order Anura; family Dendrobatidae; genus Dendrobates; species Dendrobates tinctorius. The sequence goes on from NW_027361705.1 coordinate 25,705,198, forward strand.
ATTACGCTTCGCCAGAACCACGGCAGCGACGCTGTGACCGCCCGGATTACAAAAATGTGATTTTCATATCTCTAGGGTATTTGGTTCTTATGGTATAGTCTCTCATAGTTTTATTCGTTTCAAACAAAGAAGTTTTTCCCGCTCTGAAGAGGAGAGAAGGAAACAAATGGTTGCAACAGCAGGGGGGTCTCCTATTACTAGTGCGAACACAGGCTGTAGAGGAGGGGGGGTGGCACTGCTCTGTGTGTGTGTGAAGGGAGGAGGGATGAAGCTGCAGAGCTAGCAGCCTGGATTGTCATATCTGCCGGATCTTTCTGGAAAGTTACAACAGAAGACATCATATTTTGTGGACAAAACCCCATACCTCACAGACATTGTACATCACAGAGAGGACTAGATACACGGCTCCGCAGTCAGTATCACACAGGATAGGATTCGATACAGGGCTCAGCAGTCAGTATCACACAGGATAGGATTAGGTGTCCAGCAGATGGCCAAGTGTTTTGAAAGAGCAGGGAGCAGCTCCTATGTTTTGTAAGTGCAGGAGCTGCAGCTGGTCGGGTGTTTTGGAAAGAGCAGCTCGGTCTCCAGCAGCTTGTCCTGTATCCTCTCCTGCAGCTGGTATGTGCAGAGTGAACATCCAAGCCCTGTTATGCTGGAACAGTACAGCATCCAGGGCTTGCAATAGAGTGTAAATGGAGCTAAAAGTAAAGCACTGGGCTCTAATAAGATGGTGCCTGGCCACACCTATAGCTGTGAATTGAGCTGCCCACAGAGGTGTGCCCAGTTCACTCCTGATGCAGCTGCAATGATAGATAGGGTCGGGAGCCGACTCTTGTCTCTTATGCCCAGGGACTGCCGTAAATGAGCATGGAAAGTGTCGTTCAGCAGCCAGAAAGGAAAGATGGCAGCTCCCAGTGGCTGCATTAATATAGTAAAAAAAAAACAAAAACATACACACCACTGAGTCAAGCTTAGGGGACAATATCTTTTTGTACGATTTTCTTTTTTACATTAAATTATGAAAACACACAGCACCTTCCCTTTAGGCTGTGTGCCCACGATGCGATTTTTAAGCGTTTTTGCCGCTATTTTCGGCGCGAAAACGTTTAAAAATCGTGTACAGAACGCCACCCATGCATTCCTATGGCATTCCGCACATGCTGTGCTAATGCTGCGCTTTTTTCCGTGGCGGAATCGCATCGTGGAAAAAATCGCAGCATGATCATTCTTTTGTGCGGAATCGCAAAGAATTGCAGCGATTCCGCACCCATAGGAATGCATGAGAACCGCTTGCTTCCCGCATGTGGCTATGCCCACCATGCGGGAAGTTAAGCGTCATGTGCGGTTGGTACCCACGGTGTGGAGGAGAGGAGACTGTCCTCCAGGCCCTGGGTACCATACCCCTGTAAAATAAAAGAATAAAAAATTGGGGTATATTTACCTTCCAACGTCCCTCGCTGCCATCCCGGGCCACAGCGTTCCCAGTAATGCCTTGCGGCAAGGTCCTGTGATGATGTAGTCTCGCGTGACTCTAGCGGTCTTGCGAGATCGCTATAGTAACGCGAGACCAACGTCATCACAGGTCTCGCAAGGCATCGCTGGGAACGCTGAGGCTCGGGATGGCAGCGCGGGACGTCGGAAGTTAAATATACCCCGATTTTTTATTCTTAGTTTTTTTTTTAATTTTTTTTTATTTTGTTATTTTTAACAATCTATCTTTTACTATTGATGCTGCATAGGTGGCCTCAACAGTAAAAAGCTGGTCACACTTGGCAAACACTATGTTTGACGAGTGTGACCAACCTGTCAATCATTTTCCAAGCGATGCTTCAAATCGCTTGGAAAGTGCTTGAGAAAATCGCGGCAAAATCTCGAACAGAATCGCGGTGAAATCGCGCGGAAAAAAACGCGCGATTTCTGGGAAGGAGTCCGGTTTTTACTGTGCGTTTTATAACGCTACGTGGGCCCATAGCCTTAAGGAGGTTCTTTTAGAGATAAATATTTTTTTCAGCTGTGTAATCAAATAAAAGCCATCTACTTGTCGCTTGTCTGTGTGTCATTAACAGTGGATTCCAAGTAATTGTGACTATTCATAGATACAGATCCAATGGATCATTTCATGGGGGTACATTGGCTTCATTACCAAAATGTTTAACAGATAAATCATCTTTAACCCTTTCCGACATTGGGCGTACATTTAGGCTGGTTTCACATTTGCATCTGTGTGCGCAGCGTTTGATCCGCATGTGTCATATGTACATATATTTAACATTGTGTACGCAGGGACATGCGTTCACATGCTTTTGCGTACGCATGCATAGTTTCGCGGGGCGTGGCGAACGCAACATGTTGCATTTTTTGAGGCATCCAATATGCGCAGTCATGCGGATGAGTGCATTAAAAAGCATTACTGCCTATGGGAACCCATTGGTACGCAAGGACGTGTGTATGCATGCGTTTGATACGCATGCGTTATTCAAAGCACCATGAAATCCCATGACACGCCCATTTGTCTGGTGCCATATCGAACGCATGTGCATAAACAACACAAACGTGTGCAAAAACGCATGCACATGCAGCGCTTTTTCCACTGTCATGTGTAAGATGATGCGCATAAACGCAACGTAAACATGCGTTTTTGCGTGTTTGCGCATGTGGATGATACGCTGCAGACTCAAAAGCTAATGTGAACCTAGCCTTACCTTGATGTCTGACTCCCTCCCTTTGATGTGGTCTCAGGCGCTGAGCCCACGTCTTTTCCCAGCACGTATCGGCTGTTTTGAACAGCTGACATGGGCCCACAATAGCCGCAGGTGGAATCCGCTGCTATTAACCTGTTAAATGCCGCTGTCAAACGCTGACAGCGGCATTTAACAAGCGTTTCAGGCAGTCGCGCCCAAAATCCGCCCACCAGGGACCCATGTCACGTGATCGCGGGTCACCGGTTTGTTGGCATGACAGCCAGAGGTATCCTGAAGACCTCTATGCTTGTCAGCGCCAACTTGCTGTGAATGCCACGCTGTGGTCGGCGCTCGTAGCAAGTGAGTAATTCTGCTATAGAGGCGATCTGATCGTTGCCTCTGTGTAGCAGAGCTGATCGGGTTATGGCAGCTTCTAGTCTCCCATGGAGACTATTGAAGCATGCCAAAAGTTTTTTTTTTTTTTAAAAAAAAAAAAAAAAAAAATTCAAATCACTCCCCTTTCAACCCATTCAAAATAAATCCATAAAAAAAGTAAAACGTACACATATTTGGTATCGCCGCGTTCAGAATCGCCCGATCTATCAATAAAAAAAAAAAAGATTAACCTGATCGCTAAACGGCATAACGAGAAAAAAAGTCACAATGCCAGAATTGTTTTTCCTCCCGCAATATTGAATTAAAATGCAATAACAGGCGATTAGAAGATTGCATCTGCACCAAAATGGTATCTTTAAAAACGTCAGCTCGGCGCCCAAAAAATAAGCCCTCACCAAACTTGATATCACGAAAAATGGAGACGCTATGGGTATCAGAAAATGGCGCAGTTTTTTTTTCTTAAACTTTGGATGTTTTTCACCACTTAGATAAAAAAGAACCTAGACATGTTTGGGGTCTATGAACCCATAATGACCTTGAGACTGAGTGGCAGGTCAGTTTTAGCATTTGGTGAACCTAGTTAAAAAGCCAAACAAAGTATGGGATTGCACTTCTTTCTTTTTTTTTTTTTTTTTTTTTTTTTTTTGCAATTTCACCGCACTTGGAATTTTTTTCCCGTTTACGAGTACACGATATGGTAAAACCAATGGTGTCGCTCAAAAGTACAACTCGTCCTCCAAAAAACAAGCCCTCATGTGGCCATATTGACAGAAAAATAAAAAAGTTATGGCTCTGGAAAGGGGGGAGTGAAAAACGAAAATGCAAAACAAAAAAAGCCCCTGGGATTAAGGGAGCATTAGCCAAGCTGTATTTGAGTCTATATTTTTTTCCTTCTTTCCTCTCATCTATTCCAAAACTCCCTACTTAAAGGCCCTGATTTTCAAAGACTGGAAATTTGTACACCCGATTTGATGACCTGGTGTGTTGGAGCGAGATGTGCCAAATTCACATTCAGAGGTGTGTGCCTCCTAATTAATTTGGTGCATCTTTTAGCTGCCATAATCTTCAAAAAAAAAAAAAATGATCTGCATAAAATGACTGCAACTATCACGGATTAGGCCTCTTTCACACATCCGTTTTGCGCCGTCAGGCGAGATCCGGCTTTTTTTTGTAAAACCGGATCCGGTTTTTCCCCATTGACTTGTATTAGCGCCGGATGGCATTGCGGCTCGTCCGTTTTTTGCCGGATCCGGCTATTTGTCTCATTCCGGCATCTGGAAAAAACGGCTACTGTAACGTTTTTTGTCTCCGGCGAAAAAGCCGGAAGCGCCGGATCCGAGGCTTCCGGCTTTTTACCACAATGAAAGTCTATGGGTGCCGGAATGCGCCGGATCCAGAAAAAGATGGATCCAGCCACCGGATCAGTTTTTTTTTTTGTAAGTCTGCGCATGCTCAGATCCAATTGGCCAGCCCCCAGGAAACAGATATAACCTGCTAGACGGATCCAGCAGAAAAACGGATTCGTTTCTAGTTGTCCAAAATTTACGCCGGATCCGTTTTTTCTAAAAAAAATAGCCGGATCCTGCCTGACGGCAGAAAACTGGTGTGTGAAAGTAGCTTTACAGACCTGTGTGGACGGGAGCTCATTTTTATGGCAGCAGTAGAACTCTTCTTGCAGACATATAGCCACTTCTGAGACTTGCATCTGATATGTAAAATTGCTCCAGATTAGCTCTCCATTTTATGGCGTTGGCAAATGGCATTGGGTTGTGTCTTGTCGCCCCATTTATTCATAACTGAGATGCATAGTATTGCACATTTTTAGGGTCCCTTATAACTACAATTAAATACTGTGTTTAAATATATATAAGGTCATGTTTAATAATGTCCTCTCAAACTTTGGATGCTTTGCTTGGATTCTTGCCCTCTAGCGGGCATGACTTATGGAGAAACTGACACTTTGTACCCTCAACCATTCATGTCATCCCCTACAACCCTCCCCTCTGACAATATTCCCCTACTGTTCCTATAAAGTGTGCAGATCTGTGTCTCGTTAGTGACTAACCGTAACGTCATTACAAAATTACATGAAGACTGAATGCTTTGGATTCTGGATTTATTAAATGTCTCTTCTCAAATTGACATTTGTATAAAGACTACTGGTAAATGTTTTTTTTTTTTTTTTTTCTTTTATTAAAAAGCCTTGTGCTGTAGGGATAGGTTCCCAGCTGGTGATGTTACAGAAGTACAGCTCCCACCTGGGGAGCCAGTAGTTGGAAGCCGTTGCTGTAATCTTGATGTCAAGAAATCAAGTTCTATCACACTGGGTCAATTTTAAGCTTCTGAACAAAGTTGTGTTGTGTGTTTTTTTTTTTTTTTTTTTTTGAAAGAAATTCCTGTAAATTGTGGTCAGTGGTGCTTGCTTTATTTATTGCTAGTGTTACATTGTCCACCACTGGACCAACACTTATTAATTAGTCCAGGGAGGTGAAAAACAATTGATCCTTAATGCCATCATCTGGTGGGGGAGTTGCATGAGCACTGCAGCCAGTTGGCAGCTTCTGATCAACTGCAGCGTTCACATTTTTGAGTGGAAAAATGCTTCTTCCACTCAGGAAAAAATTGAGCACTGCAGTTCACCATGGACTGGTTGCACCGCTCACCTGTTGCCCCTCTGGATGTTTTTTGGCACAAGAATGGAGTGAGCCTGAGTGCTGACTGTAGAGGAGCATCACTGTTCCAGAGAGGAGTATAAATGTCCCTCCCCTGCTTCCCAAGAACATTAATATAGGTTTGGCCAGTAGTGGAGAACCTTTCTTTTAGGCACATCTATTAAAAAGATTATTTTTTTGCGTAATGAAAAGTTCTATACTTCTCGAATATATACTTTTTCAGGGATTATTCTAGCACCCTAGTTTACACCTCTGGGCAATATTAGATTGAGGCAACTACATAGTCTGTATTTGAGATGTTGAAATGTAACTTTTTCTCATCAGCCAAGTATGTTTTGGAAGTTCGACCTGCATTCTTCATCTTACATAGACACCCTCTTAGAAAAAGATGAGGTGACCCTAAAGGATCTTATGGATGAGGAGGACATTTTGCAAGAATGCAAGGCCCAGAATCGTAAACTTGTGGAGTTTTTATTAAAATCTGAATGTTTGGAAGATCTGGTGACTTTCATCACTGAGGAACCTCCACAAGACATGGACGAAAAGATTCGCTACAAGTAAGAGATTGGGATCTTGTATATTGACTGTTTATTAAGTGTGTTTGGACCGACCACAAACCATATATTACCTATACACAAAAACATATATGGGTCAAAATAGTTCTGTAAAGTTAAAATAATTTAAACAAAATGATACTCACGCTTTAAAAAAAAAAAAGTGTCGTCCGGGTTAGGCTTTAGTGACTAAGAACATGGTCGGTATTGCGTTCTAATAATTAAAAACAAATACCATATAACCATGAAGACCTAAATAAAAACTGAAACAAACACACTGGGGGAACCATAAAGTGCTATAAATGTAACTGGCACCTACCCCCCACTGTGACTACTACCTCTGAATAGAAGTGCAGTGGAAAACGCCAGGCTTAAAAGTCTGTTCACATTAGAACGCAATACCGACCATGTTCTTAGTCACTAGATCCTACCCGGACACTTATCATTTTTTTTTTTTTTTTAAACCTTTGTTTTGTTCTGTCTTTCTTGTAGTGTGATCCATCAATACTCAGTGTCTTCTAGCATTTAATGCTTATGAGTTTATTCTCTTGATCCTACAGATATATATAAAATAATTTTTTTTTTTTTTTTTTTTTTTATATTCTCCATTGATTCGTTTTAAATTGTTTATTTTCACCCCTGGTGGTGTGGGTGGGGGTTTCTTACTCGCTGCTGAATCAACCCTGCACACTAGCGCTGTTGGTATATTATATATTTTAAAATTAAAATAAATCCACAGATAAAGGAGGCTGTTCAAAGAATGATGTTACAGAAATATATGAAAAGTGTTATTTTGCGATGTATGTAATGAAGATGGCACAGGTCTGGCAGATTTAGTGGCAATGGTACTGGTAAGAGCCACTAGATGACGATAGATGACCTGTGGAATTAAAGCTCAATATAAAGGGAATATACACACAAGGTGCCACAATGTGGTGCTAGTTTAAAGAATGTGTTTTAATGACAAATGGGAAACAGTTGGAGACCTACCATTACTGGTCACACAGGTCAGAGCATTGTTTAATGGTAGACAAATGTATGTATACTCTAAATGTTGTTAATGTGTGCAATAGAATATCTAGAAGCATATAAGCTGAACTAGATATTGCCCTATTTGTTCATAATTATCCTGGTTCCACAAAGTTGCGATTCTGTGTTGTAATGTCTGTATACTCTGATCAGGCCATGTTCCTGTATGGTCAGACACGAGCATTACACAGTACACAGCAGGGACACGTTTATAAGATTATCTCGGCACAGGAACATTTTATTTAACATCCCTAATTGTGGAATTTAATACTATTTCAAGATTTATTAAAATGTACTTTTTATGGGAAAACTTTTTAAACTTTTATTTCTTTGACCCTTCCGGATTTTAGTAAATCTGTCTATAACTTACTGATCTGAAGTCTTGGTTTTGCACTTTGGCCACTATGCCTAATATTAGGCAAGTAGATCAGTCCTGTACTGTAGAGCCCTTTCAGGAGCGCATTATATACTCACTGACTTGTAAGGAAGAGTCGCTGTTATCTGTGCAGTGGTCATTTTTCAAGGAGGGGAAGGTGGTGAGCTGTGAATCACAGATATTACTGGTAAATCCTGTGTATAACTATGTGAATCCTGTAAAAACAAAGAATATATATCAACTAATTTGGTAATTTGCCACAGAAAACAGACCCATTTTGTCTCAATTGTCTGTTTTCACTGAGGACTGACTAGTGCCCTGGGCTTGGCTTGCTTGCGCTTACAAAGTGGACACAAGCTGCCAGAGAGCAAGTGATGAGAATGCTTTCAATGTACCAATAAGTGAAATTACTTTTTTTTTTATTATTATTATTTTGAAAGGAAAAAATGTAAAATTTGTAAGTGTGGTAGAATGCATTCAGAATAAAATTTAATTCAGCATAACAAACATGACAAATACAGATGCGATATCTGGAGAGTGATGATCTGCACCTAATTCTGTCACACATTTTTACATTGGCAAGTGAGGAATTAAGTACAGAAGTGAGAGGTTGGGCAGTGTTTTGGTGTATCAGTAATCTAAGGGCAAGGCCAGCCACTGTATACAGACAGGTAGTTGTACACTTGGCGGGCTCAGCTGCCTCTAACACATAGGCAGGGCTTTACAGGAGCTGGATTATATAACAATACACTGCAATATGGACTGTAAAATAACAAAAAGCCCAGAAAACTCTGATCAATTAACATCAGTCTTTTCCATTTTGTCTATGTATTTGTATATAATTTACTTTTGGAATGTTTGCACCCTCCTGTTAATGCAATGGTTTTCCTTGTTATCGGAATGTGCACATTGTAGCTTTAGACTGAAGGCAGCAAACCATGAAGAAACACGTATGGAAGAGTAAAGAAACGCACATTAAACCTTGGATGTAAAGATGTCTGGTTCCTCAAAGCCCACCCACCTTCTCTTACTTTCCCTTGGCATTCTCTCAAACGGCTTTATCAGGCAGTCACCTTCACTCTCCATCCAACTTATCCCAGGTTGATGTCGAGTGATTGTGTCAGATGATGTGGTCTCCACAATCTCCATCCTTCTCGTTCTTGGTCACATCGCTGTAACATGATCCTACTAAGTGCAAGTTAGATGGGATGTCATGTAGTTGCAGAATGCTGTGGTTGCCATGCTGGGAAACTGTGCCTTGAAATTGGAATAAATGAGCAACAGTGTCACCAGCAAAGCACAATCACCACTCATTCTTGCTGTCTGTTGGCCACCACACATGTAGAAACAATTTGCTCACCTTTTCTGCATCTCACATTTCAGTTACAGACAGAATTAGACGATTAGAATTAGGCCTTTCACATTTCCGTTTTTTGACGTCCGTCAAAATCCGCCAGTTTGTGAAAAAAAACGGATCCATCCCTTTTTTGGCGGATCCGCTTTTTTCCCCCCATAGACTTGCATTAGTGGCGGATGTTGACTGACTGTCGTCTGTTGGATCCTTTTTTTGACGGATCCGTGAAAATTTTAGCGGTTCCCGGGCGGACCAGACGGACCCTGCAATGTTTTTTTTTTTTTTTGGATTGACGGTCTGCTATTTTTAAGTGCGAATGGCCGGATGCTTCACTCCGGGAAACATTTTAACCTTGAAATACTGTCCTGGAAGCGGCGAATAATATCGCTCTCTTTCTCTCTTTTTTTCTTTTTCTCTTTCTCGCGCTCTTTTTTTTTTTTTTTCTCGCGCTCTTTTTTTCTCGTGCTCTTTTTTCTCGCGCTTTTTTTTTCTTGCGCTCTTTTTTTTTTTTTTCTTGCGCTCTTTTTTTTTTTTTTCTCGCGCTTTTTTTTTTCTCGCGCTCTTTTTTTCTCGTGCTCTTTTTTTTTCTCGCGCTCTTTTTTTTCTCGCGCTCTTTTTTTTCTCGCGCTCTTTTTTTTCTCGCGCTCTTTTTTTTCTCGCGCTCTTTTTTTTCTCGCGCTCTTTTTTTTCTCGCGCTCTTTTTTTTCTCGCGCTCTTTTTTTTCTCGCGCTCTTTTTTTTTTCTCGCGCTCTTTTTTTTTTCTCGCGCTCTTTTTTTTTTCTCGCGCTCTTTTTTTTCTCTCGCGCTCTTTCTCTCGCGCTCTTTCTCTTCCAGGCCGCGGTCACTTTAAATTTCGGCACTTTGCATTTTCCGCGGATCCGTCCTAACAAGTGGTCTGCTGACATCCGTATGTCACTAAACGGAGGTAAATCCATTGTTTTTTACTTTTGGCGAATTTCAGCTGAGCGCCAACAACAGAAATGTGAAACAGGCCTTAGACGATTAGAATTGGACGATTACATTGTAGATGGCACCGCTGTAATTGTGCTGACCTACCAACCTGTCCTACAGTGAAGGAATTGTGGCCCTGGATTATTCTGGGTGATATATAACCGCTGTCTTTAAAGAATTCATGGATTGCTTGCTACTAATCTCTGTTATTACAGAAGCCAGACCTCTAAGCAGGAACATTTAGGATTCGGTGAGGTGGAGAAATAACATCTCCCTTTGCACAGTAAGTGGAGGTCAGTGTGACCTTCAGTGCACACTTTATGCCAGTACGTTGTAGGATTAAATAATGTAGTTGTGATCACATGGGGCCTCTCCACCACAGATGGGCTAATCACAAAATGTCCAGATATTCAGCCAGAATATTCAGATCAGCACTTGTTATGTAAACCATCGTCTGATAATGTTTGTTTCCGCTTTCTTCCTCATACAGGTACCCAAATCTATCTTGTGAGTTACTGACCTCAGACGTTTCACAGATAAATGACAGACTTGGAGAAGACGAGTCTCTGCTTAAGAGACTTTACAGTTTTCTTTTAAACGATTCTCCGTTGAATCCATTGCTCGCAAGCTTCTTCAGCAAAGTTTTAAGCATTTTAATTAGCCGTAAACCTGAACAGGTAAATATTTTGTTGGCTTTATCATTTAATGCAAATATAGATTTTTGTGAATTGTAGCTTTGACTCATTGTCAGTTTTGTAATGTGTGCACCTTGGACAAGGTGTAGTTACAGTATTGTTTCCTAGCTCGATGGCTTTGATCGCCCCTTACAAGTTGCAACCTTTATGCTGTCAAACATACATTCTTTCTAAATGAAATCATCAGATGTGCTGTCCTAGAGGCACACCCTGCAAAATGCAGCTTGGTATAAAGGGGTTGACCGCCCACAACCAAATTGAACAGTCTATAGGATGGGTCATCAGTAGAAAACAATATCGGCCTGGAACCCCCACCGATCAACTGTTTGTTTTGGTGGCCTCCAATTATGAACACTTGAGTGGAGCAGAGCTTTGCATCTCTGTTCAGTATGTAGCTGACGCTGCCGGGTTCTGCTGAACCGTGCTTTGCATCCCTGTTCAAAATGTTTATAACCGGTGGTTACCACCGGGCAAATAACGGATGAATGGGGTTGGGCCCCAACCAGTCTCGTATTGATTTTGGTATTCTTACCCCCCCACCACCACCACCCCCCTTTTTTGTTTTATTATTGAGTCTTCTGGCTTTTTTGGGACATGGCGATACTAAGAATGGTTTTTATTTCTTTCCTTTGGTTTTAAAAAATTGTTGTTTTTTTTTGGTTTTTTTTTTAATATACATATAATTTTAAGTAAGTACACTCTGAAGGACTTGTACCTGCAATCATTCAATAGTTTGCAAATCTACAATGTTGCGATATATATAGTGAAATGTGACTTTGCTCTGGAGCTCAGTTGCCAGCTACTTTCACACTAGCGTCGGCCGACGGACGTCGCACTGCGTCGTCCTGACGTACAGTCGCAGGTTGTGAAAGTTTTGCCCAACTGGGGCAGCGGATGCAGTTTTTCAACGCATCCGCTGCCCCATTGTAAAGTCTGGGGAGGAGGGGGTGGAGTTTCGGCCGCGCATGCGCGGTCGAAAATGGCGTACACGACGCACCAAAAAACGTTACATGTAACGTTTTTGTGTGAGTTGCGGCCGCCAAAACACGACGCAGCCGTCGCACGACTAATGCGACCTGTGGCAATACGTCGCAATGCGTCGCTAATGTAAGTCTATGGAGAAAAAACGCATCCTGCGGGCAACTTTGCAGGATGCGTTTTTTCGCAAAAACGACGCATTGCGACGTACGTCGGCCGACGCTAGTGTGAGGCTAAGTGCACACGTACCGGAACTCTCGCGGAAATTACCGCGAGAATTCCGGAATTCCAGTCCGCGGGAAAATCGCATTTTAAATTCCCTAGCATTTTGCAAGCGTAATTAGCTTGTGAATGCTAGCGTTCTCCAAGCGATCTGTAGCATCGCTTGGAGAACTGATTGACAGGTTGGTCACACTCGTCAAACAGTGTTTGACAAGTGTGACCAACTTTTTACTACTGAGGCCGCCTATGCAGCATCAATAGTAAAAGATAGAATGTAAAAAAAAAAAAATAAAAAACGGTGTTATTCTCACCCTCCGACGTCCCGCGCATCCGTTCCCAGTAATCCTTTGCGAAAATGCCCGCGATGACGTCCGTTCTCGCGGGATCGCGACGTCTCGCGGTCATTCGCGATTACGTCGCGCGAATGACCGCGAGACTTCGCGATCCCGCGAGAACGGACGTCATCGCGGGCATTTTCGCAAAGGACTACTGGGAACGAGAGCGTGGAGAGAGGCGGGAAGGCTGCGCGGGACGTCGGAGGGTGAGAATAACAATATTTTTTATTTTTAAATTCTATTTTTTACAGGGATATGGTACCCAAAGCCCGGAGGACAGTCTCCTCTCCTCCGGACCGTGGGTACCATCCGTAATTGTTCTGCTTACTTTCCGCATGATGTGCACAGCCACATGCGGAAAGTAAGCGGAACAATGCATTCCTATGGGTGCGGGATCGCCGCGATTCCGCAAATGAGCATGCTGCGGTTTTTACCGCGAAGCGATTCCGCCGCGGTAAAAACCGCAGCATTAGTACAGCTTTGCGGAATCCCATAGGAATGCATGGGATGCTTATTTTTCGCAGCAAAATCGCGCGGTTAAAACCGCCGCGGAAACGCGAAAAAAACGCCACGTGTGAACTCAGCCTGAAAGTATATACAGCCATCATCTAGCTGATATGAAGCAGGATCCTCTCCTTGGCCAGCTTCATTTATTACTATATACATCAAATGTTGTTAAAAGAGGAAATGCTCCTTTTTGAAAGTGGCAGTAAAATTCTGCATAAGAAATTTAGTAGGTGTCAAATACTTTTTTACATTTTAGTATATTGGTGTAAAAACCAGTAAAGCATAGGTGACCATCATGTGAATGAAAGTTGCATTTACATGGGCAGATTTCTGTACATAAACCAAGTCGGTCAGAGATTTGTTTTATTGCTTGTTCACATAAGCCGATGCCAGCTGTATAAAGACAGTGCTCGTATGATCAGTCCCTAGAGCATGCATGTTGTCAGCGATCTAATCTGCCAAAAACTGAGCATTGTGCGTGTTCATTAGCTGATTGCTGGCAGGCTTAAGGCCCCTTTACATTTAGCAATGCACCAGCGATCCCGACCACGATACGACCCGGTCAGGATCGCTGGTGCATCGCTAAATGGTCGCTAGTGAGCTGCCACAGAAGCAGATCGCACCAGTGACACAGCAGCGGTCGTTACTTAACTTTCAGACGCGGCGATAATGATGTCCTCCCGCCAGCGTCCACCCGGCGCTCGTCGGCGCCAGCAGGAAGCAGCCGACGAGAAATGGACCTGGACGATCTCGTGCGATCAGCGATAGCCAGTGGGGGAGCCGGTCGGAGGTAAGTATCACATGTAGCGATATCGCTAGCAATATCACTGCTGCGTCACAAAATCGGTGACGCTTTAGCGATATTGCTAGCGATATCGCAATGTGTAAAGGGCCGTTTATACAGACTGATAATCGGGAACGAGTGTTCGAGTGCAGATTTTGCCAATTATTGTACAAACTTGTCACTTCTGTCAAGGTTATTGGCATTATGAAACATCAGAAGTTGTCCAAGTTCTGAGCCTTCACCAGTCATTTAAGTGAAATGACTGGCACAATCCAAGTTCTCCTCCTCACAGGTAGACTGGATTAGGTGCAGTTCGGCTCAGACTTTCTATAAACCCCATCCTTCAACTGAATCTTTGAAAAGCCACAGCATTTCAGAGCAAAACTTTCCTCTTTGTTGGTACCTTGTTGGAATTTAATGCCATGAGGTATTAGAACAGCATGAAGCAAAGTAGAAAATTAAAAGAAAAAGTCCTCCAACATAATGTGAAATTACTGCATATACTTGAGAATCTGAATGGGGAGGGCATGTAAAACATTACAGCAGCTGTCCATGAATGCAGACATGGAGGACCTGTCACCAGCTCCAAAAGTGTTCAGTTCTTGTTTTATTCCTGCTGCTCCCCTCGTTAAAGGGTTGATTGTGACTTGTAGGATCCCTACTTCAAACAGGTGGCGCTATAGAGTTCAAGTCCTCTTTCTCTCTGAAGAGGCAATTTGCATACTGCTCTCCCGGAAATTCAAGTGTTTTTTTTTTTTTTTTTTTAAATCCATCACAGTTCTACAGAGATGGGCCTTTTTAATTACTGTTAATTTTTACAATCTTGACTAAGTGGGCAATGCTCACAGGATTCTTTGGGGATGTCTCTAGGCTGCTCTGCATAATTACTGTGTGATCCCCTTTGCAAAGACTAAAAAGTAGTAGTAAAGATAAAGGCCTATATCTCTGGAACCATATGGCAAAGTTGGGGAAGAAAGAGAAAAATTGGAACACTCCGAGGAACAGCAAGACTAAAATAAGAGCTAAAGCCTACTTTTCACCTAGTGACAAGTCGTTTTTAAAGGGGATCTGTCACCTATTTTTCGTATATAAGCTGCGGCCACCGCCATCAGGGGCTTATCTACAGCATTCTGTAATGCTGTAGATAAGCCCCCGATGTTACCTGAAAGAAGAAAAATGAGTTATATTATACTCACCCAGGGGCGGGCCGGGTCCGATGGGTGTTGCGGTCCGGTCCGGCGCCTCCCATCTTCTAGCGATGACGTCCTCTTCTTTGCTTTCCATCGTGGCTCTGGCCCACTGCTCTGCCTCCCATCTTCTAGCGATGACGTCCTCTTCTTTGCTTTCCGTCGTGGCTCCGGCCCACTGCTCTGCCCTGTTGGGGCAGAGCAGTGCGCCGGAGCCGCGACGCGAAGCAAAGAGGACGTGATCGCTAGAAGATGGGAGGCGCCAGACCGCGACACCCATCGGACCCAGACCGACCCTGGGTGAGTATTATATAACTCGTTTTTCTTCTCTTTCAGGTTACATCGGGGGCTTATTTACAGCATTACAGAATGCTGTAGATAAGCCCCTGATGGCGGTGGCCACAGCTTATATACGAAGGAGGTGACAGATTCCCTTTAAAGGATAGGATGGGTCATATATATCTGCTTAGAGGAGCTGTTCTGCAGTACCCAGCAGCTGCTGCGCAATGAATGGATCTGCACAATACATCTCCATCCCAGATATTTTACCACTGGGTAGGTAATGGGTGTATTCTGAAGGCCCCGTTACACATAGCGAGATCGCCGAAACGTCTCAGATTTTGTGACGCAAGAGCGACTTCGCCAGCAATCTCGCCAGGTGTGATACATAGCGGCGACCGGCCCCCCTTGCGATATCGCTGATTGTGCTCGAATGTCCTGGGCCATTTTTTGATCGTTGGTGTCCCGCTGGCCAGCGTGCATCGCTGTGTTTGACACCATAACAACAAGCAACCTCGTTGGTGACTCGGAACTCGCGCCTATCAAGGTCTGAGTCGTCAGAATAGCTGCTGTGTGACAAGGTCCCAACGACCGCCGAGGTCGTTATACGGATCGCCGCATCGTTGCTGCGTAGATCTGCCTGTTTGACAGCTTACTAGCGACCATGTAGCGACACACCAGCGATCCTGACCAGGTCGTATCGTTGTCGGGATCGCTGGAGCGTCGCTATGTGTAACAGTACCCTGACTGAACAACACCTTTAAGTATTTGTATCTTTTCTGTTATGTATTGCAAGATAATTCTATTATTTGTAAGGCTTGAGTCTTTCAGGAGGCAGACTGGCTTTGACATTTGTGTAAATTCTTTTTTTTTTTAATGTTGCAGATTGTAGCCTTTTTGAAGAAAAAAGATGATTTTGTTGATTTGATCATAAAACATATAGGAACCTCTGCTATTATGGATTTGCTGCTAAGACTTCTCACGTGTATTGAGCCACCGCAACTAAGGCAAGATGTCCTAAATGTAAGTTCCACGCTCTCTCATATTGATTCTGATGGGCTTTTAACATGCTGCGGTGATTGCTTCACTAGACCAGAGCTGTAATATCAAAGGGACTGTATGAAGCCGCGTAAAACCCTGAGTGAGTTATGAAGAGGCTGCAGCACTTGCCCGGGCACGTGACCTCTTCTGTAAGGGGTGCAGAGTCAGACCCCTATTCCTTAACATTCATGGCCTTTTCTGGCAACAATCCTTTAGGTTTTAAGGTCTGGATAACTTTTTGACATGTTCAAAATCTTCCAAGTCCTCAAACCTGGCTTCAATAAGTATATGTGCACACACTGCAG
This sequence comes from Dendrobates tinctorius, assembly GCF_039654945.1. Taxonomy (NCBI): domain Eukaryota; kingdom Metazoa; phylum Chordata; class Amphibia; order Anura; family Dendrobatidae; genus Dendrobates; species Dendrobates tinctorius. The sequence continues at coordinate 25,721,547 of NW_027361705.1, forward strand.
TGGCTTTTTTTTTTTTTTTGTTCTATAGGGTTTTTTTTTTTTTGTTGGTTTTTTTTGTTTTTGAATGGGTGAAAAAAGTTACGCTAAATTGACAGGCTGTTTAAAAAAATAACGCTAGCAAAAATAAAAAAATCATAAGCTTTTAGAAATCTCCTTCATTTTGCTTGCGGGACTGGGTTCGGCGGGGTGTGACGCAACGAGCCATCTAATTTATGACGAGCTGTGTCATTTCTTTGCCAGAAATCTCACTCCAGTATGTGAGTGGAGTGACCTTTTTGGCATAGCTCATGACATGCGTCAGTCTACAGATTCATGAAGTAGTGGTCACCTCTTCATAAACCTGGAGTGTCTTACTGTAGCACACCCCCTCATCAAGAGCGATGTGAACCACACCAATCTCGAAGAATTGGGCCCACTCTTCTTTTTCTAATTAGACCCTTTTAGACCGGAAATAAGCCTCAGCTCTTCAAGGGAGCTGGAGCATTGGCATTTTATGTGAACAATTGTATTCTAGAAAAGGTTTCATTTGGTTACTTGAATTTTATAATTTTCATTTGTCTTTTTTTTTTTTTCATTTTGTTCATCCTTTTGTTTTTAGAAAAAAAAAAAAGGTCTGGTCTCTTAGTCTCAAATTTAACTTGTATTTTTCTGTAGTGGCTAAATGAAGAGAAGATAATTCAGAGACTTGTAGAGTTAGTTCACCCCACTCAGGATGAAGATGTAAGTATATCTGTTAATCCATAGCCTGGAGCTTTATGGTTAGTTCGCATTTTTTTTTTTTTCTTCTTTTGTGGAAAAACTAGGTGGGGGGCAACTGGGACTGGCTGTGAAGAGGTGGCAATGTGGATCGAAATAGAGGAAGAGTTGGTAGCTATTGTCAAATCTTTTCTTGTTCCCTTTGTGCATACAATATTTGTGCAGAATCTACATTAAAATGTGGGCTATCCATATGTATAAATCTAAACAGGTGGCGACGGTTAATCCCCAAATTTCAAGGGTTTCATACTTGCTGCTATCCGTGCTAGGGATGTCATATCAGTGGTGGCACGGTAGTGCCAAGTATTATATTTGCACATTATAATATAATTTTTTACTATATGCTGTATGTTTGGGGTCATTTTCCTCTTGCAGAATAAATATGGATCCACTCAAGAGTGCTCTCTGATGGTATTACATGACGACTATGTATGTGAGTGTAAAGGCCCCGTCACACTAAGCGATCTCGCTAGCGAGATCGCTGATTTCGTGACACATCAGCGATCTCGCCAGTGAGATCGCTGTGTGTGACGGGGATCAGCGACCGGCCTCCCTGCCGGTTATCGCTGATCGTGCTCGAGCGGCCTGGGCCGTTTTTCGATCGCTGGTCTCCCGCTGCCCAGCGCGCATCGCTGCGTGTGGCAGCGAGAGACAAGCGATCAACGACGCTGGTTGCTAATGTAAGCGTCGGGTATCCAGGAGCCGCGGCTCCTGGATACCTGCTGGTTTCCAAGGTAAACGTCGGGTATTCAGGAGTCACGCGGCTCTTGGATACCAGACGTTTACATTATAAACCAGCGTCGCTGGGGCTGTCTAACGATGTCCCAGCGATCCAATCATGTGGGATCGCTGGGACATCGTTTAGTGTGACGGGGCCTTAATTCTCAGCGTTGAGAAGAGGATGTCATTAAGAGTTTTACTTCAATAATCCATTCTGTGTAAGATTTTAAGAAATAACTACTTTTCTCACTGATTTTCAGAAATGCATATTACTCTGTCGCCTCATTGGGGGACACAGAACCATGGGTGTTATGCTGCTGTCCACTAGGAGGCGACACTATGCATAATCTGAAAATGATTAACTTTGGCTCCTCCTCTGCAGTATACACCCCTGGACGGCATCAGCCTTCTCCAGTTTTTGCTTAGTGTCGCAGGAGGCACACCTAAGAATTTTTTTTACTCCGTCTTTTTCCTGGATTTTTTTCCAAAGGACTACAGATGAAGAAAAGCGGGTCTCCAGCGAGACTCCCGGCATGGCTCCCTCCTCGGTCCCCCATTAGGGGTACCCGGTTGAGGTCGAGGTGGCTATTTCCCCATGGCGCTCCCTCCCCAGTCCCTCGGGTCCTGGTTCGAGGTCGAGACCCCCCTCCTTCCCCAACCCCTTTGGGGTCTGGGTTGAGGAGAGGATGAAGACCCCCTGACGGTGACAGACGCACCCTCCCTAATCCCCCGCAGGGGGCATTAGGTTGAGACGCCTCAGGTAGGGTCGGAGTACAGGCAGCATTCCGCAGCTTCCAGGGACCCCAGACCAGCTGAGGGATCCTGTTGGGGCCGGGGGAGGGTGCGGACTGGATGGCACAGCAGAGACAGGGCTTTTCTGCGTCCCTGTCTCTGCAGCAGCAGCGGCTCCATCGCGCTCCGGGGGCCCCCCATACAGGAACCGCTACCCCCACCGCTATCCAGTCGACCATTCTGGGGTGGGTTTGGTACGAATCCGCCCCCCGGACTACCGCGCCGCTCTGGAGCCCTCCTGGGCATCAGGCCTCTAATTTAGACCGTGGCTTCGGCTTAGCCGAAGCCGCCGCCTTTTCCCCGCCCCCCGGATGACTAAAATGACACACTGGAGTGTCATAGAAGGGGCGGATTGAGGCAGAAAGGGCGCGTTTTTACACAGCCCAGCGCGCCCTTTTCAGCTCTCCGCCCCCTCCTCCCTCTCCTCAGAGTCCCGGTGGCCATTTTTTTTTGGATGAGATCCAGGAGAGGAGCATCACAGCAGTCTCCGGGGGGCACAGAACTGGGATCTGTTGGCGCTGGACCTAGGGGCACACCGGTGGGGTAAGCTCACAGCTGGGTTCTCATTACTCAGCTGTGAATCTATACTTCCTATAAGGCTTTCTGTGGGTTCCCTCTGCGTAGCCACCCCTGTACGATCCCTTATAGCCAGCCTCTGTGCACTATGCCGGGCTCAAGGAAGAGAACCAGGCAGGAATGTTTCTATGCATTCTGCACAGCCTGCAAAGCCACACTCCCTAGTGGCAGCACGTATCCGCACTGCCGGGACTGCATCCAGAACTCTGGGTCAGAACCCCAGGGAGTCCCTACTGACGCTTCAGGCCACGCCGGAATGGGCAACTCAGATGTCACAGTCTATGACACAGTCCATAGACAACCTAACTGCCACATTGCTGCAAGCTCTGCAGAGTCGGGCTCCAGCTATGGACGTTACACAGCAAACGGACAGCTTGTCTCAGGAACATGCTGCTTCCGACTCTCACAAACGTAAGCGGACCCACAGGTCTCGATCACCTGAGTCATCCTATAGCACAAGGTCGTCCCCCTCCAGCGAGAGACAGCGTCATTCCAGGTCTCCTAGGCAGTCTCCTGTCACAGACAGACAGTGCAATTTACCACAGAGATCCCCCCCCATCACAGAAGACCCCCGCCCCAGGTCACTCTCCAGGGATCACCTTAGCGAGGCACAGGATTCGGAGGGCATCTGTGACTCCGACTCAGATAACGAGACGGAGAGGTCCGTGGTACCTTCTCCCCCTAGCAATACAGCGCTAGTTGAGGACATAATCTCTGCCATCCATCGGGTGCTAAAAATTCCAGAGTCGGCCCCGGAAGTCCCGGAACATAGGATTTGCTTCGAAAGTGTTTAGAAACCACCTAAGGTCTTCCCTAATCACCATGAGTTTGAGAAAATACTTACCAAACAGTTTGCGCAGCCTGAGAAATTTGCTAATCGCAAATATTTGGAAGCGAAGTACCCCTTCCCACAGACAGACACCAAACAATGGACAGATCCACCTGAAGTGGACCCCCCGGTTTCGAGGCTAGCAGCGCAGACCTTACTCTCTCTGCCAGATAGCTCAACTCTCAGGGACGCAGCAGACCGGCAAGTAGAACGCATGGCTCGTTCTATTTTTGAAGCGGCAGGCGCCTCTGGGCCCTGCGTTTGCTTCAGTGTGGGCGGCCAAGGCCATCCTGGCTTGGGCCAAAAAACTACAGGAGGGTCTTCAAGCTTCAAATCCCGAGCTCTCGGACCAAGCGGTCCAGATAGCAGTGGTAGCAGACTACATGCTTCATGCAGCCCTGGATTCTGCAAGAGGTGTAGCGGGAATAGCATCAAACGCCATCACGATCCGACGCATCCTCTGGCTGTGAGAATGGAAAGCGGATGCTGCCTCAAAGAAGTCCCTCACGCGACTTCCGTATCTTACTGGAAGACTTTTCGGCGAAAAGTTGGACACAATGATAGCCAATGCCACTGGGGGTAAGAGTACCTCTCCCTCAACTAAAACCGAAACGCACATTTAAACGAAGAAACCAGACACGATTCCGATCCTTTCGGAATTCCTCGGGCTGGTCCGTTTCGCGCCCAGCGCAAAACCGTAACCGCTCTCCACGCAGGGACAACCCACGGACGCAGCAGCGACCGGACAGGTCTTCGCAGTCGAAAGCAGGCCAAGCGAAACCCAAGGGAGGAAAACCTCAGAACTTCGCTTCATCATGACTCACGAACTCCGGAAGACACCCCACCAGTAGGCGGCCGACTTTTACTCTTTCAGCAAGTCTGGCTGCCTATTACAGAAGACAGGTGGGTCAGGGAAATAGTGTCTTCCGGATACAAGATAGAGTTCACTTCCGCTCCACCGAACCGGTTCTTCCTCTCTATTCCTCCAACACTACCAGACAAGGCTCGTGCTTTCCACCAAGCGGTCTCCTCTCTCCTTCAAGCAGGAGTTGTGGTGTCGGTTCCCGCGAACGAGAGATTCCGAGGGTTCTACTCAAATCTGTTCGTAGTCCCCAAGAAAGGAGGCAGCGTCCGACCCATACTGGACCTAAAACAGCTCAACAATTATGTACGGGTCCGTCATTTCCGCATGGAGTCCCTCCGGTCCATCATTGCATCCATGGAGCAGGGAGAATACCTTGCCTCCATAGACATACAGGATGCGTATCTGCACATACCAATTGCCCCCGCCCACCAAAGGTTTCTCAGGTTCGCGATCAACCAAAACCACTACCAGTTTGTCGCCCTTCCGTTCGGACTCGCCACGGCTCCAAGAACGTTCACCAAAGTCATGGCGGCCACCATGGACGCTCTGCACTCAAGAGGCATTCTAGTCATCCCGTACCTGGACGACCTCCTCATCAAGTCTCCCACTTTCAAAGACTGCGAGGTCAGTGTCTCAATCACAATAGACACACTGAGTCGCCTGGGATGGCTAGTCAACCTACAGAAATCGTCGACTATCCCATGTCAGACTCCAACATTCCTGGGAATGTTATTCGACACCTCCAGGGGCCTGGTGCTCCTTCCCAAGGACAAGACACTGGCCATCCGTCTGGGAGTTCGTACACTCCTTCGCAGTCCTCCTCGATCTCTCCGGTTTGCCATGAGAGTCCTCGGCCGGATGGCAGCAGCAATAGAGGCAGTGCCATTTGCCCAGTTTCACCTCAGGGTCCTTCAACTAGCCATACTCAGATCTTGGGACAGGAATCCCTTCTCCCTCGACAGGGAGTTCAGGTTGACGTCGTCAACCAGGAGGTCCCTGCATTGGTGGCTCAAACCAACCTCGCTTTCACGAGGGAAGCCCTTTCTCTCAGGACAATGGAAGATCCTGACTACCGATGCAAGCCTGACAGGCTGGTGGGCGGTGCACCTACATCACAGGGCACAAGGCAAGTGGTCACCGAGGGAAGTGACATTGCCCATCAATATTCTGGAAATCAGGGCCATCCTCTTGGCACTGTGAGCCTTTCATCACTTGCTTGCAGCCTCGCACATATGGATACAGTCGGACAATGCTACGGCTGTGGCATACGTGAACCACCAAGGTGGGACCCGCAGCGCCCAGGCGATGAGAGAAGTGGCGCATATCCTCCGCTGGGCAGAAGACACGAGGTCGGTACTTTCTGCGGTCCACATTCCGGGTGTAGAAAACTGGGAAGCCGACTTCCTCAGCAGGCAAGGAATGGACTCGGGGGAGTGGTCTCTCCATCCCGAGATTTTTTACCAGATCTGTCAACGTTGGGGAACCCCGGAGGTGGACCTAATGGCATCCCATCTCAATACCAAGGTCCCCAATTTCATGGCCAGGACACACGACCCGCGGTCGCTCGGAGCGGATGCCCTGGTCCAGGACTGGTCCCAGTTCCGACTCCTGTACATTTTTCCACCCCCTCCCCCTAATCTCCAGGGTCGTGAGGAAGATCAAGCAAGAGGGAGTTCCAACCATCCTCATCGCGTCAGACTGGCCCAGACGTACATGGTACGCCGACATCGTTCAACTTACTGCAGACGTCCCCTGGCGTCTACCCGACCGTCACGACCTTCTGTCCCAAGGTCCGTTCTTCCACCAGAATTCAGGGGCTCTCAATTTGACGGCATGGCCCTTGAAACCTGGATTCTAACCCAGGCAGGTTTTTCACCGGCAGTCATTGCAACTATGATCAGGGCAAGGAAGCCTGCCTCCGCCAAGCTCTATTATCGTACCTGGAGAGCTTTCTTTTCTTGGTGCGAATCTCATGGACAAGTCCCACTCCCTTATTCCCTCCCGAAGGTACTAGGTTTTCTTCAATCGGGCCTAGACACCAAGCTATCCTTAAGCTAGCTTAAGAGTCCGGTGTCGGCGCTTTCAGTCCTTTTTCAAAAGCGCATTGCTATTAAACCGCAAGTAAGGACTTTCATCCAGGGAGTTTCCCGATTGGTTCCTCCCTACAAACGTCCGCTGGATACGTGGGACCTCAATCTGGTCCTGACAGCATTGCAAGCTCCACCCTTCGAAACTCTTAGAGGAGTTCCACTTTCCATTCTGTCTCAGAAAGTGGTTTTTCTAGTGGCGATCACCTCGTTACGCAGGGTGTCGGAATTGTCAGCACTTTCCTGCAGACGGCCTTTCCTAGCTTTTCACCAGGACAAGGTGGTTCTCCGCATGGTACCATCCTTCCTTCCGAAGGTTGTGTCCAACTTTCACCTCAATGAGGAGATTTCACTGCCATCCCTTTGCCCGGTTCCGGTTCATAGAGTGGAGAAGGCTCTGCATACGCTTGACCTCGTCAGAGCATTGCGGATTTACGTGTCCAGGACTGCACCTTTCCGGAAGTCTGATTCCCTCTTCATTCTTCCGGAAGGTAGTCGCAAGGGGCTGCCGGCTTCCAAGGCTACCCTTGCCAGGTGGATCAAGTCCACCATACATGAGGCCTACCGACTTAACAGTTCCCCTCTTCCGGCCGGTATCACGGCACACTCTACAAGGGCAGTAGGGGCCTCCTGGGCCATTCGGCATCAGGCTTCGGCACAACAAGTGTGTAAGGCGGCCACTTGGACCAGCCTACACACGTTTACAAAAACACTACAGTGTTCATACCCAGTCCTCAGCGGATGCGAGCCTGGGTAGACTGGTTCTGCAGGCGGCAGTGCCCCAAATTTAGGGATCTGCTAGCACAATATTCGTCCATTGCTTCCCACCCAGGGACTGCTTTGGGACGTCCCATGGTTCTGTGTCCCCCAATGAGGCGACAGAGTAAAGGAGATTTTTGTGTACTCACCGTAAAATCTTTCTCTTTGCCTCTAATTGGGGGACACAGCTCCCACCCTGTTGCCCTTATGGGCCGTTGTTTTACCGTTGAGTTCTCATATTATTCTTTGAGCTCGTACATAGTAGCCTTCTTACAGGCATGGTTATGTTATTTGGTTACGTTCCTCCTAATGCTTTGGCACAAAACTGGAGAAGGCTGACGCCGTCCAGGGGTGTATACTGCAGAGGAGGAGCCAAAGTTAATCTTTTTCAGATTATGCATAGTGTCGCCTCCTAGTGGACAGCAGCATAACACCCTTGGTTCTGTGTCCCCCAATTAGAGGCTAAGAGATTTTACGGTGAGTACACAAAAATCTCCTTTTTTTTTTTTTCTAATGCATTCTTGCCTGAATAGCCTAGTGGTATAGTTTGTCTAGCACCAGGCTTCTCCTACTGTGGTTGAGAACGTGTAGAAGAGCCTTGTAGCAAATGGGCTGTGTGCTGAGACCAGAGAACACTGCCAACACTGTGCTGAGACCGAGGCGTACGCCTAACCCAGTGTGAGTAACATACAAAACCCAGCTGGCAGTAAATGACTGTTAAATGAGGGAGACGGCGTTCTATGCAGCAGCCTGCTTGTACGATCGCCGAGCACCCACAGTGAATGACGCTCCTACACGACTGCTGATGTATTCTACGTAGGCAAGCCTGAATAAGGAATATGGTTTTAAAATGAATTGCATTTAAAGGTTTTTATTCTTGTTTTCCAAAATCTTTTACACTGAATGGATTTATGATGGTAAAATGTCCGTTTACCCTTCACCCTGTTCTGCTGAAATTCCACCCCAACTATGTGAGTAACCTCCACTGTGCTTCACTGCTGTCTGCAGACGCTCATTATTGTCCGCACCCCAGCTCTTTGGCAGACTTCATTGTTTCAGCCAAATGGTCACACTTTGACACATCAGTCCAGACTACTTGCTGCCATTTTTCGGCACCCCAATTACTTTGTTTTTGTGCATCGTTGAGTCACTTGTCCTTGGCTCCATGTCTAAGCTATGGTTTTTGGCCACAACTTTTCCATGTAGATCCTTTGTAGCCAGATTACCCTGTGTGTAGCTGATTGCTGACAGTTCTAAGCTGATGGCACTGCTTGACGTTTTCAGTTTTTTGTGTTTTTTTTTGTTTGTAGAGATGTCTTGCATCTGCATTTTCCTTACCGTCCACTGCATCTATGGTGCTCCATGTTGCCCATTTCTTGCTCTCCTCCAATGATGAGAAATACAGGCAGGTACTTGTCCATCATGTTATACCATTAGAGAAGTGTCTGGCTCCAGATTTCTTCTGTAGTAACAACAATCAAAGAACAAGTCCTGGCAGTGATGATCTGACCTCAGAACCCTGGATGTATTCTTACACAACAGAAGACCTATGGTTAATTCTCCAAGATGTTTAGCGCAATCTTCCTGCCAAGTTTCTTCAAAAACTGTGCAAGTCTACTAATGGAATTGGTGCTATTCTGAAGGCAAAGGACGGTCATCCCAATAATGATTTGATTTAGATTTCTCTTTTGTTCTTTCACTTAGGTTATTTTTATCAATTAAAATATTAACTCTTCTATTTTTGAAAGCATTCCATGTAGCATTTTTCCCACACCTACCTAAAACTTTTGCACCGTATGACGATCTTATTTTTTATATATATAGATATTACATCATTTATTTTTTATTTGAACATCTGTTTCTGTAAAATGCTTTTTTTTTCTACTGTCTTTATGATCAGTTTTCCTCTGTAGAATTGAAAGTAAACCTATTGTGTTCATTTTTGCCTTTTTCAGAGACATTCAAATGCATCACAGTCTATTTGTGAGATCATACGACTCAGCAGAGATCAGATGTTACAAGTCCAGAACAGCCCAGATCCAGACCCTCTCCTGGCTACACTAGAAAAGTATTCAAAATCGCTATGTTATCCAGCTCTGTATGATTAAATGAACCATAAACATACAGTGCCTTGCGAAAGTATTCGGCCCCCTGGAACTTTACCACATATCATGTTTCAAACATAAAGATACCAAATGTAAATTTTTGATGAAGAATCAACAACAAGTGGGACACAATTGTGAAGTTGACCGAAATTTGTTAGTTTAAATTTTTGTGGAAATGCAAAAACTGAGAAGTGGGGCGTGCAATATTATTCGGCCCCCTTTTACATTCAGTGCAGCAAACTCAATCCAGAAGTTCATTGTGGATCTCTGAATGATCCAATGTTGTCCTAAATGACTGATGATAAATATAATCCACCTTTGTGTAGTCAAGTCTCCATATAAATGCACCTGCTCTGTGATCGTCTCAGGGTTCTGTTTGATGCACAGAGAGCATCATGAAGACCAAGGAACACAACAGGCAGGTCCGTGATACTGTTGTGGAGAAGTTTAAAGCCAGATTTATATACAAAATGATTTCCAAAACTTTGAACATTCCAAGGAGCACTGTGCAAGCGATCATATTGAAATGGAAGTGGAAGGAGTGTCATACCACTGCCAATCTACCAAGACCTGGCCATCCCTCTAAACTTTCATCTCAAACAAGGAGAAGACTGATCAGAGATGCAGCCAAGAGGCCCATGATCATTTTGGATGAACTGCAGAGATCTACAGCTGAGGTGGGACAGTCTGTCCATAGGACAACAATCACTTGTACACTGCACAAATCTGGCCTTTATGGAAGATTGGCAAGAAGAAAGCCATTTCGCAAAGATATCTATAAAATGTGTTTGTTTGAAGTTTTCAACAAGCCACCTGGGAGAGACACCAAACGTGGAAGAAGGTGCTCTGGTCAGATGAAACCAAAATCAAACTATTTGGCAACAATGCCAAACGATATGTTTGGTGTAAAGGCAACACAGCTCATCACCCTGAACACACCATCCCCACTGACAAACATGGTGGTGGCAGCATCATGGTTTTGGCCTGCTTTTCTTTAGTAGGGAGAGGGAAGATGGTTAAAATTGATGGGAAGATGGATGGAGCCAAATACAGGACCATTTTTGAAGAAAACCTGTTGGAGTCTGCAAAAGACCTGAGACTGGGACGGAGATTTGTCTTCCAACAAGACAATGATCCCAAACATAAAGCAAAATCTACAATGGAATGGTTCACAAATAAACGTATCCAGGTGTTAGAATGGCCAAGTCAAAGTCCAGACCTGAATCCAATCGAGAATCTGTGGAAAGAGCTGAAAACTGCTGTTCACAAACGATCTCCATCAAACCTCACTGAGCTCGAGCTGTTTGCCAAGGAAGAATGGGCAAGAATTTCAGTCTCTCGATGTACAAAACTGATACATACCCCAAGCGACTTGCAGCCGTAATCACTGCAAAAGGTGGCGCAACAAAGTATTAAGTTAAAGGGTCGAATAATATTGCACGCCCCACTTTTCAGTTTTTGAATTTCCACAAAAATTTAAAATAACCAATACATTTTGTTCAACTTCACAATTGTGTCCCACTTGTTGATTCTTCACCAAAAATTTACATTTGGTATCTTTATGTTTGAAACATGATCTGTGGCAAAAGGTTGAAAAGTTCCAGGGGGCCGAATACTTTCGCAAGGCACTGTATGTGACAATGTATGAAATGAAATGGTACATTGTATCTGTAGTATTAACCAAAAGTGAAAGGTTTTTCAGTGGCATCCGTAGACTAAACCTGCTGATTCAGGTGGAATGAGCTGAATCTCCTTAGCCGGTTGATACACATTACATAAGGTAGTAGACATTATTTTGATTTAATTTGTTTTCCTGGCACAGGGCAGGCTGCTGTCATTTCTTGCAGCTACTTATTCCCTTTTCGTAACCTAGCTGTTGACTAAGCGTGCCTATAAACTTGTATGAGCAGTCTTGAGGACCAGTTATCTTAACTACAGTGCACAGATTCCCTCTAGGCCAGTGCACTGGTTGATCCGTTCTTGATTTTCTAACTTTTTATCACTTGTGACATTGAAGGATTTTAATTGTCAGAAGATCTCTTTATCCCCTATGCAACCAGTATGTAAATGACACAGCACAAAATGGTGTATATGCATAAAAATATTAATGTGCGGATCATGGAAATCTATAAACATTGTCACTTAATTTTCCCCACTGTATTCAAGAACTTTGCAACGATTCCATAACCCCTTCTGTATTCACGTCATGAAAAGTGGGTCCTTGTGAGGAGGAGGCTCAGGAGCTCTACGCAAATGGCAGATGCTACCTGTAGTACATAGCCAGCACAGTCCCCAACAGCCGTAGCTGGCGATGAGTTCTGGCCACGACTGTTAACCATTTAAACACCACTGTCAGATTTCAATGTAATGCGTGTCTGTGACTACGCGCAACAGTTACTGTTGGCCTCCGATCCTGGGGGACTAATAGGTTACTATGACAGTCGTGGATCTGCTATAGACCCCTCACTGTCATCTGTTGTTCTGTGGAGCTTAGCTTATGGCGGTTCTTCACAGGACACTGAGATTTTTACTATATACTGCAATACCTCACTATTGCAGTATAAGGGCTCATACTCACGAGAGACTTGCACTGTTCTCGTGTGAGTCTCTCGCATGGAAACCCGGCACTGCCACCGCCACTCAGATCGGAGCGTGCGGCTACATGTATTTCTATGCAGCCGCATGCCCCGGTCCCAGTGCCGGCGGCAGTGCCATGTTTTCATGCGAGAGAATCGTGCGAGTCTCTCGCAAGTGAGTATGAGCCCTAATAGTGTAATCGGTCAAACCATCGCTGGTTTAAGTCTCTCAAGGTGACAAAAAAAGCGATCACAACATCGTATGTTTGCAAAATTGGAATAGGTAAAAGTTAGCTTATCACGCTAAAAGGAAGCAATCAATCAGCCCCATAAACGAAAAAGTAAAAATGTTATTGGTCTCAAAATATGGAAACACAGAATTTTTTCCAGTATTCTGATATTTTTTTTTTTCCATCACATAAATAAAAAAAATTGTATGGTTTTTGGTATTCTAGTAACTCCAAAACAATGGCTGAACTGTGTACATATATTTTTTTTACCCTGTGTTTCACTACATTATACTATAAAATGAATCGCACCATTCCAAACTACAACCTGTCCTGCAAAAAAAGCAATAGTTATGGCTCTTGAAAGAAGGCGAGGGAAAAATAACTGCATCTGTCTCTCCTGATAGGCTGCTGTGTATGAACAGAAGTCTGTCACATGGTCACCAGGAAGGAAGAGCGGGGAATAATTTTATTTCAGTTATGGCAGAAACGTATAGATAACTAAACCGTCACTGTCAAAATATTATCCCCTAACACACACACACACACACACGTTCTCCAAGAATGTAATAAAATGGCCCTATCATGTAATCCAAAAAGCCACCCGGCCTTGTCACATGTCAGGGCAGGCTGCAGTCTGAAGAAGCAACCTCCTAGACCTGTGTCTCAAGTGATCAACTGTACCATAAGCGCACATTCATAGAAGGGCTGTGACAGGAGAAGAAATAAATCATCTCAGCTGACTGAGCACAGAGGACTGAAGCTGGCGAAAAACAAAACCCTTAGTGCGCTCTCCCAATTTTTTTCTGATATTACAGCCCTTCTCTTCAGCTCATGGATGTATTTGTGCTGCCATTTGAATTACTTGATGGGCCTTTTTAGTTTGTGGAGAACTCCTTAAAGCAATCACACTTTTTGGGAGAGCATGGACAATGGTTTTTAAATGGAAAATGCTGTCTAAGCTAGAGACAAGGTGTTACAGAACAGGAAAAGGGGAGCAGGTTGTTTCGTGGAAAAATATGAATTATAACTTAAAGTTGTCCATTACTTTGACAATCCCTTCTTAAATGCCATAATACCCTTTGTAAAATTAATAATACCTTTAATACACCCTTCCCGCACTAGGTCACCTGAGACTCGAGGTGCTACGTCAGCGCTGCAGGTAATCTGCGCTGCTGTTGAGCTGCTGGGCTGCCACCTGGCTGAGGTATGAGTATTGTAGCCCATTATCTGCCACTGACTGCCTGCAGCGGGTACGAGGCATAACCATGTCACACGAGCATCGAGAGACCTAGTGCCAACATCACTGTAACTGCACATGTACGGGAAATGAGTATTGGGTATTTTACAGTGGGTGATTTTATTGATTTTTTTTAAGAATGGCACATCCTAATAGTGAACAAAATTTTAACTTAAATGGCTACTCCTCCCCTCCCCCCTCTTAGTACACCAATGGGCGGTCTCCCTCGTTGATTGACGACATAGTTGGTGAGCGCTTCCCATAGAAGGCTTTCAGTCACTGATCCACTCCCACTTATAGACCTAGGAGTCCAGTGGGAAGTGCTATCAATCTGCTTGGTAACTTCTGCTTTATCGTTCACATCATTCTTGCTGGTCAGACATTTTCAACTTGACAGACTTTCTTTGGAATATGCATCTACATTCACTAGTATACCTCGAAGGGCCAGACCTGATCCCTCTCAGTCGGTCTGAAAAGGATCTTGACCCACTCTTCACAAACCCTCAGGAATAAGTCACAGTTTTGGTAGACCACAAAGTACGGTAAGTTACTAGTGTTTGAAATGTTTTATAGGCACAAGAACTTGGAAATGTGTGCGTTCTAAAGATGTAATTATCTGCAATCATTTTGTCTTTTTACATGCTAACTTTTGTTTTGTTTTTTGTTTTGTTTTTTTTTTTTTTGTAGGCAAGAAATTTTAGAACAGTTATTGTCAAATATATTTTTAAAACAGAAAAATGAGTCTGCTATCGTCAGTGCAATCCAAATACTTCTTACTCTGCTAGAAACTAGACGGCCAGCGTAAGTCCAAAATTATATTATGCACCGTTCAGTGTCTGCACGAAGGGCTTTATGGAAGAAAAGCGTTTCTCTCCCTTTCCCAATCAGTCCTGATGGACACCCATCACTTGTGGTTGTGTCTCAACCTTACATTTTGAATGTTTCTAGTAAATTAAAATCTGAGTGTTGGAATAGTTTTCACTGTTACATGGTCCCACTTGACTTTCTGACCCTTGAAGATGCCAAAGTTTGGGTTACCGTAGCACTTATCCCAGGTCTGTATTTGTGGGGAAAAAAATTATTAAAAATGCTTTGCTTTGTTTCAGATTTGAAGGGCACATAGACCTTTGCCCCCCAGGCCTCAACCATTCTGCCTTTTCAGTTAACAGAACAGTTTTAACTGCCATTAAGGAAAAGCTTCCGTCCTTTCACCAGCTCCTCCTGGACCCTCCAAAAGTAAGTGTCTCTGTAGCTATTGATATTATTACTTTATTTTTTTTTTAGGGGGAGGGGTGTTGATAATGTTCATTGTTCTTAGTTCATACAATATTTTTAGATTTACACTTCTCTTTTTCTCTTTCGCCATTTAACTTCTTGTAGACTGATGTCATGAAAACAACATGGGGTACATTGGACCCTCCGGTGGGGAACACACGGTTACATGTGATCAGGCTTGTAGCCAGTTTACTACAGACGAATACACGCAGCATCAATATGGAGCTAATTGAGTTGAACACTATAGGAGTTATTTTGGTAAGTGGTGTTGTGGGTGTGTTTTATATGAAGAGGTTGTTAGTTGCTTGTTGCTTTACACTTTATTGCATTCTTGGAAATCAAGTAAAGCTTCTTTTTTCCCTTCACCCATGACAGCACCACATGACAGCACCACATGAGAGAGGGATCCGCCCCGCCAGGACAGGAACCTACTGAAACATAAGGGGCGGCACCTCTCCCCCGCTTCAGTTGGGTTCCTGTCCTGGAAAGGAATCCCTCTGACAGCGGCGGTGCCTGTCAGGATGAAGACCCAGGGCCGTCCCGGCGGGTAAAAATTGCAGGGCGATCTTACCTGCGACGCTGGCCGTCGGCAGCTGGTAGCGCAGTCCCCGGGGATTTGCCTGTTTCGGGCCCCGGGTTCGTGCGGGCACGTCCCGATGTCCTCCCTTCGGAGGTCCTCCCGTGCCGCCCTCCCCCTGCGCGAGCGCCCGTCCTTCGCCTGCATCCAGGGGAAGCCGGGGGCAGAGACCGACGTCAGCGGCGCAGAGGATTCTGGGAGCGCGACCGCTGACGTCATCAGGACGCGACGGTCATGGCGCCGGGCGCGACGCCGGCCAGGAGAAGCGGCTGGCGGTCGCGGGGGGGAGGGGTAATGAGGGCTCACCGATAAAAGGAGCAGAAGCGGCGGCAGGGGTGACAATGGCGTCTCAGGAGGATCGCTCACCGTCCCCATTGTCCCTGCCCCCATCGCAAGCTTCTGGTCGCAAGAGCCGCTCGAGCGGCAAAAGCAGCAGCCGTCCAAGTCACCGATCGAGGGATTCCTCGAGGTCAAAAGAGCGCAGTGCGCACGCTCCTTCGCAGCCCCAGAGCCCGGTATCAGCCTTTCCTGGGTGGTGAGTGATCTTCGTGAAAGTCAGGCAATATTATAATAGGCCTTCCTATGTCTTTTTTTTTAGGGAGGCAAAAAAGCCATAACTAAAAAGAAAAATAGAGAATGTGCCATATGCCACAGCCCTTTAGCGAAAGACTACCCAAAGGACTTATGTGTCAGCTGTATCCAGCGGACTATGGCTGAAGAGGTGCCGAGCCTGGCAACAAACCTCAGATCGATAATAAAATCTGAGGTACAGGGCTCACTTAAAAAGCTATTAAAAAAGAAGAGTAAGAGTAGGAAAGCCTCCCCGAGTTCCTCGTCAGGCTCCTCCTCTTCGGAGTATCAGGTTGAGCACGGGTCATCTTCATCCTCAGACAGTGATACGGGGGGCAGGCCTTGCTTTCCCGTAGAAGATACGGACGCACTCCTTAAAGCCATCAGGTCCACTATGGGCCTGCATGAGGAGAAAGTAGAGAGATCACTGGAGGATGTAATGTTTGGCGGCCTGCAAGAAAGGAAAAAACGTACCTTTCCGGTAAATGACAAGGTTCAGGCCCTAATCGAGAGAGAGTGGAAGAAACCGGAGAAGTCTGGTAGCCTTCCCTCCTCTTCAAAGCGAAGATACCCCTTTGAGACTAAGGATGCGGACGTCTGGGACAAAGTCCCAAAGATTGACGCAGCAGTGTCTAGGTCTTCCAAGAAGTCGGCCCTGCCCCTGGAGGATTCAGGGGTTTTGAGAGATCCCTTGGATAAAAAAGCGGACTCATACCTAAGGCACACTTGGGAGGCAGCGGCAGGGGGTCTGAAACCAGCAATAGCCGGCACCTGCACAGCCCGGTCGTTAATGGTCTGGTTGCAACAACTTGAAGAAAAATTAGTCTCCAAAGTACCAAGAGAGAAGATATTAGGAGAAATGTACCTGCTACAAGGAGCTGCCGCCTTCTTGGCTGACACCTCCGCCGACTCGATGAGGTTAACGGCAAGAGCAGCGGGGCTATCGAACGCCGCAAGACGGGCGTTATGGCTCAAAGGCTGCCCTGGGGACATTCAATCTAAGGCGAAATTGTGCTAGTTACCATGCGATGGGCAGTTCCTGTTTGGAAAAAACCTGGATGACATCCTGGAAAAAGCCGGTGATAAAAAGAAGGGCTTCCCCTGATTCATGGGTGATCAGAGGAGACCGCCCTTTCGGAGGGGAAGGTTTAATCGAGGCCGTCCCCCGGGAGAGCGGAAAAGGTGGGACGACAAGAGGAAAAAAGAACCAGGGTTCATGTTTGGGGGAACTACCTCAACTGCCAAAAAATCCCCGCAATGACACCAGCCCTCCTGTGGGGGGAAGATTGAGGCTCTTTTCCCAACAATGGGAGAAAATATCGGCCAACAATTGGATTCTGAACATTATAAAGAAAGGCCTAAAAATCCCCTTCTTCCAGCATCCGAGAGCTTCATTTGTGGTGACCCCCGTCAGAAAAGAACCAGGAGAGCAATCAGCCATAGAGACAGAAATCTTAGGACTGTTGGAGAAACAAGTTCTGATAGAGGTCCCAAAAGATCAAGAGAGAAGGGGGTTCTATTCTCCCCTCTTCCTAATAAAAAAACCCGACCTTTCCTTCAGAACGATAATAAATCTCAGGCGCCTCAATCAATGGATTATGAACCAAACATTCAAAATGGAATCAGTGACTTCGGCCATAAAGCTGTTACACCACAACTGCTTCATGGCCGTAATAGATTTGAAAGATGCCTATTACCATATCCCGATGCACCAAGAATCCAGAAATACCTGAGAGTAGCCCTATACATCCAGGGCGACCTCAGGCATTTTCAATTTACAGCTCTTCCGTTTGGCATCTCCATAGCGCCAAGAATTTTTACAAAAGTAATAGCGGAAATGACAGCTTTCCTTCGAGTCTACAATGTGATTATGGTGCCTTACTTGGACGATTTTCTGGTCATTGGCAATTCAGAACATCACTGCACACTTCAGGTAGAAAGAATAACAGAGACCCTGCAAAAACTGGGTTGGATGATAAACTTAAAAAAATCAAAACTTCAACCCCTAAGGAAACAAACATTTCTAGGTTTCGTTTTGGACTCCGACCGTCAAGTTTGTCTCTTGCCAGAGAAAAAACTAGAGAAGGTGAGAGAAATGACCCTTACGGCAATACAGCATCCTCACATGACCCTAAGAAGGGCAATGTCCCTGTTGTGCACGCTAACAGCCTGTATCCCAGCGGTCAACTGGGCACAGTTTCATACCCGACAACTACAGGCGGAAATCCTGTCAGCCCAGAGACGATTGAAAGGACGTTTAGAAGGGAAGCTGGAACTTTCCGAAAGGGTGAAAAGCTCTCTCACTTGGTGGCTAGACGACACAAATTTAGCAGGGGGAACTTTGTGGCACAGGCCCGTGTCCGATGTAATATTGACGGACGCAAGCTCCTCGGGATGGGGGGCACACCTGAGAGAACATATGGCCCAAGGGTCCTGGGGTCACAGAGCAGAAGGCTTCCTCCAACTTAAGAGAGTTAAGAGCAATAAACAGAGCCCTAGAGGCATTCATTCCCATGTTACAAGGTCAGAATGTCCGAATTATGTCAGACAACAGGGTGGCAGTGGCGTACGTCGACCACCAGGGAGGGATAAGATCAAACTCCCTAATGGACGAAACCAAAACAATCTTCCTCAAAGCGGAACATCTAACCTCCCTAACAGCCCTACACATCAAAGGGACAGAAAATGTTCAAGCCGACTTTCTAAGCCGCAACAAATTAAAACAGGGAGAGTGGGCCTTAAATCATGTAATATTCCAGAGGATAGTACAGTTATGGGGGCAGCCAGTGATCGACCTCTTTGCCACCAAAAACAACCGGCAAGTAAGGAGGTTCTGCTCATTAAACCCAGGGGAAAACCCGTGGGCAGTAGACGCTCTACAAATCCCGTGGCGGTTCAAACTGAGCTATGCCTTTCCCCCAGTAGCATTAATCCCGGCAGTAGTAAAAAAGATAAGAGACGAGCCAGCCAGAGTAATCCTCATAGCCCCGTTCTGGCCAAAAAGACCGTGGTTTTCACTACTTCAAATGATGTCCCTCTCGGACCCGTGGGTACTACCAGAAATTCCAGATCTATTAGCTCAGGGGCCGATATTCCACAAACAAGTCAAGGGGCTCCATCTGACGGCGTGGAATTTGAGAGGGCACTTTTGAGAGATAAAGGGTTTTCCCCGGGGTTGGTGACTACTCTAATGAAAAGTAGAAAACCAATAACAACCAACATATATGGCAGGACGTGGAAGAAATTCCTTCAATTCCTGGGAAAACCATTAGGCCAAGAGCCCCCAATCGAGTCTATCTTGGAGTTCTTGCAGGCAGGCCTACAGCTAGGCCTAGCAGTTAATACCCTAAAGGTACAGGTTTCAGCGCTGGGTGCATTATATAATTGCAATATAGCGGCAAACAGATGGGTAGCCAGGTTCATAAAATCTTGCCACAGATCTAGGCCAGTTGTCTTACCGAAAATAGCCCCATGGGATCTAAATCTGGTACTGGAAGCCCTTACGAAGGAGCCGTTTGAACCCATACAGCAGATTTCAACTAAAAATCTCACCCTAAAAACCATTATTTTGGTAGCTCTAACGTCGGCACGTAGAGTTAGTGACTTACAGGCCCTTTCAGTCAACCCACCGTATAACCAGATATACCAGGATAGGGTGGTTATGAGAACAGACCCTGCTTACTTGCCGAAAGTAGTAACTAACTTTCACCGCAACCAAGAAATTGTCCTCCCTTCCTTTTGCGAGAATCCGAAAAACCCAGGGGAGGAGAAATTTCATAGCCTAGACGTTAAAAGAACCCTAGTAGAGTATATGTCTATAACCAGCCAGTGGAGGAGGTCCCAGTCCCTATTTGTAGCCTTCCAGGGTGCTAGGAAAGGTTATGGAGTGTCAAAGGGGACTATTGCCCGATGGATTAGGGAGGCCATTAGTGTAGCCTATTCAGCTAGTGGCGTCCCGGTTCCTGACTGCATCAAGGCTCATTCCACCAGAGCCGTGGCGATCTTCTGGGCTGAGAAAGCAGAGGTATCAATAGAGCAAATTTGTAAGGCCGCTACCTGGGCCTCACCCTCAACTTTCTTTAGACACTATAGACTAAATCTATCCTCTTCGACTGACTTGACCTTTGGTAGAAGGGTGCTGCAAGCGGTGGTCCCTCCCTAAGGTGTTCGAAGTCTCCAGAATCTCTCATGTGGTGCTGTCATGGGTGAAGGGAAAACCACCATGGTTACTTACCGGTAGCCGGTTTTTCCGGAACCCATGACAGCACCCGTATATTTCCCCCCCCTTTTCACCGTTTGGGTGTGCACAATAGTCGGGTGTATTTGTGTGATGTGGTGTTGGATAAATATGTAACTAACCGGGAAGTCCTCTCAAATGCTCTGTAATCCAACTGAAGCGGGGGAGAGGTGCCGCCCCTTATGTTTCAGTAGGTTCCTGTCCTGGCGGGGCGGATCCCTCTCTCATGTGGTGCTGTCATGTGGTGCTGTCATGGGTTCCGGAAAAACCGGCTACCGGTAAGTAACCATGGTGGTTTAGACCTTATTCAGATGAACTTCGACGTATGAGGAAAAAATTTACCAAGTTTCATCAGGTTTTTCTCTTTTTCCACCGATCTCGGTCAGTCAAAAACAGAGAGTACACCGATCACAGCCGAGTGCTGTTCGAATATTTTTATTTCTCGTTCGCCTTATTGGGGGAAACAGAGACCATGGGTGTATGCTGCTGCCACTAGGAGGCTGACACTATGCACAAAAAAAGGTTAGCTCCTCCTCCGCAGTGTACACCCCACCGACCGGCAGGAAATTCCTCAGTTTAGCTTAGTGTCAGTAGGAGGTGGACACGGGTCTTTCATTAGACCCATATCTACCTCGATGTGCGTCGTTCCTTTTCAGGTTTCAGGAGGGATACAATGTGAACAGTCACAACTGTACTCCCACAAAGAGGCTATGAGTACGGCGTGTACTGCCACCCCGTATCCTCTTAGTTCTCCGGGCGGACCACAAGCTCAGCACAGGTGACGTGCCAGCGAAAACGGATGGTCCTTGCCCCCCGCCTCCCACCCACTCGCCCACCAGAGCCTGTCGGTTGGACGAGGTGCGAATGCGTGGGATACAGAAGGTACCTTTATTGGAGCACCGGAACATGAAGCCACAAAATGACCTGGCAGCGGCGCCAAAGTAGCGCCACAGATTCTCGCCTGCTCACGCCTTCCACCGGTCGCCGCATCCCTTTTGGCCCCGGCTGCGGTGCGGGCCTTCTTCACCCCACCGCCGGTTTTCTTGTGAGGGTTGCGTCTGGGAGCAGGGCTATGGCGGGGTCTCCTTTAGGGGCGGACGCGGCTGCGCCTGCAGTTCTTCCGCGCCGCCCCGTGCTGACAGGCGCCTGCCGTTTCAAATTTAGTCCCCGGCTTCAGTTTGGGCCTTCGCGGCCACGCCCCCCGTTCATTATTATCGGCCGGCTGCGCTCCCGCCCGTTCCTAAGCCCTCCCACCGCCTCTCTAGTCTTGTGGCTGGGAAGGGGGAGGAGGCGGTTTTTCCCTCTGGTGCAGGCGGCTAGCTCCGCCTTTCTTCTTACACAGAGACCGCGTTTTTTGATTCCTCACATCAGGCTGCCGCCATCTTTGCAGCCTGACAGCTGGAGACTAAAGCAGATGCCATCTTTCGGGGACACCGGACCGTGAGCAGTTCTGCAACTGCAGACTGACGCCCTGCTCTGCCTTTCTGTCCCCCAACCTTCCAGCATTTCTGCAGGTTTTCTTCTTTTCTTCCTTCACCATGTTTAATTCTAAGTCTGAACGTGGCCGTCCGCCAGCCCCCACGGGAACCCTAGTCCGGTTTTTCGATGCTCCTCTTGCAATCGCAAATTCCCCTCTGCCTGGACTTCAGCAATCCCGTTCAGCATGATGCCGTTCAGGAGCCATCTACTGCGCCACGTGAAATCGAACCCCCCCCATTCCTGGCTGGGCCTCGTCTCTTTCACAATCTGTGGCAGACCTCACCAGGGTGTCTCAGTCCCTAGTGGCTGTTCTTGATAAGTTGCCCCTAGACACTTCTGCAGGGTCCAGCAGGTCGCAAGACGTTCCATCTGAGCCAGCTAGCAGAAGCCGCAAAAGGCCCAGGCAGGATCCCCGGCTGGAATCCTCTCCTGGCCTCTCATCTGCACCTAGCCTTCCCAGCAGTCGCCCTCCCGTGCCTCCTCACCCGAGTCAGGTGAAGCGTTCTCGGATATGTCCTCTGAAGGGATTTTGGAGCTGGATTCTGACCAGGACGCGGACATGAAGGTTACGGTACAGAACCTCATTGCTGCGATTAACCACACCTTCGAAATATCTGACTCCCCTGCGAAATCCTCAGATCAGGAGGTTTCGTTCAGACGGGCAGAAACACCATCCAGAGTATTCGCTTTCCACTCTGAGTTTGGCAAGATCCTTGCCAGGGAAAGAGGAAATTCGTCCAGGCGATTTTCAAAGAGGGAAGCGCCTCGGCGTGCTGTATCCGTTTGCTAAAGAGCTCACTGACAACTGGTCTGCTTCCCCGTCGGTGGACGCACCCGTGTCCAGACTTTCTAATAACACGGTTCTCCCGCTTTCAGGTGTAGCGTCGCTAAAGGATTCTAATGATAGAATTATAGAATCCTTGGCAAAGTCAGCATTCGAAGCGGCGCTATGTCCAGTCTTTGCCTCATCTTGGGTGGCAAAGGCCATAGCCACTTGGGCAGAGGATCTCCGTAAGGGCATCCTAGATAAGGCCCAACCAGAGCAATTGGCCGATCTGGCCAACCAGATTTCCCATGCAGGGGATTATCTGCTTTCTGCTTCCTTGGATGCCGCGGCTTGCGCTGTTCAGGCGTCAAACAACGTTGTGGCAATCCGACGAACCACCGCCAAGGCGTCAGTTTTGGCCCTTTCGGGCTTACCGTCGCTTCAATACGGCAGAGAACTTCTCTAACCAACAAAGACCACAGGCACGCCAGGATAGAAAGACGGTGTCCTTCAGACCCACTCCCTCCTAGCGATCTCACTCCTCCCAGGGCAGACCCTCCAGGTCCAGATCTGGACGGTCCACGTCAGCATGACTATCAACGAACTCCCGAGGGTCCCTCCCAATTGGGAGGTCGACTCCGTTTCTTCAGGGACATCTGGCTGGCCTCAGCAGAGAACGCTTGGGTCAGGGAGGTTGTATCTTCAGGGTACAAGATAGAGTTCATTTCTCGTCCACGGGATCGCTTCGAGTCCCGTCCTCCAAAAGATCCAGCCTTAGTTCCGGGGTTCTTTGCATCCATCGCCTCTCTCCTCAGTTCCGGGGTGATTGTGCCCGTTCCCAAATCAGAACGTTTCACAGGGTTTTATTCAAACAGGTTCGTGGTGCCGAAAAAAGGCGGGACAGTTCACCCCATCTTGGACCTCAAGTTACTCAACAGGAGAGTCCGACTGCGTCATTTCCGAATGGAGTCTCTTCGGTTAATCGCTTCCATGGAGACGCAGGAGAACATGTGTTCAATAGACATTCAAGATGCCTATCTACATGTTCCCATATTCTCCGGGCATCAGAAATTCCTGCGTTTCGCGATTCGCCAGGAACATTACCAATTTGTTGCACTGCCGTTCGGTCTTGCCACCGCACCCAGGGTATTTACAGAGATCATGGCAGTGTTGATGGCCTTGTGGAGAATCGGAGGTCCCGTTCTTTTTCCGTACCTCGACGACATTCTGATCAAAGCTCCATCCTTTCATCAAGCTCGCCAAAGTCTTACCATTGTCCTAGACACCCTGCCCAATTTCGGGTGGCTCATCAACAAAAAAGTCCTGTCTTGTCCCGACACAACGTCTTGTGTTTCTGGGTCTATGGTTCGACACTCGTCGATCAAGGGTTTTTCTCCCTCAAGAGAAAATTGGCTCCCTGCAACGGGATGTACGATCGCGGCTGATCATGAGACTTCCATCTCTCCGGACGACCATGAAAGTCCTGGGAAAGATGGTGGTGGCAACAGAGGCGGTTCCCTTTGCCCAATTTCACTCCAGACCTCTCCAACTCTCCATCCTATCCCGGTGGAACAGGTCTGTCCTTTCCCTGGATCGCCCATTTCGTCTTGCAAACCGTGTCAAGCAGTCCCTCAATTGGTGGATGACGTCTCCTCTCATCTCCCTAGGACGGTCATTCCTCCCCATTCACTCGCAGATTGTGACAACGGAGGCCAGCCTCCTCGGCCGGGGGGGCAGTGTTCCGCAATCACACTGTTCAGGGTTGTTGGTCAACTCAGGAGTCAGCCCTGCCAATCAACGTCCTCGAGATACGAGCGATTTATCTGTCTCTCGTTCACTGGGAGAGACTTCTCAGGGGACTGGCTATCCGGATTCAGACACACAATGCCACGGCTGTGGCATATGTCACACGCCAGGGAGGGACGCAGAGTGTCTCAGCCCTGGCAGAAGTGTCCAAGATTCTTCATTGGGCGGAGATTTCAGTCCCGGCAATATCCGCGGTGCACATTCCCGGCGTGGACAACTGGGCCGCCGATTTTCTCAGCCGCGAGGGTCTCGCGGCGGTAGAGTGGTCCCTACATCCGGAGGTATTTCTTCAGCTTTGCAGTCGTTGGGGAACCCCGCACGTAGATCTGCTAGCTTCTCACCTCAACAGGAAAGTCCCACAGTTTGTATCCAGGGCTCGAGATCCTCTCGCCGTGGGCGCCGACGCTCTGGCCATTCCTTGGTCGCAGTTCGAGCTCCCCTACCGGTTTCCTCCCCTGCCTCTTCTTCCCAGGCTGCTGAAGAAAATCAAGGCGGAAGGAATTCCAGTCATTCTCATCGCCCGAATTGGCTCAGAAGGGTTTGGTTCGCGGACATAGTCAACCTTCTCGTGGACGCCCCCTGGAAGCTTCCAGACAGAGCAGATCTGCTGTCTCAAGGTCCGATTTGCCACCCCAATTCTCGGCCGCTCAATTTAACGGCGTGGCTGTTGAGACCGAGGTTTTGGAACGATCAGGATTTTCCGATCAAGTTATTCATACCATGATCCAAGCCAGGAAGTCATCGTCTTCCAAAATTTATTGCCGTACTTGGAAGGCCTATTTCACTTGGTGCGAGACCAATGACATTCCGCCCATGTGTTTTTCGCTCCCTTCTGTCCTGGTGTTCCTTCAAGCGGGGCTGGATGCGGTTCTTGCCCTCAGCTCTTTAAGGGGTCAAGTGTCGGGCTGTCCATTTTATTTCGGAAGACGTTGGCATACCGTCCTCAGGTTAAAACCTTCCTTCAAGGTGTGGCTCACACGGCTCCTCCGTACCGAGCGCCTGTAGATCCATGGGATCTTAATCTGGTTCTCGAGGTTCTGCAAGGTCCTCCCTTTGAACCTCTCAGAGATGTTTCCCTTTCTCTCCTTTCGTGGAAAGTAGCCTTTCTGGTAGCCATCACCTCCATCTGGCGCGTGTCGGAATTGGCGGCCCTCTTGCCGCTCTCCTTTCTTGGTACTCCACCAGGACAAGGTAGTTCTGCGGCCTCCGCCCTCTTTCCTCCCTAAGGTGGTGTCCACTTTCCACTTGAATGAGCACATTGTTTTCCCGTCCTTTTGTCCGGGTCCAGCTCACCCTCGGGAGTGGTCCTTGAACAAGCTGGACTTGATCAGGGCGATGAAGGTCTACCTAACTAGGACGACTTCTTTGCGGAAGACAGATTCTCTCTTCACCATTCCAGATGGGGCGTGGAAAGGTCACCCGGCCTCCAAAGCTACTATTGCTCGCTGGATCAGATCGGCAATTTTGGAGGCCTACCGGGCTAAACATCGAGTGGCCCCTCTGGGGATTAGAGCGCACTCTACCTGGGCAGTGGGTGCCTCCTGGGCGGTACGTCACAGAGCTTCCGTGTTGCAGCTTTGCAAAGCTGCAACCTGATCATCGGTTCACACGTTTGTGAAATTCTACAAGGTCCACACCTACGCTTTGGCGGATGCCAGCCTAGGTAGAAGGATCCTGCAGGCTGCGGTAGTGAGTCCGCTGACCTGATGGAAGTTTGTCTTTCCCACCCCAGGGACTGCTTTGGGACATCCCATGGTCTGTGTCCCCCTATAAGGCGAACGAGAAAACAGGATTTTTTGGGTTGCTTACCGTAAAATCTGTTTCTCGGAGCCTTCATTGGGGGACACAGCACCCTCCCATGTTCTACAACTCCTGTTATTATATTGGTTGGTTGTTTACAGTTGAGTTGTCCTGTTTTCAATCTATTCCGTTACTTCTCCTACTGCTTTCTCACTAACTGAGGAATTTCCTGCCAGTCGGTGGGGTGTACACTGCGGAGGAGGAGCTAACCTTTTCTGTGCATGGTGTCCGCCTCCTAGTGGCAGCAGCATACACCCATGGTCTGTGTCCCCCAATGAAGGCTCCGAGAAACAGATTTTACAGTAAGCAACCCAAAAAATCCCTGTGGAAAAACTACAGGAAGTAACTGAGGATGAAACATGGTAAACCTTCATCACACCTTTAAAAAAAAAAAAAAAAAAATTTGAATTGTTTTAACGGTGTATATTTTGTGGTAAAAATGTCCAAGCAACATAATTCTCATCAATACGATTATGGCAATACCCAACATGTCCATCATGTTTATTTTTGAGTCACTAAAAAAAAAAAATTTGGGGTTCTCGCCATTTTCCTATACACTTAACATTTTTATTTTTTGGCTGATGAAACTCTGTGATATCTTATATTTTTTTTCCTTATTATTTTTTTTTTTGCTGAGCCGGACTACTTTTTTTATTGGTACCATTTCTTTATCGCTTCATTGGGGGACACAGATAACCATGGGGTGTATGCTGCTCTCGCTAGGAGGCACTGACACTAGGCAAAAGGAAAAAAAAATAGCTCCTCCCGAGCAGTGTACACTCACCGACAGTCACTATGCTACTCAGTTTAAGCTTGGTGTCTGTAGGAGGCGGACCTGGATCTGATCCCAGATCCAGTTTTTTCCTTTTCAGGTACCCTGTTGTGTTTTTTATTAATCTCTCCTTTTGTTTTTCTGTCTCTTCATCTTCAGGGTAACAGGGTGTAAAGTCTCACCCTGTTTTCCCACGTTTATGCGACAGAGAGCAGTGTGGTGTCACCCACTTCGCCCACTGTCAGACCCGCAGGCAGGGCCTTATTCCCTGTCACTTTCATAGGTGTCTCAGGGTGATTTACGGTGGCCGGTCCTTTGCCTTTTCCCCTCCTCACTCCTCTCCTCGGAGAGGGCTGAGAGGAAGATGATGGCCTCCCCCCTTCTTGTAAGGGGTCGACGCCATCTTCTGCACCATCCGAAGTTGCTGCGGTAAGAAGGATCCCTGTTTTACAGCGATCCTCCACTATCTGAGGGCTCCTGACGAGATCTTCATCAGGCAAGAGGACCCTCGACATCCCCTGTGGCTGGTATGTATACCTCCCCCCCAGCAGACAGACCACAGAGCACAGACCGAGTACAGAAGCAGGTTGTTTCCCCAAGGAAACCGCCGGCTCCGCAGCTCAGCACGGCTCACCATTTGTATTTGGCGCCCTTTTCTTAACGCTCGACATCTTTTCCCTTCCTTCCTGTAACGGAGATTCCTGCATTGACACGCCTTCCGAATGGCCCTCCAATCGGAGAGGCACCTTCTCCCGCCCAGCCGGCCCATTCTCCGGGCTTGACACGCTCCCGACACGTCAAGACAATCACCTCCCTGCCTTCTCTTTTCACCGCCGGCTTTTCCCCCGTCCATGCCCCCCTCTCTGTGCGCATCGCTCATCAGCCTAGCAGAGGTGGGGACACTCCTCCCGACACCAATTACTGTGGCCTCTTCTGCCAGCCGTTCATCTCATTGGCCACGTCCCCCCGGCGCTCCAGCCAACTGTAGTCAGACTTTCACTTCTCCCTGTAACTTGCCCACCAACACATCGTGCAGCTCAGCATGGTCCGCAGCCATCTTAACGCCTGTGCTCCTGCAGCATTCCTTCTTGGGCTCCTCCTGCGCCACAAAGATCGTACACTGCAGACATCTGAAAAGGGGGACACTGGAACCATCGGTCTTTGGCTGCATCATCGCTGGCATCTGGTAGGTTCTGCCCTGCTCCCCTTCCCTGCCCCTTTCACGTTATAGCACTCTTCAGCAGTACTCCCTCTAAGCCCACCGTGATACATTACACCTGCGCCCGCTGCAAGAGAAATTGGTCCTCAGGTCAGCCGTCCCCCCTCTGCACGTCCTGCAGTCCTTCCACCATGTCTGCCCCACAGGATCACACTAATGCCTGGGATGAGAGCACACCTCTCCCTCCGGAGAGGACTGTTGCCATGTCTCAGTTGGTCTCAGACCTGACAAAAATATCCCAGTCCCTTGTCCAGGCTCTGGATCGTCTTCCAAACTTATCTGCCGCCACCAGTGCTCCGAACGCCTCACGGAGATTCGCACGCACCTGATCACGAACTTCTCAGGGACAGGTCAGGAAAGGAGTCAAGGAAACGGACTCTCCCTAGCTCCTCATCCAGTTCCCCGGGCCCTTCTACTCTTTCCAGGATGCCTCTCTCTCCCCATTCCCCCTCCTCAGAGGAGGGGTTTGGGTCAGAACTGGGTTCCTAGTCTGGGTCCGACTCTGATCCGGACCAGACTTCAAAGATACAACACCTGGTTGATAGCCTTATTCTAGCGACTACTCAAACCCTTAAACTAAAAGAGGACGAGGTTCCCACTCCAGAGCACTCCGTCTCCTTTAAACGGGTAAAACATCCTCCCAGGACCTTTCCCTATCATAGAGTTCAAGGCGACCATGGCCAAACACTGGGAGCACCATGAAAAGCGCTTCCCTGGAAGGAGACAGCTATAGACATATTGTATCCCTTTATCCCAGACCTTACAGGTAAATGGGCAGAGTCTCCTAAAGTGGACCCTCCTGTCTCTCGCCTAGCCTTAAAGACAGTTCTGTCTCTTCCAGATAGTGCGTCTCTCAAGGATGCCACGGACAGGCAGATTGAGTCTTTGGCCAAATTGGCCTTTGAAGCAACCGGTGCTTCCACCTGGGTGGTATTTCTGCCTGGGCTAAGATCCTCTGCCAGGGCATTGTAACTGCAGCTCCTCCGGAAGAATTCGCAGATTTGGCGGATCAGATGGCTCACGCTGGAAAATATCTTCTGGCCACTTCTTTGAATGCGGCCGGCTGTTCCGAAATGGGCAAGCAGCAATATTATTGCTATACACCGCATCCTCTGGTTAAAAGCATGGAATGCAGATCCTACCTCTAATAAATCTCTCACCAGCCATGGCTTTTCAGGGGTCCAGGCTATTCGGGTCCAAACTAGACCAAATAATTTTCGGATGCCGCCGGGGGAAGAGTACTTCTCTTCCTCAGTCTAAGCCCAAACATCCCTTCAGTAGGAAAGGGCCCCAGCCCTTCCGCTCCTTTCGACCTTTCTCTTCTTCAGGGACTTCCTCCTAGCAGGACCCCTTGTCCATCCCAAGGGAAAGTAAGAAACCATCCTTCAAATCGGCACCTCACTAGGGACCAAAAAGACGTTCCTCAAAGCCCTCTGGATCCCGCGCTCACAGATTTTCCTCTAAATGACGGATCACCCCCACTTGGAAACTTTTCCAGGGTGGGAGGACGCCGCCGCCTTTTCAGGGACGCATGGTTGTCAGCGACACCTGGGTCAGGGAAATAGTCATGTCCGGTTAGAAGATCGACTTTTCGTCCACCCCATGAAGACTTTTTTCTCTCTCGCCCTTCAAAGAGTCCCTGTCAAGCTCCAGGGGTTCTTCGGGCAGTATCTTCCCTTCTACGCTCAGGCGTAATTGTGCCCCTTCCTCCAAATGAGCGGTTTTCAGGGTTTTACTTCAATCTGTTCATAGTCCCGAAAAAAGACTCGTCCATCCGTCCGATGCTGAACGGTCACATTCGGACCTGCCATTTCAGGATTGAGTCCTTGCGTTCGGTGATCGCCTCCATGGAACCAGGGGAGTTTCTTTGCTCTGTAGACATTCAGGATGCTTATCTTCACATTCCTGTTTGTGTGCAACATCAGAGATTCCTTCGGTTTGCAATCCAGGACCATAATTTTTGGTCACTGCCCTTCCTTTCTGCCTGGCGTCTGCCCCCAGGGTCTTCACGAAGGTCATGGCAGCCGTCATGGCCATTCTTTGCTCCAGAGGGATTCTCATAATCCCTTACCTGGACGATCTCCTGATCAAAGCACCGTCACGCCGGGACTGTGACCAGAGTCTTCAGATAACTCTGGACACTCTGGCCCGTCTCAGCTGGGTAGTCAACAAGGAGAAATCCTCCCTTCTTCCATCACAGCGCCTGGTGTTTCTGGGTATGGAGTTCGATACGGCTCAGGCCCACGTCTTCCTTCCAAAGGAGAAGTTGGTGTCTCTACGACAGGGAATTCACTCTCTAAAGTAACCATTCTCTCTCCCTTTACAGTCTTGCATGAGGGTACTGGGAAAGAAGGTTGCCGCCACGGAAGCCGTCCCTTATGCCCAGTTTCACATCCGTCCTCTTCAGCAGAGGGACAAGACAACTGTCTCCCTGGACCGACCGGTTCTTCTGCCTCTCAAAGTGAGGCAATCTCTGACTTGGTGGACACTATCCGCCTCTGTCCTGCACGGGAGGTCCTTTCTCCCTCTCCAGTAGCAGGTCATCACCACAGACGCCAGTCTCCTCGGTTGGGGAGCAGTCTTCCTTCCTCACACAGCGCAAGGTCGCTGAAACGCTCAGGAAACCCTTCTCCTCATCAGTCTCCTGGAGATCAGGGCAATCTTTCTTGCACTTATCCGCTGGCAACCTCTGCTTGCAGGCAAGCCAGTCCGCATTCAGTCTGACAACGCCATGGCCGTGGCGTACCTAAACCACCAAGGTGGGACTCGCAGCAAACAGGCCATGTCAGAGGTGACAAAGATTCTATGATGGGCAGAATGTCACGTCCCGGCCATATCAGCCGTTCACATTTCGGGGGTGGAAAATTGGGAAGCCGATTTTCTGAGTCGTCAGAGCATCACTTCAGGCGAGTGGTCTCTCCACCCCGCCGTCTTCTACCAAATATGTCAGAGATGGGGCACTCCTGACGTCAATCTCATGGCGTCCTGGGCGAACCACAAGGTTCCTCTGTTCGTATCCAGGTCATGTGAGCCGAGGGCCTTTTGGCTGCGACACCCTGGTGATCCCATGTTCCCAGTTTCAGCTCCCTTATCTTTTTCTGCCTCTCCCCTTGATTCCGAGAGTTGTAAAAAAGATAAAGGCTGAAGGGGTTCCAGTTCTTCTCATTGCTCCAAACTGTCCAAGACAGGCCTGGTATGCGGAACTGGTGAACATGCTCGTTGTCGTTCCCTGGAAGCTTCCAGACCGCCCAGATGTTCTCTCGCAAGGCCGCCTTTTCCACCCGAGTTCTCGGTCTCTGAGATTAACGGCATGGCTGTTGAAGGCGCAGCCCTAAAGGAAGCCGGTTTCTCTACCAGGGGGTCATCCAGACCATGATTAAGGTGAGGAAACCAGCATCCTCACACATCCACCACAGATGTTGGAAAGCCTTCTGGTGGTGCGAGGATAACAGTTTGTTTCCGATGTCCTTCTACCTTCTGTCCATCCTTGGCTTTATTCAAGCGGGCCTTGATTCACATCTATCGCTCAGTACCCTTAAGGTCAGGTATCCGCTCTCAGTCCTCTTCCAGAGAGATGTAGCCTCCCTTCCTCAGGTGAAGACTTTCATTAAGGGGGTCGCCCACCTGGCGCCACCTTACCATCCTCCGGTATATCCATGAGATCTCAATCTCATTCTCGACGTTCTTCAGCGCGCCCCCTTTGAACCCATTCAGGATATCTTGTTCGCTCTTCTGTCTTGGAAAGTGGCCTTCCTAATCGCCATTACGTCTATCAGGAGAGTTTCCGAGCTAGCGACACTGTTGTGTCGTTCTCCTTTCCTGATTCTACACCAGGACAAGGTAGTCCCTGACCTGTTCCTTCCTTTTTACCCAAGGTAGTTTCTGCCTTTCACATCAATGAAGACATCGTCCTTCATTCTCTGTCCTCCTCATCCACTGGAAAAGTCCCTCCACAAACTGGATTTGGTCAGAGCTATTCGAGTCTACCTTTCTAGGACGGCTTCTGTTCGTCAGATTCCCTACTTGTCATCTCTGAAAGTCGTCGAAAGGGGCTCCAGGCCTCCAAGTCCACGATTGCCCATTGGATTCGCTCTGCCCAGAACGCGGTATGCCTCAGTATAGCCAACAGCTTCCTCCAGGGAGTAAAGGCTCACTCCACCCAGGCTGTGGGAGCTTCCTGAGCCATTCGCCACCAGGCTTTGGCCTTGCAGATCTGCAAGGCTGCAACCTGGTCGTCCTTACACATCTTTGCAAGGTTCTACAAGGTTAATACCCAAGCCTCGGCTGATGCAGGCCTGGGTAGGTAGGTACTGCAGGTGGCGGTTTCCCACCGGCCGACCTAAGTTCCTTTTTCTTTCTATATATTTTCTTTCTCCCACCCTTGGGACTGCTGATTGGGTAATTGTTTTTATATTTTGATTGGACATTTCTAAATACGGTTATGCCACACAACTTTTTTTTTTTTTTTTTTTTTTTCTTTTTTATAATATCTTTACCCTTAATGGGGGGAAGGGAGGTGATTTGAACTTTTTTTTTATTTATTTATTTTTTTTCTGTTTTTGTTATCCTTTGGCATGAAATTATAACCCCAATATTTTTCACAATCAACTATCATATTCAGTTCAAGATTATAGTTCTCTTACAAAGTGTGAAGCTGAGACAGGAAATCATTCTCTGTAGGTGGTCGAGCTAAATTCACACCTCTATCAGATAGCTGGGACCAAGCTATTTCTGGCAGGATGGATCTCTGTGTGTAAAGGCCCAGTCTCACGTAGCGAGATCGTTAGCACGTCACCGATTTTGTGACGCAACAGCGACCTCGCCAGCGGTCTCACTACGTGTGACACATAGCGGCGACCGGCGCCCCGTTGCGATCTCGCTGATCATGCTCAAATGTCCTGGGCCATTTTTTAGATCGTTGGTGTCCTGCTGGCCAGCATGCATCGCTGTGTTTGACACCTTAATAACGACGAGCGACCTCGTTGGCGACTCAGAACTCACGCTATCGAGGTCTGAGTCGTCAGAATAGCTGCTGTGTGACAAGGTGCCAACGACCGCCGAGGTCGTTATACGGATCGTTGCTGCGTCGAGTTGATCTGCCTGTTTGACGGCTTACTAGCGATCATGCAGCAACGCGCCAGCGATCCTTACCAGCTCATATCGTTGTCTGGATCGCTGGAGCGTCGCTATGTGTATCGGTACCCTAAAGCTAATTGATGGGATGAAGGTATTCCTCAGACAGACTAGAGCCATGATTTCATTATGGACTTATGGTATGTCCTAGCTGTACACCAATTACATTTTCAAGATCTCTGAACGGGCCGAACACCCACTGGGGTCTCGACCCCCAACTAGCACCCAAGTGATAGGGAGATGCATAGAACAGCTAGTAGGAGCTTGTTAGCGAAGCAGTGTTTGGTTTCCGAGTGTAATGGGAGCCCAGCCAGATCCACTAGTGCCAAAACCACTGCCCTATGACTTTCATTAGGGAAGTCATGTTCCATCATAGCTTTTGGAGTTTCAGCTGCCAGAGCAAGTGGGAGGGAAACTGGGACCATCTCGGGTGGCGGGGGGGAGTGACTGACCAAGGGGTTAAGTGCATGTGCAACGATGTGGGCCTTTGTTTTCTGCCAAGGGAGGTCACAGAGTGTTGAAGCAAACTGGAAATAGCTGACCCTCACACGTCCCAAGCCGGGAATTGACGTTTGTATCATCTGCTTATACTTTTGTACGTCATATCTGACCATTGTATATGTATAATCAATGTGTATATAGTGCATGATCTGGTGTGCCGCTAAGGAGATTTAAATATATAATTTGGCCTTTGGCTGCACTTGTATCTTGATAAACTAACACACGTCCATTTCTTAGCTTAATTTGCCATGTTACCAGGGCTGGTTTCTGGCCCGCTATAATCCTGTTAACGGATCGGCCTTATATCCAATGAGGAACTAATGACATTCCTACCAGGTTGACCAGGAACGGTTTCACTGCTGCTAGTGAAAGGTGCCTCTCAGCTGATCAGGGTTGTGAGCGACTGCCTGGGCCACATCCTCTCACTCCCTATGCCTCCCTGGGCCCAAGTGGACAGGGGGTGTCTGTGTAACACTGTGCCAATCTGACCTTGCGTGTCCCCAGGGGGTGAAGAACTTTTTGTTGATGCAAGTGAATAGACCATACCGTGTGATCCCTCTGACCTAATAGTGATGTCAGGCGGAGTGGCGAGGTGCGGATTCATCACATGTGGTGGCAGTGGTAGTATTCTGCGTGATCGCTCTTTTATTATCCTTCATAGACCCCTTAGGGGACTTAAAGATGCACTTGTCCGATCGCTTGTGCTATAAACCGAAACCACAGTCTACTTTGAAACCCGGCCAGAGATGGGGTTTCAAAGGAGCTCTGTAAAAACAAGCACAGGGGGTCATCAGCTAACCTGTCGATGACCCGCGATCACGTCATTGGCGTGCCAGTGGGCGGAGTCAATGACTTCCGTGCATGTTGGCATGTGTTAATGCATGTCAGAGATTGACCGCGACATTTAATAATTTAACAATCGCAGGTTCCGTTCAGCCATCACCTACCTGGTATGGGGCCAGCTTGCTGCAGGAGCCCGTTCCATACACCCACCTCTAACATGCGCCGTACATATACGGCAGATGTCGTGAAGCGGTTAATATTATAGGGTGAAAGAGAATAAATACCATGTTTTCATGAATATTAAGGTTACATTAGTGATGTGATTCTTCTGTGCTTTTTTTTTTTTTTTTTTTTTTTTTTTCTATCTAGGATATGTTTTTCAAATACACATGGAACAACTTTCTTCACACGCAAGTGGAAATCTGCATTGCTTTGATTCTTGCTAGTCCGTGTGAGAATACAGACAGCACGAATAGCGAGGAGAATGCTGCAGGAGACCACATCTTATTAAAACATGTATGTCCCAATTCTGCCAGTTGTATTTTTCTCTTCTGCGTCAACAAAATGTTCTTAAGTTTACTTCCAATTCTCTTTCAGCTCTTTTTGAAATGCCACTTAATAGACCGAATACTTGAAGCATGGGCCTTGAATGAAAAGCGACAGTAAGTTGTTGTTTTTTTTTTTTGTTTGTTTTTTTTTAATAGCTTTATTCTTGAAATTGCATGCACACATGACATAACTGTGCAGCCTCCTCCTTGCACCCTACCCTCTGTCATGCACTATAAAATGCATGTAAAAAGGTTTTTAATGTTTTTCATATGTTCCTGGAGGCATTTTCTCCTACGTCTCATTGGGGGACACAGAACCATGGGTGTGTTATGCTGCTGCCACTAGGAGTAATAAAGTAACTTGGCACTCAACTGAATGATCCTTTACAAATGAAGTTTTTAGTTTATATGCAGTCCTAGAAGATGTTTCGGCCCACAATCGGCCTTCGTCAGTCTGCCGACCTCTATCACAGTATAATGACCTGATATAGAGCCACAAATCTATGTGGATTCCTGTTTTATGGTATAATGCAGGTTAGTGTTGTGCTTCCAGCTATTGCTAGAGCGTGCTGCGTTCTGGTAAATCAACATAAAATTGTAGTGGAAGCACTGAGTATAGAGAACGTCCCCTTCAACTACTGTGGCTGTTTTGTCTGTTAGTGCTATCTCTGTATAGCCCAGTAGAGAAAAATGGAGGCCATACGAGGCCTGTGGATATGAGGTACGGATGTGGCGGGCTAGACGCAGTTTCCACCGCTCGTCTGGTAGCTACAAAACAGCCACAGTACTTGAAGGAGACATACTCTATACTCAGTGCTTCCACTACTATTTTATGTTGATTTACCAGCACAACGCAGCATGCTCTAGCAATAGCTGGAAGCACAAAACTAACCTGCATTATACCATAAAACAGGAATCCACATAGATTTGTGGCTCTATATCGGGTCATTATACTGTGATAGCGGTCGGAAGACTGACGAAGGCCGATTGTGGGCCGAAACGTCTTCTAAGACTGCATATAATATAAAAACTTCATTTGTAAAGGATCATTTAGTTGAGTGCCAAGTTATTATTCACTTTGGTCTGGGTAACCTACTTGTGCACCCTGTGGTAGTGCCACGCTATACTTGACACGCTGCCACTTGGAGGACACGAAGTGAAAAGAAACAGAAAAGTGAACTCCTCCTCTGCAGTATACACCCGCCCACTGGCTGAGATTCAACCAGTTCTTGCTTAGTGTCTGTAGGAGGCACTTGGGTCTGTTTCAGACCCCAACATTTTTGTTTTCAATTTTTGATTTTTCTGTAAATTTTTATTTAATGGAGTGAAGGGGGCGACGGACCCTTTCAAGGGGCCATACTCCCCCGAACCATCACCAGGTGAGAACTCGAAGTATATCTCCCTGTACCCTCTCCTGCGACAACTGGGCGTGCCTGGCCTCATTTGGGGCGACGGTTCCTACTCGGTCCTGATCTCCCCACAACTACAAAGGGCGAGCACATGGAGCTTCGCTAACAACAACGGATGGCAGAAGGGTACTCTCCATCCCCCTTTCTACAGGGAGGATTGATTGAGGCAGATTCCTTTTAACGGCAGCACAGTCGACTCTGCTGCATCATCGCGCTTCAGCTGCCAGGCACAATGGATGGACAGAAGGGTCCTCTCCATCCCCCTATCTATAGGGAGGATGGATTGAGGCAGTTACCTTTTTAAGAGTAATCCTGGCTCCGGCTGCATTGTCTTTTGTGAGTATGCTGTAGGGATTAAGGCGTATTCTACTCTCAGTGGATGCCTCTTCGACCGTTCGACACCGGTGTCAGCAGAATAAGGTCTGCAAAGCTGCGACTGGGTCCAGATTGCATACTTTTAGAAAACTCGATCACATTCATTTTCAGGTCTCAGCAGATGCAGCTCTTATCAGGCACATTTTGCAAACTGCAGTACCACATCTGTAAGCCAGTGATACATGGGGTATTAGCAGTTGTGTTGCTCCCCACCCAGGGACTTCTTTAGGACGTCCCATGGTCCTGTGTCCCCCAATGAGGCGTAGGGATTTTTGTGTACTCACCGTAAAATCCTTTTTTTTTTCCCAAGCCAATCATTGGGTGACACAGCACCCACCCTGATAGCCTATTGGCTTATTGTTTCGTTCTTAGTTTTGACATAATTCAGGGTTATTCTTAGTTATTTGTTTAAATCTTACTGCTTTACCAAACTGGTTCAATCTCCTCCAGTGGGCGGGTGTATACTGCAGAGGAGGAGTTCACTTTTCTGTTTTTTCACTTAGCCTTATGCTGCTGCCACTAGGAGGACACTATGTGCACATGGTGTTGAAGCTGATGAGGAATTTTCCCTGCAGTTTTTGCTAAATCCGCCCTAAAATGACCTGCTTTTTACCTGTGGATTTAGTGCGGATGTACTGCAGTTTTTGTGCGGTTTTCCCCTGCAGTTTTCCACCTGCGGATTTCTAGAATGGAGCAGGTGGAAAACTGCAGCAAATCGCACAAAAGAAGTGACATGCTGCAGTTTTCAATCGCAGCAAATCTGCGCGGAAAAAAACCCAGCATGTGCACTGCGGATTTTGATTTACATTGCCTTTAATGGTACTGTACATCACATGCAGTTCTGCTGCAGATCCGCAGGGCCAAATCCGCTGCGGATCCGCAGCAGAATCCGTACCGTGTGCACATACCCTAACACCTATGGTCCGGTGTCCCCCAATGATTGGAAAGGAATTTACGGTGAGTGAACAAAAATCCCTATTTTTCTTTTTAACCCCTTAAAGTCACAGCCCTTTTGGCCCACAAATTAATCAGTCAGTATAACTGCATGAGGGCTTGAATGTTTACACTCCAAATCGGTTGATGTCGTTAGTTTATCACACGCGTCTCAGCTTATTACTTTTACGCAGGTAAAATAAAAACACTATCATATTAGCGCTTTGATGGCATTGTAGCCTTTATGTACATCAATGCGTATGGGATTGATGGTGAATTAAACCAAATCCCGTGCCTGTGTAAATTTTTTCTTTTCTTCCTTAGGTCAGAAGGTGGACAGCGGTACGGATACATGGGACACTTGACGAGAATTGCAAATTGTATAGTCCACAGCATTGAAAAGGGGCCAAACAGTACACTAGCACATCAACTTATTAAAGGTATCTTATCTAATGTCATGAATGTAAAGACTCCCAAACACATGGGATCCGTGTGAGCCTGCCATTTTTGTGTGTGTTTGACCTCCCAACTTCACCCCTGGGGTCACATTGCGTTAATGCAGTCCGTTTAACAGATTGCGTTACACTGCGGCATAACGCAATGTAACGGAATCCGTTAATGCTGCCATTCACCCCCATTAGGAGCGCATCGCAAGCACATGCCATAAATTGGCATGCGCTAGCGATGTGCCGTCGTTCGGTGAGGGGCCCGCGTCCGGGGGTCCGTCACTGCTAGCGCAGTTGAAGCATCTGCGCTAGTGGGCTCGCATAACGCGATCTCGTTGTGAGTAGCATTAATGCAGTCCATCAACGCTATGCGCTATGTGAACCTGGCCTTACTGAATTATAATGGACATTTTATTTCAAGAGAAACTGTAGCCACAGATACTTGACCTTAGTTTACTCTTCTCTTCCCATTGAAAACACATACAGGGGTTGGACAAAATAATGGAAACGCCTAACGTTTTGGCATCATAATCTTCGAACATGTTATAAACATGCAAACCGTGACATATGGTAATGTTTTGTAGTTGATTATTTGTGTTGTGATATGTGTATGTAAATTAACTGTTTGTTTTGCAGAATTGTAAGAACGTTGATGAGAACCTGATACCAATGGTAAACCTCTCGGATTTTCAAACAGGCCAAATTGTTGATGCTCGTATGGCAGACGCTAGTGTAACAGAGTGCCCTAATGCTTGGCGTGTCAAGAGGTACTGTCTCCAAAGTAATGACTGCGTTTGAAAGAGATTGAAAAACGTCCGCAGCAAAGCACAGGTCCGGCCGAAAGTCGTAGTTGACTGAGAGAGACCGTCGGACCCTAAGAGAATTGTGAGAGAGGATCGCAAGACCACGGGTCCGAAAATCACAGCTGAGCTCAATGAACATCTACAGAACCCAGTTTCCACGAAAACTGTTCGTCGGGAGCTGCTCAAATCTGGATTCCACGGAAGAGCTGCAATTCAAAAACTGCTGCTCTCAATGACAAATGTTTCCAAGCGTTTAGAGTGGTGCAGAAACCTCCAGAATAGGTCCCTCGAGCAGTGGAGACATGTGATATTCTCAGACTAATCATCGTTTACCCTATTTCCGGCCTATTGTATGTTTGGAGACGGCCGAAAGAAGCATTCCATCCAGACTGCCTTCTCCCAACCGTAAAATATGGCGGAGGTTCTGTGATGATCTGGGGTGCTATTTCGTGGAGATCCGCCGGGCCAATGATATCCCTTCATGGAAGAATTCACAGCCGAGCTTATTTAGGCAATTTGGGCGACCAAGTGCATCCTATGGTTCAAGCACTGTTCCCAGAGGGGAACGCCATCTTTCAGGATGATAATGCTCCAATTCATACAGCTAGAATCGTTAAAGCATGGCACGAGGAACATTGTAATGAAGTTGAGCATCTCATCTGGCCCTCACAATCCCCAGACCTCAATATTATTGAGCATTTATGGTCGATTTTAGAGATTCAAGTTAGACGTCGATTTCCGCCGCCATTGTCGCTCAAAGAACTGGAGGGTGTTTTAACTGAAGAATGGGCTAAAATTCCTTTGGAAACCATTCACACCTTGTATGAATCCATACCTCGGAGAATTGAGGCTGTAATCGCCGCAAAAGGTGGACCTACACCATATTAAACTAACTTTTGTTGAGGATTCCATTATTTTGTCCAACCCCTGTATATGTAGGTGTGGGATTGCAGGGTAGTGAGCAATATTTGCCATGACCTCTCATCTTGGATAATGCAGACTGGTTCAATACAGTAGCTAACTGTTCGTCCGTTTACTTTTATTTTTTGGTAACTGTTACTCTTAAGCTTACAAGCTATAAACTCATTTCCAACAAGTGCTAAAATATTAAATACCAGAGATTCCTTTAAATAGCAATCATGGACATTTATAAGTCCAATAACTCAATCATGTTATGCAAAAATAACCATGTTATACCCAATTCCATAGGGAAGGAAAACAAGGTTCAAAAGAGTATTCTTGGAAAAATATTTAAAATTTTATTCCATACAAAACACATAAATGTGGAGCACACACTACCAGCAGGCTATATATAGAGAGAGGATTTAATCACAGACATTAACTAATCCATACCATACTTATTAGAACCAGTCGCAAAAAATTGGGCAAATGTAACCAATTCATATCAAAACAATTTATATCCCCTAATTTCTCATCCAGAGTATTAATTATGGTTTAGTGCTTTATAATGTGCTACATATTAATCACTGTCCAACGCAGTGTTAACTGGATAAAGTGCTAGTGGGCTGTACTAAAGAGAATTGGACTTCCAGGCTGTTTCTTATGTTATATACTTAAATATTAGTATTTGTTTCTTCATCCATGATTAATTCTATTTAGTACAGCCCACTAGCACTTTATCCAGTTAACACTGTGTTGGGCAGTGATTAATATGTAGCACATTATAAAGCACTTATTGCACTTTGTTTAGCATACCCTTTTTTAGGGCAGTTTATATAACCACAATTATTACTCTGGATGAGAAATTAGGGGATATAAATTGTTTTGTTATGAATTGGTTACATTTGCCCATTTTTTTGCGACTGGTTCTTATAAGTATGGTATGGGTTAGTTAATGTCTGTGATTAAAATATATATATATATAACATTTATTTATCCTGCTGGTAGTGTGTGCTCCACATTTTTATGTGTTTTGTATTGAATAAAAATTTTCTATATTTTTCCAAGAATACTCTTTTGAACCTTGTTTTCCTTCCCTATGGAATTGGGTATAATATGGTCATTTTTGCATAAAGTGCTAAAAGATGTAGACTACGGGGTGGCCAGTCATTCAGCCAGCGAGCTGTACACAAAATGTACAGGTCCCTCCATTCTTCAGAACAGACAGGTTTTTAGTAAGTGTTACATTTGGGTACATTTGGCTGCTTTTACTGGCACTTTGCAGTTTTACCCATTTTTGAACTTGAGACACCGCCTTTTAATAACTTTTTTTTTTTTCTTTAGTATTATAAGTAATTTGCTCCTCCTCTTCCTACAGAACTGCCAACTGAAGCTCAGGAAAAATGGGAGGCTTTCTGCACGAACTCCTTAGGGGAAACCAACAAAAGGAACACCGTAGATCTAGTAGGTTTTCTTCAGTTCTGTATGTTTTTTCTCAGGTTTCACAGGAAGCTCAAAAGCAAATCTACACAGTCCCGCTTTCATCAGGGTGTAGTTGGCGTAAAACCTCTTCAAATCTCTCAAATTTTTGGCACAACACAGAGTTGTGGAAGTGAGTTACAACCTATGTGGTTTCTACGCAGTCCTGACTAGCATTGTCAAAGAGGGCAGAGCTGAGGTGGGACATTGTGTAGTGAAGCCCAGTTTGAAGATTACTCTAAAGTTATGCCTCTTAAGGTGTAAATTACTGGAGTAACATTTCTGGCAGAGACGCAGGCCTGTTGTAAGATGCATTCAATTTATTTAGGGGTGAGTGCCTCTTAATGAAGGTACAGCTGCAGTAAGATGCACCTTATACATGAAGACTCGTTTGGAGGTAATTTCTTGGGTGGGGGTTTAAAA
Source organism: Dendrobates tinctorius (assembly GCF_039654945.1). Taxonomy (NCBI): domain Eukaryota; kingdom Metazoa; phylum Chordata; class Amphibia; order Anura; family Dendrobatidae; genus Dendrobates; species Dendrobates tinctorius. The sequence continues at coordinate 25,763,313 of NW_027361705.1, forward strand.
ACATACGTCAATTTTATTGGCCTTCTCATTGGGGGTTTGTTTGTTTTTTTTTTTTTTTAAATTGATCACTAGAATGTATCTTGTGCTAGTGTGTAGTGCTGGATTGCCCTGAATTCATGCCTTTACATGGAAACAGCCAGTACCAGTCACTTTCGTGGAACATTTGTCATTAAAGGTATTGTCATCTGTTGCTTCTATTTAACCACTTAGTGACAGAGCCAAATTTTAAAAATCTGACTAGTGTCACTTTATGTGGTAATAACTTTGGGACGCTTTAACAAATTCCAGTGATTATTGAGAGTTTTTTTTGTGACACATTATACTTTTTGATAATGGTAAATTTAGGTTGATATGTTTTGTGTTTTTATAAAAAAAATATCAGAAATTTGACAAATGTAAAAAAAATAGCAATTTTTAAACTTTGAATGATTAGCCCTTTAATTCAGACAGTCATACCATAGCAAAAAATTAATAAAAATTCCCACATGTCTGCTCTACATCAGCACCATTTGTAAAGTTGTACTTTATTTTGTTAGTATTTTAGGAGGTTTAAAAATGTAGCAGCAATTTTTCATTTTTTTCAAAGAAGTTTACAGAATTATTTTTTTAGGGACCTATCCAGGTTTGAAGTGACTTTAGGGGTCCTATATACTGGGAAACCCAAGTTATACCATTTTAAAAACAACACCTCGTGACATACTGAAAACTGCTATCAGACAGTTTATTAACCCTTCAAGTGCTTTTCAGGAATTAATACAAAGTGGCATGATGGGAATGAAAAAGTTGATTTTTCACCACCTAATTGTCACTGACTTTTGAACATGTTACTGTAGCCGGCAGACTCTAATGCCGCTATTTGCTAGTGAATTGCCATGGCAAACATCAGGACCACACAATCATGATCTCAGTGTGCCAATAGGGATAAAGAGGGAGAAGCCACACTCTTTTAAACATTTATATGAAGTAGTCAGTATTGGCAGCAGCATCTAAGGGGTTAGAGATATGGACGGTGACAACACTGATTGTGGGTGATGCAGCAAGTTGTCAGCTATAGTGTACAGCCGACAGCTGCTGGATTGTTACTTGTATGGGGATCCTATTCTCTTATATCTCAGGTCAGTTAAAAGACGTATTGGGGGTCCTTAAGGGGTTAAACATGTTTTACATCTCCGAAAGCAGCAGCTGTGATCCCGTGCTGTCCTGTCTGTGTACTCTGATTCCTCTCCTGCCCAGGAGCTGTGGTATGATCAGACCATGTCCAGACACAGCCATTACACAGTACAAAGCCGGGGCACATTTATAAGATTATCGCAACACAAGGACCATATATTTTATTTCATCACAGTTGTGACCGTCTGTACAGTAAATACAGTGTAAGACTTATTTTTTTCAGTTGACGTGTAGACATCCATAGCAATTGACACTGATTTTGCTTGCAAGGGAGGAAGATGCCATAATTTACATTTACAACGCAAACCCCACAAAACAAATATATGTGATACATGTCTTTGTATTTGTATTTTGTTCTCAGGTGACAACACGACACATCCACTCCTCCAGTGATGATGAAATAGAGTTTAAAGAGCCAGGATTCTCTCAAGATTCTTCCATACAGCAGGTTAGCACAGATGTTATGGCTCATGAATTTTAGACTTGCTTCCACTTTAAGGAGTTTCTGTTGCGTGTCCAAAAAAGTGCCCAAATCCCAGTGGGCCCCCCTGAATATGCCGCTGTTTTTTCCACTTTTTTTTTTAAAAAAACTTTGTCCCTCTATTGCGGACATGTACCCTTTCTTCCTTTTGTCGCCCAGTATGCCAGTCCCTGGCTTGTTTTCCAAGAGGGTGTGGCAGTTTTCTCTGGGAGGGTGCAATCTTGCCCACATATGATGCAGCAAATTTGCGGCAGCAGCATGTGAAACTGATTGACCAGTATGATCTCCCTCTTCTCAATATGACTTGCAGACATGGATGAAAGTCTTACAGCATTGTCTTGCCAGATATCAATGTTCCACCAGTTTCAGATGGTGTTGAGTAGTTGCCTGGCAGCACCATATAGTAGGAGTGCACGCATCCATAGAAAACTCATCTGACACGTTGCCCAAAAGCCAGGAATGGGGGGGGAAATCTCCACAAGGGGACAAAAATGCAAAACGGCAGCAGAGGAATTTTAGCAAGTTAATGAACTCTGTCTAGTGATGAGCGAGTATACTCGTTGCTCGGGTTTCCCCAAGCATGCTCGGAAATCTAGTTTCTGTCAATGCAGCTGCATGATTTGTGGCTGCTTGACAGGCTGAATACATGCGAGGAATACCTGTTTGTTAGGGAATTCCCACATGTATTCAGCCTGTCTAGCAGCCGTAAATCATGCAGCTGAAACGACGAAAACGAAATCTCCGAGCACGCCAAAATACTCGGACACCCGAGCAGCGAGTATACACGCTCATCACTAACTCTTCCCCTTTTTTTTTTTTTTTTTTTTTTTTCTTTGACGAGGGGGAAGATATTCTCAGTTTGTTCATGTCTTGGCTACTTTAGGGCTCATTAAGTTCAAAAAGCCAGGACACCTTTTCATCTACCAGGGGCAATTGACTAGTTGCTGCAGTAAGGCCAGTTTCACATTTGCGTTAAAGGCCGCAGCGTCGGCCTGCGCACGGCCGCCGCTAAACCCCGCCCCCTGCCGCGCCTCCGCCGGTAGCTCCGCCTCTGGGCGCATGAGGCTGCATGAGTCATGCGTCCCCTATCTTTATCACTGAGGACGCAGGCCGTGCGCAGTATGCGTTTTGGCGGCGCCTGCGTCCTTTTGACGGTGCACCGACCAGCGCCAAACGCAACCTGTTGCAATTTGGTTGCGCTCGGCGCACCGTCAAAAGGACGCTGGCGCCGCCAAACGCATACTGCGCATGGCCTGCGTCCTCAGTGATGGAGAGGGGACGCATGCAGCGTCATGCGCCCGGAGGCGGAGCTACCGGCGGAGGCGGGGCTTGGCGGCGGCCGTGCGCAGGCCGACGCTGCAGCCTTTAACGCAAATGTGAAACCGGCCTAATTTAACTGGCTCTTAAAGGAAACTAGTCACTATTTTTATTTTCTAATAAATTAATTTTAATGGTGGTTTACTATAAATCTGTGTGCATATAAAAATGTGTATATATATATTGTCCTTTGCCAGTCGGTCCTGGTCAAGAGTTTTGACACTTGTTCATGGAATGGTTTTCATTATTGGAATTGTGGATTCAGAATGAAGGCAGCAAAACAACAAAGGAACATACTGTATATAGAAACAAGAAGTAAAGCAACGTGTTGGAGACAAACTAGAATGCATTTTAAAACTTAAATTTGCCTCCCTTTTACTCTGACAATTTTACACCCCCCCCTTGGCATTCTCTCTCTGAAATCACTGGCCTTCAGAAAGTAGAAAGGCATTATTGGTCCATACAGCGCTGAGCCATATTCAACATCTGTTGTAAGCCAGAATATGGCAAGGAACACTTGGCTAACTAAAGGGAAATAATCCATTTTTGGCTGACCTTCATGTCTTAAAGGGAAGGTGCCGTGTTTTTTCATAACTTAATGTAAAAAAGAAAATGGTATAAAAGGTATTGTCCCCTAAGCTTGACTCAGTGGTGTGTTTTTTTTTTTTGTTACTGTATTAATGCAGCCACTGGGGGCTGCCATCTTACCTTTCTGGCTGCTGAACGAGACTTTCCATGCTCATTTACGGCAGTCCCTGGGCATAAGAGACAAGGGTCGGGAGCCGACTCTTATCTGTATCATTGCAGCAGCATCAGCTGTGAACTGGGCACGCCTCTGTGGGCAGCTCAATTCACAGCTGTAGGTGTGGCCTGGCGCCATTTTATTAGAGCCCAGTGCTTTCCTTTTAGCTCCATTTACACTCTATTGCAAGCCCTGGATGCTGTTACTGTTCCAGCATAACAGGGCTTGGATGTTCACTCTGCACATACCAGCTGCAGGAGAGGATACAGGACAAGCTCCTGGAGACCGAGCTGCTCTTTTCAAAACACCCGACCAGCTGCTGCCCCTGCTCTTGCAAAACGTAGGAGGAGCTGCTCCCTGCTCTTTCAAAACACTTGGCCATCTGCTGGACATCTAATCCTATCCTGTGATACTGACTGCTGAGCCGTGTATCTAATCCTCTCCTGTGTGCTACTGACTGCTGAGCCGTGTATCTAATCCTCTCCTGTGTGATACTGACTGCTGAGCCGTGTATCTAATCCTATCCTGTGTGATACTGACTGCTGAGCCGCGTATCTAATCCTCTAGTGTGATACTGACTGCTGAGCCGTTTATCTAATCCTCTCCTGTGTGATACTGCTCTCCTGAAATACTCTGTGCTGCTGTCACTCTGCTGGTTTTATGTGTGATCAACATGGTGGTATTATATGTGAAGTATATGGCGGTATTGTGTGATCTATATGGTGGTATTGTGTGAACACTATGGCAGTATTATCTGCTAAAAGGGGACCCATTCACAGGACTGTGAATCTACGGCGCTGGACCTAGGGGCACACTGGTGGGGTAAGATCACAGCTGGGTTTTCTTACTCGGCTGTGAATCCATATTCCCTATAAGGCTCCCCTATAGGTTTCCTCTACATAGCCACCCCTGTAGGGCCCTCTGCATAGCCAGCCCTTCTGCACTTGGTGCACTATGCCGGGCACGCCGGAATGGGCTACTCAAATGTCGCAGTCTATGACGCAGTCCATAGATAACCTGACCTCCACATTACTTCATGCTCTGCAGGGTCATGTCTCGGCTATGAGCGTTACCCAGCAAGGGGACAGCTCCACTCAGGGACAGGCCGTTTCTTGCTCTCCCAGACGTAAGCGGACCCACAGGTCTCGTTCATCTGCGTCATCCCATAGCACACGGTCATCCCCATCTAGGGAGAGACACCGTAGTTCCAGGTCACCTAGACCATCTCCTACTAGGGACAGACAACGCAGATCTCCACAGCGATCCCCAACCACAGGAGACCTCCGCCCCAGTTCGCCCACCAGGGAATGCCTCAGCGATACGCAGGATTCAGAAGGCATCTGTGACTCCGACTCAGACAACTAAACGGAGAGGTCTCTGGTCCCCGGTACCCCTAGTAATGCAGCGCTACTTGAGGACATTATCTCTTCCATCCTTCGGGTGCTGGACATTTCTGATCCACCCCCGGAAGCCCCAGAACACAAGATTTGCTTTGAAGGTGTTCTGAAACCGCCTAAGGTCTTCTCTAATCACCCGGAATTTCAGGCGATACTTACTAAGCAGTTTTCGCAGCCCGAGAAGACATTCACCAATCGCAAATATTTGGAGGCAAGGTACCCTTTCCCACAGAAGGACACCAAGGAGTGGACAGATCTGCCCAAAGTGGACCCTCCAGTCTCTAGGCTAGCAGCACAGACCCTCCTGTCACTGCCACATAGCTCAACCCTTAGCGACGCAGGTAGAACGCATGGCTCATTCAATTTTCAAAGCGGCAGGGGCCTCCCTGGCTCCCGCTTTCACTTCAGTCTGGGCGGCCAAAGCCATTCTGGCCTGGGCCAAAAATTTGCAGGATGGCCTCCAAGCTTCCAATACTGAGCTGTCAGACCAAGTGGTTCAAATAGCAGTGGTAGCAGATTACATACTTCATGCAGCTCTGGATTCCGCAAGAGGTGTAGCGGGAATAGCATGAAACGCCATCACAATCCGGCGTATCCTTTGGCTACGGGAATGGAAAGCGGACGCGGCCTTGGAAAAAGTCTCTCACACATCTCCCTTACCTCAGTGGGCGACTTTTCGGTGAAAAGTTGGACACAATGATATCCAATGCCACTGGGGGGAAGAGTACCTCTCTCCCTCAACTAAAACCTAAACACACGTTCAAAAGGCCTAATCAAACACGATTCCGATCCTCTCGGAATTCTTCAGGCTGGTCCGTCTCGCGTCCAGCACAAAATCGTAACCGCTCTCCACGCAGGGACAACCCACGGGTGGCACAGAGGCCGGAAAAGACCTGGCAGCCGAAAGCAGGACAGGCAAAGCCCAAAGGAGGAAAAACTCAGACTTTCTCCTCATCATGACTCACGAACTCTAGAAGACACCCCACCCGTAGGCGGATGACTTTTACTCTTTCAGTAAGTCTGGCTGCCTATTACAAAAGACAGGTGGGTCAGGGAAATAGTGTCTTCCGGATACAAGATAGAGTTCACTTCCAGCCCACCGAACCGGTTCTTCCTCTCTGTTCCCTCAAAGCCGCCAGACAAGGCTCGTGCCTTCCGCCACGCGGCTACCTCCCTCCTTCAAGCAGGAGTCATAGTACCGGTTCCCGCAACTGAGCACTTCCGAGGGTTCTACTCCAATCTATTTGTAGTCCCCAAAAAAGGCCGCGTACGGCCCATACTGGACTTGAAACAACTCGACAAATATGTATGGGTTTGTCATTTCCGCATGGAGTCCCTTCGGTCCATCATTGCGTCCATGGAGCAGGGAGAATTTCTCGCCTCCATAGACATACAGGACGCAAACCTGCACATAACGATTGTTCCCGCCCATCAGAGATTTCTCATGTTTTCTATCGACCAGGATCACTACCAGTTCGTGGCTCTCCCGTTCGGACTCGCCATGGCTCCCAGGACGTTTACAGAAATCATGGCAGCCACCATGGACGTTCTACACTCCAGAGGCATAGTAGTCGTTCCATACCTGGACGACCTTCTTCTCAAGGCTCCCACTTTCAAGGACTGCGAGGTCAGCGTTTCAATCACAATCAACACTGAGTCGCCTGGTCTGGTTAGTCAACTTGCAAAAGTCATCGACTACCCCGAGTCAGTCTCTGACATTCCTGGGGATGCTATTCGACACCTCCAGGGGTCTGGTGCTCCTTCCCAGGGACAATGCACTGGCTCTCCGTCTGGGAGTTCGCATACTCCTCCGCAATCCTCCCCCCCGATCTCTCCGGTTTGCCATGAGAGTCCTCGGCAGGATGGCAGCAGCAATGGAGGCGGTACCATTTGCCCAGTTTCACCTCAGACCCCTTCAACTAGCCATCCTCAAGTCCTGGGACAGGAATCCTTTCTCCCTCGACAGGGAGTTCCGGCTAACATCGAAAACCAGAAGGTCTCTGCACTGGTGGCTCAAGCCAACCTCGCTTGCAAGGTGAAAATCCTTTCTCTCAGGTCAATGGAAGGTTCTGACCACCAACGCACCCTGACAAGTTGGGGTGCGGTGCACCTACATCACAGGGCACAAGGCAAGTGGTCAACACTGGAAGCGACCATGCCCATCAACGTCCTGTAGATTCGGGCCATCTTCCTGGCATTAAGAGCCTTTCATCACTTGCTGGCAGCCTCTCATATCAGAATACAGTCGGAGAATGCCACGGCAGTGGCATATGTGAATCACCAAGGCGGAACCCGCAGTACCCAGGCGATGAGGGAAGTGGCACATATCCTCCACTGGGCGGAAGACACGAGGTCGGTACTCTCTGCGGACCACATTCCGAGTGTGGACAACTGGAAAGCTGACTTCCTCAGCAGACAAGGAATGGACTCGGGGGAGTGGTCTCTCCATTCCGAAATTTTTCACCAGATCTGCCATCGCTGGGGGACCCCGGACGTAGACCTAATGGCATCCCATCTCAATGCCAAGGTCTCCAATTTCATGGCCAGGACACGCGATCCGCGGTCGCTCGGAGCAGATGCCCTGGTTCAGGACTGGACCCAGTTCCAGCTTCTGTACATTTTTCCACCCCTCCCTCTGATCTCCAGAGTCGTGAGGAAGATCAAACAAGAGGGAGTTCCAACCATCCTGATCGTGCCAGACTGGCCCAGATGTACATGGTACGCCGACATTGTACAACTTATAGCAGACGCCCCCTGGCGTCTCCCCAACCGTCCCGATCTTCTGTCACAAGGCCCGTTCTACCACCAGAACTCGGGGGCTCTCAATTTGACGGCGTGGCCCTTGAGACCTGGGTTCTAACCCAGGCAGGGCTCTCACCGGATGTCATTAAGACCATGATCAGAGCACGGAAGCCAGCCTCCGCCAAGATTTATTACCGTACCTGGAGAGCTTTCTTTACCTGGTGCGAATCTCACGGCCAGATTCCACTCCCTTATTCCCTCCCTAAGGTACTTGGTTTTCTTCAATCGGGCCTGGACGCCAGGCTATCCCTAGGCTCGCTTAAGAGCCAGGTGTCAGCGCTCTCGGTGCTTTTCCAGAGGCGCGTTGCTAACAAGCCGCAAGTAAGGACTTTTCTCCAAGGAGTTTCCCGATTAGTTCCCCCCTACAAACGTCCACTGGAAACGTGGGACCTCAACCTTGTCCTGACAGCATTGCAGGCACCACCTTTCGAACCCCTTAAGGAAGTCCCACTCCGCATTCTATCACAGAAGGTGGTTTTTCTGGTGGCAATCACCTCGCTACGCAAGGTGTCTGAATTGTCAGCACTCTCCTGCAGACGGCCCTTCCTAGCCTTTCATCAGGACAAGGTGGTTCTCCGTACAGTCCCATCCTTCCTTCCGAAGGTTGTGTCCAACTTCCACCTCAATGAGGAAATTTTACTGCCATCCCTTTGCCTGGTTCCGGTTCATAGAGTGGAGAAGGCTCTGCATACGCTTGACCTCGTCAGGGCATTGCGTATATACGTGTCTAGGACTGCGCCCTTCCGGAAGTCTGATTCCCTTTTCCTTCTTCCGGAAGGCGTTCGCAAGGGTCTGCCGGCTTCCAAAGCTACCCTTGCCAGGTGGATTAAGTCCACCATACATGAGGCTTACCGCCTTAACAATTCTCCTCTTCCGGCTGGTATCACGGCGCACTCTACGCGGGCGGTAGGGGCCTCCTGGGCCATTCGGCACCAGGCTTCGGCACAACAGGTGTGTAAGGCGGCCACTTGGACTAGCCTACACACGTTTACGAAACACTACAGAGTTCATACCCAGTCCTCAGCGGACGCAAGCCTGGGTAGACTGGTTCTGCAGGCGACTGTGTCCCAAGTTTAGGGACCTATCAGCACAATATTCGTCCATTGCTTCCCACCCAGGGACTGCTTTGGGACGTCCCATGGTTCTGTGTCCCCCAATGAGGCGACAGAGTAAAGGAGATTTTTGTGTACTCACCGTAAAATCTTTCTCTTTGCCCTTAATTGGGGGACACCGCTCCCACCCTGTTGCCCTTACGGGCCGTTGTTATGGTTGAGTTCTCATATTGTTCTTTGAGCTCGTACATAGTGGCCTTCTTACAGGCATGGTTATGTTTCTGTTATGTTCCTCCTAACGCTTTTGCACCAAACTGGAGAAGGCTGACGCCGTCCAGGGGTGTATACTGCAGAGGAGGAGCCATAGTTAATCTTTTTCAGATTATGCATAGTGTCGCCTCCTAGTGGAAAGCAGCATAACACCCATGGTTCTGTGTCCCCCAATTAGAGGCCAAGAGAGATTTTACGGTGAGCACACAATCTCCTTTTTAAAGTTATTTTTTATATTTTACATTTTCTTAAAAAATAGTATCATTTTGTTTTTAATTTTGTAAATATTAATTCTTTTTTTTTTTTCAATTGCTGAAAAAAAATTTTTGGATGGCACCTTCCCTTTAAAAGCAATCTGGAAAATTGCTAGAACCTTGAAGGTGTTCTCAAGTGCAGTCATAAACGCCATCAATTGCTACGATTAAACAAACTTCCATGAGAAACACCCCATGAAAGGGAGGCCAATAACTAACTCTATCCTCTGCAGCAGAGGTATCCACTTCAGAAAACACAAATTGGCATCACCTCTGATGAAAGACCTCATAAATGATGCACAAACTTCAAGTAGTAGATACTTCTCAAAATCCACTGTCCAGAGAAGACTGCAAGAAGCAGTCTTTTATAGATGAATTTCTGCAAAGAAGCAACTACTGAGGGACAAGCGGGTTTGGGGCCCAAGCAGCACAAGGACTTGACATCAGATCAGTTGAAATCTGCAATGTGGTCAGTCAAAATTTAGATTTTGGTTACCAACCGCCATGTCTTTGTGAGATGCAGAGAATGTGAGCAGATTGTTTCTACATGTAGTTTCCAGCGTGAAACATGGAGACGAAGTGTGGTGGTGTGGGTCTGATTTGCTGGGGACATTTAGGGATTTATTCCTAACTTTAGGCAGTTTCCCAGTGTGGCACCTCCAGATTCTGAAAAGACATGCCATGCCATCTGGTTGGCACTTGACCCATCATTTATGCTGCAACAGTACAATAGTCCCAAACCACCTCCAGGCTATGTCACCAAGAAGGAGAGGGTCGAAGGCTTCACTTTTTGAGAACTTTGTACAAGACTGTTGTAAAACCATTCCAGGTGATGCCTGAGAGAATGCCAAGAGGTGTAAAGTGGTTATTCCAGTACTAGGGGGCTACTATGGGGAATTAAGATTTAACACCTCATCTGGTTTTATTTCAATGTGTTCATTCTTGGATTAGCTGCCTTCAGGCTGCATCTACAAAGTGCATATTCCTATAAGAACAAGAAAATCTATTGGATGACTTTTGCCGGCTGCTGTGTATATTTTCGTATTGTACAGGGGTCTGCAATCACTGCACTACTCACGCACACACAACATAGGAAAGTAAGGATGTTACTTGTACAATACAGATAGTCTGTGGCATTCTCAATTCACAGCATTAGTTTACCAGCAACTTTACATTAATAATTTATACACTCACAGTATATACACCAGGTACAGTATACGCTATAGTGAAAAACTGTTTCAAAGTACTAACTGGTACACCCCAAGGTATTGGGTGCTTCCTTGATAAGGCTGGGGTCATCAGTCATTCAGAGTTTCATCCTGAAAAGTGGGAAGATTTTTTTTTCGCTTCATCTGTATCTAATCTGTTTTACAGCAGCAGCTATTAATCACTTACAGGACTAGGTTGTGTTTTTTATGTATCCTCGCTTGTATGTATGCTCTTGCTTTTGATTTTGTTGTTTGATGTGGTCTGTGCTAGAAGTGTCTGTTGAATCCTCAATGTGTCTTTACAGTTATGCATTTTCCTCTCCATTTCCTTCCCCTTGGTTCCAGTAATACTCGGGTGTTACGCTCCCCAGCACTTGCGTTTCATATTCTCTGGTTTATGACAGGCCGGAGCGGTGTTATTACAATTGCAGCAGACAATCATTGGGCCCAGCTGCTAGTCCTGTCTACATTGAGCCCAGTGTTTGACTGTGGTCACAGACACTGTAATCTTGACATCACTGCTGCAGTCTGTCAAAGGCCAGAGCAATGGCAGAGAGGCAGCGCTGGACCTGGGGAGACTGGATAACCTCAGAATGTAACCAAGGTGATGGGGATGTAAAACATTTACACTTGGGGGTGGGTGGGGGGACCTCCTTTTTTTTTTTTTTTTTTTTTTTTTCCCCTTTTATCTCTATTTGCGTGGCAGTTGCAAAGATCACAATTTTTTATTTTATTTTTTAGCATTAGTATTTTTTTTTTTTTAAAGGCTACATTAATTTTTTGGCATTTAAAGGGTATCTGTGGGTTGGATCAACCCTCCTATGCTGTCTATATGGGCATGTAGGTTATAGGAAGCTGAATAACATAACTTGATATTTGCGATTTGATGTCATCTTTTATTTATAATAACTTCTTCTGGAGGCAGATTCTCAGGGAGAGCCTTGTCCGGCCCATAAATCTTCACATATAAGAAAAACATTGGTTTCCCTGGACTAAGACATCAGACCACCGATATCAAGGTATCATATTATTAAGCTTCCTATGACCTACATGCCCACATAGACGTCTTGGAGGGTTGATCCTACTGACTGATTTCCATTTAAGAATCTAGCAACTAGAGAATTGAGGAAGAAAAATTGTTCCTCCCTGTCAGCAGCTCCTCATGGGTCCACTGTTATGGCTTGCCAGCATCTCTGTACCCTCTTTAGCAAAATATCATTACATTGACCACACCATTCATTGAACACTGCATAACTATTGGCTAAGTGTAAGTCTTTACACGACAGGGAGGAATTGGGGTATATGCTTGTCTTATTACACTAGTTTTGTTTCTGCAGCCTTTATGCACATACCACCACTTCTGATAAAACCATAGAAGGGAGTTTACAGATGTCACTTAAACATTGAGTAGTGATCATCTACTGTGGCCGTAAACTCCATTCTTAGAATATTGTCTATTTGCCATATGTCTAGTGAGACCACCTAATGAATAGATTGTTTGAAGAGCAGTCTAGAATATATGTTATACCACTGTTGTTGGTCCTGGGTTTGCCAGGCCTTTTCTGATTATCAGATGCAACAAATGACGTCCAATTTTATTGACCAGTTTGGCTTCAATGATGAGAAGTTTGCTGACCAAGATGACATTGGGAAGTGAGTATGACTCTGTTGTGATTTTTATTTTATTTTTGTATTGTTTTTTTTTTGTTTTGTTTTTTATCAGGTGTGGGAGGTTCCTGGTGATTTAGTAACCAATCTCTGACCTTTTTCTTGCTTCTGCATTGATTTCTAAGCTTGAACAAATATCAAATACTAATCAATGTTTGGTAAATCGATTAAAAAAAAAAAAAAAATCCTGAACACTTAGCTTAGTGCTGCTAAAAACACTCTGCACAGCTGTTAACCAAACTAAGGGTGTTTGGGTTTTGCTTGGGTATCTCTGAAGTTCTCTGATGCGGTTATGAGACTTCATTCAGATTGTGGTGTTCCCATGCATTTTATGTGAAGCACCGGTCTTCTCTAAACTTATAAATGTATGTGTTTGGAATCTGGTTACATTACACATTCCTGACAAGGTCTCTGCTCCACTGCTTTTGTGGTGACTGTGAAATTCACAAGACTGTGTATCCAATATGATACATACCAAAATAGTCCAAAACTAATAGCCACCTCAATTCAGCATATTATATCTTAATTTCTGCCACAAATTTGTGCAGACATAACAAAGGCAAATAGGCAAAAAATAGATGAATCAATAAAACCAATCATTTATTAATAAATTTCATAAAATTCTTTTTTACAAGGAAATTTCTAAAAAAAGGGAGTACAAATGTAATGATAGATGCTCACAGAATTAAGCTTTATGCAACATAATCACAGAATGTTTTTTCTTTTTTAAATTTTTTTACATACAAATTCTCTCCAAATAGTGTTTATTTCTTAAGCATCAATTCATAAGCTATATTTATATAAACTTCTGTCTAAATATTTTTAGGGAAAGACCCAATAGTTCTAAAAGCAGAAGAAACACATCTTTGATTAAATAGTGTGAAATACACACTGCTGAAGGTAAATAACAATTGGGTTTAACTCCCTATACTATGTGTATACCATGATAATCAAAGACAAGGCTAACTAATCCTTAATGGAGTAATCACAATGCATAAATGCTCAGATAGTAGCGACTTTTGTTCTCAATGTTTCTCTGATTAATTACAAATACTTATAAACAAAAATGCATAAGCTTACTTGATTGTGTAAATATGTATCTAATTGTTGTAACAAAGGAACAACCTAACTGTGTGTGTGGCAAAGAAAATTTCTCCTTAATGTGAATATATCTAATGCCTAGTGCAGAGAACTACAGGTTAATCATGTGTCCTGCTTAACCTCTTCCCGACCGCCCACAGTAGATAAACGTTGGCGCTTGCTGGGCTTTGTGCAGCGCCGACGTTTATCTACTGTCGGCGGTTTTGTGCCCCCCCGGGACCCCCTCATACCTTATAACGCGGGGATCCCGGTGCACAATGCATGCTGGGACCCCCGACGTCATCGAGACCTGATTGGTTCAGGTCCTGATGACGTCGCGTCACAGCAGCCAATGAGAGAGCTCGCTGGGAAAGCTGCTTGTTTCCCGGCGATCTCCCTCATTATAACGCGACTTCTCCTCTGAGCTCATGCTGACAGATGAGCAGAGGTGAAGCAGCGTTACAGTGTGACTAGATCGCTGCCTGGCACAGCTGATCGCTGCCTGGCACAGCTGTGTCAGGCAGCGATCTTGTCACACAGTAACGCTGCTTCTCCTCTGATCATCTGTCAGTGTGAGATCAGAGGAGAAGTGGCGTTACTATGTGCCGGGCAGCGATCTTGTCACATAGTAACGCTGCTTCTCCTCTGATCATCTGCCAGTGTGAGATCAGAGGAGAAGTGGCGTTACTATGAGTCAAAAATACAAAAAATAAAAAACACAAAAATAAAAAAAAGTAAAGAAAAAAAAGCAGGTAGGCAGGCTAGGGTTAGGGCTAGGGTTAGGGCTGTGTTGGGGTTAGGGTTGGAATTCGAATTGGGGGTTTCCACTGTTTAGGTACATCAGGGGCTCTGTAAATGCAATATGACGCCCGCAGACCATTCCATCAAAGTCTGCATTCCAGAACGTCACTACTTCCCTTCCGAGCCCCACCGTGTGCCCAAACAGTGGTCCCCCCCCACATGTGGGGTACCAGCGTACTCAGGACAAATTGGACAACAACTCTTAGGGTCCAATTTCTCCTGTTACCCTTGTGAAAATAAAAATTGGGAGCTAAAAGATCATTTTTGTGGAAAAAAAATGATTTTTTTATTTTCACGGCTCTACATTATAAACTTTAGTGAAACACTTGGGGGTTCAAAGTGCTCACCACACATCTAGATAAGTTCCTTGGGGGGGTCTAGTTTCCAAAAAGGGGTCACTTGTGGAGGATTTCCACTGTTTAGGCACATCAGGGGCTCTGCAAACGCGACATGACACTCGCAGACCATTCCATCAAAGTCTGCATTCCAAAACGTCACTACTTCCCTTCCGATCCCCACCGTGTGCCCAAACAGTAGTTTTCTTCCACATATGGGGTACCAGTGTACTCAGGGCACATTGGACAACAACTTTTGGGGTCCAATTTCTCCTGTTACCCTTGTGAAAATAAAAAATTGGGGGCTAAAAGATCATGTTTGTGGAACAAAAATGATTTTTTATTTTCATGGCTCTACGTTATAAACTTCTGTGAAGCACTTGGGGGTTCAAAGTGCTCACGACACATCTAGATAAGTTCTTTAAGGGGTCTAGTTTCCAAAATGGGGTCACTTGTGGGGGTTTCCACTGTTTAGGCACATTAGGGGCTCTCCAAATGCGACATGGCGTCCTATCTCAATTCCAGCCAATTCTGCATTGAAAAAGTCAAACGGCACTCCTTCCTTTCTGAGCTCTGCCGTGTGCTCAAACAGTGGTTTAGCCCCACATACGGGGTATCGGCGTATTTGGGAGAAATTGCACAAAACATTTTGTGATTCATTTTCTGTTTTTACACTTGTGAAAATAAAAAAAATGGTTCTGAAGTAAAATGTTTGTGAAAAAAAGTTAAATGTTTATTTTTTCCTTCCACATTCCATTCATTCATGTGAAGCACCTGAAGGGTTAATAAACTTCTTGAATGTGGTTTTGAGTACATTGAGAGGTGCAGTTTTTAGAATGGTGTCACTTTTGGGTATTTTCTGTCATATTGACCCCCCAAACTTACTTCAAATGTGAGGTGGTCCCTAAAAAAAATGGTGTTGTAAATTTTGTTGTAAAAATGAGAAATCGCTGGTCAACTTTTAACCCTTATAACTTCCCAAAAAAAAAAAAAATTATGTTTCCAGAATTGTGCAGATGTAAAGTAGACATGTGGGAAATGTTATTTATTAACTATTTTGTGCGATATCACTCTCTGATTTAAGGGCATAAAAATTAAAAGTTTGAAAATTGCAAAATGTTCAAAATTTTTGCCAAATTTTGATTTTTTTTCTTTTAACATATAAGCGCAGTTCATATCTAAGAAATTTTACCACTATCCTGAAGTACAATATGTCATGAGAAAACAATGTCAGAATCAGCAAGATCCGTTGAAGCGTTCTAGAGTTATGGCCTCATAAAGTGACACTGGTCAGAATTGAAAAAATTGGCCTGGTCACGAAGGCAAAAACAGGCTCAGGCGCGAAAGGGTTAATATGCCAGCTATACTGATTCAATTTGAAATAAGCTATTCCTGCATGATGTAACAATGCAATCCTGTTTGCAATTATACAACAACTTACATGTATAAAACTTCTGCGGCTCTCTCATACACGTGTCTGGTTACCCCGACAGCGCCGTTTCGCCATACTGGCTTCCTCAATAGGGGGCGCATTTTTGTTTATAAGTACTTGTAATTAATCAGAGAAACATTGAGAACAAAAGTCGCTACTATCTGAGCATTTATGCATTGTGATTACTCCATTAAGGATTAGTTAGCCTTTTCTTTGATTATCATGGTATACACATAGTATAGGGAGTTAAACCCAATTGTTATTTACCTTCAGCAGTGTGTATTTCACACTATTTAATCAAAGATGTGTTTCTTCTGCTTTTAGAACTATTGGGTCTTTCCCTAAAAATATTTAGACAGAAGTTTATATAAATATAGCTTATGAATTTATGCTTAAGAAATAAACACTATTTGGAGAGAATTTGTATGTAAAAAAATTTAAAGAAAAGAAAAAAACATTCTGTGATTATGTTGCATAAAGCTTAATTCTGTGAGCATCTATCATTACATTTGTACTCCCTTTTTTTTAGAAATTTCCTTGTAAAAAAGAATTTTATGAAATTTATTAATAAATGATTGGTTTTATTGATTCATCTATTTCTTGCCTATTTTGCCTTTGTTATGTCTGCACAAATTTGTGGCAGAAATTGAGATATAATGTGTATCCAATATGACATAATCCTCTGGACTGCCACAGAAAATTACAGCGAGCCCAAACTTTATGGTACATTTATGTGGCAATTTATCACAGAAATGTTCCAACTAGCCCATTAATGTAACTGGGTTTTCTGTAAATTGTGCTTTCTGCATAACATGAAAATACATCACACCTTCTGTTCTCTAATTTGTACACCTGCTTCACTGCTCAAAAAATTGGCACATTTTTAAAGGGAATCTTTCACCAGAACTGTGCTGCCTAACTGGGGCACAAACAAACTTTGTTGAAAACCATAAATGGACATAATGATAAACATAAAAAATCAATGAGGTAATAGAACAGAGATCCACTTATCCCAAGACCTTTCAAATAATAATGCTATGCAAAGAATAATATAGACTACACACAGTACAGCAGTATGTAGCAAGGTAAATATGGAACCTTAGCCAGCTATGGAATCAAAGCAAAGTACCGTATTTTTCGGATTTTAAGACGCACATTTTTCCCCAAAGAATTTGAGGGAAAAATGGGGGTGCATCTTATAATGCGTATTTATCTTTCCGGTACCGGTGCTGTAGGCTGGGATTAGGGGGTCTCCGGCGGTGCTGCCCGATGCTGCTGCGGGTGTCTCGGGTGCTGCCGGGGCTCTGCCGACATTTTGAGAAAGGCCAGAGCCCCGGCAGTTCCATGGTTTCCTGTGCAGTGGAAAATTGGCGGCGCATGCGCAGATGGAGATCAGGGCTGAAATCTCATCTCTGGAGATCTTGGTGCCGAGATTTCCATCTGCGCATGTGCCGCCCCCGGCAGCCATTTTCCCAGAGTCCACCACACTGGAAACCATGGAACTGCCGGGGCTCTGGCCTTTTCACAAAATGTCGGCAGAGCCCCAGCAGCAGCGGGGACACCCTCGTAGCACCGCCGGACACCCCCACAGCAGCACCAGACATGCACAGCACCGCGCCGCACATCGGAACACCCCATCATCCCAGCAGCATCACCCCACTGCTGCCTCCCCCAGCAGTGACTCTAGGACCCTGCTTCACCGCAGCCACCACCCCCTCGGTAAGCAATAAGCTCATGGATTATAAGAAGCACCACCATTGTATTAGGGGAAAAAAAAAAAAAAATTTAATACAATTTGGGGTGCGTCTTATAATCCGATTTAAAGACTATATATGTTGTAGTTGTGACCTCTAGTGGCCAAAATAAGTAACTAGTAGAAGAACATCACTAGACCTAGCATCAGATTAAATATAACAGTTGAATACCTGTGAGAGGTCTATGGGAGGGGGACTGAGCCCCATCGTGCGTTTAGCTCAGGAAGAAGCAAACTTGAAATGCCTGTTGTAGTTCCATCCCAATTCCATAGCCCTCTCCCAGGTATTCAACTTCTAGGTTTAGAGGGAACCTGTCACCAGATTTTTCCAATATAAACTATGGCCACCACCTTTCAGCCCCATGGGACACCATTATAAAATGCTGCACATATGACTCCAATTTGCCCTGCAAGCAAAAAAAACCCAAAACTTTATAATATAGTCTTCTACGGGGCAGTCTGGTGATGTGTCGCTGGTCTTGGTCCGGGGCCTCCTTTCTTCTTGTGATGCCGTCCTCCTTTGTTGCTTTATGTGGATAAAGTGTCCTACTTCATCCACAGGCATCCACTATGCAGGCGTACTCTGCCGAGGGCAGAGGATAGTACTGCTGTGCACATGCACTCTTTTGACCTTTCCCTGAACATGCACAGAACAGTACTTTGCTCTGCCCAGTGAATTATTTTATACAAACCCCTTTAAATAAGTTTACTTGCCTTCACCTCAGCTGATCTAGGCATGCCTCTCCACCACTGTCTGGTGTTTTTATGTGCTGCAACAGTGACGTCACCACTACAGCCACACGACTGGCTGAGCTCCGCAGCAGCATTCTGACCATGTAGACGGCATGACTATCCTCACTGATCTCTGACCTCAGTGACTAGTCATGACATCAAAAAGACCAGTGGAGCGATGGAGAGGAATTGCTGGAGCAGTGGAGTGCGATTTGCAGCTCTTTTGGTTTAGTTTTAATCTAACTTATGCTAAATTGAAGAAACTTATTTCCAGAAAACCCTATTTAAATAGGCCACTTGACAAATGGTTGGATAGAGCAGCAGTGTGGCTAATATTATGCCCATAAGTGACCCTCTCCACACCCTACATTTTGAATGTTATTTTACATATCCTCTTTTGTGCATATCTTTCTTTTTTTGTTTCAGTGTTTCATTTGACCGTGTCTCGGACATAAATTTCTCTCTCAACGCAAATGAGAGCGTAAGTAAATTGTACAGGCTGTTATGATCCATCTGCTCTTTGTTGCTGATGTTTGCTTTGTGGATTTTGCATTTTGTCATCACGTCACTGGTTAAAGGGAACCAGTCACCAGTTTTGTGACAGAGCAGCTAAAAATATCACCTTATTCAGCGTCTGCGCTGCATTCCCTAAATCCTTATATAACCCCCTGACTCCTCTTGTATACTTCCGAAAAACCTTTTTAACTTCTCCCGTGCTGTATGGTAATCTTTTCAGTCCGGTCTGATGGGCGTGGTTTCGGGCCTCTACTTACTCCCATCGGCTGTTGGTCGCCGTCCTACTTCATGGATGACGCCTCTTGCGCCGTGCGACATCTTGCACCTGCTCAGAAATATTGTGTTTTGCCCCTGCACATTATGCTTTGCTCAACTGTGGGCAAAGCCGAAAAACAGAAGGCTCATGTACCGGATCTATGTTTGCCAGCGCATGCGCACTTCTGTATTTCATCTTTGCCCGCAGTTGGGCAAAGCATACTGCGCAGGCGTGAAACGCAATATTTCTGAGCAGGTGCGAAATGTCTCATTGCCATATGGATCGTAATCCATGTCGGGAGGACGGTGAGCAGAGGCCCAAAATCACGCAAATAGGACCAGACTGAGAAGATTACCATACAGCGCGGAAGAATTTAAAAAAGTTTTTTGGGAGTGTACAAGGGGAGTTGGAGGGGGGGGGGGTTATATACAGACTTAAGGAATGCATAGCAGATGCAGAATAAGGTGATGGGCAGCATGGTGGCTCAGTGGATAGCTCTGCAGCCTTGCAGCGCTGGAGTCCTGGGTTCAAATCCCACAAAGAACATCATCTGCAAGGATTCTGTATGTTCTCCCCGTGTTTGTGTGGGTTTCCTCCAGGTTTTCCAGTTTCTTCTCACAATCCAAAGACATACTGATAGCGCTGTGGAATTAATGACGCTATATAAATGAATAAAAATAAATTTTTAGCTGCTATGTCACCAAACTGGTGACTGGTTCCCTTTATGTGTAGTGTACGGAATTCCATTTCTTTGGTATCCCCAGCACATTTCAGTATTTCTTAATAAAATTATTTTATTTAATGTTAATGGGAAAAAAAGATCATGGCTCACGATACTCAGAAACTTCTGTCTGGGCACATAAAGCAGTGCCGACATGACTTGCCTAATTGCAAGTATTCTAGGTAGGCCAGGTAGTAAAGATCTGACGGTGAGCAAAGCTTACTGGCCAAAAACATAAATGTGTGAAATAAAGAATTTTATGTCAATGTTACAAGTGGGATATAAATGTAGCAAAGTCATTTATTTTATTAGGCGAACATAGCCTTGTTTGAAGCTTGCTGCAAGGAAAGGATACAACAGTTTGATGATGGAGGATCTGACGAAGAAGACATCTGGGAGGAGAAAAACCTCGCCTTCACACAAGATACACAAAGAAGATCCAGGTATTCCTGTGTAATGGATTATTGGAAAGGACAACATAAGTCATCTGAGCTTTTGCAGAACGTCTCCTAGTGTACATATGACTAGGGTTATGATCACATCTAGTTGTGCCTTGCGAAAGTATTCGGCTCCCTGGAACTTTTCAACCTTTTCCCACATATCATGCTTCAAACATAAAGATACCAAATGTAAATTTTTGGTGAAGAATCAGCAACAAGTGAGACATAATTGTGAAGTTGAACGAAATTTATTGGTTATTTTAAATTTTTGTGGAAATTCAAAAACTGAAAAGTGGGGTGTGAAATATTATTCAGCCCCTTTAACATAATACTTTGTTGCGCCACCTTTAGCTGCTACAGCTGCAAGTCGCTTGGGGTATGTCTCTATCAGTTTTGTACATCGTGAGACTGAAATTCTTGCCCATTCTTCCTTGGCAAACAGCTCGAGCTCAGTGCGGTTGGATGGAGATCGTTTGTGAACAGCAGTTTTCAGCTCTTTCCACAGATTCTCGATTGGATTCAGGTCTGGACTTTGACTTGGCTATTCTAACACCTGAATACGTTTATTTGTGAACCATTCCATTGTAGATTTTCCTTTATGTTTTGGGATCAGTCTTGTTGGAAGACAAATCTCTGTCCCAGTCTCCGGTCTTTTGCAGACTCCAACAGGTTTTCTTCAAGAATGGTCCTGTATTTGGCTCCATCCATCTTCCCATCAATTTTAACCATCTTTCCTGTCCCTGCTGAAGAAAATCAGCCCCAAGCCATGATGCAGCCACCACCATGTTTGACAGTGGGGATGGTGTACACGTTCAGGGTGATGAGCTGTTGCCTTTACACCAAACATGTCGTTTGGCATTGTTACCAAAAATTTCGATTTTTGGTTTCATCTGACCAGAGCACCTTCTTCCACATGTTTGGTGTGTCTCCCAGGTGGCTTGTTGCAAACTTTAAATGACACTTGTTATGGATATCTTTGAGAAATGGCTTTCTTCTTGCCACTCTTCCATAAAGGCCAGATTTGTGCAGTGTACGACTGATTGTTGTCCTATGGACAGACTGTCCCACCTCAGCTGTAAATCTCTGCAGTTCATACAGAGTGATCATGGGCCTCTTGGCTGCATCTCTGATCAGTCTTCTCCTTGTTTGGGATGAAAGTTTAGAGGGACGGCCGGGTCTTGGTAGATGTGCAGGGGTATGATACTACTTCCATTTCAATATGATCGCTTGCACAGCGCTCCTTGGGATGTTTAAAGTTTTGGAAATTATTTTGTATCTAAATCCGGCTTTAAACTTCTCCACAACAGTATCACAGACCTGCCTGTTGTGTTCCTTGATCTTCATGATCTCTGTGCTTCAAACAGAACCCTGAGACTATCACAGAGCAGGTGCATTTATACGGAGACTTGATTACACACAGGTGGATTATATTTATAATCATTAGTCATTTAGGACAACATTGGCTCATTCAGAGATGCACAGTGAACTTCTGGAGTGAGTTTGCTGCACTGAAAGTAAAGGAGCCTAATAATGTACGCCCCACATTTCAGTTTTTTAATTTCCACAAAAATTTAAAATAACCAATAAATTTCGCTCAACTTCACAATTGTGTTCCACTTGTTGATTCTTCACCAAAAATTCACATTTGGTATCTTTATGTTTGAAGCATGATATGTGGGAAAAGGTTGAAAAGTTCCAGGGGGCCGAATACTTTCACAAGGCACTGTACAATGTAGCCTTGGACCGCTGTTCAACCAACGGGGACCAAAAGAGCACCAATCCAATCTGAGAAAAGCAAAATGATTATGGTAACTCATCAGTGCAGGTCTCTAAAATGCGAAATTATCATTTTAGTATTTGTTTTGATACTTTAACCCCTTTCTGTCGTGACGTACTATCCCGTCCATGTGCCCTGGGACTAAATTCCGAGGGACGGGATAGTGCGTCACAGCGATCAGTGGCGGCCGGGTGTCAGCTGATTATCACAGCTGACACCCAGCTGATTATCACAGCTGACACCCAGCACAATGTGTCAGGGGCGGTCACGGACCGCCCCCGACACGTTAACCCCTTGCACACCGCAATCAGACACGATCGCGATGTACCGGGGGTTAAAGGGAAGCATCGGCAGGGAGGGGGCTCCCTCCGTGCTTCCCTGAGCCCCCCACAGCAGCGCAATGTGCAGCGCTGCTGCGGGGGGATCCATCCCTGCAGGTCCCCGAATCCAAGATGGCGACTGGGACCTTCAGGGGCCTGCAGGGAGCTGGCTTCCTCATGCCTGCAGAGCGCAGGCAAGGAGGGAAGCCTTGTGCAGTGCCTGTGACAGATCAGCGATCTGTGATGTGATAGATCAGCGATCTGTCACAGGACAGTGATGTCCCACCTGGGACAATGTAACAAAGTTAAAAAAAAAAGTGTAAAAATAATTTTTTAAAAATCGCTAAATTAAAAAAAAATATATATTCCCTAATTCATTTTTTTAGAAATTTAAAAAAAAAAAAACAAAAGTACACATATTTGGTATCGCCTCGTCCGTAACGACCCGCCCTATAAAACTGTCCCATTAGTTAACCCCTTTAGCGAACCCCTTAAAAAATAAAAAACGAAGCAAAAAATGATTTTTCTCGTTCGCCTTATTGGGGGACACAGAGACCATGGGTGTATGCTGCTGCCACTAGGAGGCTGACACTTTGCACAAAAAAAGGTTAGCTCCTCCGCAGTGTACACCCCACCGACCGGCAGGGAATTCCTCAGTTTAGCTTAGTGTCAGTAGGAGGTGGACACGGATCTTTCATTAGACCCATATCTACCTCGTTGTGCGTCGTTCCTTTTCAGGTTCCCGGAGGGATACAGTGTGATCAGTCACAACTGTACTCCCACAAAGAGACTAAGTACGGCGTGTACTGCCACCCCGTATCCTCATAGGTCTCTACAGCAGGACCAGGAGACCGTACACGGATGTGTCAGGCGATCCAGATGGTCCTCGTCCCCCGCCTCCCACCCACTCGCCTACCAGAGCCTGTCGGTTGGATGAGGCGCGGATACTCTTCGTGACAACACATGCTGGATGAAGGTACTCAACGTCTTGTGTTTCTGGGCCTACTGTTCGACACTCGTCGGTCAAGGGTCTTTCTCCCACAAGAGAAGATTCTCTCCCTGCAGCAGGCTGTGCGATCGCTGCAGACCACAAGATTTCCGTCCCTCCGAACAGCTATGAGGGTCCTGGGAAAATGGTGGCGGCGATAGAGGCAGTTCCCTTTGCCCAATTTCACGCCAGACCTCTCCCAACACGCCATTCTGTCGAGGTGGAACAGGTCGGCTCTGTCCCTGGATCGCCCTGTTCGTCTTTCATGCCGGATCAAGCGGTCACTCAACTGGTGGTTGACGTCACCTCTCATCCTCTTGGGGCGGTCTTTTCTTCCTGTTCATTGGCAGATTGTAACAACGGATGCCAGCCTCCTCGGCTGGGGTGCAGTGTTCCGCAATCACACTGTTCTGGGTCGTTGGTCGACTCAAGAATCTGCTCTGCCGATCAACGTTCTAGAGATACGAGCGATCCATCTGGCTCTCGTACACTGGGAGAGACTACTCAGGGGCCTGCCTGTCCGGATTCACACAGACAACGCCACAGCGGTGGCAATGTCAACCGCCAAGGAGGGACACGGAGTGCCTCAGCCCTGGCAGAAGTGTCCAAGATCCTTCAGTGGGCAGAGATTTCGATTCCGACAATCTCCGCGGTACACATTCCTGGCGTAGACAACTGGGCCGCCAACTTTCTCAGCCGCGAGGGTCTCGCGGCAGGAGAGTGGTCCCTACACCCGGAGGTATTTCTTCAGCTCTGCAGTCGTTGGGGAACCCCGGACGTAGATCTGCTAGCTTCTCGCCTCAACAGGAAGGTCCCACAGTTTGTATCCAGAGCTCGATATCCTCTCGCAGTGGGCGCCGACGCTCTGGCCATTCCTTGGTCACAGTTCGAGCTCCCCTACCTGTTTCCTCCCCTGCCTCTTCTTCCCAAGCTGTTGAAGATCAAAGCAGAAGGAATTCCAGTCATTCTCATCGCCCCGAATTGGCCCAGAAGGTCTTGGTTCGCGGACATTGCCAAACTTCTCGCGGACGCCCCCTGGAAGCTTCCAGACAGGGCAGATCTGCTGTCTCAAGGTCCGATTTGCCACCCCAATTCTCGGCCGCTCAATTTAACGGCGTGGCTGTTGAGACCGAGGTTTTGAAAAGGGCAGGATTCTCCGGTCGAGTAATTCATACCATGATCCGAGCCAGGAAGCCATCATCTTCCAAAATTTACTACCGTACTTGGAAGGCCTATTTCACTTGGTGTGAGGCCAATAACATCGCGCCTATGTGCTTTTCGCTCCCTTCCGTTCTGGCGTTTCTTCAGGCAGGGCTGGATGCGGGGCTTGCTCTGTTCCTTGAAGGGTCAAGTTTCGGCACTCTCCGTTTTATTTCAGAAGACTTTGGCCTCCCGCCCTCAGGTCAAAACCTTTCTTCAGGGCGTGGCTCACACGGCCCCTCCGTATCGAGCGCCCGTAGATCCATGGGATCTTAATCTGGTTCTTGAGGTTCTGCAAGGTTCTCCCTTTGAACCTCTCAGAGAAGTCTCCCTTTCCCTTCTCTCCTGGAAGGTAGCCTTTCTGGTGGCCATCACCTCCATCCGTCGCGTGTCGGAATTGGCGGCTCTTTCTTGCCGCTCTCCTTTCCTGGTACTTCACCAGTACAAGGTAGTTCTGCGGCCTCCGCCGTCTTTTCTTCCGAAGGTGGTGTCCTCCTTTCACCTCAATGACGATATTGTTCTGCCATCCTTCTGTCCGAGTCCAACTCACCCTCGGGAGCAGTCCCTGAACAAGCTGGATCTGGTCAGGGCGATGAGAGTCTATCTGTCTAGGACGTCTTCCTTGCGAAAGACAGACTCTCTTTTCGTCATTCCAGATGGGGCACGGAAAGGTCACCCGGCTTCCAAAGCTACTATTGCTCGCTGGATCAGATCGGCAATTTTGGAGGTCTACCGGGTTAAGCATCGAGTGGCCCCTCCAGGGATCAGAGCGCACTCTACCCGGGCAGTGGGTGCTTCCTGAGTGGTACGCTACAGAGCCTCCGAGCTGCAGCTTTGCAAAGCTGCAACCTGGTCTTCGGTTCACACGTTTGTGAAATTCTACAGGGTCCACACCTACGCTTCGGCGGACGCCAGCCTAGGTAGGATTCTGCAGGCAGCAGTGGTGAGTCCACTGGCCTGATGGAAGTTTGTTTCCCACCCCAGGGACTGCTTTGGGACGTCCCATGGTCTCTGTGTCCCCCAATAAGGCGAACGAGATTTTTGGGTTGCTTACCGTAAAATCTGTTTCTCGGAGCCTTCATTGGGGGACACAGCACCCTCCCATGTTCTACAACTCCTGTTCTTACTTTGGTTGATTGGTTACAGTTGAGTTGTTTGTTCTGTTTTCAATCTATTCTGTTGCTTCTCCTACTGCTTTCTCACTAACTGAGGAGTTCCTTGCCGGTCGGCCTTTTAGTCTTCGGGTCAGTACGGTTACAACGATACCTCATTTAGGTCGTTTATGTTTTGGCGGTTTTATGCAATGAATATAATTTTATATAAAAAATAATTATTTTTGCATCGCTTTATTCTGCGAGCTATAACTATTTTTTCACTGATGGTACCATGGATATTTATATGCGTCTTTTTGATCGCGCGTTATTGCACTTTTTGCTCGGCGGTATGATAACAGGATTTTTGGGTTGCTTACCGTAAAATCTGTTTCTCGGAGCCTTCACTGGGGGACACAGAGACCATGGGTGTATGCTGCTGCCACTAGGAGGCTGACACTATGCACAAAAAAAAGGTTAGCTCCTCCTCCGCAGTGTACACCCCACTGACCGGCAGGAAATTCCTCAGTTTAGCTTGGTGTCAGTAGGAGGTGGACACGGGTCTTTCATTAGACCCATATCTACCTCGTTGTGCGTCGTTTCTTTTCAGGTTATCTGGAGGGATACAGAGTGAAGAGTCACATCTGTAGTCCCACAAAGAGACTATGAGTACAGCGTGTACTGCCACTCGTATCCTCATAGGTCTCTACAGCAGGACCAGGAGATCCGAACACGGATGTGTTGTCAGGCGATCCAGATGGTCCTGGTCCCCATCTCCCACCCACTCGCCCACCAGAGCCTGTCGGTCGGAGGAGGCGCGGATACTCTTCGTGACACTGGATGAAGGTACCTTTATTCATAGAGACGGATCAGGCAGGGTAAGTATGAGGCCCTGGTCCCATTCTCCTCAGCAGCTCCAGAGGTCACTGTTGCAGTGCTGCGACGCCTCCGCCGCCCCGCGCTTCCTGGCGGCCGCCGCATTTAATTCAGGCCCCGGCTTATCGGCCTGTTCTGCCGCAACTTTGCCCCCAGTGCATTTCTAGGGGGTTTTTTCTCCCGTCCGGCCCCAGCGAGCCTCAGGAGTGGTCACCGCGGCAGTGCTGCGGGGCCTCCGCGCCGCCCCGCGCTGACAGGCGGCCGCCTCATCTAATCCAGGCCCCGACTTCATCTTGGGCCTTGTCCTGTGTCGCCGGCCATGCCCCCCGCCTTCTTTCTCGGGCGGGCTTTCCTCCCGCCCGCTTTAAGCCTGCCCACCGCCTTCTCCCCTCACTCTAAGTCTCCCTGAGGCGGCGCTGTCTCCACCCACCCCAGTCTGGATAGGACGGCGCCATTAGTATCGGCGGTTAGCCCCGCCCATCTTCTTCCTCGGTCTCTGCAGGGAAGCGCGCGCTTCCTGCTCTGTTCTCAGGCTGCCGCCATTTTCACAGCCTGTCAGCCGGACGCTGTCCTATCTGCCGTGCCACCTGCAAGCCCAGACGAGCCGTGCACCTTCATTTGCTGGAAGCTGCGACAGGACACCAGACCGTGAGTAGCTCTGCGACTGCAGACTGACACCCTCCTGTCCCCCAACCTTCCGGCACTGCCTCAGCGACTGTCCGTCAGTATGTCTAATTCTAAGTCTCTCTCTCTCTCTCTCTCTCTCTCTCTCTCTCTCTCTCTCTCTCTCTCTCTCTCTCTCTCTCTCGTCCTCCTGCCTCCTCTTGCACCTTAGTTAAGTACTTTGCGTGCTCTTCTTGCAATCACAAACTTCCCTCAGGTCAGTCCACTCCCCTCTGCCTAGACTGCAGCAATCTGATTCAGCCTGAGGCCGCCCAGGAGCCATCTACTGCTCCATGCGAGAGTGAACCCCCCCCATTCCTAGCTGGCCTTCGACTCTCTCACAATCAGTGGCAGACCTCACAAAGGTGTCTCAGTCCCTAGTAGCCGTTCTCGATAAGTTTCCCCTGGACACTTCTGCAGGGTCCAGCAGGTCTCAAGAGATTCCATGTGAGCCAGCCAGCGTTAGTCGCAAAAGACCCAGGCAGGATCTCCAGCCGGATGCCTCGCCTCGTCCCAACTCACCGCATAGTCCTTCTCAGCAGCCTCCTTCCCGGGCCTCCTCTCCCGAGTCAGGTGAAGCGTTCTCGGACAGGTCTTCTGAGGGGATTTTAGAGCTGGATTCGGACCAGGATGCGAACATGATGGTTACGGTGCAGAACCTCATTGCAGCGATTCACCAGACCTTCGAGATTGCTGACCCACCTGCGAAATCCTCAGATCAGGAGGTTTCGTTCAGACGAGCGGAAACACCCTCCAGGGTATTTCCTTTCCATTCCGAGTTTGGAAAGATTTTTACCAGGGAAAGAGAAGATCCGACCAGACGCTTTCAAAGAGGAAAGCGTCTCGGCGTACTGTACCCGTTTGCTAAAGAGCTCACGGACAACTGGTCTGCTTCTCCCTCGGTGGACGCGCCCGTGTCCAGACTTTCTAATAACACGTTCTCCCGCTTTCAGGTGTGGCGTCTCTAAAGGATTCTAATGATAGGATTATAGAATCCCTAGCTAAGTCTGCATTCGAAGCGGCTTCAGCGGCGGTATGTCCAATCTTTGCTTCATCTTGGGCAGCAAAGGCCATAGCTACTTGGGCAGAGGATCTTCGTCAAGGCATCCTAGATAAAGCACAACCAGAGCGATTGGCCGATCTCGCCAATCAGATTTCCCATGCGGGGGATTATCTACTTTCTGCTTCTTTGGATGCCGCATCCTGCGCAGTTCAGGCGTCAAGCAACGTTGTGGCAATCCGACGTACAATTTGGCTCAAGGCCTGGCAGGCGGACTTGTCTTCTAAAAAGTCTCTTACTAATCTGCCTTTCCAGGGAGTACGCCTCTTTGGATCCCAATTGGACTAGATCATTAAGGACGCCACCGGAGGCACGAGTTCCCCCCTCCCTCAGTCCAAGCCTCGCAGACCTCCACTAAGGCGTCAGTTTCGACCCTTTCGGGCTTTCCGCCGTTTCAATACGGCGGAGAACCCATCCAACCAACAAAGACCGCAGGCGCGCCAAGACAGAAAGAAAGTTTCCTTCAGGCCCACTCCTTCCTGGCGATCCCACTCTGCCCAGGGCAGACCATCCAGATCCAGATCTGGACGGTCTACATCGGCATGACTATCGTCGGACTCCCGAGGGTCCCTTCCATTTGGGAGGTCGACTTCTCTTCTTCAGGGACGTCTGGCTGGCCTCAGTAGAGGACGCTTGGGTCAGGGAGGTTGTATCGTCAGGATACAAGATAGTTCGTCTCTCTTCCACGGGATCGTTTCTTCGAATCCCGTCCTCCAAAAGATCCAGCCTTGATCCCGGGGTTCTTTACGGCCATCACCTCTCTCCTCGGTTCCGGGGTGATTGTGCCCGTTCCCGACTCGGAGCGGTTCACAGGATTTTATTCAAACCTTTTTGTGGTGCTGAAAAAAGGTGGGGCGGTCTGACCCATCTTGGATCTCAAGCTTCTCAACAAGAGAGTACGCCTTCGCCACTTCTGGATGGAGTCGGTTCGTTCGGTAATCGTTTCCATGGAGGAGCAGGAATTCATGTGTTCAATAGACATCCAAGATGCCTACCTACATGTGCCCATATTCTCCGGACATCAGAAGTTCCTGCGTTTTGCGATTCGCCAGGAACATTACCAGTTTGTCGCGCTCCCCTTCGGTTTCGCCACCGCTCCCAGAGATCCTGGCTGAGCTGATGGCCTTGTTGAGGATCAGAGGTCTCGTTCTTTTTCCGTACCTCGACGATATTCTGATCAAAGCTTCCTCTTTTCCACAGGCTCGCCTAAGTTTGACGATCGTCCTAGACACCCTTTCCAATTTCGGGTGGATCGTCAACAGGAAGAAGTCCTGTCTGATTCCTTCTCAACGTCTTGTGTTTCTGGGCCTACTGTTCGACACTCGTTGGTCAAGGGTCTTTCTCCCACGAGAGAAGATTCTTTCCCTGCAGCAAGATGTACGATCGCTGCAGACCACACGATTTCCGTCTCTCCGAACAGCTATGAGGGTCCTGGGGAAAGATGGTGGCGGCGAAAGAGGCAGTTCCCTTTGCCCAATTTCACGCCAGACCTCTCCAGCACGCCATTCTGTCGAGGTGGAACAGGTCAGCTCTGTCCCTCGATCGCCCTGTACGTCTTTCATGCCGGATCAAGCGGTCACGCAACTGGTGGTTGACGTCACCTCTTATCCACTTAGGTCGGTCTTTTCTTCCCATTCACTGGCAGATTGTAACAACGGATGCCAGCCTCCTCGGCTGGGGTGCAGTGTTCCGCAATCACACTGTTCAGGGTCGTTGGTCGACTCAGGAATCAGCTCTGCCGATCAACGTTCTAGAGATACGAGCGATCTATCTGGCTCTCGTCCACTGGGAGAGGCTGCTCAGGGGCTTGCCTGTCCGGATTCAGACAGATAATGCCAAAGCGGTGGCATATTGTCAACCGCCAAGGAGGGACACGGAGTGTCTCAGCTCTGGCAGAAGTGTCCAAGATTCTTTGGGCAGAGATTTCTGTCCTGACAATTTCCGCGGTACACATTCCTGGCGTAGACAACTGGGCCGCCGATTTTCTCAGCCGCGAGGGTCTCGCGGCGGGAGAGTGGTCCCTACATCCGGAGGTGTTTCATCTGCTCTGCCGTCGATGGGGAACCCCGGATGTCGACCTGATGGCGTCTCGGCTCAACAGGAAAGTCCCACAGTTTGTTTCCAGGTCCCGAGACCCTCTGGCAGTGGGCGCAGACGCTCTGGCCGTTCCTTGGTCGCAGTTCGAACTCCCCTACCTCTGCCACTTCTTCCCAAGCTGTTGAAGATCAAAGCAGAAGGAATTCCAGTCATTCTCATCGCCCTGAATTGGCCCAGAAGATCATGGTTCGCGGACATTGTCAACCTTCTCGCGGACGCCCCCCTGGAAGCTTCCAGACAGGGCAGATCTACTGTCTCAAGGCCCGATTTGCCACCCCAATTCTCGGCCGCTCAATTTAACTGCGTGGCTGTTGAAACCGAGGTTTTGAAACGGGCAGGATTCTCCGATCGAGTAATTCATACCATGATCCGAGCAAGAAAGCCATCATCTTCCAAAATTTATTATCGTACTTGGAAGGCCTATTTCACCTGGTGTGAGGCAAATGACATCGCGCCCATGTGCTTTTCGCTCCCTTCTGTTCTGGCGTTTCTTCAGGCAGGGCTGGATTCGGGACTTGCCCTCAGTTCTTTGAAGGGTCAAGTTTCGGCGCTGTCCATTTTATTTCAGAAGACGTTGGCCTCCCGCCCTCAGGTCAAAACCTTTCTTCAGGGCGTGGCTCACACGGCTCCTCCGTACCGAGCGCCCGTGGTTCCATGGGATCTTCATCTGGTTCTTGAGGTTCTGCAAGGTCCTCCTTTTGAACCTCTCAGGGATGTTTCTCTTTCTCTCCTTTCTTGGAAGGTAGCTTTTCTGGTGGCCATCACTTCCATCCGGCGCGTGTCAGAATTGGCGGCTCTTTCTTGCCGCTCGCCTTTTTTGGTACTTCACCAGGATAAGGTAGTTCTGCAGCCTCTGCCCTCTTTTCTTCCGAAGGTGGTGTCCTCCTTTCACCTCAATGAGGATATTGTTCTGCCGTCCTTCTGTCCGAGTCCAACTCACCCTCGGGAGCGGTCCCTGAACAAGCTGGATCTGGTCAGGGCGATGAGATCCAATCTGTCTAGGACGACTTCCTTGCGAAAGACAGACTCTCTTTTCGTCATTCCAGATGGGGCGCGGAAAGGTCACCCGGCCTCCAAGGCTACTATTGCTCGCTGGATCAGATCGGCAATTTTGGAGGCATACCGGGTTAAGCATCAAGTGGCTCCTCCGGGGATCAGAGCGCACTCTACCTGGGCAGTGGGTGCTTCCTGGGCGGTACGCCACAGAGCTTCCGCGCTGCAGCTTTGCAAAGCTGCAACCTGGTCATCGGTTCGCACGTTTGTGAAATTCTACAAAGTCCACACCTACGCTTTGGCGGACGCCAGCCTAGGTAGAAGGATTTTGCAGGCTGCGGTGGTGAGTCCGCTGGCCTGATGGAAGTTTGTTTCCCACCCCAGGGACTGCTTTGGGACGTCCCATGGTCTCTGTGTCCCCCAATAAGGCGAACGAGAAAACAGGATTTTTGGGTTGCTTACCATAAAATCTGTTTCTCGGAGCCTTCATTGGGGGACACAGCACCCTCCCATGTTCTACAACTCCTGTTCTTCCTTTGGTTGATTGGTTACAGTTGAGTTGTTTGTTCTGTTTTCAATCTATTCTGTTGCTTCTCCTACTGCTTTCTCACTAACTGAGGAATTTCCTGCCGGTCGGTGGGGTGTACACTGCGGAGGAGGAGCTAAACTTTTTTTGTGCATAGTGTCAGCCTCCTAGTGGCAGCAGCATACACCCATGGTCTCTGTGTCCCCCAATGAAGGCTCCGAGAAACAGATTTTACGGTAAGCAACCCAAAAATCCTGTTGTTTGTGGAAAAAAATGTTTTTTTAATTTTCACGCCCGGGCGTTATAAACTTCTGTGAAGCACTTGAGGGTTCAAAGTGCTCACCACACATCTAAATAAGTTCCGTGGGGGGTCTAGTTTCCAAAATGGGTCACTTGTGGGGGAGTTTCAATAGTTTAGGTACATCAGAGGCTCTCCAAACGCACATGACACCCTCAGAACACTCCATCAAAGTCTGCATTCCAAAACGTCACTACTTTCCTTCCGAGCCCCGACGTGTGCCCATACAGTAATTTTCTCCCACATATAGGATATCGGCGTACTCAGGACAAATTGGACAACAACTTTTGGGGTCCAATTTCTCCTGTTACCCTTGGGAAAATAAAAAAAAATCGGGGACTAAATGATCAGGTTTGTGGGAAAAAATACGATTTTTATTTTCATGCCCGGGCATTATAAACTTCTGTGAAGCCCTTGGGGGTTCAAAGTGCTCACCACACATCTAGATAAGTTCCTTAGGGGGTCTAGTTTCCAAAATGGTGTCACTTATGGGGGGTTTCCACTGTTTAGGTACATTCGGGGCTCTCTAAAGGCAACATGACACCCGCAGACCATTCCATCAAAGTCTGCATTCCAAAACGTCACTACTTCCCTTCCGAGCCCCGACGTGTGCCAATACAGTAGTTTTCTCCCACATTTGGGGTATTGGCGTACTCAGGACAAATTGGACAACAACTTTTGGGGTCCAATTTCTCCTGGTACCCTTGGGAAAATAAAAAAAAAAATGGGGACTAAAAGATCACGTTTGTTGAAAAAATAAGATTTTTTTATTTTCACGCCCGGTCGTTACAAACTTCTGTGAAGCACTGGGGGGTTCAAAGTGCTCACCACACATCTAGATAAGTTCCTTGGGGGGTCTAGTGTCCAAAATGGTGTAATTTGTGGGGGGGTTTCACTGTTCAGGGGCTTTCCAAACGCGACATGGGGTCTGATCTCAATTCCAGCCAAAAACGTCAAATGGCGCTGCTTCCCTTCCGAGCTCTGCCATGCGCCCAAATAGTGGTTTACCCCCACATGTGGGGTATCAGCGTACTCTGGACTAATTGCACAATAACTTTTAGGGTCCGGTTACCCTTGGAAAAGTAAGAATTGAGGGTGAAAAGATCATTTTTGTGGAAATGATTTTTTTTAATTGTACCGCTGTACGTTATAAACTTCTGTAAAGCCCTTGTTGGTTCAAAGTTCTCACCACATATCTAGATAAGTTCCTTGGGGGGTCTAGTTTCCAAAATGGGGTCACTTGTGGGGGGTTTCCACCGTTTAGGTACATCAGGAGCTCTCCAAACGTGACATGGCATCCGATCTGAATTCCAGCCAATTTTGCAGTGAAAAAGTCAAAAAGCGCTCCTTCCCTTCTGAGCTCTGCCATGCGCTGAAACAGTGGTTCCTCCCACATATCAGGCATCAACGTACTCTGGACAAACTGCACAATAACTTTTGCAGTCCAACTTCTGTTACCCTTGGTAAAATAAAAAAAAATGAACCTGAAGTATTTTTTTGTGAGAAAAAAGTTAAATGTTCATTTTTCTTTTTTTCTTTTTTTTTTTTTTTTTTTTTAAATATTCAAAAAATTCATGTAGGGCACCTGAAGGGTTAATAAACTTCTTGAATGTGGTTTTGAGAACCTTAAGGGTGCAGTTTTTAGAATGGTGTCACTTTTGAGTATTTTCTATCATATAGACCCTTCAAAGTGACTTCAAATGTGATGTGGGTCCCTAAAAATAAAATGGTGTTGCAAAAATGAGAAATCGCTGGTCAACTTTTAACCCTTATAACTTCCTAACAAAAAAAAAATTTGGGTTCCAAAATTGTGCTGATGTAAAGTAAACATGTGGGAAATGTTACTTATTAAGTTTTTTGTGTGCCGTATCTCTGTGATTTAAGGGCATAAAAATTCAAAGTTGGAAAAGTGCGAAATTTTCAAAATTTTTGCCAAATTTCCGTTATATGAATGAAATTTTACCACTAGCATGAAGTACAATATGTCACGAGAAAACAGTGTCAGAATCACCGGGATCCATGGAAGCGTTCCAGAGTTATTACCTCATAAAGGGACAGTGGTCAGAATTGTAAAAATTGGCCCAGTCATGAATGTGCAAACCACCCTTGGGGGTTAAGGGGTTAAAGTTTTTTTTTTTGTTTTTTTTTTTTTTGGGATTTTATGAAGCTCAAATAGTGCTGCTAAAGAAATGGCTGTTTCCATTGTAGCCTCTGCTGCTTTTGTGGTCAATCGCCATCCTGCATGATGTGATCTCTAGATTTTCGTGTTTAGAAGCAGTATGTACAAGCTGGGTGATGCCTCAACTCCCACTAATATAATTTGGGAACACAGTATTGTGGTTCTACCCTGTCACTAGGAGTCTTTACACTAGATTACCTTGTCAGGTGCTATAGTGGAAAGTGTTTTGTTTTTTTTTTTGTTTGTTTGTTTTCTTCATCTTCCTTCCCCCTCCTGCTTCAATCCTGCCTTGCAGCTAAGTGAGCAGATCAGCTATGCTAGTAGACCTGTATTTTCTCCTACGCCTCATTGGGGGGCACAGACCGTGGGTGTTATGCTGCTGGCCACTAGGAGGACACGAAGTAAACCAGAAAAATAGTTAGCTCCTCCCCTGCAGGATACACCCTCTCACTGGCTGAGATTTCTCCAGTTCTTTACTTAGTGTCTGTAGGAGGCTCTTGGGTCTGGTTTCAGACCCCACCGTTTTTATTTTATTTTAGATTTTTCTGTACATTTTTTATTTTTTAATTAACGGAGTGAAGGGGGCGACTGTACCTTTCTACGGCCCGCTCTCCCCCGAACCAACAACAGGCAAGCACGCGGAGTATACCTCCCCGTACACTTTCCTGCGACGAATGGGGCAAATTCCTCGGACTGTGGTTCCCTTACGGTCGGTACTCCACGGATATGAGGGCAAGCGCAACAGGACGTAGCACAGGAGTACATGGAGAAGGACTTGAGCAGCGCTTTTTCAGATGCCCTGAATCCGCCCCAGAGCTCTCCATCCCCTTACCACAGGGTGGATCGATTGAGCATACCCCTTAAAGACCTCCTCCAGCTCTGCTACATCACCCGGAGGATGAGACAAGAAGACCCCGGACAGCGACGACCTGCCTGAGCACAGGAGTGGAGGTATGGGGTCAGGTACTGCCCCTCGGGAGAAGTGCATCGGCGCTTCATCGCGGCCCCCAACCACCCACCCCCGCTCTCGGCGCTCGGGTAGGCCAAAAATTTAGTCCCCAGCTTTTCCGGCCTACTAGGCCGCAATTTGATTAGAGCCGCCTGCGCTAACGTCGCCGCCCGCTCCTCTTGGCGCCTCTCATTACTTACGAGACGCGCAATTTTATTCTTGGGGCCATGTCTTCAGCTGCCGTTAACCCTTTCATAAGCACTATGCCTGCTCTGGACAGCCGGATACCAGGTGACACCACAAGGCCACCGTTTTTTCCTCTCGGGGGACCCAGCACAGGACCGGGTAAGCTTCATCTGCCCTCAGATTAAAGCTTAACCCCTTAACGTCACATTCCCTGCAGCTGCAGACAGTCTCTGCCATTAACCCTTTCAGGAGCGCTATGCCTCAATCTAAGGAGGCTAAACGGGCTGTTAAAAAGGTACACTGAGTTTTTTACTGTGTACCACTTGCAAGTCTGCCTTACCCATGACACAGACTAATCCGTTATACACGGACTGCGACCCGGACTGCGCCCTGACCTGCGCTCCGATGTTCCTCGCCGCCGCTGCTGACGGGTCTCCTGTGTTTAGTAACCCTGACTGGGCTGTGTCACTGTCGGTGGAGTCCCTGACCCAGGCAGAAAGCGTCCTTCCCTCCCGCGGAGGGCTTTGGCTTCGGCCGGGAACCGTCCCCCAGCAGGGACCGTACACGTCCAAGGGACGGTCAGCGCCTCAGCATTGGCGACTCTTGTCTCTCGCTCGCCCTCTTCTGAGGTTCACAGCGAGCACGGCTCAGAATTCAAATCTGTCAGCCCCTCAGAATCCCCCAACTGATCAAGAGTCGCTTGATTCTCTTATAGAATCAGTCAACAGGATTCTGAGGTTGGATGAAGAAAATATTCCCGCTCCAGCACACCCTAGCTCATTTAAGGGAACCTAGCGTGTGCGCACGTTATTTACCAGCCGTCCAGTAACATGGGGATCGGCCACATGAGGGGTTCACAGGGCAAAAGTCTACTCAGGCTAAATACCCTTTTCATCCAAACCTAATGTAGGATTGGTTACAGTCCCCTCTGGTGGACCCTCCTGTATCGCGTCTTGCTTCTAAAACGCTCCTATCTGCTTCTGAGGGTTCCTCAGTCAGAAACCCCTCCGATTGTCAAATTGACTACCCTGCCCCTTGAGTGTTTTTTTTTTTTGTTTTTGTTTTTTTTGAAGCTTCAAGAGCAGCATTTTTTTCCATCTCTCATGGCAATTTGGGTCACTAAGGCAATAGCCGCTTGGGTAGAAGCCTTGATTACTTCCTCCCAAGGCACCAATCTTCCTCCAGAGGCAACCACTGTCGCCAGGCAGATAATTCACGCAGCTGACTTTGTAGTAGACGCTTCTTTTGATGCCACCAATTGTGTGGCTCAAACTGCCGCTAATGTGATCGCCATTATAAGAGCCCTATGGCTCCGCGGCTGGCGGGCGGATGCCACACCTAAAAGATCAGTGTCTTCTCTCCCCTTTCAAACGGGTCATTGTTTTGGAGAGAAACTGGACCAACTAATTTCCGATACTACCGGGGGAAAAAGTAAATTCCTTCTTCAACAATAGGGGCTGTTCGGCCGTTTCGCAACCAACAGCCGACGGGTTTTCGATCTTCTCGCAATAATTCTGGTTGGTCCTCCTCTACCTTCTCTTCCGGATCAGGTCGGTCCCCGCGCGGAGACAGAGGCTCCCAGGTCTCATACAGACCTAACCGCTCTTGGAAACCCAGGCCTAGGGCTTCTGGATCTAGGGGAGCCAGAACCCATAGATCATCTACGCAATGACTTGTTGCGGTATCCGGCGGACCCTGACAGAGTAGGTTGTCGTCTACTTTCCTTCAGTCACACCTGGCTCGCGGTCGTCCATGACAAGTGGGTCAGGGAGCTGGTGTCCTCTGGATACAAGATAGCATTTTCTTCCCCCCCAACTCGGTTTTTTCCTTTCCTCTCCCCCCAAGGAAAAAGACAAGAGCCTTCCTTCAGGCTGTCCAGGCTCTGCTAAGGGTCAGAGTCATTCTGGTCCCTCATTGCGAAAGGTTCAGAGGATTATATTCAAACCTTTTTGTGTTTCCTAAAAAGGACGGGACGATGTGACCCATTCTGGGTCTCAAACTGTTAAATCAGTTTTGTCAGTGTACGGTGATTCCGAATGGAATCTCTCCAATCACTTGTCGCTTCCATGGAAAAAGGAGAGTTCCTAGCATCCATCGACATCAAGGTCGCTTACCTTCACATTCCGATCTTCCTGTCCCACCAGCAGTTCCTGCGTTTTGCAATCCATAAGGAACATTTCTAGCTCGCTGCCTTGCCCTTCGGACTCGCCACCGCCCCCTAGGCTCTTTACCAGGGTCATGGCGGTTGTCATTGCCATTCTCCACCCTCGGGGAGTGGTGGTGTTACCGTATCCGGACGACCTGCTCATCAAGAGTCCGTCCCTTCCAGCCTGCGAGGAATCCATGGATAACAGTAAATACACTTTCTCGCCTGGGGTGGAAGATAAACTTTAGAAAGTCTTTCCCAAAACCGGCTCAGCAGATTCCCCCTTTAGGGATGATCTTGGAAACTTCCCACGGGTTGGTCATCCTCCCTCCAGGAGAGACCCAAGCCTTACCACAGGCAGCGCGACTGTTTTCTCACTCCATTCGTTTCAGCATTACAGTTCTAGGAAAGTTGGTGTCAGCGATGGAAGCAGTTCCATTTGCACAGTTCTACCTCTGTCCCTTACAACACGCGTTGCCCTTAGCTTAGGACAAGAACCCGTTCTCCCTGGACCGACGGATCCCTCTGTCCCTGCGGGTCAGGCAATCCCTCAGGTGGTGGACACTGAGGTCCTCCCTGAATCAAGGCAGGTTTTTTCTCCCTGTAATATGGTTGGTAGTAACCACCGACGCAAGTCTCCTCGGCTGGGGAGCAGTCTTTCGTCACCACACTGCACAGGGTCATTGATCAACCCGAGAGTCAGTCTCCCCATCAACATTTTGGAGATGTAAGCGATCAGATTAGCTCTACAGAGTTTCCACTGTCTCCTCGCAGGTCACATCAGGATCCAATCCGACAGCGCCACGGCTGTGGCGTATATCAACCGCCAGGGAGGTACCCGGAGCAGGATGGCCGTGCACAAAGCGAGTCACATCCTCCATTGGGCCGAGAGTAGAACATTGGGCTGCAGATTTTCGCAGTCGCCAAGGCATTGCCTCGGGGAAGTGGTCTCTTCATCCGGATGTCTTTTCAACAGATTTGTCATCGTTGGGGGACTCCGAATGTGGATCTCATGGCCTCAAGACTAAACAACAAGGATCCTCCGTTCATTGCCCGATCGCGTGATCCTTGTGACATTGGAGCGGACGCCCTAGTTCTGCCGTGGCACCGGCTCCCGTACATCTTCCCTCCTCTTCCCTTGCTTCCGAGGGTCATCAAGAAGATCAGAGCAGAGGGAGTACCAGTGATCCTTGTCGCACCAGATTGGCCGCACCGAGCATGGTATGCAGAACTAATACAACTAGTTGCCGACGTCCCCTGGCGTCTTCCAGATTGCATGGATCTACACTCGCAGGGCCCGATTTATCACCAGATCTCCGGGGCCCTGTCTTTGACGGCGTGTCTGTTGTATCCTGGATTTTGGCACAGGCTGGGTTCTCACAACGTGATTTGCACCATGATTAGTGCTAGGAAGCCTGTGTCCATGTGTATCTATCTCCGCACCTGGAAAACCTTTTCGTGGTGCAAGGATCATGTTCGATCACCTCTGGTGTTTTTTCCATTCCGGCCATATTGGAATTCCTTCAATCTGGTTTAAAATCAGGCCTCGCGCTTAGCTCGCTCAAGGGCCAAATTTCGGCCTTGTCAGTGCTTTT
This sequence comes from Dendrobates tinctorius, assembly GCF_039654945.1. Classification (NCBI taxonomy): domain Eukaryota; kingdom Metazoa; phylum Chordata; class Amphibia; order Anura; family Dendrobatidae; genus Dendrobates; species Dendrobates tinctorius. Next base: position 25,802,684 of record NW_027361705.1, read on the forward strand.
CTGACGAAAAATTGCCACCAAACTTCAGGTCAAGGCGTTCATTCAGAGAAGTTTCCCATGTAGCGCCTCCTTATAGAAGGCCATTGGAATCATGGGGCCTTACAGGAGTCTCCTTTCGAACCGCCGCAGGACGTGTCACTGGCCGTCCTCTCTTGGAAGGTGGTCTTTCTAGTGGCAATTACGTCAGACGAGTTTTGGAATTGGCAGCTCTGTCCTGCCATTCTCCGTCCTGAATTTTTCATCAGGAAAGGGTAGTTCTCAGGACGTCCCCGTCCTTCCTGCCTAAGGTCATCTCCTCTTCCATCTCAACGAGGGAATTGTTTTGCCTTTCCTTTTGTCCGGCGCCAGTCCATCGCATTGAGAAGGCCCTCCACACCCTGGATGTGGTTAGGGCGCTGAGACGGTACATCTCGCGGACTGCTCCCTGCCACAAGTCAGATGCCCTGTTCATACTTCCAGAGGGCATAGGAAAGGGTCTAGCCATGTCAAAGCAATGCTAGCCAGGTGGATTCCCCTGACAATTCGGTAGTCCTACTGTATCAGGAACGCGCCTGTCCCAGTGGGGATTGAGGCGCACTCTACCTGGTCAGTGGGCGCCTCTTGGGCCATTCGGCACCAGGCCTCGGCAGAACAGGTCTGCAAGGCTGTGACTTGGTCCAGTCTGCATACTTTTTACAAAATATTACCAATTTCATTCTCAGGCCTGTCCGCAAGGTTGCGACTTGATCCAGCCTGCATACCTTTATATACATGGAGTATTAGCAGATGTATGCTCCCCACCCAGGGACTGCTTTAGGACATCCCACTGTCTGTCACCCAATGAGGCGTAGGAGAAATAGGGGTTTTTGTGTACTCACCGTAAAATCCTTTTTTCTCCGAACCAATCATTGGCGGACACAGCTCCCACCCTGTTTTAGCCTATTGGCTCACTGTAGCATTCTTAGGCTTTGACTTAGTTATGGATATTATTGACTGATTTTGCTCCTACTGCTTTTTTCACCGAACTGTAGAAATCTCAGCCAGCGAGAGGATGTATACTGCAGGGAAGGAGCTAACTTTTTTTCTGGTTCACTTAGCGTCCTAGTGGCCAGCAGCATAACACCCACTGTCTCTGTGTCCCCCAGTGATTGGCTCGGAGAAAAGGATTTTATGGTGAGTACACAAAAATCCCTATTGTATAATACACTGCTATATATAGTACAAGAAATCAGCCTAAGAAAACTTCACAAAGTACTTTTACCATATTAACCCTTAGTGATGGGGCCAATTTCTTAAATTCTGACCAATGTCACTTATTGTGGTGATAACTCTGGAATGCTTCAACATATCCCAGTGATTTGGAGATTTTTTTTTTGTGGCACATTATAATTTATGATAATGGTAAATTTAGGTTGATATATTTTGTCTTTAGTTATAAAAAAAAATATAAAAAATCAGAAACTTGTCAAAAATGTAAAAAAAAAAAAAAAAAAAAAAAAAATGCAACTTTCAAACTTTGAATGATTATCCGTTTAATCCAGATGGTCATACCACAGAAAAACATTAATAACATTTCCCCCATGCCTGCTTTACATCAGCACCATTTATAAAATGTACTCTTATTCTATTAGCCTTTTAGGAGGTTTAAAACTGTAGCAGTAATTGTTCATTTTTTCAAGGAAATTTACAAAAAAAATTTTTGAGGGACCTATCCAAGTTTGAAGTGCCTTTGGGGGGTCCTATATATTGGAAAACCTCCAAAATGATACAATTTTAAAATTTGCACCCCCTGATATATTGAAAACTTCTGTCAGGTAGTTTATTAACCCTTCAGGTGATTTTCAGGAATTAGTGCAAAGTGGTATAGCAGGAATGAAAGTGTTTACCACCTAAATTTCACTAACTTCTGAACTGACCGTTATAGGCGGGAGACTCTAAAGGGGGTTTTACACATAGCGATATCGTTAGCAATATCGCTAAAGCATCACCGATTTGGTGACACAGCAGCGATATCTCTGTGTGATACTTGCCTCCGACCGGCTCCCCCGCTGTCTTTGATCGCGCAGCTCCATTTCTCGTCAGCGCTTCCTGCTGGCCTTCTTGCTGGCGACGGGAGGACGTCAGGATCGCCGCGTCTGAAAGGTAAGTAACGACCGCTGTATCGCTGCTGCATCGCTGTGAGATCTGCCTGTGTGGCAGCTCACTAGCGACCATTTAGCGATGCACCAGCGATCCTGACCGGGTCGTATCGTGGTCGGGATCGCTGGTGCATCGCTAAATCTAAAGGGGCCTTAAGGCCGCTATTTGGCCATGAACTGCTATGGCAAACATCAGGACCACACAATCATGATCTCGGTGTGTCAATTAGATTAAAGCGGAAGCCCCCACAATCTATTAACCATTTATTTGATGTAGTCACTTTTGACAGCAGCAACTAAGGGGTTAAACACATATGAACGGTGCCAACACTGATTATTTGTGATACAGCAAGTTGTCAGCTATAGTGGACCGCCGACAGCTGCTGGATCGTCACCTGTATGGGGATGATATTCTCTTATATCTCAGGTTAGTAAAAAGATGTCTTGGCTGTCATTAAGGGGTTAAAACAAAAATACACACATAGTATTGCAGAGCCTGAAATATACTGGTGTATAAAATATTAACTCTGTAAATTCCATATTGAAAAAAAAAAAATTAAACCGTCAATTAGTTTTTGAGTCACTGCAACTTTGCAGAAAAATGCTATAAAGCCATAAAAAACATCATGTCTACTTCCAAATTGTATTGATAAAACAGCCTTCGGTCGACAAAAAATTAAAACCCTTTCAGGTGTTGCATGGCCATTGTGCAACTTCACTGTTCTTTAAAAAAAAAAAAAAAAATTCATACTACTATATTGATGTTAGTTATTGCTCTTGGAAGCAGGAGAGGGAAAAATGAGCGGTCTAAAATGGGATATTGCCTGATCAGGAAGGGGTAAATCTCAGAATCTGTCCATTTGTCTTTCTAGCTCAGGAAGCACAGACAGTGAAGAGAGCACAGATTCAGAGGAGGAGGACTCCAGCAAACAGGGACTATTCGAATCGAGCACAGTCAACCAGGAAGACAAAATGGATGTGGACGCCAATGAGGGTAAGTGTAAGGCTGAGTTCACACGTGGCGTTTTTTTCGCGTTTCCGCGGCGGTTTTAACCGCACGATTTTGCCGCGAAAACGCGAAAAATAAGCATCCCATGCATTCCTATGGGATTCCGCAATGCTGTGCTAATGCTGCGGTTTTTACCGCGACGGAATCGCTTTGCGGTAAAAACCGCAGCATGCTCATTAATTTGCAGAATCGCTGCGATCCCGCACCCATAGGAATGCATTGTTCCGCTTACTTTCCGCATGTGGCTGTGCACACCATGCGGAAAGTAAGCAGAACATTTGCGGATGGTACCCACGGTCCGGAGGAGAGGAGACTGTCCTCCGGGCTTTGGGTACCATATCCCTGTAAAAAATAGAATTTAAAAATAAATATTGTTATTCTCACCCTCCGACGTCCCGCGCAGCCTTCCCGCCTCTCTTCACGCTCTCGTTCCCAGTAGTCGTTTGCGAAAATGCCCGCGATGGCGTCCGTTCTCGCAGGATCACGAAGTCTCGCGGTCATTCGCGCGACGTCATCGCGAATTACCGCGAGACATCGCGATCCGCGAGAACGGACGTCATCGCGGGCATTTTCGCAAAGGATTACTGGGAACGGATGCGCGGGACGTCTGAGGGTAAGAATAACACCATTTTTTATTTTGTTTTACATTTTATCTTTTACTACTGATGCCACATAGGCGGCCTCAGTAGTAAAAAGTTGGTCACACTCGTCAAACACTGTTTGACGAGTGTGACCAACCTGTCAATCAGTTCTCCAAGCGATGCTACAGATAGCTTGGAAAACGCTAGCAATTCTGCAAGCTAAATACGCTTGCAAAATGCTAGTTTTTCCGCGGGAAAATCGAGGGAATTTAAAATGCGATTTTCCCGCGGACTGGAATTCCGGAATTCTCGCGGTAATTTCCGCAAGAGTTTCGGTACGTGTGCACTTAGCCTAACGCTCCTCTGTCATGAGAGAGACCTTGTAAGCTGCTGTCAGTTAGTTGCTTTTTTCACTCGTGTCCTTTTTAGATGCATATCCCACACTGGGTAGAGGAGCGGCTCTAGAAAGGACCCTTGTCAAACGCTTTACATTGTATCCATTCCATTTGTATAAAATTATATTGGCTCTGCTGAATGTGTTTTAGCTTGACTGCCTACCGTCCCTGTGTAGGTGCAGGCTTTGCTGCTCAGGACTCCCACAGGTTGAGTCAGCCAGCTTATCTAATATGATAAAAATATGCATTAGTTAGCAGGCAGGGGACATTAACCCCTTCACATCATGCGCCTTACATGTATTGCGAAAGTCTGAAGCTTGCTTACGTTACGGGGTGAGCCCGCCAGTTGATGGATGTGTATTACAGCCAGGCTCTGCCTCTAAGGAAGTGTGCACACGGTGCGTATCCTCCCACGGATTTTACTAAATCCGCAGGTCAAATGACCTGCATTTTTCCTGCGGATTTAGTGCCTTTTTTGTGCGGTTTTATTGCCGTTTTTGTGTGGTTTTCCACCTGCGGATTTGTAGAATGGAGCAGGTGGAAAACTGCAGCAAAACCGCACAAAAGAAGTGACTTGCTGCTTTTTTTTTTTTTTTTTATTCCGCACGAAATCCGCGTGGAAAAATCCGCAGCATGTGCACAGCGGGTTTTTTTTTTTTTTTGTTTGTTTTTTTTACATAGCCAATAATGGTACTGTACATCATCTGCAGTTCTGCTGCGGATCCACAGGGCCAAATCCGCTTCGGATCCGCAGCAGAATCCGCACCGTGTGCACAGTGCCTAACAATTGCCACAAAAATAGCTGTATCAAGCAATCAAAAAGTCACATCCATGCCATAATGGTAACAATAAAAATGTATCTCGCTTGAAATAAGTCGTCCCACAACTCCACCGAAAAGTGAAAACATTACAGATCTCGGAAAATTGTAACACAACTCGCAATTTATTTTATTTTTTTATTTTTTTTTCACCACTAAAATAAAATAAAAACCTGTAAGTATGGTATTTCTGTAATCGTACTGATAATCAGATTCCTATTACAAGATTATTTTTACCATAAGATGTACACAGGATAAATATTTCCCAAAAAAGCAATGTCACAATTGTGTTCTTTTTTTCAATTTCTCTCCATTTGGAACTTTTTAGGGTATGTGCACACACTGCAGTTTCTGCTGTGGATCCGTAGCGGATTTGGCCCTGCGGGTCCACAGAAGATTCTGCTGCGTTGTACAGTACATTTATTTCGTATGGAAATAAAAAAACGCTGTGCAATGCTGCGGATTTTTCCGCGGGTTACAATCCGCAGCATGTCAATTCTTTGTGTGGATTTCGCTGCGGTTTCACACCTATCCATTATGAGGTGTGAAACCGCAGGCTAATCCAGAGATAAACCGCAGGACTTTTGGCCTGTTGATTTACCTGCAGATATTTCATCAAAATCCGCCCAACCTAAAAACTACGTGTGCACTTACCCTTATCCTGTTTTCCAGTGCACGATGTAGTAAAACGAATGGGTTCATTCAAAAGTACAACTTATCCCCCAAAAAATAATCCCTTATGTGTATATGGACAGAAAGAAAAGTTGTAGCTCTGGGAATAAGGGGAGGAGAAAGAATGAAAACACAAAAAGGGAAATTGGCTGTGTCATAAAGGGCTGTAAGTATAATCTGTGTTAAAAAAAATAAAAATGCGTATACTGCCCAACCAATAAGGCGTAGAAAACTGGTCCACTCAACTAAGGTCCACAAAAGGTGTATGTATATGAATGATATAAGCCTATAGTTAAAATGGTCTTGAAAAAGGCACAAGTGTTGTAGTTTGTTTTTGTTTTTTTGGTTTTTTTTTGTTTGTTTTTCTCTTGCGAAATGGTTTCACTGTAATTATCCTGGGTGTTACAGTTCCAGGTACATATTTTACAGTGCCGCTTTTTCTGCTGATTAAAACAAAGGCTGCAAACCATGGACCTACTGAAGTGGTCTATTTTTTATTTTTATTTTTTTTAACGTTTTTTGATCTGCCACTTCTGTTTCCAAATTTCTGCTAAAAAGGTGTCATTTAAAAAATGTTTTCAAACATGTACCGTACCTGCTCAGTCTGGTATTGCAACTTTGCGCCTTAAAGTGAATGGGACTGAGTTGCCATACCACGCGCAACCTGCAGAAAGGTGTGGAACTGGTGTGGTAATGTTTTTCTAATTGTGCACAACCATATTAAATTTGGCTCTCTTTTTAGCAAGCAATTGGCCAGCAAACTTTGATATCCCAATGGACACTGCACATGTGGCTGGCCTGGATTCACTGGTATCGGACGTTTGGAGCACAGAAGAGCCATTGTCTTCTAAAGAATCTGGTTGGGCCTCCTTTACAGACTTCACAACGTCTATCGGGTCAGTTAAGTAAAGCTGCGGACACCATTTTAATGTGGGTCTAATGACATCCTTCATTCTGTCACCCATAAAACTTAAACCAAGTATTCAGATTGGCAACATGGCCCCAATAAAAATGTATCTTTGTAATTTGCAGTGTACAGCTCACAACTGTTTATTATTTTTTATTTATTTATTTTTTTTACACAAAAAAAACTATAATTATATTTCTAAATGAGGGGCCATAGATTCACCTCTGGTGCACCAGCTCTTTCAATCTCTGCTCTGAATCAACCTGTGTTTCTCCACTGCATTCAATGTCAGCAAGCAGTTAATCCTGAATGCTATATGTGTTTTCAACTATGCAAGCTTATATCTGGTAACCAGCTCTTTCAATCTCTGCTCTGAATCAACCTGTGTTTCTCCACTCCATTCGATGTCAGCAAGCAGCTAATCCTGAATGCTATATATGTGTTTTCAACTATTCAAGCTTATATCTGGTATATAGTTTTTTCAACTTACTCTGCTTGTCCCCTTATGTTGTGAGGTCAAGAAACTTTTTTCAAAGTGCTTTATGATCCATGTAGTGCTGGACATCTGTTTATTTGACCACAACATTTTATTGGGTCCTGCTGTCTCAATTTAGTTTGATTAACGAGAAGAGAGAGAGCAAAAAAAAAAAAAAAAAAAGTTCTAAGTATTCGACTCCTATATATTCAGACATAGCTTGGGGAAGGCGTTCATGCAGGGGGCATTTATGCACATGTAATCTAAGTACATGTATCAAAGTACTGGCAGTTATAACATGGAAGTTAGACAGGGCAGGAGACTGGTAAGACCTTTATATACATCTACTCCCTGTACATTTGGAATACAACTAATATATACCATATGCATTTGTGTCATTTATATCCTGGCCGCTGCATTCAAACACATCCACCGCCCTGGCATTAAATCTATACACTCCATCCATATAGGCCCCTCGCTCCTTTCCTCTATGTATAGCACTCTTGCTCTTTTCACATTGTTAAATTGCACAGATCCAGTCAGTCCCACCATTCAACATAAGAGACGCTCTCACAAATCACTTAACCATCTGCTCACTCTTTCTATCCTCCTCCTAGTCGCAGGAGACATTGCTCCCAACCCTGGTCCCCCATGTTATAGAAAGTCAAACCCCCCCAACTGCTACACTCAGAAACCCCTCTAATCTTATTAATATCCCCTGCATGCCATCTGTCTCTCTTAATTGTGCACTTTGGAATTCTCGCTCAGTGTGTAACAAACTCTCCTTCACTCATGACTTTTTCCTTTCTAATTCTCTTAACCTCCTGGCTCTTACTGAAACCTGGATCCAGCAGTCAGACACTACCGCTGCTGCTGCTCTTTCATACGGGGACTACATTTCTCTCATACCCCAAGATCAGACAATAGAGCAGGTGGAGGCGTTGGTCTGCTTCTATCACCAAAATGTATCTTTCAGGTTATCCCTCAACTACCCTCACTAGTCTTCCCTCCTTTTGAGGTCCATGCCGTCAGACTCTACACCCCCTTCTCCATGCGAGTGGCGGTGGTGTATTGTCCTCCCGACCCCTCCTATCAGTTACCTGGATCATTTTGCCACTTGGCTTCCACATTTTCTCTCCTGTGACATCCCTACCCTCATCATGGGAGATTTCAACATCCCCATTGCTCTTCCACTCTCCCCATCTGCTACTCACCTTTTATCTCTAACCGCGTTGTTTGGCCTTTTGCAACTTACTAATTCTCCAACGCATGAAGACGGAAACTCCCTCGACTTGGTCTTCTCTCGGCTTTGTACAGTGGATGATTTTGCAAACTCCCCTCTCCCGCTCTCTGACCACAATCTTCTTTCATTCTCTATCAAGAACTGCCAGGCTGAACAGGTCACCCCCACTGTCCATATTTATAGAAACATACAGGCCATTAACACCCAGAAACTTATGAAGAACTTGCAGTCTTCATTGGCCCCTATATCCTCCCTCTCATGTCCTGATTCTGCATTGAAGCATTACAATGAAACACTTCAAAGTGCCCTGGATGAATTTGCACCCCCTATAAATAGAACACCACAACACAGACGGCGACAACCCTGGCACACCCTGCAAACACGTTTCCTGCAGCGGTGCTCCAGGTGCGCCGAACGTCTGGAGAAAATCCAATCTACACGAAGATTTCATCCATTATAAGTTTATGCTTCGAACAAACAACACTGCCCTTCACCTCTCCAAACAAACCTATTTCAACACCCTCATCACCTCACTGTCCAATAACCCGAAACGTCTCTTTGACACTTTTAATTCTCTACTCAACCCAAGAGTACAGGCCCCAACCACAGAGCTCCGAGCTGACGATCTGGCCAATTACTTCAAAGAAAAAATTGACCAGATTCGACAGGAAATTATCTCCCAATTACCTCATACCATGCACTGTCCTCCCTCCCCCACTGCATCTAGCTCACTCTCTGATTTTGAACCAGTCACAGAAGAAGTAAGCAGGTTCCTTGCATCATCTCGCCCAACCACTTTCACCAGTGACCCATTTCCGTCACATCTCCTCCAGTCCCTTTCCCCTGCTGTCACCCCTCACCTAACTAAAATATTTAACCTCTCTCTCTCTTCTGGTATCTTTCCCTCCTCATTTAAGCATGCCATCATACATCCACTACTTAAAAAACCATCCCTCGACCAAAACTGTGCCGCTAACTATAGACCTGTCTTTAATCTTCCCTTTATCTCTAAACTCCTGGAATGCCTGGTCCACTCCCGTCTGATCCGCTATCTGATAACTCTCTTCTCGACCCTCTCCAATCCTGTTTCCGCTCTTTACACTCTACTGAAACTGCCCTCACTAAAGTCTCTAATGATCTACTAGCAGCTAAATCAAATGGTCATTACTCCATGCTAATTCTCTTGGATCTCTCTGCAGCATTCGACACTGTGGATCATCAGCTCCTCCTCACTATGCTCCGTTCCATTGGCCTCAAGGACACCGTTCTCTCCTGGTTCTCCTCCTATGTCTCTGACCGCTCCTTTACTGTATCTTTTGCTGGCTCCTCCTCCTCTCACCTTCCCCTTACTGTTGGGGTTCCTAAAGGATCGGTTCTGGGCCCCCTCCTCTTCTTGTACACTGCCCCTATTGGTCAAGCAATCAGTAGATTTGGTTTCCAGTACCATCTCTATGCTGATGACACCCAATTATACGCTTCTTCTCCTGACATCACGCCAGCCTTTCTAGAAAACACCGGCGATTGTCTAAACGCTGTGTCTAACATCATGTCATCACTATATCTGAAACTGAACCTGTCAAAGACTGAACTCCTTGTGTTTCCTCTACTAATGTGCCTATACCCGACATTGCCATTTCTGTGTGTGGTTCCACTATTACTCCCCAGCAACATGCCCGCTGTCTTGGGGTCATACTTGACTCCGAGCTTTCCTTCGCCCCCCACATTCGATCACTGGCTCACTCTTGTCATCTGTGTGAGGAACTGAAATACTTTCCCAACACAGATGACTAGTTACCTCAATTTGTTGTATTTACATGCAATGACCTTATCTGGTGGGGGAATATGTGCCTTTCTTTCTCTTGGCATGGGGGCCACTTAGGTTCACACCACTCCAGACTGGCCGGAGACTTCACTGGCTGTGAATTCAATGTACATTTGTGAAGGGGGCTGGAATGTTGGATTTGGTTAGGGGGTTGGGAGTGGAGTTGAGAGACTTGATGGGGGAGTGCAGTGGTGTCTGGGGATCTGAAGCGAAAGGAGCAGAGCTAAAGCCGATCCTGGACCCAGGAATGGACTATAGAACTTGGAACTAAGTTTTCTCGGGCTTCGGTCGTGAAATCTACATTCTCCTAGGAATTATCCCATGGACTATTTCCACTGACTTGTTGCTGATCTCGTGGACTGGGGGCATTACATTGGGGTCGTCTACCTGGACTTACTGAAATGCTTGTTTGGATACGAATAAAACTTGTTGCATCGTTAACCTGCCTAGGTGATTACTGACACCCACAACTCTAGATCCTCACAAGTGGTGGAAGCAGTGGGATCACCTATCTCTGAACAGCGTAACAGAGAGAGTTACTGATGTGACTTGGCAGAAGAGATGGCAGACTCCATCTACAAGAGACTCAAGAAGGAGCAGCTGAGAGCCCTGTGCTCTGGGAGAGAGCTGGAGTGGTCGATGGCGGACAACCGGATGGCCCTAATACAACGCTTGGATGAGTGGGATCGAGAACACCCACAGGAGATCAGTTCAGATGTAGAAGAGGACAGCCCAGTGGACGGACAACAGCCGCGGGCAATCATTTCGATGGCAGAGGATCGATTGACCGAATTGGGGCGGGTGCTGGCTGCGCTAGGAGAGCGGGCCACAGAAAGAGAACGGGCAGCTGTGATAAGCAAATATCTGGGTGTCCATGTAGCAGTTATCCCACCACCCTCTGCGCAGATGAGTGGATAACGGGAGAGAGGGACCCGCATCTTTGAGGTACCGGGACATACCACAGTTTAATGAAGAAGCCACGGGTATTGATGACCATCTTCGATTATTTGAGAACCTCTGCCTGCTTCATGAGGTGTCCATTGAGGACTGGCTGAGATTTTTGAGTGTTGGCCTGACCGGGAAAGCCAGAGAAGCTTTTAATAACTTGTCTTCTGGGGATCAGAAGTGTTACGCTACCATTCGCAGCGCATTACTGGAGAGGTATGCCGTCACACCTGAAACCTACCGGAGGAAGTTTCGGGAGACTGAAAAGCCCAATGCACATACGCACCGGGAGTTTGCCAACACATTACGTACAGCATGTGCTCAGTGGATCGAAGGACTGGGAGCTCGGGAAGCTGAACATGTCTTGGATATATTCATGCTGGAGCAATTTGTCCAAGCTCCCACGTGACATAAAGGAATGGGTGGCGGATAGAAAACATCTCAGTCTAGATGAGGCTGCAAGGCTGGCTGATGACTGGTCTGCCAATCAACCAGGGCTGTGTGGGAGAACAGCTCCGGCAAGTCGAGAACACGGGCTTACAGAGAGGCCAGCGAGACCCATGGTCCAGCGACAGGAGGAACTGCGAGGATTTCGTACTTTACAAAGAGGGGGAGGTCTCTGAAAACGACAAGTATGGCCCGCATCAGGGCGAGGTGGATTAAGCTGCCATAACTGTGGATGCATGGGACACTTTGCCAGGGAATGCCGGGCACATTCAAGTCCACATCATCCGCATTCCCAACCTGTGAACAGTGTACTGCAATGGGGCTGGAATGCTGGGGGCGAGAGGATCGCACTACCCCGGCCGGAAGAGGCTTATGTGGTACAAGGTGAAGTGTCATGGACTAACTGGGACACTTCAGTGACCATGAAACAGCATCTACAGCCGGTCTGGGTTGAGGGTGTGGAGGCTGTGGGGCTCCGTGACTCTGGAGCCTCAGTCACAGGGCTGTGTGGGAGAACAGCTCCGGCAAGTCGGGAACAGGGGCTTACAGAGAGGCCAGCGAGACCCATGGTACAGCGAGAGGAGGAACTGCGAGGATTTCGTACTTTACAAAGAGGGGGAGGTCACCCAAAACCCCAAGTACGACCCGCATCAGGGCGAGGTGGATTAAGCTGCCATAACTGTGGACGCATGGGACACTTCGCCAGGGAATGCCGGGCACATTCGAGTCCACATAGCTGGAGGCGAATCTCTGAACATTCGGACAGCCCGACTACATTTAGACTGGGGACACAGCAAGGGAATGGTGGATGTGGGAGTAGTGCGATACCTGCCTGTGGATGTGTTGCTGGGCAACAACCTAGGAGCAGGGTTGGTGTGCCACTGGGCCAGTGTCGCAACCCGAAGCCAAGGACCCATTCCCGCTGCATCAGAAGACCTCAACATGCCAAATAACCTTCCGCCAGTGGGGAGAGACCACGGCAATGCTGATGGACTATCGAGACAAACTGAGGAAGCCACAAACTCTGGTAATTGTTGTCAGAAGGATAGTCAATTTCATGAATTGGAGCCCAATGCTTGCCGTGCTGGAAATGTGGGGGAGGAATGTGAGGAACTGAAATACTTTCCCAGCACAGATGACTAGTTACCTCAGTTTATGTTGTATTTACATGCAATGACCTTATCTGGTGGGGGAATATGTGCCTTTCTTTCTCTCGGCAGGGGGGCCACTTAGGTTGACCACTCCAGACTGGCCGGAGACTTCACTGGCTGTGAATTCAATGTACATTTGTGAAGGGGGCTGGAATGTTGGATTTGGTTAGGGGGTTGGGAGTAGAGTTGAGAGACTTGATGGGGGAGTGCAGTGGTGTCTGGGGATCTGAAGTGAAAGGAGCAGAGCTGAGGCCGCTCCTGGACCCAGGAATGGACTATAGAACTTGGAACTAAGTTTTCTCGGGCTTCGGTCGTGAAATCTACATTCTCCTAGGAATTATCCCATGGACTATTTGCACTGACTTGTTGCTGATCTCGTGGACTGGGGGCATTACATTGGGGTCGTCTACCTGGACTTACTGAAATGCTTGTTTGGATACGAATAAAACTTGTTGCATCGTTAACCTGCCTAGGTGATTACTGACACCCACAACTCTAGATCCTCACAATCTGCACCTCAAAATCATCTCTAGAATTCGACCTTTCCTCCAGTCACCTTCCACGACAGCCACCTTGGAGGTTGTCTCCCCGCCCTAATAGGGGACAGGAACACAGGAACACACAGAGGTTAAATAACCCTCCCCTTCCTGCTCCCTCAGTGTTTTTCCTGTCCCCTATCGGGGCATGAAGAGGTCACAAGGGGCTGCCGTGACCAGCGAACAGAGCCCTGGATACATACTTGAAGCTGGGCAGCCAAGGTCGAGGGGTTCGCCTCTCCTCCTCAGGACGCTGCTCCCGTCTCCACCGCTGGTGTGACTCGGGACTTCCTCCGCCCCTTCCGCGCCCTCCGGGGTAAAGCGGGGCGGTATGGTGCCGGCCGGGGTCCTGCGCAGCTCCCCGGCATCCTTCCCCTCTCCAGCGCTGCGTGGTGAGGCCGACGCGCGCGCCAGAGAAGGCGGGCAGTGGACCGGAAGTGGCGATGACGCACTTCCGGTTTGCGGCGTCCGGTGACGGGGAAATGCGCGCCGGCGCCCGGGGGACCCGGCAATGGATCCCACGACAGCGGGGGTCGACTAGCGTCTTCCCCAGGGACAAGGAGAGGGGAGGAGCACCAGAAAATTGAACGCCAGCAACACCCTCATTAAAGGGTGCAGCAGCTCCAGGTAAGCAGAGTGTGTGTGCAGTATGGACGGTGAGAAGCCCTCAACTGCAGCATCTGCGGAGCCCAGCGTTCCCCCTCCTACTGTGAGTAGCAGGGCCAGTCCCTTTCCTGTCAAACAAGCTGGTGGCACAGGTCCGAGCAAGCTTTCTCTTGTAGGAAGACAAAGCCTCGGCCCCCAAAAACCCCCGCAAGTGTGGTATATGTGGTGCCAGGTTCCCTTCAGATTACAGAAAGAAGCTATGCCAGCCATGTACACAGAATATCCTGCGTACCGAGCAACCCTTGCTGCTTGACAGCATAAAGACACTCATTAGACAGGAGGTTCAGACCTCCGTAGCGGCCCAAACCCCGGCCCAGGGCCCTGCCCCAAAAAAGAGGAAGAGGGCGCCTATAGAAGCCGACTCAGACTCTGGAGAGATCCGTTCCTCGGGGTCGGAGGAGGTTTGGGAGGATTAGGGCTCCACTTCCACCTCCAGTCATGATACAAAAAAAATATTTTTTCTCCTCAGAGGATATGGAGGAGTTAATTTCCATGGTAAGAAATACCATGGGCTTGGAGAAGGAGGTTAAACTCTCAGTCCAGGACGAGATGTTTGGAGGGTTGAAACCCAGAGGCAAGAAGGGTTTCCCGGTTCATGAGGTCATACAGGATTTAATAACTCAGGAATGGGCCTCCCCCGAGAAAGCACGTACAGTGCCCTCGAAGTTAAAAAATCGGTTCCCCCTAGAAGGAGAGAGTTCCATTTGGGAGATCCCTAAAATGGACGTCCAGGTGTCTAAGGTCACTAAAAAGACGTCCTTGCCCTTTGAGGATGCCTCCCAATTAAAGGATCCGATGGATCGCAAAATAGAGAGCCATCTTAAAAAATCCTGGGAAGCCTCTACGAACTTGCTCAAATCAAATATCGCATCCACCTGCATAGCCAGATCGTTGTTTTTCTGGCTACGAACGTTGGAAGACCACCTGTCGGGGGGCACTCCAAGGGATACGATCTCAATTCCAGCCAAAAACGTCAAATGGCGCTGCTTCCCTTCCGAGCTCTGCCATGCGCCCAAATAGTGGTTTACCCCCACATGTGGGGTATCAGCGTACTCAGGACAAATTGCAAATTGAGATCTTAGACTCCCTGTCAATTCTTCAAAAAGCAACAGCCTACTTAGCTGACGCTTCGGGAGAATCGGTACGGGTGGCAGCAATGTCCCTAGTTCTCTCAAACTCGGCCAGGAGAGCCTTGTGGCTGAAGTCATGGGGAGGCGACATCACTTCCAAAACGAAACTTTGTGCCATCCCCTTCCAGGGAGCCCACGTGTTCGGGCCGGTCCTCGATGACATTCTCAAGAAGGCTTCGGACAAGAATAGATCACTGCCGGAACAGAAACCCGCAAAAAGGCGTTTTTTTTCGCCCCTCAAGGGAACAGACTTCTCAGAGGACGTTTAGGGGGAAGGGCAAAACGGGTCGATGGAGCTACCCAGAAGGGGGTAAAGGAAGAAACATCCTTGTGCCTCAACAGCAGCAGCCCCCTGAGAAGCAGTGACTCCCGGGTAGGGGGTCGTCTCACACAGTTTTTTGCCCAATGGCGGGCCACGACCTCGAACCAGTGGGTCCTGCACACTATACAATTTGGGTTAAATCTGGAGATCGAGCAACCACCCCCCCCCCCCCCCCGGCATGCCCTAAGGATTACCCCAGCGCATTCCCCAAACCTGCGGAAAGTTATGTGGCTTCAGATAGAGCTGCTACGCGAACAAGTGGTCTCGTATGTACCTCCTCAAGAGAAGGGCAGGGGGCATTATTCTCGCCTGTTCCTGGTAAAAAAAAAAAAAAAAAAAACCCTCAGGAAAGCACAGGCTCATTATAAATCTAAAATCCCTGAACCGCTTCATCAGGTACCGTCGATTCAAGATGGGAGTCGGTAAGATCAGCGATTCCTCTTATCGGAAGAGGCTGGCAGATGGCGACAATAGACCTAAGAGATGCGTATTACCACGTACCCATTCATCCGGACCACCGCAAATTTCTGAGGTTTGCAGTTACCCACGACCAAGGAATCAGCCATCTACAGTTCAACGCCCTGCCGTTTGGCGTATCCCCAGCACCAAGGGTATTTACGAAAATCACGAAAGAGGCAGTCATCTTCATTCGGCTTCAGGGGATATGCATCGTACCATATCTGGACGATCTACTTATAGTCGCCCCATCAATAAACAGATTGAACCAGGATATAACAAAAACCCTACAGATTCTCAAAGCTCTAGGGTGGATACCAAATCTCCAGAAGTCAGCCCTCTGTCCTTCCCCGAGGAAAAAATTCCTGGGAATCCTCTTGGATTCAGAGAACAGGACGTCCTTTCTTCCCGAAGACCGTCAGAAAGATCTTCGGCAAAAAATAACCCGGTTCAGAGACCAGAGAGCGCCGACGCTGAGAGACGCCATGTCCATCCTAGGCTCTCTGACAGCGTGCATTCAGACAGTATCATGGTCACAAGCTCACACGCGAGTCCTCCAGTCGCATGTCCTGACAAATTTGAAAAAGTATCCAAACAACCTGTTAAAACGGGTTCTACTTCCAGGACATGTAAAATTTGGCCCTAGGCTGGTGGCTGAGCTACAAAAACCTGAGACGAGGAGTAAGCTGGGATCAGCTTCCTCTAAGAATACTATGCACCGATGCCAGCCTGAGGGGCTGGGGAGCTGTGGTCGAGGATTCATACTTCCATGGACAGTGGCCCCAGAATATAAGAACGGGGTCGTCAAACCTAAGAGAGCTAACAGCAGTAGAGGAGTCACTGAAGGCTGCAAAAGTCCTTGTCAAGAACCATCATGTCCGGATATACTCCGACAACGTGACCACGGTGGCGTATCTCAGGCATCAGGGGGGCACAAGATACGCCAGCCTAAAGAAAGTGGCAGCAAGGATCTTCCTCTGGGCAGAGAAGCACCTTTTATCCATTTCTGCGGTACACCTCAAGGGATTGGAAAACATCCAGGCAGACTTCCTGAGCAGGAGGGACGTCCATCCAGGGGAGTGGTGTCTGAGCCAAGAGGTGTTCCAGGCCCTAGTCTCAAGATGGGGGAATCCAGAAGTCGACCTGTTCGCAAATGCAAAAAACACGAAGGTTGCGACTTATTTTTCCCTCAGTCCCATGTACGGAGCCAAGGGGACGGATGCATTTGCCCATCCATGGGTCTTCAGACTGGCCTACGCCTTCCCACCAATCCCGATGTTGGCAAAGACCCTACAAAAAATCAGAGCAGACGGGGTCAAGACGATCCTGGTGGCTCCGATGTGGCCAGGACGAAGCTGGTACAGCGCGCTGTTGGATATGGCCCAGGAAGGTCCCTGGCTAGTACCCCAGAAGGCCGACCTTCTGTATCAGGGTCCGTTGCTACACCCTGACCCAGACAAACTATCCCTAGCAGCCTGGTTGTTGAGGCCAACGTGTTGAAGGCCAAAGGGGTGTCGGATGAGGTAATCCGGACCCTTCAAAAGAGTAGAAAGCCAATAACAAATGCAATTTACGGGAAAATATGGAAAAGATTTTCCTCCTGGTGCCTCCCGAAGGTCCCTGACCCCGCCCACCCAAATATTGCCCAAATTCTAGACTTCCTACAGAGGGGGTTAGAGTTAGGACTCACTCCAAGTACACTAAAGGTACAAGTGTCTGCCCTGAGTGCCTGTTTTGACCATGACCTAGCCAAACTCCGCTGGGTCAAGAGGTTCATGATAGCAGGCAGGATTCGCCCTTCGCTCCCTAGTCTGGTTCCCCCCTGGGATCTCAATATAGTGCTTAACAGCCTAACACAGGCCCCGTTTGAGCCCCTGTCAGAAGTTCCATTGAAAATGCTCACACTCAAAACAGCATTTCTTGTGGCAATCACATCAGCTAGATGGGTGGGGGAGCTACAGGCCCTTTCAGTACAGGAACCTTATCTTCTACTTAATTCAGACAGCATAGTATTACGCCTAGACCCCTCCTTTATGCCCAAGGTGTTGTCAGACTTTCATAGAAGCCAGGATATCGTGTTGCCCTCATTCTGCCCAAATCCTTCTAACCCGAAGGAAGCGAGATTTCATACCCTGGATGTTTGCAGGGTAGTTCTCCGTTACCTCGAAGCAACCAAGGATTGGAGACTGGACCAGAACCTGTTCCTCCAGTATTCAGGAAGAAATAAAGGGAAGAAGGCAGCAAAGAACACGATAGCAGGCTGGATCAAACAGTCCATCTCTCTGGCATATTCTGCAAGACATCTCTCTCCTCCAGAGTCGGTGAAGGCCCACTCCACTCGATCGGTCGCTACGTCCTGGGCAGCAAGGGGGAATACGTCATCGGAGCAGATATGGAAGGCGGCCACCTGGTCCTCTGTGCACACCTTTACTAGACACTATAGACTATACTAGATTTCAATAGGGATCTGACGTTCGGCAGACGCGTCTTGCAAGCCGTAGTCCCTCCCTAAAAAAGTTAACGTTGGTATAACTCCAAGGTGGCTGTCGTGGAAGGTGACTGGAGAAAATAGAATTAGACTTACCGGTAATTCGGTTTCTAGGAACCTTCCACGACAGCACTAATTTCCCTCCCTATATGATGTATTTACCCGATGATTCCTGCTCTACTGGCGGTAACTATTCATGCTAGTATATTCAGAAAAAACACCGAGGGAGCAGGAAGGGGAGGGTTATTTAACCTCTGTGTGTTCCTGTCCCCTATTAGGGCGGGGAGACAACCTCCAAGGTGGCTGTCGTGGAAGGTTCCTAGAAACCGAATTACCGGTAAGTCTAATTCTATTTTCTTACTTTTGACTCTGCAAAAACTCTTACTGTTTCTCTTATTCATTCTCGTCTCGACTATTGTAACTCTCTTCTAATCAGTCTTCTTACCAAACTCTCCCCTCTCCAATCTGTCTTGAATGCTGCAGCCAGGATCATATTCCTCACCAATCGTTACACCGATGCCTCTACCTTGTGCCAGTCATTACACTGGCTACCCATCCACTCCAGAATTCAGTACAAACTTATTACCCTCACCCACAAAGGCCTCCATGGCTCAGCACCACCCTACATCTCCTCCCTTGTTTCAGTATACCACCCTACCCACGCCCTCCGCTCTGCTGATGACCTGAGGTTAGCATCCTCAATAATCAGAACCTCCCACTCCCGTCTCCAAGACTTTACACGTGCTGTGCCAGTTCTTTGGAATGCCCTTCCCAGGTCAATATGATTAGTCCCCAATCCCCACAATTTTAAGCGCATTTATTCAGACTGGCCTATCGCCTCAATACATTAACCTAATCTATCCCTGTGTGGCACAGCCAAAAGTTTTACTATAACCAGGTTCCCAGCATCATGTTCCCACATGCTTTATGCATCCATTAGCCCTCTGCATCTACTGTTACACACTTAACATTATGGCTGGTCCATACAATCAGGGCAACTGTTACCACCCACCTTTCATGTCTACCTCTTTCCTCATAGACTGTAAGCTTGCGAGCAGGGCCCTCATTCCTCTTGGTATTTGTTATAATCTATGTGATTTTTGTTATGCTGTAATGTCTATTGTCTGTAAAAATCCCCTCTGAAATGTAAAGTGCTGCGGAATATGTCGGCGCTATAGAAATAAAATTTATTAATATTATTATTATGGTGTGCTAAAAGGCTTAGGCTGTGTTAACACACAGCGTTTTTTAGCGGTTTTGCCAATAAAACCGCTAAAAATAAGCTTCCCATTAATTTCTATGCATTTTGCACTTTTTATGCATATTGATGCGTTTTTTTACCGCGAAAAAAACGCATGTCGGTAAAAAACGCAGCATGCTCATTAATTTCGCGGATTTTTCCGCGTTTCTGGCTAGTTCAATGCGTTTTGAAAATGCGCCGGAAAAACGCATCAAAAGGCGCTGTTTCTGGGAAGGGAGTCAGGTTTTTTAGCAGAAATTTTCTGCTACGTGTGCACTTTGCCTTAATGCAGCATTCCAGCCCCTCATTTACAATCCTCTCCCCTTATGATGACTGTGCTCCATTTCAAGGGCTAATTCAATTGATGCACAGACACTGCATGAGTTGAGCACGCACAGCGTGTCAGTTTGCAGGTGCATTTTCAACTCCATCTCCTGTCTGCAGCCATACCGGCAACTGTGTGATCCTGTTTGCAGCAAGTGGCTACTATAGACAGAAGAGGGGAACACTGATCACTCATATCCAAGAAGTATCATTTCTCCTTGCGGAGAATGATATGCTAGGCATTATCCTAAGTCATGTAACTAGGCTCGTTAAAGGGTCAACATTGACTTTTAGGATTGCTACCTCAAATAGGTGGCACTAGAGTTCTAGTCCTCTTCCTCTCTGAAGAGACAATTTGCATAATTAGCATATTTCCCAGAGGAGCATTGCAGCTTTGTCTCCTCACCTCGACATGCCTAGCATATCATTCTCCGCAAGGAGAAATGATACTTCTTGGATATCGGTCAGACGCCTCTCACAGCCAAACCAGATCTCCCACTTTGCACTGATGAGGGGCAGTACCCCAAAACAGTGTCTGCAAATGGAGATTCTGGTTTGGCTTTTATCCTAATTCATGAAACTAGGCTCGTTAAAGGGTCAACATTGACTTTAGGATTGCTACCTCAAATAGGTGGCACTAGAGTTCTAGTCCTCTTCCTCTCTGAAGAGACAATTTGCATAATTAGCACTGATCACTCATGCACACATGAACACTGTCTTGGCTTTGTGTCTTGCAGTGTGTAATGATAAATGGGAGATAACAATGCATCTCCAGGTTAATGCCAATTACCAGCCTGGCAGCTGAAACGCTTATCTATTGCCCATACAATGAAATGCAGTGGCACTACTTAGAGAGAATTACTTGATTCATACTGTATACAAAACCTACAAAAGACAAAATGTGAAAAACCCTGTTGTAATTAAATAAATGAAAAGCAAAAGTGCACTTAAGTAATAGAGTTCTTAGTAATACTGCATTTGATCAAATATAGCATAAAAGCCGTCCCACCATTCATACTGCTCAAACAGGCTGCATGAATCGGAGCATGGCAGCACGACTGCAGTCAGTTGGATCTCTCTCAAACGCTCTAGCGCAGTGGCAGCGAACCTATTGCACACGTGCCTTAGGGGGCAGGCAGAGCCCTCCTGGTGGGCACGCGTGTCGTCTCCAAAGGACTAGACGGCAGGGGAGCAGCAGGTCACAGGAGGCAGGAGCCGGATGCTGCAGCTAACTCCTGTGTTCGCTGTTAAGGAGAAATGAATATTCACTGCACTGGCAGTGACCAAAAACGAATGTATTCAGCTCACCTTTTTTACTTGTCAAGTTGGAGGCAGTTCTTTGAAGGTGCTAGGAAATGTCACAAGCTGACATAAATGCAAAGATCCAAATATTCCAGCACATCTTCTTATTTAAAAATAGAATCTTTATTGAGAAATCTTCATTAAAAATCCAAAAGCAGGATACAGGTTAAAAAACCATGTATCCTGCTTTTGGATTTTTAATGAAGATTTCTCAATAAAGATTCTATTTTTAAATAAGATGTGCTGGAATATTTGGATCTTTGCACTGGCAGTGAGTATTCATTACTCTTATAGCGCACATAGTTTCAGCCGCCGGCTTTCAGTAGCTGCCGGGCTATCACAGGTGCCTGCTCATTAAGGTAATGAATATTCACCTCTCTCCACTCCCATAGGGGTGAATATTCATTACCAGTTAATAAGTTTTCCCAGTTTTTTGTCAAAATTAGGTGCCTCGACTTGTACTCGGGTCGACTTGTACACAAGTATATACAGTATTTTTTATTTTTTTGTGTGCCTATTATATTCTATGGAGCACTATGTGGGCACATTATACAGTATAGAGCATCGTGTGGGGCCATTATACTTTATGGAGATCTATGTGGAGCCATTGTACTGTATGGAGGACTTTGTGCCTGTTATACTGTATGGAGAGCTGTGTGGGGATTACAGTTGGAGAATCATACTGTGATGGGGTCACCATTCTTTGTTGGTGGAACTTAGGGAGGGGGGTACAGTAGGGTCATCATACTGTGCGTGTGGTGGAGTTCACTATGGGGGTATCACACCGTGTTTGGGAGCACTTTTGTTTGTATCATACTTTATCTGTTTTATTCAAGGTTTTTTTTAATCCTTTATTACATATGTAAATTAGCCCATTGGGCTTTTACTGCTGTTACGTAACATATATTATTCCACTATAATTCCAAAAGTTAGCGTATTTTTCGTACTATAAGGGTATGTGCACACGTTGCGGATTTTTCAGCGTGGATTTGGTACATCAACAGATAAAATGACCTGCGTTTTACCTGCGGATTTAGTGCAGATTTACTGCAGACTTTCTGCAGTTTTTGTGCAGAGTTCACCTGCGTTTTTACACCTGTGGATTTCTATAATGGAAGAGGTGTAAAAACGCTGCGGAATCCACAAGAAGAATTGAAATGCTGCGGATTCAAAACCGCAACAAATCTGCTCAGCGGTTTTTTTTATTTTACATTGAATATAATGGTACTGTACACACAGAAGAAACTGCTGCGGATCTGCAGGGCCAAATCTGCTGTGGATCCGCAGCAGACTCCGCAATGTGTGCACATACCCTAAGATGCACCGGACCATAAGATGCACCCCAAATTTTGGGGTGGAAAATGGCAGAAAAAAATATTTTTATAAGATGGGGGTCCGTCTTATTGTCCAAATTTAAGGCATCTTACCTGAGGGCTGGAGGTGATACAGCAGGGTCACAGGAGGCATGGTCCCATCATCAGGATAAGAGAAGTGGGGCAAAGCTGCAGTCCCGGGGTCTGGTGTCGGCGATGCTGATGTTTAGTGTGGGCTGTGAGGAGTGCTGGGTCCCTTCCTTTAGATGCCAGAAATGTGGCAACACCGCGGCCTGGTGTCCACGGGGGGTTGCGGCAGTGGTGTGGTGATGCTGAGGCGCGGTGGGCGGTATGGCGTGCATCGGAGCAGGGTCCCTTCCTCAGGTGAGGTGACGCCGCGGCCCGGTGTCCAAGGCGAGCAGCAGAGCCGGTTTAATCACTGGTTTCTTGGTGGCGACAGCTATCTTCCTGAGGCCGCGCGTGCGCAGATTGAGTACTCTGCTTCCCGGGGCTTCAGGAAAATGGCCGCAGGAGGCCGCGCGTGTGCAGATGGAGATCGCGTCGACCATTTTCCTAAAGCAGAGATCTCAATCTGCCAACTCTGCTTCAGGAAAATGGCTGCGGCGATCTCAATCTACTAGCACACGGCCTCAGGAAGATGGCCGCTGCCACCGAGAAACCCGTGATTCACCCGTCTCTGCTCTCCGTGGACACCGTGTCGCAGCGTCTCCTCACCCGAGGAAGGGACCCTGCTCAGGTGCACACCACACCAATGCAGCAACCCCCCAGTAAGCCTGCGTTCACACTGTAAGACGCACACCCCCCCCCCCCCCCCCCCCATTTTCCTCAGTTTTTCTGTGGAAAAAGTGCGTCTTAGGCTAGTTTCACACTAGCGATACCAAGCGCAGGGCCGCCGCTAAGCTCCGCGCCCCCTCCGGTCAGCTCCTCCTATGGTCGCATGACGCTGCATGCGATCAGTCAGCGTACCCTATATTTAGCGGTGGGTACGCTGGCCGTGCGCTAGTATGGTTTTGCCGGCGCATGCGCCCTTTTTGCACTACGCCGATGTGCGCCAAACGCACTCTTGCATTTTTATGCGCTCGGCGCAGCGCAAAAAAGGCGCATGCGCCGGCAAAGCCATGCCAGCGTACCCAACGCTAAATATAGGGTACGCTGATCGCATGCAGCATCATGCGACGATAGGAGGAGCTGACCAGATGGGGCTCGGCCGGGGCGGAGCTTAGCGGCGGCCCTGCGCTGCGCTTGGTAACGCCAGTGTGAAACTAGCCTTATAGTCCAAAAAATACGGTAATCATTTTATTTGATAAGGAAAAACTTCCTCAATTGTAGACATTTTTTTTTTTTTTTTAACAAATATCAAGGTTGGCCTGCAACTTTCTGCAAGATTTTAATTTTATCCCTCTGTGTATTTGAGTTCGATATCCCTGCCTTAAAGGGTTTGTTCTCTTCATGATAAAGGGTTACAATTGCTAAGAGGTTGTAAAAACAAACAACTTTGCAATTTTACTTTTGATTAAAAGTCCTCTCCATTCTAAAGAACAAACCTCCACTACAATTGGTGGCATGTATCTCGGGCTTGGAGTGCAGCGCTTACAAGCTTTTTGATATGGACTCTATAGCGCGCTAATGTACACATTGTCTTTCTAATCTAAAACCCCAGTATTCAGGGCACTTTGTAAAAAAATAAGTAGGTTTTGGTTTGCAGTTTGGGAACTCGGTCTCTAAAAGGTTCTCCGTCACTGCTCTAGCGGTTTCAGAGATAATGGTGATCAAAGAGCCAGAAGCTATAGGGAGAGACCCGACTAGTCCGGTGCTGCCCCCTGCTAGCTTCTTCCCACACCACTCTAGTTGAAATACAGGTATCTCCCGTGTGTATATAGAGAGAGCCCTGTAAATCTGCAGCTAGTGTGGGGAAAAAGCCAGTGCTTCAAACTGCATTTTTGCTGTCAGGCTCTGGTGCGTGCATTCTGCAGTTTGGGCAGCAGGAATCAGGAGACAGGTTCCTTTTAAAATGGGGTGACTATGTATTTCAATATAGTGTGTGTGTGTGTGTGTGTGTGTGTGTGTGTGTCATACAGGCATACATACATGTGCTGAAAATATATGTATACTAAAAATGTCATTATTTATCCAGTGCAAAGCAAGATGCAAGAAGTAACTCTCCTGTGGAAATGGAAACAAGCACAGAGCAAATGGATCCTTTGAGCGTCAATGCATCTGCACAAACTGAAAGTAAACAGTCATATTGAAATTTTGTGTTGTGTTTTACAGTTTGTCTGCTTCACCTTCCTCCCATTTAAATCTTTAAATTGATAATGTATTCCACTGGGATTTTTGTAGAGGTAAATCCCAACAATGCAATGTTCCCCTCAGTTGCCAGATGAAGCAGGCGGTCAATGCACACGGTCTGTATTCTCCATTCTGCATCTATGTGCAAATTTATCCCAAGCCCAGAATGCACCTCTGGGCTCATACTCACATGGAAGAAACTTGGACGAGTCTCGCACGTCAATACCCGGCACAGAAATACATGCAGCTGCACGCTTCAGTCCGAGTGTCGGCGGCAGTGCCAGGTATTGATATGCGAGACTCGTCAGAGTTTCTTCCATGTGAGTATGAGCCCTTTACCAGTCACTTGCATTGTTTCATTAAACATATGCAATCATTCATAACCCACTTTCTTTCTTGATTTGGCGGCTTCTTGAATACATTATTTATTTTGTTACATGAACTCTAGACCTAAAAATTAAATAGAAGCACCTTCCTTTTTTTTCTTTCTTTACTGGCTGACTTTTTTAGGCTGAGTGCAGACGTACTTTTTGGCCCTGCGGATTTTTCCGTGCAGAATTTGACCTGCATTTTTCCTGCGGATTTCTTCCATTTTTCATGCGGTTTTTGTGTGGTTTTCAATCGCGGTTTTCCCCCTGCGGATTTGGTGACAGGGGAGATGGAAAACCGCACAAAAGTAACATGCTGCGGATTTTGTACCGCGGAAAAATCAGCAGCGTCTGCACAGCGGTTTTTTTTTTACATTGATTTTAAGGCTACTGTACATCACAATGCAGAAATGCAACGTTTCTGTGCGGTAAAATCCGCTGCGGATCCGCTGCAAATCTGCATCGTGTGCACACAGCCTTAAAAGATCCTGAAATGTTATGCTTTTGCCACTGTATAGGAAAGGACTCGTGTGTGGGGTTTTTTTTTTTTGTTTTTTTTAATATTCCTGCTGTGTGGCTCGTTGTCGAAACAAACTTTTCTTTTTTTTTTTTCTTAACCTTCTAATAGTTACTGTTGCAATGGATGCTAGCTCTGATGGTGAAGAGGAGGTGGAGAATACAGATCAGATGACAGAAACTGTGATGAATGGCAGTATGAAGGAAACCCTCAGCCTTACCGTTGATGCAAAAACAGAGACTGCAGTATTTAAAAGGTAAATCAAAAGTGCAACAGCTTAATTATTCACTTAAGTTCTTTTCCTACATTTTATTTAAGGGAACAAATATATATTTTTTTATTTGTAACTTTTTTTTTTTTTTTCTTGTGATATTGGTACACATTCTTGTTACTTTCTGTTAGACTTCAGAAAACTAATCCGCTTTTTTCTAAAATGCTCCAAGGCTGTCAATTTAAACAGAAGCCCCCTGGAAGATGTCCAGAATATATTTAAATACTCCTCTTAGGCCACGTGCACATGTTGAGTATTTTTTTAAATACCATTACTGCAGCATATACAAAAATGTTTGAAAAGGGTATATGTATCCTAGACAAGCATAAAGTTCCCTGTGGGAAACAGAGGTGTTAGACATGATGCAAGAAATGTTGAAGGTTTTGTCCAGGCATCTAATATTGCTGACCTATCCTTAAGATCGATAATATCAGACCGTTGAGAGTCCCGACACTTGGCACCCCCAATAATCAGTTACCTGCTTCAACAGCACATGTATGAATGCTAGAGCTGAACAGTGCAGGTGCTGACATGCACTGAATATCATAGGGTTAACATAAGAGCTGATCTGCAGCGAATGCTACATGTTGAATAGAGCTATGCTGGCTTCTGCCAGAGCTGATGACAGTTGGCGTGCTGAGTGGCTGTTTAATATTGATGTCCTATCCTTAATCTATTAGACAACCTTTTTTTCTTTCCCTTATACATTTGCTGGCACGTACCATTTTTTTTGTGTGCTTGAGAAAAACCTTATACAAATGTGAGAGGTGATTAAGCCACTGCCAGATCTCTCTGCTCCTGATGGACATGAGCTGCTGCCAAAGGATTGGGCATTTCAGATTCAGCATCAGCCATCAGGGGACAAACACTGTTGTCAGCTGATTGTGCCAAAATCATTAGGGTGAACCATCTTTTGTCTTGTCCACGACTAGCTTCATCCATTTAAAAGTTTGCCTTTCTAACTTTCATTTATTGTAGGGCCATCTTTACTTAAACTACAAACTTTGGTTTTGAAGCAAAATAAACACATACCCCTCAGCTATAGTCACGGCAGTGAATTACCATTCTGTAATATCAATCTAGTTCTTCTTACGCCTCTCAGCACCTCGTGTACTAAGTAGCATTCTGTTTATGCCTGCTTCTCCTCCTTTCCCTTTGCACTGCTCACTATTGGCTTCAGAGTGTTGAAATCCTATTGGTATGTATCGCTAAAGATCCTCACTGTTGAGGTTTTCCATACATTTCCTTGTATGCCTAAAGCTCCTTGTTTTTCACTTCCTTTTTTTTTTCCTTCATTTGTCAAATGCATCCTTGGGATACATTTTTCATTTGTTTTTATTTGTGAAAATGTTCGCTGCACATTGCAACATAATTTACACTTTTTTTTGTTTTTCATTTTTTTTGTTTTTTTTGTTTTTTTTTTTGTTTTTTTTTTTTTACCATTGGCACCCAATGCATGTTTGGTTTGCTGTGTTATACAAATCGTATTTGTTTAAATTTTTTTCTCTTCTGCTTATTTTTTTGTAGTGAGGGAGGAAAATTGTCTACCTCTAATGACTCTGCCTGTAAATATGTTGTGGAGAACTTTGATTCTGCTATGGAAAATCCTCCAGCCTCACAGCCAAGCAGTAGCAGTCTGGAACAGAAGTGAGTAGTGTGTTTTGTTTTTTTATTGTATTTTTTTTTTTTTACTTTTTGCAGTGACTACTGGATTTAGTTACCGTATATACTCGTGTATAAGCCGACTCCCCTTAATTTTGTCACAAAAAACTGGGAAAACTTATTGACTCGCGTATAAGCCGAGGGTGCACAGTGAGTGGCCCCCGTTGTGCTGCACAGTGAGTGGCCCCCGTTGTGCTGCACAGTGAGTGGCCCCATCATATTGCTGCTGCTGCCTCAGTTACCAAAAAAAAACAGTATACTCCCCTCCGTCGCTGCCACCTGCTCATCAGCGTTGCGGGCTCTGCAGTGACTGTGCAGGCAGAGGGCGTGATCGCGCTCTCTGACCTGAATGTCACTGCAGAGGACGCAAGACAGCAGAGCGACGCGCAGGGACAGGTGAATATGCCTCCCCCCTGTTCATACTCACCCCCGTCATGGCGCTTGTCTCTGCAGCGCAGCCCCTGTTTCTTCCATGTTCTCGGCGCGCTGCTCTCTTCCTGCTTCAGCGGTCACGTGGTACCGCTCATTAAATATGCGCATATTCATGAGTTTAATGAGCGGTACCACGTGACCGCTGAAGCAGGAAGGAAGAGCAGTGCCGAGAACATGGAACAAGCAGGGGGGCTGCAGAGGGCGAGTATCATCTGACACACCCGCTCTCCCCCCCCCCGGTATATGACTTGTGTATAAGCCGAGAGGGGGACTTTCAGCCCAAAAAAATGGGCTGAAAATCTCGGCTTATACACAAGTATATACAGTAATCTGAATCCGTCAGCAGGTTTTTGCTGTGTAATCTGAGATCAGCATGTTTGCAGAGGCTGCGATCATAATTCTAGCCATGTCACTGGTGTGCATGCTGTCATGTTGATATGATCAGTTTTCTCTGCTGCAGATCTAGCAGTGCTCAAATGCTGAGCTCTGTATACAGTTAGGTTCATATATATTCGGACAGAGACAACATTTTTCTAATTTTGGTTCTAGACATTACCACAATGAATTTTAAACAAAACAATTCAGATGTAGTTGAAGTTCAGACTTTCATCTTTCATTTGAGGGTATCCACATTAAAATTGGATGAAGGGTTTAGGAGTTTCAGCTCCTTAACAAGTGCCACCCTGTTTTTAAAGGGACCAAAAGTAATTGGATAGATTAAATAATTGTATATAAAATGTTCATTTCTCCAGTCACCTTCCACGATGGCTACATCGGAGGATGTCTTCCCCGCCCTAAGACAGGAACACAAAGAGGTTAAATACCCCTCCCCTTCCTGCAACCACCAGTGGTTTCCTGTCCCCTATGGGGAGTGAAGAGGTCTACGATGGTGCTGCCGTGGCCGGTGATCGGGAGCACCCCAAGTCCAGTACCAGCTGGAGATACCTGTCAGATGCCGGGCAGCCGAGGTTGGGGGGCCTTGCTCTCGTCTTCCGGTGGCTGCTCCCATCTCCACCTGCATGGTGGGACTCGGGACTCTCCTGCGCCTAGTTCGGGGGTAAAGCGAGGCGGTGATGTGCGCGCCGGGGGCCTCCAGATAGCTCCCCGGCTTCCTCCTCCTCCGTGCTGCCGGTTCCTGGGGGCTCACGCTGGCCGGGGGTGGCGTTCCTCCACTTCGGGCGTTACTGGGCTTTTCACTGGGGCGCGCGTCACTTCCGGTCTGTCTCTTTGTGTTCCACGGTGGAGCGCACGCCGGGGGGGGGCGCGTTACTCCTGGGACCGGCGTCTGACCCAGCATTCTGGGGCGTCCTCATGTGGTTTCCCCCCCATTGGACCAAAGGGAGGGGGAGGTGCACAAACAATGCTGGACCCTCGATCTTTCAAGGTCCGGGTGAGGAGATCACCAGGTAAGACACCTGTCTGACACTGACTGTAGACGGCATGGACGGTGACAAGCCCTCTCTTTCTGCGTCGGTGGAGCCCAGCGTACCCCCTCCTACTGTAAGTAGCAGGCATCGGCCCTGGCTATCCAGCATTTATTTCCTAAAATGGAGTAGCATACCTCTTTCTAATATGGGGAGAAAAAGGTCTCTGACCCTGAGGACCAGCCACAAGTGAAAAATGTGTGCTGCCAGACTCCCTCGACATACGGGGAAAAGCTCTGCCCGTCCTGTACGGAGAGGTCCTTCACGCTGAGCAGTCCTCTCTCCTGGATAGCATCAAATCCCTCATAATACAGGAGGTTCACTCCTCCATGGCTCCCTTCTCCCAGATCACCTCCCTCTAGGAGGAGGAAGAAAGCTCCGATATGATCTGACTCAGACTCAGGCGAAATTCAGTCCTCTGATTCAGAGGAAGCTCGGGAGATTGAGGGTTCCTCTTCCACGTCCACCCCTAAAACCAGGGAACAAAAAATATCACTTGGTTCCGAGAATATGGGTGAGCTAATCAGTATGGTTAAGAGCGCCATAGGGGTGGAAGAGGAAGAAGTTAAATACACGGTACAGGACGAGATGTTGGGCTAAAGCCCAAAGAAGGTGTCCTGTACACGAGAACGTACAGAATCTGATCCTCCATAAAAGGAGGCCTCCCTGAAAAAAAAAAAAAGCCTATCCCTTTGAGGACTCCTCCCAGCTCAAAGATCCAATGGATCAAGAAATTTTTTTTTTTTTTTTTTTTTTTAAGAGAGCTTATCAAGGAAGTCCTGGGACACCTCTGCAAATCTGCTAGAAGCTAATATAGTTTCCACATGCCCTGTCTTTATGATTACGCACAGACTCATTGCACCTCAGGGGAAAAGATACCGGACTCCCTACCCCTACTGCAGAAAGCAAGAGGTTCCTAGCCGCTGCTTCCACTAGCGGTCGTTAAACAACTTAAGACCAGGACGGAAGACCAGCCTGTAATTCACAGGTCTCGGGTAATTCTTTAATGCACCGGCTCTTCTAGGCTGAGCGTGACTGCTCTCGTCAGGTCCGGGTAGCCGCAAAAGCGGCCGTCCTTTCTAACTCCTCTAGAGGAGTGCCCTGGTTAAAATCCTAAGGGAGGCGTCTTGTCTCCAAATGGTGCGCCATCCCCTTCCAGGGCCACTATGTGTTCAAGCCTGTCCTGGATAACATCCTGGACAAGGCTTCGGACAAAAGGACCTATTCCGGAACATAGAAATCCTAGGAGACGGATTTTTCATCCCTCCCGTGACCAAACCTCTGTCAACAGCTATTCTAAACTGAATTTGCATGCCCTCGTCAGATCACAGCCGCTAAGCAGCTTGAGGCTGGGCCAGTACCGGCATGAGAGACTGGCTGGGAATCCCTGGTCCTGTTGACATACTCAGGAAGAGTATAGGGGGGCAAGGGCAGGAACATCCTTGTCCCTAACCATCAACAGTCCCCAGATAAGCAATGACGCACGGTTGGGGGTCGTCTCTCGCTCTTTTTTTTTTTCACCCGCTGGCAGTCCATCTCCACAAATCACTGGGTCCACCGTACCATACGAGATGGACTAAAAATTGGGTTTGAGAGTCCTTCCCCGTAATGCTTAGTGGTAACCTCCCTACAGCCTCCACACCTTCAGAGCTCCTTACCAAGAGATCTGCTCCGGTAGAACGCGCGGGTGACAAAGCGGGAGAAGGACACGGCCATTACGCATGTCCCTTCCTGGTGACGAAGCCATCAGAGAAAAACCGAATCATCATAAACCTGAAGCCATTAAACGAATTGGTCCGGTACAGACAATTCAAAATGGAGTCAATCGGGGGGGTAGTGGCAACGGTAGATCTGAAGGGTGCATATTACCATGTGCCAATCCATCCGACCATGTATCCAAGATCATGGCGGGAGCAGTGATTTTCATCCGGCTCCAGGGAATAGGCGTTATCCCATATCTGGACGACTTCCTCCTCCCTGTACCATCTATCTCATGTCAGAAGATGGATGTAGGAAAGACCCCGGGGATATTAAGATCCCTGGGTTGGATACCGAACCTAGTCTATCCCTCCACGAGAAGGAAGCTTCTGAGAGTTCTGTCGGACTCAAGGGGAAAGACATCCTTCCTACCTAAGGTTTGTCAGGTCGACCTTGTCCACAAAAGAACCTGGTTCAGGGACCAGCGGGCACTGACCCTCAGAGTCAATGTATGCTCTAGGATCTCTGACCACATGCACCCAGGTGGTTTCTTGGGCTCAGGCCCACACCCAAATTCTGCAAATCCACGTGCTTTTACATTCCAGGATCTGCCTGGCCTACGCGGCGACAAATTCCATTTTCCGGAAGGATTCCCCTCCCTGGTCAGGTTAAACCGGCCCTGAGGTGGTGGTTGAACTACCGAAATCTTCAGAAGGGAGTCAGCTGGGTTCAGCTTCCCCTGAAACCACTCCGCTCAGATGCCAGCCAACGAGGCTGGGGCGCAGTAGTAGAGAGATCCTATTTCTTTATCGCCTTATTGGGGGACACATAATCATGGGTGTATGCTGCTGCTGCTAGGAGGCTGACACTATGCAAAACAAGAAACTTGGCTCCTCCCCGGCAGTATACACCCACCGACAGGCACCAAGCACCTCAGTTTGTGCTTAGTGTCTGTAGGAGGCGGACCGGGATCTCCCCAGATCCGCATTTAATCCTTTTCAGGTTTTAGTTGTCTTTTTTAATGTTTTCCCCTTTCTTTTCCAGATACAGCATCAGGAAACGGGATGTGAGTTCATCCTGCTTTTCCTATTAATGCGGCTGAGCGAGCAATGTGGTATTGCCCACATCACAACTCTCAGGCCCGCAGGCAGGACCTTCCCCTATCACCTTCGGGTGCTAGGGGCCATGGATAGGTGCCCGGTCCTAGCCGATTCCCCTCCTCATCCCTCTCCCAGGACAGGGCTGAGAGGAAGACTGCGGTCGCCAGCGGTGACGTTTCCCCTGACATGGGGATTGGAGCCGTCTTCTGCACCATACGGATGGTGCGGGTACTGAGGATCGCCTCTCCCAGCGGCCTGCGCTCTATCGTGGGCCCCTGCGGTCAACCTCTTCAGGGACATCAGGTAAGCTTATTTGAATGTTCCCTTCAGCCCCGCTCTCATAGACCTATCAAGGACCCATTCAACCCTTCTGCAATCACGTACAGCAGAGTACCTCTCTCCTCCTGTTTGAATTCCCCTCTCTTTTGACCTAGCGCTCTGACAGGCGCGTGTCCCTCCTGTCGCGGGGGGTCCGGCGGGGGAGGGGGGGGGGGGCGCTTCCTCTGTCAGCGTTCCCTGTCCTCAGTATTCAGCCCAGAGGGAGTTCATCTTTTTACTGCGATAGTAGGCATATTTTTCCTGCCCGGGTGCGCCGTCGCTAGTGAAAGCAGAGGGAGCGCTTTCACTTTCATTTTCAAAAGCGGTCCTCCCTCTCCCTGCGCGCGCTTTCTTCGCGCGCTTCTGCAGCCTATCTCAGGGCTGCTTTCATTTCAGCCCTGTCAGTGTCTTTAACCGCGCCCCCCCTGCTCGGGTCTCGGCCAATCGTGCGGTGGCTAAGCTCCGCCCACCGCCAGCGTTCTTTCCTGATTTGCCGAGCTTCTTCCTCCTTCTCTCCGGATCCTTGCCTGGGGGACACAACGCTAGCTGAACCTTGGTAGGCTCAACGCTGACTCTCCCTGACGCCTAACTTGGCTTCCCCCCCCCCCACAGTTTTTCTTCAGGTAGTGTTTCTACCACTGAGACTTATGCCCAACCCTGCAAGGGCCTTCTGCTCCAGACCCACCGCTACTCACTACGCCTGCGCGCGCTGTAAAAAGTGGGCTTCAGGTCAGTCGTCTCCCCTCTGCCTTTCTTGCAGCCCTTCCGCCATGTCTGCCCCTCAGGAGCACTCTGAACCCCGGGCGGAGACCACCCCACCCCCTGAGTGGGCCGTGGCGATGTCTCAGTCAGTTTCTGACCTGACAAAGGTGTCTCAATCGCTGGTCTAGGTCTTAGAGTGGTTACCTCAGTTATCTGCAGTCACCTGTGCACCCACCGCCTCTCATAGTGAGTCGACAGCACCGGACCGTGACCCTCAGACGGACAGACCAGGTAGGGGCTCTAGGAAGCGGGTCCTGTCTGGCTCTTCTTCCAGTTCGCAGGGTCCCTCCGCTTCTCTCAGGCTACGCTCCTCGTCTCCCTCATCGGTAGACGATCCTGGGTCAGACGAGGATTCACAATCTGGATCAGAATCAGAGGCGGACAACATAACTAGAACTCGGGATATGGTAGATAGTCTCATATCGGCTATATACCAAACACTCAAGATAAAGGAGGATAAGGCCCCCCTCAGGAATGCGCTGTTTCCCTTAAGAAATCGAGGCCTCCATTTCGAACCTTTCCTAATAAAGATTTCGACACTTCCTTAGCCAATCACTGGCAACATCCTGAGAAACGTTTTTCAGGCCGCAAGTACTTAGATGTACTTTATCCCTTCGATGCGGATCTAGTCACGAAATGGACCAAAGCTCCCGAGGTAGATCCACCAGTTTCTCGTATTTCCTCTAAGACGGTTCTTTCCCTTCCGGACGGAGCTTCTCTTAAGGACCCATCAGACAGGCAAATAGAGTCGTTGGCTAAGTCTATCTTTGAGGCATCCGGCGCATCCCTCTGTCCTATCTTCGCATCCGCTTGGGTGGCGAAAGTCATTTCGGCTTGGGCAAAAATTCTGCGCAGGGGCATTTCAGCGGCAGCTCCTCAGGACGAGCTGGCAGATTTAGCAGACCAAATTAATCATGCAGGCAAGTACCTTCTGGCCGCCTCCTTGGACGCGGCAGGGTGCGTAGCTAGAGCTAACAGCAACATTGTGGCCGTACGCCGCATTCTTTGGTTGAAGTCTTGGAATGCGGATACCACCTCAAAGAAGTCAGATAATCTCGGATGCCACTGGTGGAAAGAGCACTTCCCTTCCCCAGTCCCGCCCTAAGAGGTTCTTTAACAAGAAGGTTTCTCGGCCTTTTAGGTCCTTTCGCCCCTTCTCTCCCGCAGAAGGTTCATCCCATCAGGACCGGAACACTGCTTTCAGTGACCGGAGAAAGCCATCGTATAAGCCGGCCCCTCGCTGGAGATCCAGGGGTCAGCCTTCCAGGTCCTCAGGCTCTCGATCCGGAAGATTTTCATCTAAGTGACGGGTCACCCCCACCTGGAAAGCTTTCCAGGGTGGGAGGCAGACTTTCCTTTTTCAGGGGCGCGTGGCTATCCGTTGTCGACGACGCTTGGGTCAGGGAAATCATCACATCCGGATACAAAATCGAGTTTTCTTCCCTCCCAAACAGTCGTTTGTCTGTCTCGAACCCCAAGACAGCGATCACAGGTTCCAGGGTTCCTTCAGGCCGTCTCCTCTCTCCTTTCCGCCGGGGTCATCGTTCCCGTTCCTACAAACGAATGTTTTTTAGGCTTCTACTCGAATCTCTTCGTAGTCCCGAAAAAGGACGGCTCTTTGTCCAATTTTGGACCTCAAGCTGCTCAATCGCCACGTGAAGATCCGCCACTTCAAGATGGAGTCTCTGCGTTCGGTAATAGCCTCGATGGAGCCCGGAGAGTTTCTCTGCTCGGTGGACATAGAAGGATGCCTACCTCCACATCCCCATTTCTCTGCGGCATCAGAGATATCTCCGCTTTGCGATTCAGAACAATCACTATCAGTTCGCGGCCCTTCCCTTCGGCCTAGCCTCCGCCCCTCGTGTCTTTACGAAGGTGATGGCAACAGTCATGGCCATCCTTCGATCCAGAGGGATTCTTTTCATCCCTTACCTGGACGATCTCCTGATCAAGGGCTCGTCCCGCCAAGACTGTCTTCACAGTCTTCACATAACCTTGGATGCCCTCAGACGCCTCGGATGGATAGTCAACAAGGACAAGTCTACTCTGCGCCCTACCCAGCGTCTGACCTTTTTGGGCATGGAGTTCGATACGAATCTAGCCCGAGTGTTTCTACCGAGGGACAAGTTTTCAACCCTTCGCAAGGGGATCCAGTCCCTTCGACGCTCGAGGATCATGTCCCTTCGGTCCTGCATGAGAGTCCTGGGGAAGATGATAGCCTCTATGGAAGCAGTGCCATTTGCACAATTCCACTCTCGCCCTCTCCAACTGTTCCTCCTGTCAGTCTGGGACAAGACCTCGTTTTCTCTGGATCGCCCCATTCTTCTTCCGCTCAGAGTCAGACAATCGCTGACTTGGTGGACGTTGCCTGCGTCAGTTCTCTGCGGAAGATCCTTTCTCCCGCCTCGGTGGCAGGTCATCACCACCGATGCCAGTCTCCTAGGATGGGGGGCGGTCTACTATCAGAGAACGGCCCAAGGGCATTGGAACGCCCAGGAGACACTTCTGCCCATCAACCTTCTGGAGATCAGGGCAATCTTCCTCGCTCTCCTTCGTTGGCAGCATCTTCTCGTAGGCAAACCGGTCCGCATTCAGTCAGACAACGCCACGGCCGTGGCGTACATAAACCACCAGGGCGGTACTCGCAGCAGGCAGGTGATGTCAGAAGTGGCAAGGATACTCCGTTGGGCAGAGCGTCCCGTGCCGGCGATTTCCGCCGTTCACATTCCAGGGGTGGAAAACTGGGCAGCCGACTTCTTGAGTCGCCAAGGTCTAGTGTCAGGCGAATGGTCCTTTCATCCCACAGTCTTCAGTCAGATATGCCAGCGTTGGGGCACCCCGGACGTCGATCTCATGGCATCTCAGATGAACAACAAGGTTCCTCACTTTGTAGCCAGGTTCAGGGATCCTTTAGCCGTCTGTTACGACGCCCTAGTAATTCCGTGGTCCCAGTTCCAACTACATTACCGGTTTCCTCTGCCTGCCCTGATCCCAAGAGTGGTCAAAAAGATAAAGTCAGAGGGCATCCCAGTCATCTTAGTGGCTCCAGACTGGCCGAGACGCCCTTGGTACGCGGAGTTGGTGAACATGCTCGCGGACGACCCCTGGAGGCTTCCAGACCGTCCAGATCTTCTCTCGCAAGGCCCCCTTTACCACCAGAGTTCTCAGTCTCTGAGTTTAACGGCATGGCTGTTGAGGCCGCGATTCTGAGGGAATCAGGGTTTTCCAACCGGGTCATTCAGACCTTGATTAAGGCTCGGAAGCCAGCTTCCTCCCGCATTTACCATAGGTACTGGAAGGCCTTTTTTCGTTGGTGTGACGAAAACAATGTTTTTCCACTATCATTCTCCATTCCTCCCATTCTTGGTTTCCTCCAATCCGGTTTGGATGCGGGCCTATCCCTCAGTACTCTCAAAGGCCAGGTGTCTGCCCTAGCAATCCTCTTCCAGAAGGATCTAGCTTCCTTACCGCAAGTGAAGACTTTTCTCCAAGGAGTCGCCCATGTGGCTCCTCCTCATCGTTCTCCGATAGATCCATGGGATCTCAATCTTGTTCTTGGCACTCTCCAGAAGGCGCCGTTCGAACCAATCCAGGACATCCCTCTGTCTTTTCTTTCATAGAAGGTGGCTTTTCTAATCGCCATTACATCCATCAGGAGAGTTTCTGAGCTGGCGGCCTTATCCTGTCGTTCTCCTTACCTTATCCTCCACCAAGATAAGGTTGTTCTCAGGCCAGTTCCTTCTTTCCTTCCGAAAGTGGTATCCCCCTTTCACATTAACGAAGATATCGTCCTTCCATCGTTTTGTCCTGCGCCTGCTCATCCTCTGGAAAAGTCGCTCCACAAACTGGATGTAGTGAGAGCCTTAGGTGTTTACCTTGCCAGGACCGCTTCCTTTCGCCAATCTGATTCCTTGCTTGTCATTTCTGAGGGTCGCCGGAAAGGTCTTCCGGCTTCCAAATCCACAATTGCTCGTTGGATTCGGTCTACCATCCTGGAAGCCTACCGTCTTCAGGAGAAACGGCCCCCTCTGGGTGTGAAAGCCCACTCCACCCGGGCTGTAGGGGCTTCTTGGGCTGTGCGGCACCAGGCTTCGGCCTTACAACTCTGCAGGGCTGCGACCTGGTCGTCTTTGCACACCTTTGCGAGGTTCTACAGGGTTCATACCCAGGCCTCGTCTGATGCAGCTCTTGGTAGGAAGGTTCTGCAGGCGGCGGTGGCGCATCGACCGACCTAAGCCCTTCCTTATTTCGTTCCTTTATTGCTGTTCCCACCCTCGGGACTGCTTTGGAACGTCTCATGGTTATCTGTGTCCCCCAATAAGGCGATAAAGAGAGAGGAATTTTGGGTTCTTACCGTAAAATCTCTTTCTTGGAGCCTTCATTGGGGGACACAGCACCCTCCCTGTTTTAAGTAGTACCGTTGGGTCTGAGAGTCCCTTGTTGAGTTGGTACATATGTTTATGGTTTTTGGTTGCTTCTCCTACTGCTTTTTTCACCAACTGAGGTGCTTGGTGCCTGTCGGTGGGTGTATACTGCCGGGGAGGAGCTAAGTTTATGGTTTTGCATAGTGTCAGCCTCCTAGCAGCAGCGGCATACACCCATGGTTATGTGTCCCCCAATGAAGGCTCCAAGAAAGATTTTACGGTAAGAACCCAAAATCCCTCTTTTCAGGGTCGATGGCTGCCGAGCATCAGCACCAGTTCCTCAAATCTGAGAGAACTGAAGGCGGTAGGAAAAGTGCTAAAAAACGTCATCATCGCTAATCCAAAATCTCCACGTCTGCATCTACTCGGACACCTATCTCCATCCAAGAGGGTACGAAATACGCCGGCCTGAAGGCAATAGCAGCAAGGGTCTTCTTCTGGTCAGTGCGTCTGAAAGGATCAGACAACACCCAGGCAGATTTCCTCAGTCGAGAAGATGTTCATCCGGAGGAGTGGCGCCTGGACCAGACTGTATTCTTGTCCCTAGCCTCAAGATGAGGTGGACCTAGTCGCCAACAGGCAAAATGCGAAGACAGGGGTATTCGTCTCCCTCAACCACATGGACGGAGTGCAAGGAATAGATAGATGCCCTTTACCCAATGTTGGCATTCCAACCTCGCATATGCCTGCCCCCCCTTACCGATGCGGGCAAAAACATTTCAGGAAATCCGGAAGGACAGAGTTCCCACAATACTAATCGCCCCTCTGTGGCCAGGAAGAAGTTGGTACAGTGCCCTACTTGCCATGGCCCAGGAAGACCCTGGCTTCTACCGCAAAAAGAGCGACCTCCTTTACCAAGGTCCTCTGCCACACCCGGACGTAGGCAAATGGAACCTGGCAGCATGGTTATTGAGGCCGAATTCCTAAGAGCCAAATGGCTCTCGGATAGGGTAATCCAAACCCTTCAGGAAAGCCAATAACCAAGGCCATCTATGCCAAGGTCTGGGAAAAGGTTTACGCCCTGGTACTCTCCAGGCACCCCTGATCCCTTCCATCCCAGTGCAGCACAGACCCTAGATGTTAACAAAAGGTCTAGAACAGGGCCTTATCCCCAGCACACTTAGGGGCCCGTTACACATAGCGATATCGCTAGCAATATCGCTGTAACGTCACCGATTTTGTGACGTAGCAGCGATATTGCTAGCGATATCTCTGTCTGATACTTACCTCCGGCCAGCTCCCTTGCTGCTCATCGCTGGTCGCGCGAGAACGTCCTGGACCATTTCTCGTCGGGCGCTTCCTGTGGCGCCGACGAGCGACGCGTGGACGCGGGCAGGAGGATGTCAGGATCGCCGCGTCTGACAGGTAAGTACCGACCTCTGCTATGTCACTGGTGAGATCTGCCTGTGTGGCAGCTCACTAGCGACCACTTAGCGATGCACCAGTGATCCATATCGTTGTTGGGATCACTGGTGCATCGCTAAGTGTAACGGTACCCTAAAGGTATAAATATCAGCTCTTAGCACTTTTTTTTTTTGTTTTTTTATCTTGACCTGACCTGCCACTGCCACTGCTGGATCAAACAATTTTATGGCTTCGGCAGCCAGGATTTGTCCTAAACTCCGTAGTCAGGGGCCTGCTTGGTACGTCAACACCCTAACCTAAGATCCATTTGAGCCTCTAGATTCCATGACCATGAAAACCCTTAACCATCCTCTTAGTCGCAATTACTGCGGCAAGACGTATAGGAGAATTGCAGGTCCTGTCAATTCAAGAAGTTTACCTTGCAATCATTACAGATGATATTATCTTGAGATTAGATCATGCCTTTCTACTCAAACTTTCATAGGGATCAGGGCATTGTACTGTCCTCATTCGGCCCAAGCTCTTCCAAACCTAAGGAAGAGACCTTCCACACTCTCGACATTTGCAGAGTGGTTCTGTCTACCGACAATAGAGTGAAGCCTAGCGGATTCACCAGAATTTATTCATCCAGTTCTCAGGACGAAATAAGGGCAAGAAGGCGTAAAAGAACATGATCGCGAATTGGATCACACAATCTATCTGCCTGACCTACGCATCACAGGAGCTGGCTCCACCCACCTCACTGAGGGCACTCTACCCGTACGATGGCAACATCATGGGCAGAAAGGGGGAATGCTTCGTCAGAGCGGATATGCACAACCGCCACCTGGTCTTTCCATCCACACGTTCACCGGGCGTTACAGGCTAAATTTCAATGGGGATTTAACATTTGGCAGACGAGTGCTGCAGACCGTGATCCCCCCCCTAGAGAAATTAGCTGTTGGTATTACTTCGATGTAGCTGTCGTGGAAGGTGACTGGAGAAAATAGAATTAGACTTACCGGTAATTCGGTTTCTAGGAACCTTACACGACAGCACTAATTTCCCTCCCTATCTGATATTCTTATTGGATGATTCCTGCACTTTGGTGGTAACTATTCATACTGGTGTCCAGGAAAACACTGGTGGTTGCAGGAAGGGGAGGGGTATTTAACCTCTTTGTGTTCCTGTCCCCTATTAGGGCGGGGAAGACGTCCTCCGATGTAGCTGTCGTGGAAGGTTCCTAGAAACTGAATTACCGGTAAGGCTAATTCTGTTTTCTAGTACTTGGTTGAAAACCCTTTGTTGGCAATGACTGCCTGAAGTCTTGAACTCATGGACATCACCAGACGCTGTTTCCTCCTTTTTGATTCTCTGCCAGGCCTTCACTGCGGTGGTTTTCAGTTGCTGTTTGTTTGTGGGCCTTTCTGCCTGAGATTTAGTCTTTAACAAGTGAAATGCATGCTCAGTTGGGTTGAGATCAGGTGACTGACTTGGCCATTCAAGAATATTCCACCTCTTTGCTTTAATAAACTCCTGGGTTGCTTTGGCTTTGTTTTGGGTCATTGTCCATCTGTAGTATGAAACGACGACCAATCAGTTTGGCTGCATTTGGCTGGATCTGAGCACACAGTATGGCTCTGAATACCTCAGAATTCATTCGGCTGCTTCTGTCCTGTGTCACATCATCAATAAACATTAGTGACCCAGTGCCACTGGTAGCCATGCATGCCCAAGCCATCACGCTGCCTCCGCCGTGTTTTACAGATGATGTGGTATGCTTTGGATCATGAGCTGTACCACGCCTTCGCCATGCTTTTCTCTTTCCATCATTCTGGTAGAGGTTGATCTTGGTTTCATCTGTCCAAAGAATGTTCTTCCAGAACTGTGCTGGCTTTTTTAGATGTTTTTTAGCAAAGTCCAGTCTAGCCTTTTGATTCTTGATGCTTATGAGTGGCTTGCACTGTGCAGTGAACCCTCTGTATTTACTTTCATGCAGTCTTCTCTTTATGGTAGATTTGGATATTGATACGCCTACCTCCTGGAGAGTGTCGTTCACTTGGTTGGCTGTTGTGAAGGGGTTTCTCTTCACAATGGAGATTATTCTGCGATCATCCACCACTGTTGTCTTCCGTGGGCGCCCAGGTCTTTTTGCATTGATGAGTTCACCAGTGCTTGCTTTCTTTCTCAGGATGTACCAAACTGTAGATTTTGTCACTCCTAATGTTGTAGCAATTTCTCGGATGGGTTTTTTGTGTTTTTGCAGCTTGAGGATGGTTTGTTTCACCTGCATGGAGAGCTCCTTTGACCGCATGTTTCCTTCACAGGAAAATCTTCCAATTGCAAGCACCACACCTCAAATCAACTCCAGGCCTTTTATCTGCTTAATTGAGAATGACATAACGAAGGGATTGCCCACACCTGTCCATGAAATAGCCTCGGAGTCAATTGTCCAATTTCTTTTGGTCCTTTTAAAAATAGGGTGGCACATGTTAAGGAGCTGAAACTCCTAAACCCTTCATCTAATTTTAATGTGGATACCCTCAAATGAAAGATGAAAGTCTGAACTTCAACTGCATCTGAATTGTTTTGTTTAAAATTCATTGTGGTAATGTCTAGAACCAAAATTAGGAAAATTGTTGTCTCTGCCCAAATATATATGGATCTAACTGTAACCCCGCCTACACCACTGATTGACAGCTTTCTGTCAATATACAATGTACACTGAAAACTGCCAATGGAGTGGACTGCCAATGGGGATGGGGTTACACAGAGTGGTTGATCAGGAGGCACAAGGCATCTAGTCTTGTAGTGATAATCTTCTGCTGATAAAATACTAGATTTTGTGCTGGTTGAATAAATCAGTAAGCGACACATCATTGGAATTAGGCTGTGTGTACACGTTGCGGATTTTTCTGCGCAGATTTGGCTAAATCCGCAGGTCAAAAGACCTGCGGTTTTACCTGTGGATTTGCCTGCGATATTCCCCTGTGTTTTGACACCTGGTAATGGAGCAGGTGTCAAACTGGTGCGGAATCTGCACAAAGAAGTGACATGCTGTGCACAGCGTTTTTCATTTTCCATAGGCTTAAATGGTACTGTACAACGCAGCAGAAACTGCTGCGGATCTGCAGGGCCAAATCCGCTGCAGATCCGCAGCAGAATCCGCAACATGTGCACATACCCTAAGTGTCTCTTCCCCCTATGTCATGTTGCTCTCAGATTACATGGCAAAAACCTTCTGTCATATTCTCTTCAAAATTTTTATTGCTGAAACTGCTGTATATCAATTTCTTAAAGCCATTTTGTGTTTGTTTGTTTGTATTTGTATATACAAGGTGAATAATCAACTTGAACCAGAGTTAGATCAGATGTGATGGAATTGTAGATTAATTGAAATCCTGAATGTCACAATTTTCAAATGTGAATTTTACGTTAGAAATTCAGATTTATATTTATTTTTTTTTATTATTTGTCTTAAATGCAAGTGTATTGTATTTTTTTATTGTTTTTATTTTTTAGAGTATCTGAGTCAATTGTGTTGGATGGCGCATCTAGCAATGGGCCAGTATGATGTGTGATACCTGCTGTTTAGCTGAAGATTGCAGACTGCTACACTTTGGATTTCAAGTGGAGTTACTTGAGGAGTTCGTCAGAAGCCTGTCGACGCCAGTCACTGCTGCACTAACTTTGCAAGGGATCAGGACCAGCAACATTTTTTTTTTTTCCTTTTTAGATTTTAAGGTGTTGTACAGACTTAAACGTGTAAAAACAAAAAAACAAAAAAAAGTTGCACATTGAGAAATAAGACTTTTGTGTATGTTTATATTGTATTGTATTCTAAACAAAACTGGTGCCCTACAACATAAGAACTCACCACTTCAGTAATAGTGATACTATGGTTAAAATGGTTGTATAAATAGTTTTTATAAAGTGTATGCACACAGATCTAATGTATTTGAAAGCATAACTATTTGACAGTTAGTGTGACCAAAGTATTTACCAATTCATGCGTTATTTTTCCACTTTGTACAATAGTCACTTTTTTCTTTTATCAAACAGAATTATTCTTTTGGTTAAAAAAAAAAAACCTTCCTGTAAATGTTCGCAATGTATTTAGGTTACCAAAAGTGATTCAAACATTAATATTTTTGTTCCAATGTTCCTCATTTTTGCAGCAAGTTTATCAGCTGTCCTTTTGCTGTATTTTT
This sequence comes from Dendrobates tinctorius, assembly GCF_039654945.1. NCBI lineage: Eukaryota > Metazoa > Chordata > Amphibia > Anura > Dendrobatidae > Dendrobates > Dendrobates tinctorius. The sequence goes on from NW_027361705.1 coordinate 25,845,884, forward strand.
TTATTTTCTTTCACTCAAACCAGATGTCTATTGGTAGAGATTTAAGTATTTATTACTACAGTTCTGAGAGATTGTTAATGTAAAGCCATATTCTCCATATCTTTTTCTTTTGGCTAAGCAGCAGGTGGAAAAATAATCTTCATATTCAGACTTTCACCTAGAAATTTTTACCTATTTTAGTTTTTTCTGCCCATTTTAAGACTTTTTTTTTTTCTTAAATGTGAAATAAAATGCTTGTCAGCTGTGCGTGAACAGGACTAGCATTTTATTATAAATTTGTATTTTTCATATGCAGATCAAATTTAAATTTGCATGTCATCTGTTTGTACCGATCTGTGAATTATTTTTACATACAAGTTTAAAACTGGTTTTTGTTTTCGTTTTTATCGGTTTTGTTTTTTTGTATATAGGTAGTTATTATGAAAGCTAATTCTATGTAATTTATAATGTTTCTATATTCCTGTAAACTCCAGTCCGCCTTCTTAAAGCAGGAAAAAAAGCAATGTTAAGTTGCCAGTTTGACACAAGGGTTGTCCACCTCTTGCACACCTCTTTTGTAGATGTAAATCTGTCTAATTTCATGAATAGATTTTTGGGTTTCTGAGACTTCTCCTTGATGGCTATTTTAAAAAGGAAAATTATTCTAGCCTGAGGCCAACTTTTTTTTTTTTATATTTTTTTTATAGGCGTAGTCTCCCATGCAACGTGCCTAAGCATTACATTACATACTACAATAAAAAGGAAAATATGCTTCTTGTTTCCTTTTACCTCATTTGATATATTTGAGTTGCAATGCTTTTGAATTTACCTTAAGTTAGCTTTTTATGTTCTTTTTTTTTTTCATCAATCAGTATTCATAAAGTACAAACAATACAGTGCTGCTTTATGCTTGGTGTCTGTTTCTGACTATCCCTAAGTATTAGGACAAATGGAACAAAGTGTGTAAAAGTCTGAGAGCCTTGGGGACCTTTTGTGAGTAACTCTTTGTATCCCCCATTCCAAATTTGGGGCATCTTTTCCTATATCTGTGAATTATACTGTTCTGTTATTCCTTCTGAACTCCTAGGACTATGATGATGGCTGCATGACAGGGGCATACCCTAATTGCCAAAGGAAATGTAAACACTCAGTTGCAAGTTAGGCGAACACTTGGTGGAAGGGTAACAGAGAAATGTTTATGCAGAATTCTGAAATCTTACATTTGCAAAGGTGATTCAGAAGTTTGCATACATGTCAGGAGAGCTCACGGGTCTGCTTTACAATCATAGGCATGTTGGACATGTGTAAGGAACAGTAATAACAGGGAAGGAAGATGGAAAAAATGTACGTTAATTTAATGGGGTTGGTAGGATTTTAAGCTCCCTAGACCCATATAAACAAACTCTTAGTATTCTTGTGCAAGACCATCACTGAAGTCTTGCAAAAAGGAGGTGTTGAAAATTGGCAACAAAATCTATAAAAATAAAAAAAAAAAAAAAAAATACAATATGGGTGTATGAGTATTGATGTGCCTACATTAGGCCAGGCACCCGAACCTCATCATTCTGGGGCCACTTTTAAAATGACAAAGAAAACAAATACCAGTACTTTTTCAGGTGCCCAAAATGTGTGGCTACTTCAAACGTGAGACAGGATTGGGGCTGCTAGGTCCACCACAAGTACAGTCTATGCTTCTGTTGTAGCAAGGAACACTGCTTATCTTTTTGGGAGGAAGCTGGAGAACAATGAGCTCAGGTCATGCTGGAGTTTTTGGGTGCAACGATGTAGAAGTTGGGGAGGTGCAAGTACTGCGGAAGATATGAGATTATTTTTTCAGGCATTATTAAAGAAAAACCTTAAATGTGGTGTGTGTTGTTCTAATGCCTTCCTTTGCTTCCTCCGGTTGTCCTTTTGTTACGGTACTAATTGTACTGCACTGCTGCATGTGAGTAAGCGGAGTACTGTGCAGATGAAACTTTAGATGTAAATTATTTTTATAGACTTCCGAAAGTCAATGTAAATAAAACCACAAGACCAACACGTGTCATGTCGTGACTGCCTCAGCAAGGGTTTATAGCATGCAACAGGGCAGTATTCAGTATGCTAGATACTGAAGTGTATGGGAGCCTTAAATATGGAAATTTGTGTGATCACTGAGGATTTTCAAAGCTACACGCTTAACACTTTCTGGAATTGCAGGATTCATTTAAAAATGACTACATCTTGGTAAAAAGGGATTTACAGTCTTTTCTGGAAGACGTTTGTCTAGATGCTCCTCCGGAAGTATACATGAGATGTTTGTTTTTCCCATTTTAGTATTTGGGTCTAAGGTGTGTGCTAATTTTTCCTTAACAGTGAATCTTGTCAATGGGTTGCTGCGATGTCATCTGACAGTAGCATGATTTTTTTTTGGGGGGGGGGGCATGAGACCCTGATTCCAGTGATGTATCATTTAGTTTACTGGATACAGCAATTGTGATAGAGCTGCAACTGCGAAAACTGTGATTCTAGCAAAGCTTGAAGGCCGAGCCCTGTATAACATCCCCACCACCACCACTGCTTGGCATCTTTCTAGGTGTGGTGAGGCATGGCTAGACCAGGTGGCACAAGATAGCTAGTCCTCTACTGATCATCACCTGCTACTAACTGATTTTATTGCAGCAAAAACACCACCTAGTTATTGACACCTTACTGTATGCAAGATCTCTGCCCTTATGTAAAACTGCTGTCCTGTTCCCAATAAAAATGCTAATGAGATTCCAGATCGGCTTTAAACAAAATAAAATACTGGTCTAGTACAAAAGGGAATAAGACATTAGGTTGTTGTCAAATAGGGCCTGGAACATGGGCTCTAACATTTTGTAAAGACTTGCAGCTGTAATTAATTACTGGAAGTCAAGACTGAAGTATGCAGACAAGGCTGCTGACATAATGTTTTGTTACTGTGAGACATGTCTGCACTATACTGAACCTTCAGATAGGTTCTATCAAACAATCCTATTGATGTCTGAATTCTAGAAGCCTTTAGGGCAGGTTCAACTGTACAACTCTATACCTCCTATGGATAGATTCCCCCCCAACTCCTATCAATTTGGAAAGTTTAGTATAACATGGTGATGCACTCACTACTTTAGCCAGAAACGTTGCTGTAACTTCTAAAAGACGCTCTATCGGACTGGAATTTGGACTTTACATACGTTAGTTCATGAGAAACTTGTTTTAAAGCAGGTGCTGAAAATGTCGTCCAGTCGCATCCAATCACACCTGCATGCACCATACTATATTTTTAAATGTATTCCAGAGGACATCTGGGGTCAGACCCTGAATTTCTTGCAGCGTGCCTGTAATGTTTGTGGCTTGTTACTGTACACCCGACCTCACAAATGTCCCCGAAGGGGGAAAAAAAAATCTGGCAGTGTTAATTTGTGCAATCTTGGTGGCCACATTCCCTTGGAGAATATTTCATCAAAGAAGGCTTCAATTCATGGTTTGGATGGCAGATTTTGACCTCCAAACGTCTTTAGAAACTCACTTTGGCACCTCGTTAAGGACTCCATTTTCCAATAACTTTTCCCAGTGATAATGCGTTTCTAACTGTATCTACATTTTTTGGCCAATGAAAAAGAAATTTGGCAGCAGTAAAAAGCGGTCACCACACAAAGAACTGGCGTGCAGCAAGTCTATCTCATACTGGAGAAGGCCGGAGGGGCGACAAGTCTGTGACACCACTCAGTGCGAAGATGCTTCTCTTCACTGTTGATGAGGTTCATTGCATGATCCATTTCTCATGAACCACAGTATGTACAGTCCAAAGTTCAGTACGGTGGACTGTCTCTTATAGAGTACAAAGGCATGGGCCATGCACACAGCAAATACGTCGGTAGGACAGTGTTTACACCTCTAAGAGACTGAAACACAGTACAACAAACGTGAAAAAATACTCTGCTGTAAAAAATATAACAATAAACAGCAAGTGCTAGTAAAAAGATAACAAAACAGGGTATATAGTTGATACATTTTTTTGCAAAAAATGTATACTAAGCCACTCTACCAAACGTCAAGGTGTACCCATCAGAGCAGTCCTAACCAATGAATTTAAAACCTGACCATGTGAACAGTACCTATATGAGCAGGATTCAGAAAAAACGTATCCACTAAATACCCTGCACTAAAACTCACACGAACGCATGCATACGCTAGACCATGCGCCCCCATGTTAAAGATATGGACGCGGACGAAGCGCAGCGCTAAACGCTAGTGTGAAACCAACTTAACACCAGATCTGCTGTGTCCTTTCCTTTACAGGTTTTGTGTGTTTATTAATGATTTCACCTTTATTTTTCAGATACAGCGCGTTGGGTAACGGTGCAGATTTCTCACCCTGTTTTCCCACATTTAAGTGACCGAGAGAGCAGTGTGATATCAACCACATCGCCGACTCACGGACCCGCTGGCAGGACTTTGTCCCCTGTCCCCACTTTGGGGTGTTTCAGGGTGACTCTCGGTGGCCAGTCCTTGCCTATTCCCCTCCTCACGCCGCTCCTCGGAGAGGGCTGAGAGGAAGACTGTGGTCACCGGTGGTGGCCTTCCCCCTTGTTCCTAACTGGGTGACACCGTCTGGAGATGGTGCGGGAAGGAGGATCTTCTCTCCCAGGACCCTCTCCATCCCGAGGGCTCCTGATGTGATCCTCAGCTATGAAGTGGAGCTGGATTCAAGAAGCAAGGTAGTATGGCCCCCTCCTCCGGTCCCCCTCCTCCGCTGCAACGCACACCGGTATAGGCCCAGCAGTTCCTGTGCTCTCCTACCCGGGACCAGATTTCAAAATTCGCGCCCTTTTTTCTTACACAGCCCGCGCCGTCCGACATTTTTCAGCCGTCTTCTTCACCCGGCTGTTCTCGTTAGACCACGCCCCCCTCGATATTCACCCTATCAGCGGGCTCCGTTCCTTGCCGCACGCCACCAGCTTGGTGTGTCAACTTTCCCCTGCTCATCCTCAGTCCCGGCCACGCCCCTCCGCCGGCCTCAACCAATGGGTGCTTCGCTTTCGTTTTTTCCAGCGCTGTACGCGCCCCCTTGGCCTGAGAGTTGGTCCCGGCACTGGTGTTGGGCACATAACAGGCTGGTCATGCCCCCACAGGCGTGCCAGCCTCTCAGGATGCCGCTTTGTCTTCAGCAGGGCACCCGCCCTTTTTCTGCGTGCCTGGCCTGACAGGCCTTTATAGCGTCCTGCTGCAGTCTTCACATAGGCTCTACCTATGCCCAACCCTGCAGGGGCCTCTGGCTATATCCCTACGGTAATTCACTACACTTGTGCCCGCTGTAAGAGAAAGTGGGCTTCAGGCCAGCCGTCTCCCTTCTGTCCGTCCTGCATTCCTCCCACCATGTCTTCCCCTCAGGAGACCTCTAATGCCTGGGATGAGAGCGCACACACCCCCCTCTGAAGTGGGCTGTTGCCATGTCCCAGTCGGTCTCAGGTCTGACTGGCATACTTCAATGCATTGTGGCGGCAGCTCCCACAGAAGAGCTAGCAGATTTGGCAGACCAAATTGCCCATGCGGGTAAATACCTGTTGAATGCCTCCCTGGATGCTGCTTGCTCAGCAAGAGCAAACAGCAACATTATTGCTATTCGACTCATCCTTTGGTTGAAGGCATGGAACGCAGATCCAGCTTCCAAAAAATATCACTGGCCTACCGTTCCAGGGCTCCAGGCTGTTTGGGGCCAAGCTAGACCAGATCATTTCGGATGCCACCAGAGGCAAAAGTACATCTCTGCCCCAATCCAGGCCAAGACGCCCCTTTAACAGAGAGGGCCCCCAGCGTTTTCAGCCCTTTTGACCTTTCTCTTCCTCAGGCGGATCCCAGCAGGACCGTTCTTCCGCACAAGGGGAAAGAAGGAAACCTTCCTTCAAACCTACCCCTCGCTGGAAGTCTAGGAGCCTCCCCTCTAAGCCCTCTGGTTCTCGCGGCCACAGATTTTCCTCAAAATGACGGTCACCCCCACCTGGGAATCTTTCCAGGGTGGGAGGCAGCCTTCTCTTCAAGGAGACTTGGTTGGTGACGGTCAAGGACGCCTGGGTCAGGGAGATTGTCACATCAGGCTACAAGATAGAATTTTCTTCGACCCCACAAGGAAGTTTATTCCTCTCTCGTCCATCAAAACAGCCCTCTCATGCCCCAGGGCTTTCCCAGGCTGTCTCTTCCCTCCTAAGCTCAGGAGTAATCTTACCCATTCCTTGGCACGAACGGTTTTCCGGGTTTTTACTCAAACCTGTTCGTAGTCCCAAAAAAGGACGGTTCCCTTCACCTGATCTTGGACCTCAAGCAGTTGAATCGCCACTTTCGAATGGAGTCCTTGCGCTCGGTGATCGCCTCCATGGAGCCGGGGGAATATCTTTGCTCTGTAGACATTCAGGATCCTTATTTGCACGTTCCTGTTTGTGTGCAGCATCAGAGGTTCCTTCGGTTTGCCATACAGGAGTACCATTACCAGTTTACGGCTCTCCCATTCGGTCTGGTGTCCGCACCCAGGGTCTTCACGAAGGTCATGGCCATCCCTCGTTCAAAGGGGATTCTTATAATCCCTTATCTCGACTATCTCCTGGTCAAGGGCCCATCTCGCCGAGACTGCAATCACAGCCTCCAGATCACTCTGGACATGCTGCGCCGTCTTGGCTGGATAACAAAGAGAAGTCGACCCTGATCCCAACTCGGTGTCTTGCTTTCCTAAGCATGGAATTCGACACCATCCAAGCTCGAGTCTTCCTTCCAAAGGAGAAATTTTCATCCCTCCGACGGGATCAAAGCCCTAAAGCACCCGGACCTTCTTCCCCTTTGGCTCTGCATGAGAATCATGGGAACCAACCCCAATCCACCGAAGGACCCATGGACAGGAAAGACCAAGCAAGATATAATAAATCAAAATAATTTTTATTATTATATTGGTGGTAACACAATCAAAAATCATTTAAAAACAATGTGCACAGCTGGGACAATTTTACCATAATTGTAAAATAATAATACGGACCCAATTAATATACTATATTCACATATGCATTCATCAAATAATGACAATAAGTGTATTATGTGCAAGAAATGAATAAATATAAAGTGAAATAAGCAAAGAAAACAAAATTAAAAAAAAAATTTTTAAATAATTAATAAAAATACAAAAAAAATCAAATTAACCCACAATATAAATTGCAATGTGCACGTGCAAAAAATTTTTTTGTTCTAAACTACTACTACTGTATTCCAAAGTGCAGTGTGCTTGTGCCAAAAAAAAACAACCATGTATCATTGAATTTGAAGTCCTAATGACTTATACATAATGTGCCATACAAAAAAAGAGGATTGCAGGAAAATAGATCATATACCTTTTAAGGGTCACCACGTGCCTTCAGTGTGCACCCCAACGCACGTTTCGGAGTTAATCCTTCATCAGGGGTGCTAGTGAACATGCTCTCGGACGTTCCCTGGAGGCTCCCAGATCTTCTATCGCAAGGGCCCCTCTTCCACCTGAATTCTCGGTCTCTGAATTTAATGGCATGACCGTTGAGGCCGCGATCCTGAGGAATGCAGGTTTTTCCCACAAGGTCATCCAGACCATAATAAAGGTAAGGAAGCCAGCGTCATCACGCATCTATCACAGATGTTGGAAAGCCTGCTTTTGGTGGTGTGAGGTCAACAGTTTGTTTCCTATGACTTTTTCTATTCCCTCTGTTCTGGTTTTCTACAGACGGGTCTCGACTCCGGCTTTTCCCTCAGTACCTTTAAAGGGTCAGGTGTCCACTCTGGCTATCCTCTTCCAAAGGGATCTGGCTTCTCTTCCCCAGGTGAAGACTTTTCTTCAGGGCGTCGCTCATATAACGCCTCCTTACCAGTCTCCGGTCGATCCATGGGATCTAAATCTTGTTTTGAGCGACCTTCAGCGTGCGCACTGTGAGACGATTCAGGATATTTTTTTTCCTTCCTCTCATGGAAGGTGGCCTTCCTGATCACTATCACCTCTATTAGGAGGGTCTCAGTTGGCAGCATTGTCCTGCCATTCTCCTTTCCTAGTTTTGCACCAGGATAAGGTAGTCCTCAGACTGGTTTCTGCCTTTCTGCCAAAGGTAGTCTCTACCTCTCACATCAATGAGGACATCGTCCTCCCCTCTCTGTGTCCCTCTCCAATTCAGCCGTTGGAGAGATCCCTCCACAAGTTGGACTTGGTCAGGGCAATTCGAGTCTACCTTGCTAGGACTGCTTCCTTCCTCAGTCCGATTCCCTGTTTGTCATCTCTGAAGGTCGTCGGAAAGGGTTTCCAGCCTCCAAATCCACCAATGCTCGTTGGATTCGTTCAGCGGTTCTGGAGGCATACCGCATCCAAGACAAACGGCCTCCGGGGGTGAGGGCTCCCTCTACCTGGGCTGCTTGTCACCAGGCTTCGGTCTTGCAAGTTTGTAAGGTTGCTACTTGGTCATCCCTCCATACCTTTGTGAGATTTTACAAGGTAGATACTCACGCCTCTGCTGATGCAGGCTTGGGTAGGAAGATACTGCAGGCGGCGGTCTCCCACCGGCTGACCTAAGTACCCTTCTCTCAGCATTTCTTTCCCACCCTTGGGACTGCTTTTGGACGTCCTATGGTAACCTGTGTCCTCCAGTGAAGCAAGAGGGATTTTTGGTACTTACTGTAAAATCTTTCTTGGAGCCTTCATTGGGGGGTCACAGCACCGTCCCTTAATGTTGTACCGTGTTGGCCAATGTGCTGTTTGGTTAGTACATACAGTTGTGGCTAAAAGTATTGACACCCCTGCAATTCTGTCAGATAATACTCAGTTTCTTCCTGAAAATGATTGCAAACACAAATTCTTTGGTATAATCATCTTCATTTAATTTGTCTTAAATGAAAAAACAAAGAATTGTCCTAAAGCCAAATTGGATATAATTCCACACCAAACATAAAAAAGAGGGTGGACAAAAGTATTGGCACTGTTCGAAAAATCATGTGATGCTTCTCTAATTTTGTAATTAACAGCACCTGTAACTTACCTGTGGCACCTAACAGGTGTTGGCAATAACTAAATCACACTTGCAGCCAGTTGACATGGATTAAAGTTGACTCAACCTGTGTCCTTGTGTGTACCACATTGAGCATGGAGAAAAGAAAGAAGACCAAAGAACTGTCTGAGGACTTGAGAAACCAAATTGTGAGGAAGCATGAGCAATCTCAAGACTACAAGTCCATCTCCAAAGACCTGAATGTTCCTGTGTCTACCGTGCGCAGTGTCATCAAGAACTTTAAAGCCCATGGCACTGTGGCTAACCTCCCTAGATGTGGACGGAAAAGAAAAATTGACAAGAGATTTCAACACATGATTGTGCGGATGTTGGATAAAGAACCTCGACTAACATCCAAACGAGTTCAAGCTGCCCTGCAGTCCGAGGGTACAACAGTGTCAACCCGTACTATCCGTCGGCGTCTGAATAAAAAGGGACTGTATGGTAGGAGACCCAGGAAGACCCCACTTCTTACCCCGAGACATAAGAAAGCCAGGCTGGAGTTTGCCAAAACTTACCTGAAAAAGCCTAAAACGTTTTGGAAGAATGTTCTCTGGTCAGATGAGACAAAAGTAGAGCTTTTTGGGCAAAGGCATCAACATAGAGTTTACAGGAGGAAAAAAAGAGGCATTCAAAGAAAAGAACACAGTCCCTACAGTCAAACATGGCAGAGGTTCCCTGATGTTTTGGGGTTGCTTTGCTGCCTCTGGCACTGGACTGCTTGACCGTGTGCATGGCATTATGAAGTCAGAAGACTACCAACAAATTTTGCAGCATAATGTAGGGTCCAATGTGAGAAAGATGGGTCTCCCTCAGAGGTCATGGGTCTTCCAGCAGGAAAATGACCCAAAACACACTTCAGAAAGCACTAGAAAATGGTTTGAGAGAAAGCACTGAAGACTTCTAAGGTGGCCAGCAATGAGTCCAGACCTGAATCCCATAGAACACCTGTGGAGAGATCTAAAAATGGCAGTTTGGAGAAGGCACCCTTCAAATATCAGGGACCTGAACCAGTTTGCCAAATAAGAATGGTCTAAAATTCCAGCAGAGCATTGTAAGAAACTCATTGATGGTTACCGGAAGCGGTTGGTCGCAGTTATTTTGGCTAAAGTAACCAAGTATTAGGCTGAGGGTGCCAATACTTTTGTCTGGCCCATTTTTGGAGTTTTGTGTGAAATGATCAATGTTTTGCATTTTGCTTCATTCTCTTTTGTGTTTTTTCATTTAAGACAAATTAAATGAAGATAATACCAAATAATTTGTTTGCAATTATTTTCAGGATGAAACAGTATTATCTGACAGAATTGCAGGGGTGTCAATACTTTTGGCCACAACTGTAAGTTGAGTTCTTATAGTTGCTCCTACTACTGCTTTTGCATCAACTGAGGTAATTTTTGCCTGGCGGTAGGTGTATACTGCCGGGGAGGAGCTAACTCTTATTTGCATAGTGCCAGCCTCCTAGCGACAGCAGCATACACCCATGGTAACCTGTGTCCCCCAATGAAGGCTCCAAGAAAGAGATTTTTTGGTACGTACCAATAATCCCTCTTTTGCAAAGAAAGTATCAACTAAATACCATGTTTTGTTATAATCTTATTACTAGCACTTGCTGTGTATTGTTAGATTTTTATTTTTTTTTACAGCAGAGTATTTTTTTCACATTTGTTGTATTGTGTTCCTGTCTGTCTCTTAGAGGTTACAGCAATTTTTGTGGGTAGAGTAGTGAGTGAATCACCCTGTAATTAAAGGTTTATCACGCATTGGATTTACAGGGTTCAGTGTTCCAGGCGAATGTAACTACAGCCCTGACAGGGGGTTCAAAACACCCTGTGTAATAATTGCTGCACACTATGTAGTTAATGTTTGCTCTTTGCATATGATCTTGTCCAGTGGATTATTTATATCCCGACAGTGTCCACAAATGGTTTAAATGCAGTTCAGTCAAGTCATCCAGACAACAAAAGAAAAATTTAGTAAAAATAAAAACTAAAGCTATAATCACACTTCCTTGCATCCTTTTACATCGCTGTACAATGGACTATTTTCTCCTTTGCCACATTGGGGGACACAGGACCGTGGGTGTATGCTGCTGCCACTAGGATGCTGACACTAAGTTAATACAAAAAGGGTTAGCTCCTCCTCTGCAGTATACACCACCCACTGGCTCCGAATTGAACCAGTTCATGCTTAGTGTCCGTAGGAGGCACACTGAGGTCTGCTATTCAGAACATATTTATTTTTCAATTTTTACCTTTTATAAACCCTTTCGTGGGATGACTGGGGCAACGGACCCTTTCAAGGGGCTGATCTCCCCCAAACAACAGGCGAGCACAGGGAGTGTCGCCTCCCTGTATACACTCCTGTGATGTGGGAGGCAGTGCCTGAGCCATACTAGGGGCGACGGTTCCCTTCAGGGTGCCGATCTTCCCACACCAGCAGCAGAGGGGCACATGGAGTTTCACTTCCATGTGTCCCTTCTGGGCCAGGCTACAGCTGGAAATTGCCCTGTGAAATCCTAGGGGAGTGAACCCTTAGAATACACAGTCCCTCCCACACGGCATCCGCGCTGCTTCCACTGCACCACCACTGATGGAACAGCGGTGCTGCAGGGAGCTGGACGGTCCCTCTCCACCTCCCCCTCAAAGGGGACAGCGGATTGATGGTTCCTGCACCATCCCTGTCGCAGCCTAACCTGCACGAAGAGCGGCTGCTCTGCCCTACTTCACAGCTCCCAGTGGTGTTTGATCCGGGGAGCTCCTGAATGTGTTGCGCGGGCCTGGTCGCTCTTTCCGGCCGGGCACCACTAATTTAGTCCCCCGACTTATGCCTGTCCTAGGCTGCAGGCCAGTAATCCCGCCCACAGCCGCGAGTCATGTTGGAGGTACCGCCTGCCTGTGCGTGAAGTGCTATTCTGATCTCGGCCGCCATATTCAGATGGACAAAGGCATACAGGGGCCCTGTGTCCGCATCTAAGACCACCGTTGGGCTCAAGGACTGCTAGGGGCACAGGACCTGGGTAAGTGCTCTGCCACACCGCCCTCGGGCCTTCTGCACCCTTTCTCACAGTGCCCTGCTTACAGCGCGCACACATAGCCTTCCCTGCAGTATTGGGAGATAACTGGTACAGCATGTCCCTAACTAAAAAGTCCAACAAAACTTTTTTGCTTCATGCACCTCCTGTCAGGCTGCGTTACCAAGGCAACATAATCCGCTTTGTGATGCTTGCGACCCTAAATGCGCTCAGGAGCCCCCACCGCCTCCAACCCTACTGAGTGGGTTTCGTCATTATCACAACCTATGGCTTCCCTATCTAGGGTGATTGAATCCCTTCAGGATCCCTCCAGAAGCAGGACCATTAATCCGTCTGTCTCAGAGAATTCCCATACAGCAGGGGAACCTTCGAACTGCAGGGGCCATTCTCAATTAAAACAGACAAGCATCTAGGAAAAGTGTTCATAGCTCGTCCCCCAATCCCGCTAGCTCCGTTTCTCAATCTCCCTCCAGGGACTTATAGCGAACACGACTCCGATTTTGAGTCTAATGGGCCCATTGACAGGTTACCAGGCTACAGTGGATAGCCTCATTCAGCCCGTCAACCAGTCGCTGCAGGTTGACGAAGAGCCTATCATTCCTTATGCTGACATTGCGGTGTCCTTTAAAAGGACAAAACATCCTCATAGGGTGTTCGCCAATCACCCTGAATTCCAGGACATAGTTCAGCGCCATAGGGAGTGACCAGTCAAATGTTTTGCAGCCCAGAGCTCCTTTGAAAACAAGTATCCCTTCTCACCTGAGCTCCACAAACAATGGACAGAATCCCCTCCAGTGGACCCTCTTGTATCGCGTTTAACCTCCAAGTCTCTTCTCTCTTTGCTGGACGGATCCTCCATTAGAGATCCCACGGATCGCCTAATTGACAGTCTCGCCCGGTCCGTTTTCCCACCTTTGCAGTAACCTGGGTGGCTAAAGCTGTGGCTTACTGGTCAGATTCCCTCTTTAAAGCCATACAAAAGAGTGATATCCTCCCTGAAATGGCAGAGCTGGCCAATCAAATTTCACTGGCCGGTGACTATTTGGTAAACGCCTCCATAGACGCAGCTAATTGCTCTGCGCTGGCAGCCTCAAATGCAGTAGCCATTAGAAGGGCACTATGGCTCTGGAACTGGCGAGCGGACTCTGCATCCAAAAAATCCTTAACCTCCCTCCCTTATCTCAGCGGTCGTTTATTCGGAGAATAGCTGGACCAGCTTATCTCGGACGCTACAGGCGGAAAAAGTACATCCCCTCCCCAGCAGAGTAGTAGGCGCCCTATCCGCCGTCAGATGCAGACATGATTCCGGTCCTTTCGCAGCAATTACAGGTGGGCCTCCAGCCAATTCCCCCGGCTTGGGGCGCCCAGCTAGCAGGAACAAGAGTCCACATGCCTCATACAAACCAAATCACTCGTAAAAAGCCTGTCCTAAGCAGGCCAGATCTAGAGGATCCAGGCCCCAAAGGTCCTCAACCAAATGATTCACAACCCTATCCGGATGACACCAGCAAAGTAGGCAGCCGCCTACTTTTGTTTTGCCATGTCTGGCTCGCGGTCGTTCACAAGTGGGTCAGGGATCTGGTGTCCTCCGGATACAAAATAGAATTTTCTCTAGCAACCTTCCACGACCGCATAGGAGGATGTCTCCACACCCTAGTGGGGGACAGGAAGCACGAGAGGTTAAAAGGTCCCACCCACCTCCCTCTCACCAGTGACTTTCCTGTCCCCCATGGGGCATGGAGAGGTCTGGTATGCTGTGTGGCCGGCTGCCGCAGCGTACCTGAAAGATCCAAAAGCCGGGCAGTGGTCGGTGGCGCTGCCTCCCCTCCTCCGATCTGCTCCCGTCTTCTCCTGAACTCGGGACCGTTCCTGGCCCTCCCTTGCTCCCCTATGGGGAGTAAAGCAGGCCAGTGATCCCTGACTGGAGGCCTCCCGCAGCTCTCCGGTCACTCCACCTCCTGTGCGTGCTGTGCGATACCCGGAAGTGACGTCACGCGATGGATCACTTCTGGGGTATGTGGAGGATTAGCTGTCAATGGCGGCCCCCATCCAGATGCCGGCACATGGAGCTCGCCAGCGCCTGCTGTGCCTGCACCGGGACCCGGGGAGGAGGGGGAAATGAAAAATGACTGCACTGAGGGCGGGGTTAACCTGTTATTACCCTGCTGGAAGACACCGACAGGTAAGCTGAAATCCCCTGTCAGCATGGACTGTTCTTCCTGCCCTTCGTCTGCAGAGCCCAGCGCTGCCCCTGCCACAGTAAGTGTCCTGGAGTGGGTCCTATTGGTGCGGTCCAGGGTATAGGTCCTCAAAATACTTCTCCCCCTTGTTCCATAGGGAGAAAAGTCTGCCCATAAGAGCACCAATACATCCAGCAAGTCTGCCAAATGTGCCATATGCAGGATCGACGAAATCCGCAGCTTGGTTGCCCATCAGGTTCAAACCTCTTTAGCTGCCCTGCCCCTCCACCACCTCCACTCCCTCCGATTGTGGGCTCACCACCCGCAAAAAAACGGAAAATTCAGATAGAGGATTCGGAGTCCAAATCAGAAAGATCATACAATTCGGGATCCGAGAATTGGGAACAACCGGGAACCTCTAGGTCAGCCGACACTAGGAAGTACCTCCTTTCCACAGAATATGTGGAGGAGCTAGTCAGTGCAGTACGTGCCACTATGGGCCTAGAGGACGAACCCGTCACGCAGACAGCACAGGATCGCATGTTCGGTGGATATGAGGGGCCTAAACGAACAGGTTTTCCACTTCACAGGAGCATAGCAGATATGATTTCCCAGGAATGGGAGTATCCAGAAAAACGCTACTCGGCCCCTTCAGAACTCCGACATAGATTTCCCCTGGAGGGAGAGGAATTTAAATGGGACATCCCGAAATTTGATGTCCAGGTGGCAAGGGTGGTAAAGACGGTTAGCCGTTTGATGATGCATCCCAGCTTAGAGACCCGATGGACCGTAAAGCAGAAAGCCTCCTAAGAAAAGCCTGGGAAACCTCGGCCTTTACTTTAAAATCAGGAATCGCGTCCACTTGTGTCTCTAGATCCCTCTTCCAATGGATTGAGGAGCTAGAGAGCCATATTTCTTGTGGTACCTCAAGGAGTGACCTCCTTAACTCCCTATCTTGCAGAGAGCTACGGGTTTCCTGGCAGATGCATCAATGGAGATGTTCCGTGCCTCTGCCAGGGCTATAGTCCAATCAAATTCCGCCAGGCGGGCCCTCTGGCTTAAAACGTGGAGCGGGGACGTTACATCCAAGGTTAAACTCTGCTCTTTACCCTTCAAAGGTGAACATGTCTTCGGCCCGGCCTTAGATTAAATTCTAGAAAAAGGTCACAGAAGGTGCTTCCAGAGCAGAGGACCACAAGAAAGCATCTTTTTCGAGCCCCCCAGAGTCAGTCATCCCAACCGTGAGGAAAGGGAAAGACTGGAAGATGGAGCTACGCTAAAGGGAGAGGCAGGAACATCCTGGTCCCCCAGCAGCAGCAGCCACAAGAAAAACAATGACTCGACCCGGGTCGGGGGAAGGCTTTTGAGGTTTTTTCTTGCTTGGCAGTTGATTTCCAACAGCCCCTGGGTCCTCAGTGTGATCAGAGAGGGCCTACTGCTAGAGCTCGATTTCCCCCCCCCCGCGGGGTATAAGAGTTACCTCCCTACCACCTCGGGAGACCCCAGCACTAAAATCCGGCATTCGGCTTCTTCTACACTTAAATGCCATCTTTCAGGTCCCTGTGGAGGAACAAGGAAGGGGGCATTATTCCAGATTGTTCCTAGTAAAAAAGCCCACAGAGGAGGCAAGAATAATAAATCTGAAGGGCCTCAACCAACACATTGCAAACCGCAAATTCAAGATGTAGTCAGTAAAGACCGTCATTCCTCTGATAGGGACGTCTTACTTCATGGCAACCATAGATCTGAAGGATGCTTATTTCCACATCAACATACATCCTTCCCACAGGAAGTATCTGAGATCTGCGATTCGTCAGGGTCCGGAAGTCAAGCACTTTCAATACAATGTGCTTCCCTTCGGAATATCCTCTGCCTCTCGAGTGTCTTCCAAAATTATGACAGAAGCTGTGTCCTACATCAGAAGCCCGGGGTATATGTATTGTACCTTACCTGGACGACCTACTGATAATAGGGTCCTCCTACCAGACCCTGGAAGACCATGTAGCTCAGACTCTGGACATTCTCCAATCATTGGGGTGAATCCCAAATATAAAGAAATCACAAATTCAACCCTCTCAGGAGGTAAAATTCTTAGGAATCCTACTAGATTCAAAGAATCAAATGTCCTTCCTCCCGGAGGAACATCAGAGATCCATAATGTCAAGAGTCTCAGATTTCAGGGGACAGAGGTCCCCAACCCTCAGGTCAGCCATGTCCATACTAGGGTTAATGACCTCCTGCATCCAGTCGGTGTCCTGGGCGCAGGCCCACTCCAGAACACTCCAGTCCCATATCTTAAGAAACTGGAACAGGGATCACACCTGCCTGAACAAAAGAGTCCAGACCCCAGGAATAGTGAGGGCTTCGCTAGCATGGTGGATGGACCGCAAAAACCTGTGCAGGGGAATCAACTGGTCCCAGATCCCCTTGGTTACGGTAACGACAGACGCCAGCAAAAAAGGCTGGGGAGCTGTAGTGTCTCGACAGCCATTCCAAGGTTTATGGAGCCAGAAAATGAGTGCAAGATCCTCAAACTTCAGGGAGCTGAAAGCAGTGGAGGAAGCTCTCCTGGCAGCAAGACACCTGGTCCAAGACCAACATATCAGAGTCTACTCGGACAACATAACAGTGGCACATCTCAGGCACCAGGGCGGCACAAGATCCAGCAACATGGAGGGCCTCTCAGGCCGAATATTTTGCTGGGCCGAAAGACACCTCCGCTCCCTGACAGCGGTCCACCTGAAGGGTACGGCCAATCTTCAGGCAGATTTCCTGAGCATAAAACGCATCCAGCCCGGCGAGTGGACCCTGAATGGAAGAATCTTTCAAACACTAGTCAGCAGGTGGGGCCTCCCGGAGGTGGACCTACTAGCCTCAGGAGAGAATGCTCAAGTGAGAGACGACTACTCCCTGAACCCCAGGGCCAGATCCCTGGGAGTGGACGCCTTCGCCCATAAGTGGAGGTTCCATCTAGCATATGCCTTCCCGCCTGTTCCAATCCTTGCTGCAACCCTGAGGAAAATCCAGGAGGATCAGACCCCAACCATTCTAGTAGCTCTGCTATGGCCAAATAGGAGCTAGTATTCACTAATCACAGAACTACAGGTAGACGGGCCATTCATCCTACCCATAGAAGACGACCTTCTCTTGCAGGGCCCTCTATATCACCCAAACCTCCGGGGAATGAGGTTAGCAGCATGGTTTCTGAAGCCCAGATCTTGAGGGCCAAGGGGCTATCAGAGGCGGTAATTAAAACCCTCCAGAAATCTTGGTAGCCGGTCACCGTTGTCATGTATAATAAAATATGGAAAAAGTTCTCCTCATGATGTCTGCCAGACCTGCCCGACCCAGAGAACTCTAACATTTCCCGTATCCTGGATTTCTTACAGAGGGGGCTGGAACTAGGTCTAAAACCTAGCACACTGAAAGTACAGGTATTAGCATTAAGCTCTATGTTTGACTGTGACTTGGCTAACCACAGGTGGATAAGAAGATTCATGACATCAGCTGCTAGGCTACATCCAAAAAAAAAACTAGTTTCTGTTCCGCCATGGGACTTGAATGTGGTACTTACGGGACTCACTCAATCACCCATTGAGCCTCTGTCATCCTGAACTTCTCAGCTCCTCACCTATAAAGTAGCCTTCCTTATAGCAATAACCTCAGCAAGGCGAGTAGGAGAACTCCAAGCTCTCTGTCAGGGAACCCTACCTAACAGTTAGAGACGATTCCTTAGTTCTCTCCCTTGATCCATCTTTTCTACCAAAGATTGTGTCTGACTTTCATAGGTCTCAGAATATAATTCTTCCTTCATTCTGTCAAAACCCAGCAAACCCCAAAGAGGAGTTGTTCCACACGCTAGACGTAAGACGTATAATTCTCCACTACTTGGAGTGTACCAAATCCTATAGAATCGACCACATCCTATTTGTCCATACCTCTGGTCCAAACAAAGGAAAAAAGGTGGCAAAAAACACCATTGCCAATTGGATTAAAAAGGCTATCTCTGGAGCATACCTGGCGCAAAACATCACTCCCCCTGTAGGGATCAAAGCGCATTCAGCACGATCTACCTCTACTTCATGAGCTGAGAGGGCAGGCACATCATCAGAGCAGATTTGTAAGGCAGCAACCTGGTCCTCCTTACATACCTTTTACTAAACACTATAGATTAGACCTTGTGTCCAACAAGGATTTAGTCTTTGGCCGAAAAGTTCTTCAGGCTGTTGTTCCCCCCCCCCCCCAGTGTAGTATAGGTTGTTATGCCTTCTATGCTGTCGTGGAAGGTTGCTAGAGAAAATAGAATTAGACTTACCGGTAATTCGGTTTCTAGAAACCTTCCATGACACCACTATTTCCCTCCCTGCATTCTTGGACAAATTCTGAGAATCTTAAGGTAACCGGGGCTATGGTAATCGGTTATAAGTCACTGGTGAGAGGGAGGTGGGTGGGACCTTTTAACCTCTCGTGCTTCCTGTCCCCCATTAGGGCGTGGAGACATCCTCCTATGCTGTCGTGGAAGGTTTCTAGAAACCGAATTACCGGTAAGTCCAATTCTATTTTCCGTCCCTCCTCCAACCCAGTTTTTTTTCCTCCCGTCCCCCCAAGACCGGTACAAGGGCACGTTCCTTTTACCAAGCCATACAATCTCTCCGCCAAGACTGAGTCATTTCCCTGGTCCCGGACAATGAAAGGTTCCAAGGTTTCTACTCAAATCTGTTCGCGATTCCAAAAAAGGATTGTACAGTCAGGCCCATCCTGGATCTAAAGCTTCTAAACAAATTTGTCAGAGTCCAGAATTTCAGAATGTCTCCGTTCCCTCATCTCCTCGTTGGAGCAAGGGGAGTTCCTAGCCTCCATAGACATTCAAGATGCGTATCTTCACATTCCAATCTTTCCTCCTTACCAAAGGTTCCTTTGCTTTGCTGTTCACGAAGAACATTTTCAGTTCACGACCTTGCCCTCCGGCCTCGCCACTTGCCCCCAGGGTGTTCACAAAGGTCATGGCGGCTGTTATGTCTATTTTACCCTCTCGGGGTGTAGTCGTCTTCCCTTACCTAGACGACCTACTGATCAAAGGGCCTTCTTTTCAAGCCTGTGAGGAGTGCGTCCGCATTTCATTTGATACCGTTTCTCATCTAGGATGGTTGATGAAACTGAGAAAATCTCCCGTGCCAGCCCAGCAAATTTCTCCCTCGGGACAAGGTCTTAGCCCTTCAGCAGTGAGTCCAGGCGCTCTGTCAATGGTCTTGTTCCATCCTTTTCGGCATGAGGGTCCTTGGGAAGATGGTAGCCGCAATGGAAGCAATTCCGTTTGCGCAGCTGCATCTTTGTCCCCTACAACATGCACTTTTGGATGCATGGGGCAAGAGTCCCTTTTCTCTCGATCGTCCGTGTCGGCTAACTCAAGCAAGCACTCCAGTGGTGGATGCTCCAGTCCTCCCTCCTTCAAGCGAAGTCCTTCCTCCCGGTCCATTGGTTGGTAGTCACTACCGACGCCAGCCTACTCTGCTGTGGAATTGTTTTCAGTCGCCACATTGCCCAGGGAAGTTGGTCTCCTCAGGAGTCACGTCTTCCCATCAATGTCCTGGAGATCCAAGAGATTCGTCTGTCCCTGCGGCAGTTCCATTGTCTCCTAGCAGGCCCCCCCCTGTCCGTATCCAGTCGGACAATGCCACGGCCGTGGCTTATATAAATCAAGGGGGCACTCGCAGCAAAGCTGCAATGCGGGAGGTGGAATACATTCTTCGCTGGGCCAAAAGGAACCATTCGGTGATCTCGGCCGTTCACATTCCAGGAGAAGACAACGGGCCGCAGCCTTCCTCAGCCGTCAAGGCCTAGACTAGGGGGAGTGGTCTTTCCATCAGGAGATTTTCCAGGAAATTGTCTTTGCTGGGGATCTGACGAGGACCTGATGGCGTCCTGGTTCAACGCCAAGGTGCCCAAGTTTGTAGCCCGATCCAGGGACCTGAGAACCATCGGAGTGGACATGCTCGTCCTTTCATGGAGTTACTCCTATCTTCCCTACCTGTTTCCCTCGCTGCCCTTGCTTCCAAAGGTCAGCAGGAAAATCAAGGCGGAGGGGGTACCAGTGATCCTAGTTGCTCCAGATTGGCCATGTCGAGCGTGGTAGGCGTAGCTGGTCCAATTGGTTGCAGATGTTCCTTGGCAATTAAAATATCGACCGGATCTGCTTTCTCAAGGTCCGATTTACCACCAGAACTCAGGGGCCATGTGTTTGATGGTTTTGCCGTTGAATCCTGGGTTTTGACACAAGCAGGCTTCTGCCGCATTTACCACTGGATCTGGAAGATCTTTTTCAAGTGGTGCAGAAGCAGAGGTCTGTCTCCAATGGTTTTCAACATTCCCACCATTTTGGAATTCAAGCCAGTCTGGACTCGGGCATAGCGCCGAGCTCCCTCAATGGGCAGGTCTCGGCCTTGTCTGTCCTGTTCCAGCGTAAGATTGCCTCCAAACCTCAAGTAAAAACCTTCTTTCAGGGAGTCACCCATGTGGCACCTCCCTATAGACCGCCCCTAAACGCATGGGACCTTAATCTGGTTCTAGGTGTCCTACAAGAATCTCCCTTCGAGCCGTTACAGGATATCTCTCTATCCTATCTCTCATGGAAGGTCGCTTTTCTGGTCGCAATTACTTCAATCAGAAGAGTCTCGGAGTTAGCTGCTCTTTCCTGCCTAGCTCCCTTTCTGACTTCACTGAGACAAAGTAGTCCTCAGGCCGTGTCCGCCTTTCCTTCCAAAGGTGGTGTCTTTGTTCCACTTTAACGAGGATATTGTTTTACCCTCATTTTGTCCAGCTCCAGTGCACTGTGTTGAGAAGGCTCTTCACTCTTTGGATCTGGTCAGGGCCCTTAGAAGGTACGTGTCTAGGACTGCACCTTTTCGCCAGCGGACGCCCTGTTTGTGCTCCCGGAGGGGCACCGGGAGGGATTGACCACTTCTAAGTCCACAATAGCCAGATGGATTTGGTCGGCTATTCAAGAAGCCTACCATGTCAGAGATAAGCCTAATCCAGAGGGGATCAAGGCATACTCAACTCGTTCGGTAGGTACTTTGTGGGCCATTCGGTATCAAGCGTCGGCAGAACAGGTTTGCAAATTGGCGACCTAGTCTAGCCTACACACTTTCTCAAAGCATTATAATGTCCATACCCAGCCATCAGCAGATGCGGGCCTGGGTAGGTGGATTTTGCAGGCAGCGGTAGTGCACCTTTAGACAGTGGGTGCTGGGAGTTTACTCTATGTTGTTACTTTTGGACGACGCACGGTCCTGTGTCCCCCAATGTGGCGAAGGAGAAACAGGGATTTTTGTGTACTCACTGTAATATCCTTTTCTTTGCGCCACTCATTGGTGGACATAGGCCCAGAAAGGGTGGGTGCTATTGCCTATGATGGTTTTATTGTTTGGCATGTTGTATCTACTGTTATAATGTTGGTCTCCTACTGCTTGATCACTAAACTGGTTTGATTCGAAGCCAGTGGGTGGTGTATACTGCAAAGGAGGAACTAACCCTTTTAGTATTAACTTAGTGTCCGCCTCCTAGTGGCAGCAGCATACACCCACAGTCCTGTGTTCCCCAATGAGTGGCTCAAAGAAAAGGATTTTACTGTGAGTACACAAAAATCCCTGTTTTCATGTCATCCATGTTGCCTTTTTTTCCCTCATTAGTTTTTAAAATTAAGGTGGTAAACTGAAATTGTATTTATCCTTTGACTACCAATGGATCAATGAAACGTGAATGGAAAATTGAAGTGAATAGAATGTCGTCTTTTAATTTCTTTTATCTGTAATTAATCCCCATGGACATTTTTAAAATGTGTACCAATAAAGAAAAAACACTGTTTAGCCATAGATTATGCTATAATAATGAGGATAAAAACCTTTATTAAATACATGGTTGATATAGTGATGACACTGTGGAAGACGGGTGCGCAAATGCGCACACATGCCACAATAATGTATAAAAATGATTATCTGTATATACGTGCTATTATCATAACTGGGCATTGCATCAGGTTAGAACAGGAAGTATATGAAGAGTCACAATATGGTAAATTGTTACACAAACGAGCATGCATGTAAATAGATGCTAAGCTGCAGTCAAAACACAATCTTCAAAAATATAAAGGGATATATCCGAATCTGAGTGTTCAGGACATGCATGATAAGTCTGAAACCATATCAGTGTTAATATCCACCACATGTAAGATATGTATACATGTATCCTATCAGTGGCATTTGTGTCTTTCTGAAAGGTCCTTGTCATACAAAGTCTGGCAGGTATATGTACTTCATATAGTGATTAGGAACAATTAATCTATTTTTTTCTGATATATGTAAATCTATTATATGCCTCATCCAACTTCAATATTTATTTTTGAAATGTGTGGATTGCTCAAAGGCACTGATCCAAAAACAAGGCAGCACATGTAGTCCAAGTTTGACATTAGACCCTTTTCCTTTTAGCCTTTAAAGCTGTGGTTTCAAATGGACTCAAAGATGAAAATCAACCCTTGGTCAAGAAAAGCGGTCTTCAAAATAAACCTTTTAATTTCTGAAGCAAAATCTATTATTGTATAACTCTTCATATCTTGCTTCTCATTGCAGATATGTGGGCTGGAGAAGTGGTGAAGAAAGTGAAATCGGTACATAGTAGTG
Organism: Dendrobates tinctorius; assembly: GCF_039654945.1. NCBI lineage: Eukaryota > Metazoa > Chordata > Amphibia > Anura > Dendrobatidae > Dendrobates > Dendrobates tinctorius. Next base: position 25,868,796 of record NW_027361705.1, read on the forward strand.
ATGAGCGAACATGCTCGGATAATGTGTTATGAGTATCTTGGGCACATGTGGATAGTAGAATCATAGAGTTGGAAGGGACCTCCTGGGCCATCTGGTCCAACCCCCTGCTCATAGCAGGATTCGCTAAATCATCCCAGTCAGATGTCTGTCCAGCCTCTGTTTGAAGACTTCCATTGAAGGAGAACTCACAACTTCTCTTGGCAGCCTGTTCCACTCATTGATCACTCTAACTGTCAAAAAGTTTTTTCTAATATCTAATCTGTGTCTCCTCCCATTCAGTTTCATCCCATTGCTTCTAGTCTTTCCTTGTGCAAATGAGAATAAAGATGATCCTTCTACAATGTGACAGCCCTTTAGATATTTGTAGACAGCTATTAAGTCTCCTCTCAGTCTTCTCTTTTGCAAACTAAACATTCCCAAATCCTGCAACCTTTCCTCATAAGACAGGGTTTGCAGACCGGTCATCATTCTGGTCGCTCTTTTCTGAACTTGCTCCAGTTTGTTGATGTCTTTTTTAAAATGTGGTGCCCAAAACTGGACACAATATTCCAGATTAGGTCTGACCAAAGAGGAGTAGAGGGCAATAATGACTTCACGTGATCTAGACTGTATGCTTCTGTTAATACATCCTAGAATTGCATTTGCCTTTTTTTGCTGCTGCATCACACTGTTGACTCATATTCAGTCTGTGATCTATTAGTATACCCAAGTCTTTTTCACATGTGCTATTGCTTAGCCCTATTCCTCCCATTCTGTATATGCTTTTTTCATTTTTATTGCCCAGATGTAGTACTTTGCATTTTTCCCTGTTAAAAACCATTCTGTTAGTTGCTGCCCACTGCTCCAGTTTATTTATATCTTTTTGAATCCTCTCTCTCTTCTCTAGTATTAGCTATCCCACCTAGCTTTGTGTCATCAGCAAATTTAATCAGTTTACCCTCAATTCCTTCATCTAAATCGTTGATAAAGATGTTGAACAATACAGGGCCCAGGACAGAGCCCTTTGGTACCCCACTTGAGACATTCTTCCCTACTGGATGTGCAGCCATTTAGACCACTCTTTGGGTCCGATCACTAAGCCAGTTATGAATCCACCTAACAGTTGCCTTGTCCATTCCATACTTAGTCATTTTTTTCAATAAGGATTGTATGAGATACTTTGTCAAATGCTTTGCTGAAGTCAAGATATACTATATCTACAGCATTTCCTTGATCCACCCAATCAGTGATTCCATCATAGAAGGAAATTAAGTTAGTCTGACATGACTTATTAGTTACAAACCCATGCTGACTCTGTTTAATCACTTCATTCTTATCCAGGTACTGACATACATGTTGTTTAATAATTTGTTCAAAGTTCTTTCCTGGTATAGAAGTCAGGCTCACCGGCCTATAGTTGCCTGGGTCCACCTTCTTCCCCTTTTTGAAGATAGGAACAACATTTGCTCTTCTCCAGTCTTCTGGGACTTCTCCTGTTCTCCAAGAATTTTCAAAGATTATGGAGAGGGGTTCAAAAATTTCTTCTGCTATCTCCTTCAGTACTCTGGGGTGTAATTCATCTGGACCTGGAGACTTGAATTCATTTAGGTTAGCTATGTGTTTCATCACTATCTTTCTGTTTATAGATATCCTGGATTCTTCTATTCCCTTAATAGAACAGTGAAGAACAGTTGAGGTTACATTTCCTTTCTGAGAGAAAACAGATGCAAAATAGGAATTTAAAAGTTCGGCCTTCTCAACATCCTGTCTTACCATTTCATCATTTTCATCCTGTAAAAATCCTATAGCATCTTTGACTTTTCTTTTACTTTTGACATATCCCCAAAATCCTTTGATTGCTTTTGACATCTCTTGCAAGCCTCAATTCATTGTCAGCTTTAGCTAATCTGATTTGTGCCCTGCAGGTTCTGCAGACAGCATTATATTCTTCTTTAGATATGCCTCCCTCTTTCCATTTTATAAACCATTTCTTTCTTCCTTTTTAGCATGTGCTTAAGTTCTGTGTTGTATGTACAAGTCCCTCAGCTGTGTGATACCCAGAGGTCACGCATTCCCTGCATGTGTTGCGGTTATCTAACAGCCACAAAATATGCAGCCGTGGGGACTTAAACATATTTTGCAACCATGCCTGAGATACTTTGATATCAACCAAGCGTGCTCGATCATCTCTAGTACCTAGTTCTCCCATAGAGAGATGGGAAGCTCTTCTAGCCTTGGAGACGATCTCATCTAAGCTTATGTTAAATAGACAAAAACATGTAGGAGAGGGGTGTGAGTAGGCTCAATGTTTGGTGAATCACTGCACCAGCATTTGAGCCATAAAAAGTATGGTGAATAACTAGAGAAAGTGTAAAGCTTCTAGGGTTACAGTGCATATATTTGCATCTGTAATCTGTAGAGTAATATTGACTGACAAATCAAAAGGAGAACAAGACAGAATGCCATCACTTGATTGCTTTTCCAACTAATGGTGCGCAAGTGACTAAGGAAGCAGCAAATATTGGTGAACAGATCAATCCAGCTGCTTAAAAAAAAAAAATTTGTAAAGTACGCCATTGAAAAAGGCTGTTTAATGAGTGGTTTCCTTCTAATCAAGGGTTTTTTGGAGAATAAACTGGAGGGTCCACTTCTGAGAAGGAAGACTGTTTTGCAATGTGTCTACTGCAATAGTGTATGTAACATCTAAACATTTATGGCTTTTCAAAAGTTTATCACAAAATTTGAAATGTGAACAACACTTCAGGGCTGACCTAAGTTAGGTCGTCTGGAAGTTGATAAAGTCTTCATGCCATCTTCAGGAAAACCCTCCTGTAACAGAGATTTTATTTAATCGTTCAAACTGACAAAAGATTTTAAATTTGAAAGCCTGATACCGTTTTAAAAGTAGATCTTGAATTGCTGGTAGCTTCCAGTGTCTGCTTCTTGAGAGAATCCTGACTTGCGGGTACAAAACAGAAGGATGACTAATGCTCTTATAGTGTCCGCCTTAATCTTCCTCAGCATTTTGGGAATTAGTGGAATTGGAAGGAATGTATATAAGATTTTGTTCAGGACCTTGAGATGGTCCAGGACTTCTGACTGATCACCACGATTCATGGAAAAGAATCTGATTCTTTTGGCTATCCTCAAATAATGTATTCGCCTTGAGAGAGAACACAAACAACTGTAGCAGCTGCACAAAAAACTTGAGTGTAGGCTCCATTTTCATGGAAGTACAGGGTGGACCATTTATATGGATACACCTAAATAAAAAGGGAAAGGTTGGTGATATCAACTTCTTGTTTGTGGCACATTAGTATGTGGGAGGGGGGAACTCTTCAAGATTGGTGGTGACCATGGTACACTGATAGCAACACCGCACAAAAAATGCTAGCACAGGCTTCCAGTATCCGTTGTTTCAGATGCTGCACATCTCGTATCTTCACAGCATAGACAATTGCCTTCAGATGACTCCAAAGATAAAAGTCTAAGGGGGTCAGATCAGGAGACCTTTGTGGCCATTCAACTGGCCCACGAAGACCAATCCACTTTCCAGGAAACTGTTCATGTAGGAATGCTCAGACCTGACACCCATAATTGATGGTATGGTATATGGGGTACAAAGATAGTGGGGCCATTCTTCATCAATGGAAACCTCAATGCCACTGGATATCTGAAATTGCTACATTATGTGTTGCCTTCTTTATGCACTGAAGCTGGCACATTTTCCAAGCAAGATTGTGCACCACCGCATTATGGGTGTCAGGTCTGAGCATTCCTACAAGGAATCTGACCCCCTTAGACTAGCATTTCTTCTGTGGTGTTGCTATCAGTGTGTCAAGAGGGGGAGAAGAGGGTTGCATTGACAATCCAACACAATGGGCAGCACTTTGAACACATTTTATAAGTGGTCATAAACTTGTAAACAACTCATGAAAGAATAAAGTCACGTTAAAACCAAGCACACCACTGTTTTTCTTGTGAAATTCTCAATAAGTTTCATCTGTCACATGACCCTCTTCCCATTAGAAAAAATAAAGTTGGATGCAAAATAGCCACCATGGTCACCACCAATCTCGAAAAGTTTTCCCCTCCCATATACTAATGTGCCACAAACATGAAGTTGATATCACCAACCATTCCCATTTTATTTAGGTGTATCCATATAAATGGCCCACCCTGTAGAGTTGCCACTTAATCAATTGGTACTGATGTTTAGCATCCCTCTTTATGGACTGACAAGATATTCCTGAGATTGACTTCTGCCCACTTCATTATTTCTTTGCATCCTGACTGCTGCAATATACCAATTGTTCAGGTAAAGACAACTGTTTGCCTGATTGGATTAACACTTCTTGGATCAACACAAGAGGCTTGAAGTGATGAAGGACTAATTTAAAATTGTGCATCTCTTCTAGGATAACAGGACTTTCTCCAGTGGAGACCATTTTGTTGCACCTATGCAGTGAAGACATAAGCATCCATGCATTACTCTCCGGAATCAACAGTGTCCGTTTCTAAGGAGGAATCCGCGATTGACACTCAATTAGATGGTCAATTTGCAAATACTTTACAACTCTGATTTCTTGAGAAATCAGGAGACGAGAATCCAGATATGTGATCCTTATTCAACAAGGTCAGATTGTTTTGGAGACCATAAATGTGAACCTGAACCCACTGAATTTCATTCACCAAAGTAAGGTAGCCTAGGACTCTCATGGCTGACCTTACTGATGTATATCCCTTTTGAAATGGACATTACATGAAGAATGATCTTCTGAAAATGTTCATCTTATAGTCTCACACACTGACCAGAAATTAAAATGCAACCTAGATTTTATATATCTTGTGCTGGTATCAAAATATGACTTGCTACACTTGATCAGGAACTCTTGTTGAAGTTACAGAAGATGTTCTGAAGCTTTGTCCAGCGTCTCATCCAACTAAGGAATCAGGCACTCCTTTCATCACGAGAGCTGTTATGGAATCAAAGTTCAGAATAGCCAATCAGACTAGTCTCTTGAACCCACAGATTATTAAATGTTTGTAGCCAAACAGAAGAAAAGGAGGCGAGCCTTGCTCCAACAGGAGGAATTGGGGGATCGGTGTCACAAGTACTGCTTTTTTTTTCTTTTTTTTGCCAGAATCCATGCAGAATCAGCTGTGAATGGTTACAAAGATTGTTTGTTTGTTTTTCAATAAATCGAGAAAAAATTTAAAAAAAACGCGCAAATCAAAACTATTTAAACAAGAGGCCATTTTCTGACAATAGTGTCCCTTGAAAAGCCAAACAAAAGATTAAAAAAATGTTGATGAGAAAATCCAGAGGAGTGTTAGAGAAATGCAAAAGCTGATTTCATGGCAGGAATTTTATTAATTATTTTTCCCCTGTAAACATTTTTAAAATCATTGGTAATTTGACATAACCAGATGCATGATGAGTTTTCCACTGGGAATGTAGTCATAGAAGCATTAGCAATTGCAACTGAACTAGACGGTTTCCTATCCATGCGGCCCATCAGAATGTCCGAGTTTTCTGTAGGAAAAAACCCTCTTGTAAACTATGTCTCATGGCATCTTCTTGGGCCAAGCCAAGGTCGGTTGAAGGTTGGGGAGGGTGCATCTTTTTTTACGATGATTTTTCTTCCCTTGGCTATAGTCTAAGATTTCTTAATAGATGATGTGGTTTCCACTGGTTATAAAATGCAATTTTCTTCTATACCTTCAAACAAGTTCTTCAGTTGTAAACACCTCTTTATTCGGACTCCCATGACAGCACCACGAGAGGGGGGATCCGCCCTTTAAGAACAGGAAACCTACAGATACAAAAGGGCGGCACCTCTCCCATGCATCAGTTGGTTTCCTGTTCCTGAGGGGATGGGATCCTACAGAAGACCGGATCCCAGGGCCGGCCGGCCGATACAGGTAGCAAGGGGGTCTCCTACCTCGGCCTGGTGCAGAACTCCTGGAAGACGCCACGGTGGCCCAGGATGGGTGGCACGGCGGTGGCGGATGCAGCAGGGAGCGGCGTCCGGAGGAGGTCCGTCTCCAGGGTAAGACCGCCGCCGGTGAGTATGCCCCCCTCCGGGGGCTCCCGGGGCGCAAGTGCGGTGGTAACGGGGGCTGGCGCGGCTGCGGGGTGCTGAGACCGGGGAGCGCTGCATTCCGGAGCGCCCGGGCGTCCCGCGTGACTTCCGGTCACGTCGGGGTCGCGGTGACGTCAGGGGGCGGGCGGAGGATGCGCTTCCGGGTCGGCGGCGCCACTGCGCAGGCGCGAGAATCCAAGATGGCGGCGCCCATCGTAAACGCCGATAAGCGTCGGCTCTCCAGCCAGGTGTGGCGCCAGCTGGGGAAGGGAGCCCTATTAAGGGGGGAGGGGCGCGGCAGGAATACTGCTGTCCGGAGGAGGGGTATATAGGCAGGACCCTGGCAGGGTGCCTTGCCTTGGCCACATTATTGCGAGCAATAATGGAGAGCGATCAGCACCAGCGGCAGCAGCAGCGGCAACGGCGGCAGCAGCGACAAGCATCGCTACCGCCCCTGGATGACCTTCGGCAGGGCAAGCAGAAAAAGAAAGAGTCCCGTGACAGTAAGGAACGTGCGGGACGAAGTGACCAATCCATTCATAAAAGCTCCTCTAGGCAGACGGGAGCATCGACTGAGAAGAATCCCCCTCATTCTCCGGTACTTGATTGTGGCACTGGTAAGTGATCTTCGTGAAAGTTCACTCAGTGACGGGACCCCCCTTCTGTGTTTTATTTTAGGGGAAGAAGGCTACAAGTAAAACTAAACACAGGGAATGCGCACTCCGCGCATGCCCATTACCAGACTCATGCCCCAAGAAATTGTGCCCCCCCCGTATTCAGCAGACAGTGGCGGAAGAGTCGCCCGCGGTAGCAGCGAGTTTAAGGGACATAGTCAGGGCAGAAATGAAAGTCTTTGTCCCAGCCGGAAAGTCTAAGGGGCGGGGTCCCGGTGGAGTCCGATTCCTCGACAGAATGGAGGAGAAGTAGAGACTCCCAGGCTTCATCTCCCTCGTCCTCCTCAGGAGAAGAGGACTCAGGGCGGTTTTGTTTGCCACTTGACCGGATAGACAAGCTGGTCAAAGCAGTCAGAGGGACAATGCAAGTGGAGGAGCCTAAGCCCCAGTTATCCATGCAGGATGTCATGTTCGGGGGGCTGGAGCAGAGGAAGCGTAGAGTCTTCCCATTAAATCAGAAAATCCAGGATCTGATCCACAGAGAGTGGAAAAAACCGGATAAAAGAGGGTCGCTACCACCAGCCCTCAAACGCAGATATCCCTTCGACGATCCGGCAGTGAATACTTGGGACAAAGCCCCCAAATTAGATGCAGCCATTGCGAAGGCATCGAAAAGATCCTCGCTACCCTTTGAGGACATGGGATCCCTTAAAGATCCCCTAGACAGGAAGGCAGATACCTTCCTTAAGAATACCTGGGAAATGGCTGCCGGGTCCTTAAGACCAGCAGTGGCATCAACATGCACGGCCAGGTCCATGATGGTCTGGTTGGACCAGTTGGAGTCACAATTAAAACAGGGTACGTCGAAGCAAACAATTCATGGGGCCCTACCAACAATCCAAGAGGGAGCAGCATTCCTAGCAGATGCCTCAGCGGATGCAGTAAGAATGGCCGCCAGGGCAGCAGGTCTCTCTAATGCGGCTCGTAGAGCCCTGTGGCTAAAGTGCTGGCAGGGAGACATTCAGTCCAGGGTGAAGCTCTGTGGAAGGACGTCCTGGTTAATAGCAGGGCCTTGGAAGGCTCCTTACAGGGTCGAGTGTTGCTAAGCCCCTCAGCTGTTACATCGCTTAGATGGTGGCTCGATGACGAGAACCTAGCCTCAGGGGTGCCCTGGATAACGCAGATAACCCGTATTATAACCACAGACGCTAGTCCCTTCGGTTGGGGGGCCCATATGGGGGACATAGTGGTACAGGGACATTGGGATTCTGATGCTGAAATCTCATCCAACCAGAGAGAGCTATTGGCGATAGAGCGGGCAGTCAAAAAACTCATTATGTACCTACAGGGCCATCACGTGAGGATACTCTCGGACAACCAGGTAGCGGTAGCATATGTCAACCACCAAGGTGGAACCCGCTCCGACACCCTGATGCGGATAACAGAACGTCTCCTTCAGATAGCAGAGGAAAGTTTTCTATCTTTAACGGCCCTCCACATCAGAGGAAAGGACAACGTGAAGGCAGACTTTCTAAGCCGCAAGGCTCTAAAGCAAGGAGAATGGGCTTTGAACAGGGATATTTACCACCAGATTGTCCGCAGATGGGGTCAGCCAGAGGTAGACCTCTTTGCCACCAGAGAAAAACAGGAAAGAAGAATCGTTCTGCTCTCTGAATCCCAGGGAAAATCCACTGGCAGTGGATGCCCTCCTGATAAGATGGAACTTTTCTCTGGCATACGCCTTCCCACCATTAAATCTTCTACCTCTGGTAGTAAGGAAGATCAGGGAAGATCGGGCAAGAGTCATATTAATTGCCCCCTTTTGGCCCAGGAGGACCTGGTTCGCATGGTTGAGGACCATGTCGGTATGCGATCCCTGGGTACTGCCAAACCTTCCGGATCTCCTCTACCAGGGGCCAGTCAGCCACCCGCAAGTAGCGGGACTCCATTTGACGGCGTGGTGCTTGAGAGGACACTATTAAAGGATAGAGGGTTCTCCAAGAATTTAATTGATACCCTCCTAAAAAGCAGAAAACTAACTACCACTAACATCTATGCTAGGACCTGGAAGCGATTCCTGTCCAACTTTCAGTTTGATGTCAGAGACGGAATTCCCACGAAACATATTCTGGAGTTTCTCCAGAAGGGTCTCGAATTGGGTCTCTCCACAAGTACATTAAAAGTACAGGTTTCAGCCTTAGGAGCCTTGTTTGCATGTGATATTGCCAATAACTATTGGGTAGCAAGGTTAATCAAAGCGGCGGCTAGATCGAGACCCATACACAAAGACAGATGTGTGCCTTGGGACTTAAACTTAGTCCTTACAGCCATGACAGAAAGTCTGTTTGAACCTTTGGATTCTGCCTCATTAAAGATTATATCTCTTTAGGCAGCATTTCTGGTAGCGATAACATCCGCACGTAGAGTGAGCGACATACAGGCACTTTCCAGATTGCCCCCTTACACAGAGTTCTTACAGGATAGAGTAATCCTAAGGCCAGATCCAGCATACCTTCCCAAGGTAGCATCACAATTTCACAGGACACAAGAGATAATTCTGCCTTCCTTCCTCCCTAATCCGACCAACCTTAAGGAGCAAAAACTTCAGGCATTAGATATTAGGAGATGCTTACTTAAATATTTAGTAGCCACGGATCCTTGGAAGAAGGAGAATGCATTATTCCTATCCTTCCAAGGTCCCAGGAAAGGTTGTAGGGTATCGAAACGCACATTAGCAAGGTGGATTAGGGAGGCTATCTCTCTTGCCTACACAGCAGGTGGAGGTCCGGCTCCGCAGAACCTGAGGGCGCATTCCACTTGTGCCATGGCATCATCTTGGGCAGAAAGATCTGGAGTGTCAATTGATCAGATATGTAAGGCGGCCACCTGGTCATCTCCTTCCACCTTTTTTAACCACTATCGGTTAGACATGGGTGCCTCCTCAGATCTCACCTTTGGGCTAAGGGTGCTGCAGGCTGTAGTCCCTCCCTAAATTAATTTTACATCTCTGTAATTCTCTCTTGGTGCTGTCATGGGAGTCCGAATAAAGTATTAAGTTACGTACCAGTAACGGTATTTTTCGGAGGCCCATGACAGCACCCTTAGTTCCCTCCCTTGTTCACATATAGGGGTGCACTCCTTTAGAAGATTGTCCACAATTTACGGTATGAGGGAGATGGTATAAAAATATTTCTGGTAAATAGGGTAGAGAGGTTGTATATATTATATGTTGTGTACTAACCATGGTAGCCTGTCAAGCTCTGTAATCCAACTGATGCGTGGGAGAGGTGCCGCCCTTTTGTATCTGTAGGTTTCCTGTTCCTAAAGGGCGGATCCCCTCTCTCGTGGTGCTGTCATGGGCCTCCGAAAAATACTGTTACCAGTACGTAACTTAATACTTTCCCACCCCTAATCTCAATTTCTTGGGAAGCCAGTAGCCACCTTTTCTCACACTACCCCATGTCATGATCTCAGTGCGGGTTTGACTCGCACACATGGGGTTAATGTCTGGAACCAGTGCTAGTGACTGGCATTTCTGGGGTTAAAGGTTGTGATCCCAGGGCAGGCTTACCTGCACACCTGGGGCTATGATTGTGGCCTCTCCCTGGTTCTGGGAGAGACTTCTTATAGCCTCAGGACGCTCCCATCCCTGTCAGTTATACTTTCGCCCTTGGCATTGTGTGGTGACCCCTGAGTGTGTTTGTGCTGTGTTCTGGTTGCTTGATTCTCTGTGTACGACTCGGTCTGTTCTCTGGATATTGCTTTGGATTCTGCTTGGTACCTTCTATGTCTGTTTGGTTTTGACTTCTGCTTGGCCCTGACTATCCATCCTGTCTCATCCCTGGTACTTTACTGATTTCTCTGTGTAGGACCTCCATTTTGCCTGACTCTGAGTATTTCTGTATAGTGTCCTGCCATCTCTGAAAGCAGGACACTAAGCCCCGCCCCCTTGCATTCACATGACCGTAGGTCCTGTGACTGCTTGCTAAACTTCAGCGTCCACAGGTCCTGTGTATCTGTACTTTCTGGCTGTACCTGACCCCGGGCCCCCCTACATTGCGGGTGAGTCCCTGCTCAGCGGAGGCTGCACGCCGGTGCTGATTAAGTTTTTGTTTTTTTGTTTTTTTTCTTTGCTGAGAAATATGGATCCCATACAATCTCTTGCTGAGCAAATGAAAAATCTGAGTCAGATGTTTCAGGGTTTATCTCTGTAGCAGCAAGCTCTGGCTCATTCTCAGCAGCAGGTTCCTGAGACAGTGTGGGGGGCTTTAACTGCTGGGTCTCTGGGGGCTGGGGCGAGTGATGTTGTTTTGGTGTCCCCAGAACCACCTGTTAAACTGCCTGATTTCTTTTCTGGGAACAAAAAGGAGATCAGGGTCTTCATGGAGGGGTGCAAACTCTTCTTTAGTTTGAGGCCACGTTCCTCTGGGGACGAAAGTCAGAAGGTTGGGGTCATTATGTCTCTGTTAAGAGGGTCCCCACAAGCTTGGGCTTTCTCCCTTCCTCCCACTGCCCCTGAGAGAGTGTCTGTGAATGCGTTTTTTTGAGGCCCTCGGGCATATATATGATGAGCTGGACCGAGTGCGATTGGCAGAGGACATGGTGATAAGTGTCTGTCAGGGGAAACACTCGGCTGAGTGGTTTTGTACAGAATTCCGCTGCTGGGCCGCAGAGGTCTCTTGGGACGACGACGCATTCCGAGGACTCTTTCGCAGAGGCTTGTCCGAGCGGTTACAGGATGCCTTGGCATTACATCCCCCCACCTAACTCACTCGAGGACGCCATGACCCAGGCCGTCCGGATGGACCGCAGGCTGCGGGCCAGGGGGGGTGATGCAGGCGGAGACTCCATTGTTCCCTAGTGGAAAAGAGACTGTTTCTGTGCCCATGGACGTACGGGCTCTCTCCATAAAGAAAAAGGAGAGACAATGCCGGAGAGAAAAGCAGTTATGCTTCTACTGTGGTAAAACGGGACATTGCAAAAGGGAGTGTCCTGATTGTCCATCCTCAACCCGGTCGACGGGAAACGACTAGGTCTGGGTAGTCAGCGGGGAGACTACTCAGACCCTCAGGTACCCTTTTCCTCGTTTTCTAAGGTGTTGCTTCATGTGGAACTGTTGGTGGACGATTGTTGTTTTCCCTCTACAGCTTTCGTGGACTGCGGATCATCCATCAATCTCATTGACTCCCAATTGGTCACACGCTGTAAGATAGGGACAGTTAGACTTAAGGTTCCGATCAAAGTGGTGGCCACTGACTCCTCCCCCCTCACTAAAGAGGGAATTCTCTTTATGTCTGACTTGTTTTCGCTCAAAGTGGGCGCTACCCATGTGGAAAAATTAAGTTGTTTGGTTCTGGACAATCTACCAGCAGGATTGGTGTTGGGCATGCCCTGGTTACAGGCCATAACCCAGTCATTAACTGGAAAATGAGGGAGATTGTTCAGTGGGGGTTTAATGATTCGATGTTATGTGATAAATCTGCACTATTAGTTGAACCTGTTAAATCTGTATCTGTGTCATCTGTTGAGCTGGAAGGTATTCCGGAGTACCTGAAAGAATTCGAAGATGTCTTCTCTGAAAGCAAGGCCGAGACGGTGCCGCCACATAGACCCTTTGACTGCATTATCGAGTTAGTCCCGGGGGCTAAATTGCCTAAAGCTCGTCTGTTTAATTTATCTGGCCCTGAGCGCTTGGCCATGAAAGATTACATTGCTGAGAGTCTTCGCAAAGGACACATACGTCCCTCAGTCTCACCTGTGGCGGCAGGGGTTTTTTTGTAAAGAAAAAAGATGGTGGTTTACGTCCCTGCCTCGATTTTCGTGAGCTCAACAAGTTTACTGTACGAAATACGTACCCCCTCCCGTTGATTCCCGATTTGTGTGACCAACTTTCAGGGGCAAAATGGTTCTCCAAACTGGATCTTCGGGGGGCATATAATTTGATAAGGGTCCGGGAGGGGGATGAATGGAAGACCGCGTTCCTCACGACCGAGGGACTGTTTGAAAATTTAGTCAGGCCGTTTGGTCTTACCAATGCCTAACACAAACAGCACAGAAAGAGGACTTAAAAATCCTCGAATAATAGAAAACAGCAAAAGAGCAAAAAGGTTTACCCGTCCAGGCCTCCAGACAAATGCACTATCAGGATGCAGTGGACCCACATAATTAAGATGGATACACAGGTGCAAGAATACCGATAAAACAACCGCTCACAGCCTACCAATACATGGAGGGGGCGGCTGCCTGGTAAGTTGATGCACAATAAAAAACTTGCATGCGGCGCTGTTCACACTATGGCTATGCACAGCATCCAGGCCAGCCTAGTAGTGACACCCTTCTATTAGCTCAGACGGGCTGGCCCAGTGCTATCAAAATGCATGCCATGTGAACAGACACCGCAATTTACAAGACCAAATGGGCCCAACTGCACCCTGAATAAAAAGTGCAAAAAACACATTAAAAAAATGTGGAGTATTAGCTGATATTTATTATTATTGGAGGATTTTTAAGTCCTCTTTCTGTGCTGTTTGTGTTAGGATTTAGTGTTAGGTACCCGTAAACGTGGAGACCTTTGGCACAGGTTACGGGCTCGCGTATTTTGGCCAAAATATCAGCTAATACTCCACTTTTTTTAATGTGTTTTTTGCACTTTTTATTCAGGGTGCAGTTGGGCCCATTTGGTCTTGTAAACTGCAGAGTCTGTTCACATGGCATGCATTTTGATAGCGCTGGGCCAGCCCGCCTGAGCTAATAGAAGGGTGTCACTACTAGGCTGGCCTGGATGCTGTGCATAGCCATAGTGTGAACAGCGCCGCATACAAGTTTTTTATTGTGCATCAACATACCAGGCAGCCGCCCCTCCATGTATTGGTAGGCTGTGAGCAGTTGTTTCATCGGTATTCTTGCACCTGTGTTTCCATCTTAATTATGTGGGTCCACTGCATCCTGATAGTGCATTTGTCTGGAGGCCTGGACGGGTAAACCTTTTTGCTCTTTTGCTGTTGTCTTACCAATGCCCCAGCCATATTTCAGAATTTCATCAACGTGGTATTCTCGGATCTCATTGGTTGTTATTTACTTAGACGATATTCTGATATACTCTGCCGACAGTCAATCTCATCTGAATCATGTACAAACCGTTCTCCAAAGACTGAGGGAAAATCATCTGTATGCCAAATTGGAGAAATGTGTGTTTTTTGTTCAAGAATTGTCTTTTTTGGGATTGTGTCCTGTGAGGGTTTTCGCATGGACCCCAAGAAGGTGCAGGTCATTGCGGATTGGGTGCAACCCCGAGACCTTAAGGGTCTTCAGCGCTTCTTGGGGTTCACCAATTATTACCGCAAATTTATTCAGGGGTTTTCACAGGTGGTCAAACCACTCATATCTTGTAAAGGTGCGGATGTGAGAAACTGGTCCTCGCTCGCAAAAGAGGCCTTTGCAACCCTGAAAAGAAGCTTTATGTCTGCTCCCGTGTTAGTACAGCCAGATCCGTCCAAACCATTCGTCGTGGAAGTGGACGTCTCTGAGGTGGGGGTGGGGGCGGTGTTGTCCCAAGGGCCTGCAACTCTAACCAACCTCAGGCCATGTGCTTTCCTTTCCATGAAGTTCTCTGCTGCGGAAAGAAATTACGACGTAGGCAATAGAGAGCTTCTTGCAGTCAAATTGGCGTTTGAAGAATGGAGGCACTTTTTGGAGGGGGCCGGTTACGGTGATCACGGATCACAAAAATTTGTCATACATTGAGTCTGCTAAAAGACTAACGCCCAGACAGGCCCGTTGGTCACCTTTTTTTTTTTTTTTTTTTTCTTCCCGTTTTCAGCTTACGATTACATTTCGTCCAGGGTCTAAGAATGTCAAGGCTGACGCCTTATCATGCAGTTTTCAGCTGGCGTCGCCCCCTGAGCCACCGTCCTCCATTCTTCACCCTGGGGTTGTGATAGCAGAGGTCTCGTCTGAATTGGAACGGGAGATTCAGGGGGCCCAGTGGCGGGCCCCGGCAGCCAAGCTGGAGAGGAAGTTGTTTGTCCCAGAGCAACTTCGCCTGAAACTCTTGCAGGAGTTCCATGAATCCAAGCTGAGTGCTCACCCTGGTATTTCAGCCATGCGTCTGGCGATGGCTACGATCTTTTGGTGGCCTACCCTTGGTTCGGACATAAAAAAAATTAATTGCTGGTTGTGGGGTCTGCGCTCGTTCTAAAAGCTCTCATAGCCTGCCGGCAGGGGAGCTGATGCCCTTGGCAGTGCCCGAAAGACCAAGGACTCACTTATCCATGGATTTTGTAACCAATCTCCCTCCATCTAAGGGTAATACAGTGGTATGGGTAGTGGTGGACAGGTTTTCTAAGCAGGCTCATTTTTTACCCCTGTCCGCACTACCGTCAGCTGAGACGTTGTCCAGGTTGTTTGTGCAGCATGTGATCCGGTTGCATGGGGTACCCCTGAATGTGGTGTCTGATCGTGGTGTGCAGTTTGTGGCTAAGTTTTGGCGTGCTTTTTGCAAAAAATTAGGGATGTCTCTGTCCTTTTCGTCTGCATACCATGCTGAGAGCAATGGTCAGATGGAGCGCATTAACCGGTCCCTGGAACAGATCCTCAGGTGTCTAACCTCTGCTAGACAGAATGACTGGTGCAATGCACTGCCGTTGGCTGAATTTGCCTTCAATAGTCGGGTGAGTCAGTCCACGGGTATGATTCCTTTTTTGATCAATTATGGGTTCAGTCCTCACTTTGGTGAGTTTTCTCATCTGAACTCGGGGTGTCCCGGGGCTGAGAGCTTTGTTCAGCGATTACAGAATACGTGGGCAGACGATCAGCGGAGTATATCTAGGTCTCAGGGCAGGTATAAGTTTTTCGCTGACAGGAAACTAACACCAGGGTCCACGTTTCAGGTTGGAGACAAGGTTTGGCTCTCCACGCGAAACATTAAGTTGAAGGTTCCTTCAGCCAAGTTGGGGCCCAAATTCATTGGCCCATACAAGATTGTGGAGAAAATCAATCCAGTGGCGTATAGGCTGTGCCTTTCACCCTCTTTCAAGATCCCTAACATCTTCCACAAATCTCTACTGAAACCTTTTGAAGCAGTCCAGGGAGACTCCGAGTCCGCTGCTCCTCCTGTTTTGGTCAAGGGGCAGGTGGAGTACGAGGTCGGTCATATCGTAGATTCCAGGTTGGTACGGCGGTCGGTACAGTACCTAGTTCATTGGAAGGGGTATGGACCGGAAGACAGGTCCTGAGTACCGTCCCGGTTGATGCATGCTGATCGCCTGGTGCGGGCTTTCCATGTTAAGTACCCTGGCAAGCCTGGGGGTCCAGAGGCCCCCCATTGAGAGGGGGGTACTGTCATGATCTCAGTGTGGGTTTGACTCGCACACATGGGGTTAATGTCTGGAACCAGTGCTGATGACTGGCATTTCTGGGGTTAAAGGTTGTGATCCCAGTGCAGGCTTACCTGCACACCTGGGGCTGTGATTGTGGCCTCTCCCTGGTTTTGGGAGAGGCTTCTTATAGCCTCAGGATGCTCCCATCCCCGTCAGTTATACTTTCGCCCTTGGCATTGTGTGGTGATCCCTGAGTGTGTTTGCTGTGTTCTGGTTGCTTGGTTCTCTGTGTACGACTCGGTCTGTTCTCTGGATATTGCTTTGGATTCTGCTTGGTCCCTTCTATGTCTGTTTGGTTTTGACTTCTGCTTGGCCCTGACTATCCGTCCTGTCTCATCCCTGGTACTTTACTGATTTCTCTGTGTATGACCTCCATTTTGCCTGACTCTGAGTATTTCTGTATAGTGTCCTGCCATCTCTGAAAGCAGGACACTAAGCCCTGCCCCCTTGCATGCACAGGACCGTAGGTCCTGTGACTGCTTGCTAAACTTCAGCGTCCACAGGTCCTGTGTATCTGTACTTTCCAGCTGTACCTGACCCCGGGCCCCCCCTACAGAGCAGGTGAGTCCCTGCTCAGCGGAGGCTGCACGTCGGCGCTGACAGGATCCTGACACCCCGACTAAAAACCAAGTGTTAATGGTATGGGTTCTCCAGTCATTCTGTTTCAATAGTTTTATTCAAATTTTTTTTTGTCCCCAAAAAGGATGGCCCAGTACACTGTATCTTGGACTTTAGGTGGCCAAGCTGCTATATTAAAGTACAACAATTCTGTATGTAAACCTTTAAGCTAGTCATTGCAGCAATAAAATAGGTAAAAAATACTCTCCGTCATAAAACATCAAGGATGTACTTTAACATCCTCATAAGCCAGACTCTTTAGCATTTTCTCCGCTTTCTTATTAGGCCCAATAACTACTATTTGTGGTACTAATATTTGGCTGCAGCTTCTACTAGGGTTTGGAAAGGTCCTTGCCCTTGGTCACACTCCCTCACTCTAAAGGTTTGATGGTCATCCCATACCCACATGTAATCATCAAAGTTCTGTGTACAGTAGACTGTCAAGAGTTTTTTCATCCATTTGGACATGCTAGCCCACTTTGGTTGGATAAGCAACCACTCCTAATCCTCTTATACTCTAGTCTAATTTCTGAGGCTTGCACCTCGACACCCCTTTTGCTAAAATGTTCTCCTGACAGATTACCTAATGCAGTCCAATTGGACAACAAAATAGCTATCACATATTTCAGCTATCAGGTCAGGACCTGAATCATAAGTCATGTCAGAATCGGACAAAAACATGCAGTGTGCTGACACACATTCCAGACCTCCTTCAGTTGTTCACATTATTAGAATGGACTATTTGATGCCTCACTCCTACCATGACCGACTAAACCCAGGTGAAAGCTCACAAAACTCTGAGGCGTTTTTTTGTTTTTTTTTGTATTTTAAATCTTCTCCAGAAGGCTTCCTTCTGATATTGATCTCCATGCATCCCAGACTCAAACTCAAGCTTCCAAAGTTTGTGTCTAGGTATCAGAATCCCAAAGCTTGTGCCACTGGGTGCTCTGGTCATCCCCTAAAACCAATTTGGGAACCATAGATCTGTCCTCCAAGAAAATAGAAACAGGGCATATCTGTGGTTCTGATTTGTCCTGACGGGCCCAGATGGGCAAAGTATGTCAATTTAGTCAACCTCCTGGACAATGTCCATCTTTGATAAGATCTTTGTCAAGGTATGATGTGGAAAAGTCACAATCTGCCGTGGGTACAATCACGCCTACAACTTTGTTACACCCCCCCGGCTCTGGGAACTGCATAAAACTTTTTAGCTAGTGTTGGAAACCAGTTGATAAGTAATTATAAATAAATTACTATTTATATGCATGAGGGTGTCATTTTTTTTTTCTCTTGTTTCTTCAATAAAAGATTTGTGGAACTAAGAATATCTTTCTAATTCTTCACTTGGCGGTGTGGTGGAGACTGATCTCTTGTGAATGGAGCGCTCCTCTCATTGTTGGAGTTGCTATAGTCACCGTAGCCTGGATATTCTTGTTGTCACAATGAGTGGAGGCATTCTGTGTACAGAGAACCACTCAGCACTTTCTCATTGCTCTGCCACTGACGTCTTGCTGTTGGAACAATGTCACCAGGGATTCGGGGGAGTAAGAGAGGAAGTTGTGACCCCCTTAACTTCTATTGTACTAATTATAACACCTCCTATGGTGAGTGAAACGTGGGACTAATTAGAATATGTACGGTAATTACTTCATTTCCTGCTGCTCTTTGTCTATTTTGTGTTGTTTTTTAATCTTTGCAGCTACACAACTTTCTAGTTCCAGAAGTGATCAGTCTGTACGTTATATGCTCGCCGCCGCTCATCTGCAGTGTTTGTGTATACTGTACCAATAGTCGTGTGCAACCTTGCAAAAACTTTATTCAGGTGTTTAAAAAATGCTGCAAAGTAAGTGCTTTAAAACACAGACCTGGTAACAGTTTATTTTTTTCATGAATGAACAAAAGCGAAATCTAAAGCAAATCAATGTTTAGTGTGACCGCTCTTTGCCTTCAATACAGCGTCAGTTCTTGTAGGTGCACCATCACTCAGGTTTTGAAGGATCTGAGCAGTGAGGTTGTAAAAAACATCTTGGCAGCTTGTGCGAAAGAAAGCAAAAGGCGGACACACCAAATATTGATTTGATTTAGGTTTCTTTGCATGTTGTTCACTGATAACCTTACGAGTCTTTTTTCAATTGGTTTATGTGCATACGTTAAGTATATGGTTCAGAAATTCCTGCACCATTTTTGCATCTATTGGCAAGAAAAATGCTGCGTAACATAGGACGTGTTTTTGTCACATTTTTGTTCTTTTCTTTTTTTACTTGCATTTTTGGTGCATTTTTTCCCCCCACTTATTAGTATGAGTGAAATCTGCAGCAAAAACACTGGAAGAATTGGCATTCGGCAGATATAAATCTGCAAGTCAAAAATAATCAACGTGTGCATGAGACTTCAGGATTCTGATTCTTCAAGAAACCCTTCAGGTTTTGTGACAATTCTGCAACGCGTGCACAGGCCATAAAACTTCACATTCATGTAAACTTTTGTACGCCATATACAGTTGTGTGAAAAATTGTTTGCCCCATCCTGATTTCCTGATTGACGCTATATAATTCAGCATAAAATTATAAAATGGTGTAATGATATACAGCTGTGTGAAAAAGTGTTTGCCCCTTCCTGATTTCCTATTCTTATTCACGTTTTGTCACACTTAAATGTTTCAAATTATCCAAAAAAATAAATATTAGACAACAATAACACAAGGAAACACCGAATACAGTTTTTAAATGAAGGTCTTTATTATAAAGGGATAAAGAAATCCATACCTACAGGCTTTTTGAAAGGTGTATAGCCCATTGCATCTGGGGTAGAAGTACCACAGAATTTCAGAAAAGGAACATCATACCAACAGTAAATTATGGTAGTGATATGGTGATGGTCTGGGGATGTTTGGCTGCTACAGTACCTGGAGGACTTGCTGTGGTAAATGGAACCATGAATTCTGCTGTCTTCAAAAAAGTTGTGATGGAGAATGTCCGGCTATCTGGGTTATGCAGCAGGACAATGATCCAAAACACAGCAGCAAGTCCACCTCTGAATGGCTTAAGAAAAACAAAATTAAGACTTTGGAGTGGCCTAGTCAAATTCCTAACCTTAATCCAATTGAGATGCTGTGGCGTGACCTTAAAAAGGCGGTTCGTGCTCGGAAACCCTACAATGTGGCTGAATTACTACAATTCTGCATTGATTAGTAGCCAAAATTCCTCCAGAGCGTTGTAAAAGAGTCACTACCAGTTATTGCAAATGTTTTTGTTTTTTTTATTCCAATCAATTTTTATTGTAGGAAGTTACATTAGAAAAAAGGAAAAATTCAGGTATCAATGGCATTAATACACAAAGAGAACAACGCTGTAAGGCTGGTTTCACATTAGCGCTTTTTAAGCGCACGCACGGCCGGGGGTAGCTCCGCCCCCGAGCCGGCTCTCTGCCCGGCGTGCTTTGACCTGCGCTGCGCACTTTTGACGGTGCGCCGTGCGCGCCAAAATCCGAAAAGTTTGATTTTGGCGCGCACGGCGCACTGTCAAAAGTGCGCAGGTCAAAGCGCAACTAGCGCACGGCCTGCGCGAGATCTGCGCACCCTATGCTAAAGATAGGGTGCGCCGATCGCAGGCGCCGCTGTGCGCTAGGAGGCGGCACTACAGGCAAGGGGCGGGCACGCCGGGCAGAGAGCCGGCTCGGGGGCGGAGCTACCCCCGGCCGTGCGTGCGCTTAAAAAGCGCTAATGTGAAACCAGCCTAACACGTGATAGTATATCTTTTGATTATGATTCACATTTCCTATCACACCACCAACAATCATGTCTGATGCAAGTTACAAGTTTAGGAGGCAATCACTTTTTCACACAGGGCCCTGTAGGTTTGGATTTCTTTTTCTCCTAATAATAAAGACCTTCATTTATAAACTGCATTTTGTGATTACTTGTGTTATCTTTGTCTAATATTTACATTTGTTTGGTGATCTGAAACATTTAAGTGTGATAACCATGCAAGTGAATAGGAAATCAGGAAGGGGGCAAACACATTTCCACACCACTGTATATATATTTTTTTATGCTGGCTTATATAGCACCAACATATTCTACTGCGGATTGTATACTCTATCATCACTGTCCCTATTGGGCCTCACAATCTGTATTCCTTATCAAGTATATGTTTGGATTATATTCACATATACAGGTGCATCTCACAAAATGAAAATATCAAAAAGTTAATTTATTTCAGTTCTTCAATTCAAAAAGTGAAACTCCTGTGTTATATAGAGTCATTACAAACAGAGTGAGCTATTTCATGTGTTTATTTCTGTTAATGTTGATGATTATGGCTTACAGCCAATGAGAACCCAGAAGTCATTATCTCAGTAAATTAGAATACTTTATAACACCTGCTTGAAAAAATGATTTTAAAATCTGAAATGTCAACCTACTGAAATGTATGCTTGCCATGAACACCGCACTGCACTTGCTCACTGAACCAGTGCGCGTGTCCTGAGTAAGACAGACTGTACTCAAAGATACCTGTGGAGCGGGGCAGCAGCAGTGAAGATGCATGCTTTAGACAAAAAGGACCTGAAGCACGTGACTGCTGGGGGCAGAGTGGGCAACAGGTCTCTCAGAGGAAGCAGGAGCAGAGAGAGAGAGGACCTGATGGCTGGGGGCGTGGCCTAAACTCCTAGAAGGGTAACTATGGGACAAATTACCTAGGGGCAAATACAGAGACGTAAACCAGATCAGGCCGGGGTCAAAACACGAGATAGCACGACAGTACCAAAGGATTAGACAGAACGGATAGTCAGTACATAGCAAGAGATCAGTATACCAGAACGGGCAATCGACGGTACCAAGACAGTAGAAAAACTCGCAATGAAGAGACGGACCGGGTCAAAACCAAACAAGCAACAAGATATCAGGCACAAGGCACGCAAGGGGTCAACTAACTCAGCCAAGGGCAGGAGTATAACTGACACCAGACCTAGGTCAATTGGCAACTAAATAGCCGCCCTCTGCCAAACAGAGGCAGAAACACTTAACCCCTGTCTGACCAGGACGGGACAAAGACAAAACCCCATCCTGGATCATGACAATGCTCAGTAAATACACTCAATACATGGTCAGGGCCCCTTTTGCATCAATTACTGCATCAATGCGGTGTGGCATGGAGGCAATCAGCCTGTGGCACTGCTGAGGTGTTGTGGAAGCCCAGGTTGCTTTGATAGCAGCCTTCAGCTCGTCTGCAATGTGGGGTCTGGTGTCTCTCATCTTTCTCTTGACAATACTCCACAGATTCCCTATGTGGTTAAGGTCAGGTGAGTTTGCTGGCCAATTAAGCCCAGTGACACTGCTGTTTTTGGCAGTGTAGACAGGTGCCAAGTCCTGCTGGAGAATGAAATTTCCATCTCCAAAAATCTTGTTGGCAGAGAGAAGCATTAAGTGCTCTAAACTTTCCTGGTAGTTGGCTGCACTGACTTTGGTCTTGATAAAACACAGTGGACCTACACCAGCAGATGACATGGCTCCCCAAACCATCACTGATTGTGGAAACTTCACATTAGACCTCCAGCAGCTTGGATTGTGGCCTCTCCACTCTTCCTCCAGACTCTAGGACCTTCACCATGAGCAACTTCTGCCGCAAGTTTAGGATGTTTAAAGGTTACAATTTAATTTTCAGTCAAATTACCTCTTCCATCACCTTCACTGCTTTCAAACTGCAACTCTAAATGGAGAACTGTCCCCATCGGTGCTTCATTCAACAACAGCTGCTTTGTCTTGTAGTCACACCCATGATCAGATAAGGTGGCAGTATTGCGCTTTCCTAAAAAAAAATTAAGTGTATCGATTTCTTGTCGATTCTTGGAATTTTCCCCAATTTTGTCCTTCAGGTCGTCCAGACTTTTCTGCTCCCAGAATCTTGCACACTGACACTCATTCCCATCGCAGTACAGGGTACCAGTCTAACTTTCGACCAGTTGTGTACTACTCCCCCAATCTGGACCAGACGGATAACCCACAAATGGGGTGAGTTATCCATAGGAGAAGGACTTGGGTATTGTCGTTACAAGTAAGCTGAGCAGCGGTACACAATGTCAGGCAGCAGCTGCAAAAGCAAACAAGATTTTACGTTTTATAAAATGAGAGCAAATCCCGAGATGCCAATGTATTATTACCCCTTTATAAATCACTGTAGAGGCCACATCTAGAATATGGGATCCAGATTTGGGCTCCACATTTAAAAAAAAAAAGATATTCAGAAGTTAGTCAGGCAAGCAACTAGATTATTACAAGGGATGGAAGGCATTTCATATGATGAAAAGTTGGGCTTGTTTAGCTTAGAAAAAAGACGCTCAGAGGAGATCTCATTTACATATATAAATATATGTGTGGCCAGTAGAAGGGACTGGCGCATGACATTCCTTCCAAAGACCATACTAAAGACTAGTGGGCACTCATTACGGTGGAAGAAAGGCGATTCCAGCAGCTAAACAGGAAAGGGTTCTTTACAGTTAGAGCAGTCACACTGTGGAATGCCGACCAGAAGAGGTAGTAATGGCAGACACTATGACAGCTTTCATATAAGGGACGGGTACTTTTCTTACAACCATTGTTATTGTGGGTGATAAAAAATCTACTGATAGGTTAAAAAAAAAAAAAAGACCTAAATTCTCTATGTAACAATGTGACCCTATGACGTTTTTTGTTATTGAATCTGTTTTGCTTTATGGTTCATTTTGCTTCTCTTCCGCTACATCAGCCTGATCCTGAGAGGCAACTACACATCAATCACAAACAGAGACTTCGCCCCTCTTCAGCAGGTGACGGGGGCTGAGCCGTTACCCCATGCTCTTCACTCCCCACAAAGTGGATTCATCAGGAGCAATGAAGTTACCAACCCCAAGTCTGGAGCTGTAAGGAGAAATGATGGCATATTCACTGCCTCCGTACATATTAGAGGTGTACTCCAAATTATTTATTTTATTTATTATAATAGGTTAAGTCTGTTCATTTTGACACTCGGGATCATGGTTCTGAAGTCATACCAGGTATCTTACCACAACATCGACCGCTGTTGTCAGTGCCTCAAGTGAAGGGATCACCCGACATGGAAAATTTCCAACATGTGGGTCAATGTTAAGGGTAATTGGTAATCACAGTACCGTAAAACAAAGCAATAATAAAAAACTGTAAAACAAATTATTCTTTATGCTCGGCTCACACATATACTGTATATTGTTCTATGTTAAGCCCCGCGTCAGGGTATCAACCAAAAAATACAGGTTTCCGATGAAAACCTGGCAGAGCCCCGATGGACCCGCTTACTAGTATGAGTCCAACTGAGTCACTTCTGCCTCCATTCCGGAAGTGTTTGCCTTGATCAGACCACACTTTTGTATAAGTTTAAAAAAGATGGATACTGCCGAGACTCAAGTCAGCCTCACAAAAGTGAAAGGCTTCATCGGGGCTCTGTCAGAAGTCTTCTGTACACAGAACCTTCAGAACAGTGAATGAAGAAAGCCTTCACACACACAGCCACTTTCCGTCACTGTGGTCAGGCATCAGTCGGAATAAGGGACCAGGGGGACCTAGAGGTGGAATCTTCATTCATTTATTATATAGTTATTACATATCCTTTGTTATAAATGTTTGCAGTCAGACAATCCCTTTAAGCTTAGTGGTCAAAGTTCAAATTGTAAGATTTGGGGATTGTTTTTCTTTATAAAAAGGGATATGGAAAACTGAAAAATGTTACTAAAAATGTGCTGAAAACAAATCTGTCACCAAGTTTTTGCTACCAAATCTGAGCGCAGAATGATTTAGGTGCAGAGACCCAGATTCCAGTGATGTGTCACTTGCTAAATTGCTTACTGCAGTTTTCATACAATCACTGTTTTCTCTGCTGCAAATCTAGCAGCTCTCTGAATACTGAGCCCTGTATAACTCCGCCTACACCACTGATTGGCAGTTTCTGGGTAAACTGTGGATAGGCAGAAAGCTGGTGATGTGGGCGGGGTTATACAGAGCTTAGCATACAGAGAAGTGCTAGATCTGCAGCAGAGAAAACAAGTTTTAATAAAAAATGCAGCACCCAATAAAGTAAGAGATACATCGCTGAAATCGCTATGTGTGCTCCTTAGGGTGATGACAATTTTAAAAATTTTGCAAAACGAAAATGAAACCCCTTACATTGGAGGAACAATTGCATTCAAATGACATTAGTATCATCAAATTTGTAAAATATTCAAAAAAGTTCCCCCTCTTTTTCAAAAGATTTTTCGTCTTTTAATTTTAATCTTTAAAGAAAATATCTTTCTAAGTTGTAACAAAAAGTGGTATTTTATTCACATCTAGAACCTTCTGGAATATTTTAAAATATTTTGGAACTTAGTATTATCTTTTCATTTTCAGTGCAAAGCTTCAAGTTTTACGATCAAGAAGTGCATTCAGAAAATGTCTTCTAGAAATTCCAGCAACAGTGTAAAAGCAAACAGGTCTATCTGGTCCTATTGTCAACATAAAAGATAATAATGCAAAATTGCATGTCCTTTTTTGGCGAAAAATACCATTTTTGCCTTATTTCATGTGAATGAAAGGGGGAACTTTTTTTAAAAAACAAAAAAAAGCAATACTTATTCTTAAATAACCCATAAAAGTTCCTCCATTGCACATGGTTTCATAAAAAAATTTTTTTTGTCATTACACTACGGATCATGCTGTTCTCAGCTGAGGAAGCAAACACCTGGTGGCATATTCCATATTACATAAAACCAAGGTTATTTACCACTAGTTCAGCTTCCCGATGCAGTGCCACCTAAGGCTGGTGTATCTGTGTCTAATAGTACAGCTTGGCCCTATCTACTCTAATGGGGTGCATTGGGGCACCTAGTTATATGTGATTTTGCACCAGGTACTGCAGATTCCCTGCTAGTCGGTGGTGGTCTTGGGCGTTGGACCCCGCCATTATGGACAATCCTAGCTATCTGAATCTACTTCTTTTCCTGTACTGAATCCACCTTCTTGCCACAGGGTCCATCTTTCATGTCTACAGAATACAAAACCAGGTTCACCCCAAAGTCATCTCATCACCCAGGTGAGACTTGTACAAGAAAGGTGGAGTAGATGTTTCTGAGGTATACAGATAATTATACAGATAATTACGCGATTGTCCTGTGAACTATTATTTTTATCATTCTGCTTTGATGGTTGCTTTTCCTCTGCCCTTTCTCACTTTCTAAGGAGGAGGGCAATAATGTATGTTAGCCATATAATCATAGATGGGTAATTGGGGAGCATTGTATTCATTTTCCAACATAATGCTGTGGTGTCTCTGGATACAGAAAGCGCCTTAGTTGGCCACTATTTCTAGAGTGCATTGGGAAAGAATTGAGTAGGGACCCTCGTCTCCATTTTCCCTCATATCATTTGCTTTGTCTGACGTCAGATAACCACTTTCCATAAAATGTCTAACTGTTCATAATGGACCCGGTGTAAGTCCGTTGACATACTTTATCAACTTTTTTTCTGCAGGGAGATCCCACACTGAAATAATTGGAGAAATGGAGAATTCAGGATTCACCGAAGGATCAAATCTGGATCCCATCACCCATGATCCTTACTCCCAATACCGTGTGCCGGTAAATCTCTTACAATTGTGACAGACAAATGCCACTCATAGATGGCAGCTGTAAAGGAATTCATAAATTCATTCAATAAGAGATGGAAACTCTCCATGATACATGATGGCACAATATAGTTTATGTCTACCGTCAAGATCTAAGAGAAATTAGACCAGTGCAAGAGTTTACTCAAGGAATGTCTTCCCTTTAATCCACCGACTACCTTAGATATAAGCAAGCTAATGACCGTTCTCTGCTAAAAATATTATTTTACTGATTGACGTTCTAATCTGCCTATATGTCATAGAGAGGATACCACCGTCTGATGGGACACAGTATAACCAAGACAGATTTTCTGCCATCCTCTACCTTGCAGGTAACCACTCAACTGCTCTCATAGAAAAAGGGAGTCCCTCAAAGATCATTATGGGTTTCCTGTTACAGTAGCATGTCTTAGTACCCTGAACAGAGCTGCATAGCATTGTTGTATGTGGATGCCATACCATATGCAATACTTAAAAAATGGCTATTGAACTGAACCTTCTGACATCAGCACAGGTTCATGTAGTTCTGTAGTTGGTTGTACCATGTTGAGGTCATCTGCAGAAGACAGCAATGAAATGATAAGTGTGTTTTTGTGTGCTACCTCACGAAGTGCAACGCAGGGGAACAATTCTAATCACCGATTCATTACAGGGCAGAGAACCATTACCAGCTCTGGCCGGGAACTCTGACCGAGACAGCGGTTTCTCCAGGGAACTAGATCAAGTTCTTTGTGCGAATGTAAGACTCTTTCATTGTATTGTTACTTCTTTCATTCACTGTCGTCCCCTCTAATTTAAGCCCCCATACACAGACTAATATTGACCCAAACCGCCAATATTGACAGGTTCAGTTGACATCTTCATGTGTGTCGGGACCGATCGCATTGTTCTGCTGGAGATGAGCAAGAGCGAGCACTCCTGTGTGTCGGCTGAGATGGGTGTCAGCCGAACGATCGCCTGCCACAGCGTTCAGCCAAAAGCTATATAAAGTATATGGCCAGCTTAGGATTTTCTTCTTCTTCTTACTTCTGTTGATAATTAACCCTCAGGCTCCATTCAACGATTTCCAAAGCAATGATAAAGATAAGAGCAAAGATGATCTTTTGGGAAGGATGTTCATTGGTAAGAAGGTGAGTAGTTGGCCATTTGGGAGTTAGGTACATAATACCTTTCTGATTTTAGGTTACAATATTTTTTCTTTTTCTTTTAGGAGACATCTGGATTTAGTAACAACAATCTCATCTACGTACAATCAGTGAAGGAGCCCCCACAACAGTATCTCACCAACTACAACCTGAGGTGATGGATCTAGACCAGCTTCACTATCAATCACATTTGTATTAGTTAGAAACACCCTTTAAGTAGTGGACAATTCTTTTAGGCTTGGAAACCAAGTAGTAAATACACAAGGAAAGATTCCGGTTACTCAACACGTGTCTGTTATAATCTACGTGTAACCAACTCCAGGTACTACAATCCTGTGCCCCGCGGTGGAGATAGAGAAGGTTGGACACGTGGTGGGATCCAGAAACAACTGCACACTGGCTTCTCTGTGAACAATGAACGGCACATAACTGGCATCTAAAACAATCTTAGCAGGTAAGAAGGTGAAATTGACTTTCCTGTCATTGACCTCAGTGCTCTCGAATTACCGAATTCAACATATTTATGGTCAAATATATTTCTAATTTTCAGGGTGTGAGAAAGATTCCAACAACGGACCACTCGTCAGAGATGAAGATGTCTTCATATAACACGCTAGTGACCAATAAATATCTCCGCACCATACTTTTTTATTTCTTTAGAATAATGTACATAATCAAGGATAAAACAAAATGACCAAATACCCTGTAAATAGTGATAGTACATGTAAAGCAAGACCCAGACCTGACTATTTAAACACTTGCCCATAGAAAATTATGCAGATAAAATGCCTAGCTCAAAAAGAGGCCACACTTCTGTATATACAAAGTACAAAAAATAGCAGAGAACTAATGTTTGTTAATGGCCAGTGTGAATGTGCACTTATACCAATATGGGTTCCAGATCATTTGTTTGGTTTAGCTTTAGTTTTTTGCACCCTGTAAATACAGTGGCATGCACCCCCCCCTTCCTTTTTAAACTGTGCTTTTAGTCTATATATTTTTCCACGGGCAGGTGTTTAAACACAGAAAAACAAAGTCAAAACGTCAAAATTGCGGGTTTTTTTTTTTTTTTTTTTGTCAGGGCAATACTGCAAAATAAAAGCTGTAAGAAGCGATCAAAGTGTCATATCTTTCCCAAAATGCTATCAATAAAACATTAATCTTGCCCCATAAAAAATAAGCCCTCAGAAAAGTTACGGGTCTCGGAATATGGAGACAATCAAACTATATATATATATATATATATATATATATATATATATATATATATTTACAAATTTTCAATTTTATTTCACCACTAAAATAATAAAAACTCAGAAGTTTGGAATCACCGTAACCTTACTGATGAGCAGAATCAGTCATTTTTACCACATAATATACTAATTGTTGTAAAAATAATTTTCCAAAAACAATGTCAGAATTGCATTTATTCCGCAGTTTCACCGCACTTGGAATTATTTTCCAGTATGCTCTAAGGGTATGTGCACACGTTGCGGATTAGCCTGCCAAGTTTTCTGCAGAGAATCCGCATCTCTTGGCAGAAAACGCAGGAGAGAGAACCGCAGATGCGGATCCGCAAAAACAATTGACATGCTGCGGAAAATAAACCGCAGCAAATCTGGGCGGAATTTTCTGCAGCATGTGCACAGCGGATTTGCTTTTTCCATAGGTTTACTGTAAACCGCATGTAAAACTGCTGCGGATCCGCAGCGAAATCCGCAACGTGTGCACATACCCTAAGACTTGAACAACACAGATTTCCAAGACCATGGTCCAGTAGTGGTCCACAGGCGCAAAGGCCAGTCACTATGACATTTCCGGAGCTTCTGCTCATTAGTAGGCAGCGCTGACGTCATGCTTGCATCATGACGCAACAGAACGACGTCGCAGTGACCTACTAATCAGAAGAGAGATTGGGGATGTGATAGGAGATTTGCAGTGCACTGGGTTCCGCAATCACAAACCACCAATGTAGCCGCTGGGATCACTTCTAGACGCCATACTTTTCTAATCTTATGCAACTTCTTATGATGGCTGGAGCAAACCAGTTCTCATCTTATGGAAGACTTAAAGGGGGTATTCTCACTACTGGAAATTATTCCATATTCATCTCAGAAATGGAAGGTCATGTGAGATGTTCCCAGTATGTAGTTGTAGTTCTTCTCAATTGTGGCCCAATGAAGGAAATCTGACGTTTGCGCATCGAGCACAGGCTGGCCCTTCTGTTCCAATTTCACAAAAGATCTACAAAATTTTCCTGGCCACGAGAGAAAGGTGTCAGAAATAGGGCAAAGTGGTAAATTGATCTCAGTGCTTATGCTCTTCTGTCATGATACCTAGTGAGCACATAAGCATCATTAATGGAACATAAAGCAACAGAAGGGGGTGTCATGGTCGGATGAATCATGTTTTCTTTTGGGCTATGTTCATAGGACATCAGAAAGGATAAACGGACAGGTGAATAGAGCCTAAAGGGGGCTTTACATAGCGATATCGCTAGCAATATCGCTAAAGCATCACCGATTTTGTGACGCAGCAGTGATATCGCTAGCGATATCGCTATGTGTGATACTTACCTCCGACCAGCTCCCCCGCTGTCTGTTGCTGATCGCCCAGCTCCATTTCTCGTCAGGCGCTTCCTGCTGGCCTTCTTGCTGGCGCCAACTAGCGACGCGTGCGGGAGGACGTCAGGATCGCCGCGTCTGAAAGGTAAGTAACGACCGCTGCTGCGTCGGTACGTCGCTGTGAGATCTGCCTGTGTGGCAGCTCACTAGCGACCATTTAGCGATGCACCAGCGATCCTGACCGAGTCGTATCGTTGTTGGGATCGCTGGTGCATCGCTAAATGTAAAGGGGCCTTTACATGATGTGCACCGTTGGGTGCGTCCCTTATCTCGTAAAGACACGGCACAAGGAGGCACCATGGGAAGAGGATAAGCTCACAAAAGCAATTTGATGCATGTGGCAATGTCTTCCTGGCAAACCTTGAGTGGATGTTACTCATAGACCACCTACTGTACAAAAGGCATTTCTGCAAAATAAGTACCCCCTTTCATTATATTCCAAAATGGCATCTTTCAGCAGGATAATTTGCTCTCCCCAATGTAGCCAACGAATCTCCTAAAAGACTGATACTTCTCGTTCTGTGGATCACTTTTCAGTAGTCATAACATGCAGGATTGCAATGACTACATCTACAGTGGCTTGCAAAAGTATTCACCCCCTGGCATTTTTCATGTTTTGCTACCTCACAAAATGGAGTTTCACTTATTTTAGGGCTTGCATCAGTTCATGTAAAGAAATGCTTACAATTGTGAACATTTAGCTTTAGTTTTATTGTGAAGAAAACAAAAATAGGAGAAAATAACTGAAAACTTCAGTTTGCATAACTATTCACCCCCTACAGTCAGTACTTTGTAGAGCCTTTTTTGGGAGCAGATACAGCTGCAAGTCAATTTAGCTAAGTCTCTATGAGCTTTCCACATCTGGCCATTGGGATTTGTGCCCATTCTTTAATAAGGCAAAACTGCTCCAGCTACTTCAAGTTAGAGGTTTCCTCTGGTAAACAGCAATCTTCAAGTCTGACCACAGATTCTACATTGGATTAAGATCTGGGATTTCACTAGCTCACTCCAAAACATGGACACGCTTCCCCTTACACCACTCAAGTGTTGCTTTAGCAGTATGCTTTGGGTCATTGTCTTGTTGAAAGGTGAATCTCTGTTCCAGTCTCAAATCACTGATAGACAATCAGGTTTTGCTCAAGAATATCTCTGTATATCGCACCATCCATCTTCCACTTGAATCAGATCATTTTCCCTGTTGCCAAAAAACCATCCCAACAACATGATGCTGCCACCACGTTTTATTGTGGGTATTGTGTTCTTTGGGTGATGTGCTGTGTTGATTTGATGCAAGACATAACGTTTACCTTGGTGACCAAAAAAAAATGTTGGCCTCATCTGACCACAGCACCTTCCTCCAAACATTTGGGGGGTGTTCCACATGTGTTTTGACACACTCAAAGCAAACGTTACACACAAAAATTGTAAAGTAAGGCTACTTTTACACTTACCGCTGTTTTTGCAGCCCGTATTGCCACAATCTTTACGGTCGGTCCGCCGCAATAACGGACAGCAAAAAACCTTGCGGATCGCCGTTTTTTTACATTTAAAATACTATTGAAATAGTATTGGAAAAAAAATGGCGTTCCGTAAAACCGGAAGTCACGGTGCACCGCAAAAACAAAACTTCCGTTTGTTTTTGTGGCCCTATTGATTTTCAATGGGGGCCATGTCTGTACACCATGAAAAAGATCGAGCAAGCTTGATCTTTTACCACGGCCACAAATACAGCCCCCATGACCGTACGGCACATCGGGGAATTTTTGCGGCCCAATAGGAATCTATTGGGGCTGCAAAATCGGCCCGCAAACACACAGTAAATGTAAAAGCAGCCTAAGGGTTTTTTTCTGCCCACTCTTCCATAAAGGCCACCTCTATGGAGTGTACGGCTTATTGTGGTCATATGGACAGATACTCCAGTCTGCTTGGGAACTCTGCAGCTCCTACAGGGTTACCTTTGGTATCTGTGCTGCTTCTTCAATGTCCTCTTTGCCCGGGCTGAGAGTTTTGGTGGGTGGCCCTCTCTTGGCAGGTTTGTTGTGGTACCATGTTCTTTCCAATTGATAATGGATTTGATGATGCTCCAGGAGATCATCAGATTGTACTTTGTTCCTAACTTGTTTGGAGATCTCCTTGGTCTTCATGGTGTTTTGGTTAGTGGTCCCTCTTGCTTATTGGTGCTGCAGCGTCTGTGGCCTTATAGAAAAGGTGTATATATAATGACGGACCATGTGACACTTGAACTGCACACAGGTGACGTCCTGTCACTAAGCATGGGACTTATGAAGGGAACTGCTTGCACTAGAAATTTTAAGGGGCTTCATAGCAAAAGGGGTGAATACATATGCGCATGACAATTTTTAGTTATTTGATCCCATACATTTAATTTATGCCTATATTTTGTTCTCACTTAACCAACTTAGACTATTTAGTGCGGATGCATCACACACAGATCAGATTAAATATTTTTATAAACAGCTTTATATATTATAAACAGCACTTTATATATTATAAACAGCTTGTAATGTAAAATGCATAGCTTCTTACCGGTAGCGGTGTTTTTCAGGAGCCCAAGACAGCACCACGAGAGGGGATTCGCCCTTCGGGCACAGGAAACCTACAGACATAAAAAGGCAGCACCTCTCTCCCGCATCAATTGGATTACAGAGCATAAGAGGTCCTCCACGGTTAGTTGCAAAGCATACATCAATTTAAAAATATTCTGCACACCTGACTAACCATAACGCCCGGAAAAGGTGCCAACCCACACGTGAAAGGGAGGGAATGTAAGGGTGCTGTCATGGGCTCCTGAAAAACACCACTACCGGTGAGTAGCTATGCATTTATTCAGTCACCATGACAGCACCACGAGAGAATTACAGACATGTAGAGAGTCTAGGCAGGGACCATGGCCTCAAGCACCCTTCTCCCAAACGTGAGATCGGAGGAGCCACCCAGATCCAGTCTATAATGCTTAAAGAAAGTGGACGGAGAGGACCACGTAGCCGCCTTACATATGTCCTCAATCGACACCTCCTACATCTCTGCCCAGGATGTCGCCACGGCTCGAATAGAGTGAGCTCTTATACCTTCCGGGACTTCCACACCATCTGTTGTATAAGCCAAAGAAATCACCTCCCTAATCCATCTAGCTAAGGTGTTTTTGGACACTAAGTCCTTTCCTGACCCCCTGAAATGATATGAATAAGGAGTTGTCTTTTTTCCAAGGGTCTGTTAAGGTACTGTCACACTTAGCGATGTACCAGCGATCCCGACCAGCGATATGACGTGGTCAGGATCGCTGGTACATCGCTAAGTAGTCGCTAGTGAGCTGCCACATAGGCAGATCTCACTAGCGACATCGCTGGGGACGGGGATCGCTACTTACCTGTCACACCAGGCGATCCTGCGTCCTCCCGCCCGGCTCCACGCGTCGCTCGTCGTCACAGCAGGAAGCGCCGCAGGAAGCTGACGACGAGAAACAGTCCTGAACGTTCTCGCGCGATCAGCGATAAGCAGCGGGGGAGCCGGTCGTAGGTAAGTATCAGACACAGCGATATCGCTAGCAATATCGCTATAACGTCACTAGTTATAGCGATATTGCTAGCGATATCTCTTAGTGTGACATGCCCTTTACTGAAATATAATTAAGCAGACACCTTCTTACATCTAAGGAAAGGAATTTTTGCTCCTTCTGATTAGAGGGATTAGGGCAGAAGGAGGGGAGGACTATTTCTTGTAGTCTGTGAAATTTTGAATCTACTTTTGGTAGATACAGGGGATCTGGTTTCAATATAACTCTATCCTCTCTAAACTGAGTGTATGGGGATTGTCTAGAGAGAGCCTGCAGGTCACTAACCCTCCTTGCGGACGTGAGCATGACCAAAAGGGCAGTCTTAAAGGATAGAACTCTTATTGAGGCAGAGTCCATAGGCTCAAAAGGAGCTCTTGTTAATTCTGTAAGCACCGGGTTAAGATCCCACAAAACCAATTTCTGCTTTATAATGGGTCTGGACCTTGCCGCTGCCTTAAAGAAGCTAGCTACACAGTAATTTCCTACTAAGTTACAATTGTACAGCGCTCCCAGAGCTGATACTTGGACTCTAAGAGTGCTCGTGGCTAAACCCATTTCTAATCCTTTCTGCAGGAAATCCAGTATCTGGCTAAGGCCGGAGTTACACTAGTGAGAAAAACGGACGAGTGCAATGCGATAAAAAATCACATTGCACTCGTCCCAATGTTAATCTGTGGGGCAGCTCCCATCATCCGATTTTTTTCTCGGCCGTTTTAATCGGGCTGAGAGAATCGCAGCATGCTGTGATTGTCACCGATTTTCGGATCGGACTCGCCATTGCAAGTCTATGGGGCTGAGAAAAAATCGGATTATACACGGACCACAAGTGTGACTTGCGAGAATATCGCACCCAGCGTCCTTTAACAAAAGTCGGCAATTCATTTTGCTAGACAGTAAAATCGCACTGACAGGTTTAATAAAGAAATGAAAGAATAGATATAGACACATAGAATATATATATATATATATATATATATACACGCACACACACGTCATAGACACACATTATATATATATTTATAATTCATACAGTTCTTCATAGCCGAATAGCCGCTAAAACATTTGCCGGCTTCATTAAAATCATTCCAAAACCAGACATGAAATGACACATGGTTTATATACAGTAAATCTTTTCATTTCATGTTTTGTTTTATGCCTTTCACTAGTAATTAGATGAGGGTTTGTGTATAAAATTTGGGAGGTGTAGGTGTTAATTTAAGGGGTTAATTCATTTGTAAAAAATTCGCTCCGGCAAGATCCATGGTCGAGAGACGGACATTTTCCTCAGCCAGGGGAACCATGGTCTCCTGGGCCAGTATGGAGCTATTAAGATGACCCGAGCACTGTCCTCTTGTATCTTCCTCAGAACGGGATCAGGTTTAAGGGGGGAAAGGCATAAGCCAGATCAAAGTCCCATGAGATAAGTAGAGCGTCCACTGCATACAGATTTTCTCTTGGATTCAAGGAACAGAACTGGGGCAGCTTTCCGTTCTCTTTGTTGGCTAATAGGTCTATATCTGGGGCCCCCCACATCTGCATGAACTGACTGAAGACGGCCTGATTTAGAACCCATTCTTCTTGTTTGAGTCTGTTGCGGCTTAGGTAATCGGCCATGATATTGTGTTCCCCTTTTATATTAAGAGATGTGAGCGACAGTAGATGTACCTCGGCTATCTGATAGATACAATCCGTCAGTTCCATTAATGATCTGGATTGAGTCCACCTTTGATGGTTAATGTAAGCTACAGTTACCTGGTTGTCAGACGTGTAGGACCTGTAGGGATATAAGGAAACTACTTCGAGCTCGTTCTACAGCTAACAGTTCTTTTAGGTTAGACGATAAATCTTGTTCTGATTGTGTCCATATCCCCTGGACCCACATATCTCCCATGTGTGCCCCCCAACCCTTGTGGCTAGCATCCGTAGTAATTACTCGGGATACATGATTTGTCCAAGGAACTCCTCTATGTAGGTTTGGCAAATAAGGACTGTATAGACGCGGCGGACAAGGAAAACCTACTTTCGAGATAGCCCTCTAAACTTTGAGCATTGTGTAATACATCCCACTGCTGGGTTCTGTTGTGGTATTGGGCCCAAAGCACCGCTGGAATACATGACGTGAGTGAGCCTAACAGTGACAATGCCCCTCTTAGTGTGACTGACGGATTATTTATTGCCCTGAGCGCCTGTCGTCGAATACTGTCCATCTTTGACTCCGGTAGGCAACACTCCTTTGTTCTAGATTCTAAAATGAGGCCTAGGAACTCTTGCACTTCCAGGGGCTGCAATTGTGACTTTTTGAAATTAATAATCCACCCCAAATGCTGCAAGGCCGACATTACTTTCCCTAATTGGGCAGTACAGTGCGATTCTGAGTGTCCGACAATTAACAGGTCATCCAGATAGGGAATCACTAGTATGTTCTGTTCATGTAGATGTGCCATAACTTCTGCCATTATTTTAGTGAAGACCTGGGGGGCAACAGCAACCCCAAAGTGGAGTGCCCTGAACTGGAATTGTTCAACTACTCCACCCAGTGAAACTGCTCCTCTTAGGAACTGTTGATGGTCTGTGTGTATTGGGACATGATAGTAAGCGTCTTTAAGATCTAAGACTACCATGAAACAATTGTTGAATAGCAGCTTTATTGCCGATTTCACAGACTCCATCTTGAAAGAATGGACTAGTAAGAATCTATTCAGGCTCTTCAAATTGACAATGCTAAGGAAGGAACCGTCTGGTTTCTTGACCATTAAGATGGGGAATAGAATCCCTTACCTCTTTCTACCGCCGGAACTTTCACCATGACCCCCTTCTGCTGAAGTTCCCGGACCTCAGATTCTAGCGCCAGTTGTTCTGTAGGTGAAGAACAAACAGGAGTCAGAAGAAATTTGTCATTAGGTGTCCTCTGGAATTTGAATTTTAGCCCCGACTTCATAACGCTAAACATCCAAGGGTTATTTGAAATATTTATCCAGGCCGGATAGAAGTCTAAAAGTCTGCCTCCGACCTGGTCCGGCAGTCATTGTGGTTTTCTGCGGTCACTGGAGGAATTGAACATATATCCTCTACCTTTCTTCCTGTTGCTGTCGTATCTGGTTCTCTCTCTAGTCAACCTTCTTCGGTCGAACCACCTTCTATTAGGATCCCGCCTGTATGAGGGTCTTCCCAAGTAAGGGAACCATTTTTTGCTATTGCCCGCGTTCTCCAACAGCTCATCCAGCACTGAACCAAATAGATGTCCCCCTTCACATGGAATGTTGCACAGCTTTGACCTGGCCTGCATGTCCCCTGGCCAACACTTCAGCCATATGGCTCTGCGGGCAGCATGAGAAAGGGCCGCCGATCTGGCTGCATACTTTACGGAGTCAGCTGACGCATCTGAAAGAAACGCCGCTGCACCCTGGATCATAGGAAGGGAGGATAGGATCTCATCTCTAGGGACCTTGTTCTTGAGCTGTTCCTCTAGGCAGTCTAGCCACACAATTAGAGACCGGGCTGTACAAGTGGCTGCAATAGCTGGCCTAAGGGATCCCACCGACGTTTCCCAAGACCCTTTTAGGAACACATCAGCCCTTCTGTCTAGCGGGTCTTTTAAATTACCTAAGTCCTCAATTGGTAGAGAGGTTCTTTTACAAGCCTTGGCTACAGCCGCGTCGTTTTGGGGCCTTATCCCATGTGGCTGATGCTGCATCCTCGAATGGGTACCTCCTTTTAAATGCTGGCGGTAAAGAACCCTTCCTTTTGGGTTTTTTCCATTCTTGTGTAATCAGGAAATTTACCTTATCAATCACGGGAAAGGATCTACGAGTTTTCCTGTCTAGTCCTTTAAACATCACATCCTGCATGAATCTTTTTGACTGGGGTTCCTCAATCTCCATGGTACTGATCACCGCTTTCACAAGCTGATTTATTTGATCAAGCGGGAAGCATGATCGACCTGCTCTGGCCTCCGAAGATGACGAGGATGAATCTGACCTTAGATCCCATGAGTCACTCCCTGAAATTGAAACCGGGGATCTGGGGTTCTTCTTCCTTAAAACCTCTTTCCTGAGATAGGGTTTTAACCGTACCCCTGACCTCCTGTCTGACCATCTCCCTCAGGCTGGTGGTAAAGTCTGGAGTCTCCTCCGCTACAAAGTCCTGAATGCACAGTCTGCATAGTTTCCTTCCGTAGCCATCTGGGAGTGGAACCCCACACTCGGTATACTCCGTGTTTAGTTTAGTGCAGTGTTTCCCAAACTCCAGTCCTCAAGGACCCCACGGGTCATGTTTTCAGGATTTCCATAGAGTTGCACAGGTGAGAGAATTCCTGATGCCTTGATGATACTTCCACCATCTGCGCAATAAGGAAATCCTGAAAACATGACCCGTGGGATCTGTGAGGACTGGAGTTTGGGAATCACTAGTTTAGCTGAACACTTTCCCCTGACAGATGAGAGAGGGAACATAAGGTGAGACAATACATCACCAAGTGAACTTTCTCGAAGATCACTTACCCGTGACGTGTAAATGAGTGGTACCGTAATCTGCGGGGGGTCCTTCCCAGCCGATGATGCATCTCTATGGCCTGAGTACTTTCCGGGCTTAGACCTTTGACTGGTTCTAGTTCCTCCAGGGCTGCTACTGCCACTAGGCTGCCACTTGGTAGCTGTTACATGGGGCTTCTCTGAGAAGCTGCTGCTGCGCCTCTTGTTCCGGTGACTCCATCTTGACAAATGGGCCTGGAAGCACTTGGCCGCCATTGTAGCCCTCTTAAACAGCTGGGCACCCCCCCCGAGACCGCACCTACTGCCAAAAAAGTAGGCACTTCATTGCCTCCGCTCATCGCCTTGTTGGTGACCCCCAACATGCTGCAGAGCTGCGCCGGCAGACGAATTCACCGTCGCAGCCCAGACTGCGCATTCCTGGCCACGTCATCAGGGATTGCCCCCTTACGGCGTGTCACCCCGGCCGTGAAGGACATATGCCAGTACCGCACCGGCGCTCCCCCACTGCACTGCAGGCCACCACGCTGTCGACACTCACCAACACCACCACCGGGAACTCCCGGTCCGGACGCCCTGGCCAGCCGGCACGGTCTCAGCTGAAGGCCTCCCACTCATACACTTACCGGTACCTGCGGTCACAGGCCACTTGAAATCAGCACTCCCCCCTGAAGGCTGCTTCATCCTGCTGCCGCCACACCAGCAGTTCCCCTGCCATGTGCGCTTCCAGCACACCGGACAGACCGAGGCTGGGGACCCCCGCTATCTGGACCGGCCTGCCGGGCCTGGGTACATCTTCTGTCTTCACCTTCATCATAAGGCATGTCTGAAGGGGTCCCCCTGTCAGGGACAGGACACCAACTGATGCGGGAGAGGTGATGCCTTTTTATGTCTGTAGGTTTCCTGTCCCCGAAGGGCGGATCCCCTCTCGTGGTGCTGTGATGGAGACTGAAAAAAAAAATCGCTAAAAAGCCGAAGGGGTGTGTGAATAGTTTTCCACAAGCCACTGAATAACAGGTCCGTGTTATTTGTCAACCGATTGCAGACCAATCAGACATGTCCATTTTTTATCCAAGTCATGGATCAAAATGAACCCTACAATTTTATGGATCCATGAAAAATCAGACAGCACATGGATGGCATAAATCACTGTCCCTAATCAACTTTACAATGGAGAAGCTCTGCAATTAATAATTTTATTTCTATAGCGCCAACATATTCCGCAGCACTTTACATTATAAAGGGGACTTGTACTGACAATAGACATTACAGCATAACAATAAACACATAGATCAACAGATACCAAGAGGAATGAGGGCCCTGCTCGCAAGCTTACAATCTATGAGGAAATAGGGGAGACACAAAAGGTGGATAATTGCTTTCATTGTTTGGACAGTCATATTGTAGGAAATTATGCTGCATGAACCGGTTATCAGCCAGAATACATAAAAGTACAGA
The DNA here is from genome assembly GCF_039654945.1 of Dendrobates tinctorius. NCBI lineage: Eukaryota > Metazoa > Chordata > Amphibia > Anura > Dendrobatidae > Dendrobates > Dendrobates tinctorius. Next base: position 25,908,405 of record NW_027361705.1, read on the forward strand.
CATAGAGGGCTATTAAATGCATAAGGCATATGAGAACATGATGCAAGGAACCTGGTTATGGTAAAAACTTTGAATGGGCAACACAGGGATAGTTAATGTGTTGAGGTGGTAGGTCAGTCTGAAGAAATGCGTTTTTAGTGCACGCTTAGTTAAAACTGTGGGTATTGGGGATGGGTCACTTCAATGCTCTTACTGAAGGAGGTTGTTGGCCAAAATCTCACGATACATGACCCCACCCATACTCCCTTCAATACGGTGCAATTGTCTTGGTGCCTTTGCAGAAAAGCACCACCAAATTATGATTTATGATATACATTATATATATTTAAAAAAAAAATCATCCTTCCTCCAAACATGGCGAATGGAGTGGATACCAAAAAGTTCTATTTTGGTCTCATGTGACCACCTGACCTTCTCTCATGCTTCCTCTGGATCATGGCAGGGGGACCTTGGGTGCACTGCAGGATTTTAATCTATGACGGCGTAGTATATTAATAACAGTAATGTTTGAGACTGAGACACCGCTAACCACCTTGCCACAGCTCGCATTGATGTGCCATCCTGGAGGAGCTGCACTACGTGAGCAACTTCTATGGGTTGTAGACACCTCAGGCTACTGTACCTCAGGGATTAGAGCATTTACATTACTGAGCATCATTTCCTTGTCTTGACACATTTCTACTGAAGTTGCATCAGCCTGTTATTTGATTTTCCATTTTGATTTTGAGTATCATTCCAAATCCAGACCACCATGAAATATTAATTTTTTATTTACATTGTTCAGTTTTATGTTAGATAGTTGAATGCATTGAGAACAATTGAAAGAATAAAGATTTGCAACTGGAATTTCAGTGATATCTAGGATGTGGTATTTTAGCGTTCCCTTTATTTTTTTTGAACAGTGTATACTTAATGTATGTAGTATGTATTGAGATCTAGCAACAGATCAGTTTAAAGCAAGGCTATAGTGTATCCTACTTCATGAACAAAAGATTCTTCTGCCATGAGCTTTTTTTCAGCAGAGGAAAGACAACCCCTAGACGGTCAAAATCTGCCAGCATCACACCCAGTATTCAGGGAAAGTTTGTCCATTCTAAAGTTGTACAGGCTTGTATAAGGCACAGCTTGCATTATGTTCTTGTGCCCATGAGAAAAGACAAATCAAGGGAAGAGCAGAATGTGGAGAGAAAAAAAAACAACTAATTTTGAGGTTTGCTTGCGTCATTGCAGTCTATGACTCCATCTGAATCCAGCTCTTCAGGTATTCAGACAGGAACTGCATAAATCTACATGGCAATATATGCAATGTAACCTTCGGGGGATCGCACAGACCTGGCACAAAGAAGTTATACAGTTTGACCTTTATCGATTTATTTAAATAAAAGGAATACATACCACTAATTTAACTACAAAACCAAACGCAAAGGTTGAAACAATGAAAATTGTATGACTGAAATTCCCAACAGAGCCACGTGACCAGCCCCAATACATGGAATATGTACAAGATTTAAATGCTTTTTCCTTACAGATCTGTACAAAAGTCATTTTATCTTAATGCATAGTGAAGAGTAGGTCTGCCATACAATAATAAAGATAAGGAGGGCAACACCAAGATATATAAGGGGATACACCAGTAGTCAGTATAAATAGATGATAATACAAAAGAGAGAAAGCTACTGACCAAAAAACTGGGATCACCACATAAATCACACAAAATTCATTTTATTAACCCCTTCCTGACATGAGACGTACTATCCCGTCCATGGGACCCGGGCCCCAATGCCCATGGACGGGATAGTACGTCTAGCGCGATCAGCGGCGCCCACGTGGTGAGCGCCGCTGATCGCGGCCGGGTGTCAGCTGATTATCACAGCTGACACCCGGCACAATGTGTCAGGGGCGGTCACGGACCGCCCCCGACACGTTAACCCCTTGCACACCGCGATCAAACATGATCGCGGTGTACCGGGAGTTAAAGGGAAGCATCGGCAGGGAGGGGGCTCCCTCCGTGCTTCCCTGAGCCCCCCACGGCAGCGCAATGTGCAGCGCTGCTGCGGGGGGCTCCTTTCCTCCAGGCCCCCGAATCCAAGATGGCGACGGGGGCCTTCGGGGGTCTGAGGAAGCTGGCTTCCTCAGTGCCTGCAAAGCGCAGGCATGAGGAAGCCTTCTGCAGTGCCTGTGTCAGATCGCTGATCTGTCACAGTGATCTGTGATGTGACAGATCAGCGATCTGTCACAGGACAGTGATGTCCCACCTGGGACTATTTAATAAAGTAAAAAAAAAATAAAAAAAAGTGTTAAAATAATTAAAAAAAAATCGCCAAATAAATTAGAAAAAAAAAAAAATATTCCCCTAATAAATCCATTTTTTGGAAATAAAAAACAAAACAATAAAAGTACACATATTAGGTATCGCCGCGTCCGTAATGACCCGCCCTATAAAACTGTCCCATTAGTTAACCCCTTTAGCGAACCCCTTAAAAAATAAAAATAAAAAACGAAGCAAAAAATAATGATTTATTATCATACTGCCAAACAAAAAGTGTAATAACGCGCGATCAAAAAGACGCATATAAATATCCATGGTACCGCTGAAAACGTCATCTTGTCCCGCAAAAAACGAGCCACCACACAGCATCATCAGCGAAAAAATAAAAAAGTTATAGCTCGCAGAATAAAGCGATGCAAAAATAATTATTTTTTATATAAAATAGTTTTCATTGCATAAAACCGACAAAAACATAAAAAAATGACATAAATGAGGTATCGCTGTAAACGTACTGACCCGAAGAATAAAACCGCTTTATCAATTTTACCGCACGCGGAACGGTGTAAACGCACCCCCCCAAAAGAAATTCATGAAACGCTGGTTTTTGTTCATTCTGTGTCCCAAAAATAGGAATAAAAAGCGATCAAAAAATGTCACGTGCCCGAAAATGGTACCAATAAAAACGTCAACTCGTCCCGCAAAAAATAAGACCTCACATGACTCGGTGGGTCAAAATACGGAAAAATTATAGCTCTCAATATGTGGTGATGCAAAAACTATTTTTACAATAAAAAGCGTCTTTTAGCGTGCGACAGCTGCCAAATATAAAAACCGCCATAAATAGTAAATCAAACCCCCCGTTATCACCCCCTTAGTTAGGGAAAAATAATAAAATAAAAAAAAAAGTATCTCCATTTTCCCGTTAGGGTTAGGGCTAGGGTTAGGGCTCAGATTAGGGTTAGGGGTGTGTTGGGGTTAGGGTTGGAGTTATAATTGGGGGGTTTCCACTGTTTGGGCACATCAGGGGCTCTCCAAATGCAACATGGCGTCTGATCTCAATTCCAGCCAATTCTGAGTTGAAAAAGTCAAATGTTGCTCCTTCCCTTCCAAGCTCTGCCATGCGCCCAAACAGTGTTTTACCCCACATGTAGGGTATCAACCTACTCAGGACAAATTGCAAAACAATTTTTGGGGTCCAATTTCTCCTGTTACCCTTAGGAAAATAAAAAATTGGGGGCAAAAATATCATTTTTGTGGAAAAAAATGATTTTTTTATTTTCACGTCCGAGTGTTATAAACTTCTGTGAAGCACTTGGGGGTTCAAAGTGCTCACCACACATCTAGATAAGTTCCGTGGGGGGTCTAGTGTCCAAAATGGGGTCACTTGTGGGGAGTTTCAATAGTTTAGGTACATCAGGGGCTCTCCAAACGCACATGACACCCGCAGACCATTCCATCAAAGTCTGCATTCCAAAACGTCACTGCTTCCCTTCCGTGCCCCGACGTGTGTCCATACAGTAGTTTTCTCCCACATATGGGGTGTCAGCGTACTCAGGCCAAATTGGATAACAACTTTTGGGGGTCCAATTTCTCCTGTTACCCTTGGGAAAATGAAAAAATTGGGGACTAATTGATCATGTTTCTGGAAAAAATACGATTTTTTTATTTTCATGCCCTGGCATTATAAACTTCTGTGAAGCTCTTGGGGGTTCAAAGTGCTCACCTCACATCTAGATAAGTTCCTTAGTGGGTCTAGTTTTCAAAATGGTGTCATTTGTGGGGGGTTTCCACTGTTTAGGTACATTAGGGGCTCTCCAAAGGCAACATGACACCCGCAGACCATTCCATCAAAGTCTGCATTCCAAAACGTCAATACTTCCCTTCCGAGCCCCGACGTGTGCCCATACAGTAGTTTTCTCCCACATATGGGGTATCAACATACTCAGGACAAATTGGACAACAACTTTTGGGGTCCAATTTCTCCTGGTACCCTTGGGAAAATAAAAAAAATGGTGACTAAAAGATCATGTTTGTGGAAAAAATACAAATTTTTTATTTTCACGCCCGGGCGTTATAAACTTCTGTGAAGCACTGGGGGGTTCAAAGTGCTCACCACACATCTAGATAAGTTCCTTGGGGGGTCTAGTTTACAAAATGGTGTCACTTGTGGGGGGTTTCCACTGTTTAGGTACATTAGGGGATCTCCAAAGGCAACATGACACCCACAGACCATTCCATCAAAGTCTGCATTCCAAAACATCACTACTTCCCTTCCGAGCCCCGACGTGTGCCCATACAGTAGTTTTCTCCCACATATGGGGTATCCGCATACTCAGGACAAATTGGACAACAACTTTTGGGGTCCAATTTCTCCTGGTACCCTTGGGAAAATAAAAAAATGGTGACTAAAAGATCATGTTTGTGGAAAAATACGAATTTTTTATTTTCACGCCCGGGCATTATAAACTTCTGTGAAGCACTGGGGGGGTCAAAGTGCTCACCACACATCTAGATAAGTTCCTTAGGGGGTCTAGTTTCCAAAATGGTGTCATTTGTGGGGGGTTTCCACTGTTTTGGTACATCAGGAGTTTTCCAAACGCGACATGGTGTCCGATCTCAATTCCAGCCAAAAACGTCAAATGGCGCTGCTTCCCTTCCGAGCTCTGCCATGCGCCCAAATAGTGGTTTACCCCCACATGTGGGGTATCAGTGTACTCAGGACAAATTGCACAATAACTTTTATGGTCCTGTTACCCTTGGAAAAATAAGAATTGAGGGTGAAAAGATCATTTTTGTGGAAAAAATATGATTTTTTAATTGTACCGCTGTACGTTATAAACTTCTGTAAAGCCCTTGTGGGTTCAAAGTTCTCACCACATATCTAGATAAGTTCCTTGGGGGGTCTAGTTTCCAAAATGGGGTCACTTGTAGGGGGTTTCCACTGTTTAGGTACATCAGGGACTCTCCAAACGTGACATGGCGTCCAATCTGAATTCCAGCCAATTTTGCATTGAAAAAGTCAAACGGCGCTCCTTCCATTCTGAGCTCTGCCATGCACCGAAACAGTGGTTCCCCCCACATATCAGGTATCTGCGTACTCAGGACAAATTGCACAATAACTTTTGCAGTCCAATTTCTCCTGTTACCCTTGGTAAAATAAAAAAAATTGAACCTGATGTATTTTTTTTATGAAAAAAAGTTAGATGTTCATTTTTTTTTAAATATTCAAAAAAATTCCTGTGACGCACCTAAAGGGTTAATAAACTTCTTGAATGTGGTTTTGAGCACTTTAAGGGGTGCAGTTTTTAGAATGGTGCCACTTTTGGGTATTTTCTATCATATAGACGCCTCAAAGTGGCTTCAAATGTGATGTGGTCCTAAAAATAAAATGGTGTTGTAAAAATGAGAAATCGCTGGTCAACTTTTAACCCTTATAACTTCCTAACAAAAAAAAAATTTTGGTTCCAAAATTGTGCTGATGTAAAGTAAACATGTGGGAAATGTTAGTTATCAAGTTTTTTGTGTGCCGTATCTCTGTGATTTAAGGGCATAAAAATTCAAAGTTGGAAAATTGCGAAATTTTCAAAATTTTCGCCAAATTTCCGTTTTTCTCACAAACAAACGCAAGTTATTTGAATGAAATTTTACCACTATCATGACGTACAATATGTCACGAGAAAACAATGTCAGAATCACCGGGATCCATGGAAGCGTTCCAGAGTTATGAACTCATAAAGGGAGTGGTCAGAATTGTAAAAATTGGCCCGGTCATGAACGCGCAAACCACCCTTGGGGGTGAAGGGGTTAAATTTCAGAAATTTCAGACAGACAAAAAAACATTTTAAAACATTAAAAAGTCACTCCATGACAATTATAATAGACCCATAGGGTTAAAAATGTAACCCTCTAAGCAGGCCCGGATTGGCAATATAACCAACCGGGCATTTTCCCGCTGCGGCCACTGTTGCTCCGGTGATAGTTTCAAGTTCCTCCCTCACTGCAGGGAGATAAGCCGCCACGCCCCCCCCACGCACCCCATCCTCGCCGTAGCATGAGACCTCCTCCCCCCGCAGCCACTCACAGCGTCGCACTTGATTGCCTGCTCGCTCTGTTCGCAGGACCTGTGATGAGGTCACAGGAGGGGAGGAGTCAGGGGGTCACATGATCAGGAGCCTTTGTCCAGACCCCCGATCATGTCACCCCTGACTCCGCCCCTCCTGTGACCTCATCACAGGTCCTGTGCACTCAGCCTTGCCTCTACGGTTGAGCCTAGAATCTGCTTTGCTGTTGTCATGGTGCTGGTTGAGGTAAGTATGTGTGGGGTCAGGATTTACAGTGTGGATGTAGCAGAGCCGTGTGTGTACGAGGTGTACGGAGCGGAGCCGCGTGTGTGCGAGGTGTACGGAGCGGAGCCGCGTGTGTGCGAGGTGTACGGAGCGGAGCCGCGTGTGTGCGAGGTGTACGGAGCGGAGCCGCGTGTGTACGAGGTGTACGGAGCGGAGCCGTGTGTGCGAGGTGTACGGAGCGGAGCCGCGCGTGTACGAGGTGTACGGAGCGGAGCCATGTGTATGAGGTGTACGGAGCGGAGCCATGTGTATGAGGTGTACGGAGCGGAGCCTTGTGTGTACGACGTGTACGGAGCGGAGCCGTGGGTGTACGACGTGTACGGAGCGGAGCCATGTGTACGAGGTGTACGGAGCGGAGCCGCGGGTGTACGACGTGTACGGAGCGGAGCCGCACGTGTACGAGGTGTACGGAGCGGAGCCGTGTGTACGAGGTGTACGGAGCGGAGCCGTGGGTGTACGAGGTGTACGGAGCGGAGCCGCGCGTGTACGAGGTGTACGGAGGAGCCGTGTGTGTACGAGGTGTACGGAACAGAGCAGCGTGTACGAAGTGTACGGAACGGAGCCGCGTGTACGAGGTGTGCGGAGCCGTGTGTACGAGGTGTACGGAGCGGAGCCGCGCGTGTACGAGGTGTACGGAGCGGAGCCGCGCGTGTACGAGGTGTACGGAGGAGCCGTGTGTGTACGAGGTGTACGGAACAGAGCAGCGTGTACGAGGTGTACGGAACGGAGCTGCGTGTACGAGGTGTGCGGAGCCGTGTGTACGAGGTGTGCGGAGCCGTAGGTGTACGGAGCGGAGCCGCGCGTGTACGAGGTGTACGAGGTGTACGGAGGAGCCGTGTGTGTACGAGGTGTACGGAACAGAGCAGCGTGTACGAGGTGTACGGAGCGGAGCCGCGCGTGTACGAGGTGTGCGGAGCCGTGTGTACGAGGTGTACGGAGCGGAGCCGCGCGTGTACGAGGTGTACGGAGCGGAGCCGCGCGTGTACGAGGTGTACGGAGCGGAGCCGCGCGTGTACGAGGTGTACGGAGCGGAGCCGCGCGTGTACGAGGTGTACGGAACGGAGCCGCGCGTGTACGAGGTGTACGGGGCGGAGCCGCGTGTACGAGGTGTACGGGGCGGAGCCGCGTGTACGAGGTGTACGGAGCGGAGCCGTGGGTGTACGAGGTGTACGGAGCGGAGCCGCGGGTGTACGAGGTGTACGGAGCGGAGCCGCGCGTGTACGAGGTGTACGGAGAGGAGCCGCGCGTGTACGAGGTGTACGGAGAGGAGCCACGCGTGTACGAGGTGTACGGAGCGGAGCCGTGTGTACGAGGTGTACGGAGCGGAGCCGTGTGTACGAGGTGTACGGAGCGGAGCCGTGTGTGTACGGAGAGGAGCCACGCGTGTACGAGGTGGACGGAGTGGAGCCGTGTGTGTATGGAGTGGAGCCATATGTGTACGGGATGTACGGAGCGGAGCCAAGTGTGTACAAAGCATACAAAGCAGGCTTTTCCCACGGACACAGGAGTACACGGCGGAGCCCCGAGGAGCATTTTAAAACACACACGTTCCACCTGAAGTGACGTGCTGGAAGCTGACCAGAAATGAGATAATTTCTTGAGGAGATTGTGACGGAACCAGGAATGCTTCAGATCCATCACCGTGTCCTCCTCCGACAGCGCAGACAGCAGGATCGCCTTGGAATCGGGGATGCCGGCCATGTGAGCGGATCATGATATGTCCTGCATCGGGAGGCTCAGGTGGGCACTACAATGGGAGCCGGGCTGCTATAGTATCTTTGTAGAATCTTTCTTTATTTCTTTCTCTCTTTTTCTTTCTTTCTCTGTTCTTTCATTCTCTGTTCTGTCTTTCCCTCATTTTCTTTCTCTCTGTTCTTTCTTTCTCTCTGTTCTTTCTTTCTCTCTGTTCTTTCTTTCTCTCTCTAATCTTTCTTTTTTCTCTCTCTGTTCTCTCTTCCCCTCTTTCTTTTTCTTTCCTCTCTTTCTCTCTGTTCTTTCTTTCTTTTCTTTACTTCTTTCTCTCTCTGTTCTTTCTCTGTCTCTCTCTGTTCTTTCTTTCTTTCCCCTCTTTCTTTCTCTCTCTGTTCTTTCTCTGTGTCTCTCTCTGTTCTTTCTTTCCCCTCTTTCTTTCTCTCTCTGTTCTTTCTCTGTCTCTCACTGTTCTTTCTTTGTCTCTCACTGTTCTTTCTTTCTTTCCCCTTTCTTTCTCGCTCTCTCTGTTTTCTTTTTTCTCTCTCTCTCTGTTTTCTCTCTTCCTTAGTGCCAGTCAGTGTGCCCATAATGCCAGCCACTGTGCCCTCAGTACCAGTCAGTGTGATCAGCAGTGCTAAATGGGTGCGATTAGGTGTGGACATGGGTGTGACTAGTTGTGAAATGGGTGTGGCTGGGCGTGGCCAAAATTTGAACTGGTTCAGACCCGGTAGTCATCATCCAAGGTAGCGCATAACATAAGCGCTAAGTGCACCGCTCTGATACAATACCAAAGAATAGGGGGAGCCTGTGGAGATGCCCGACGCGTGTCGCTACCGCAAGGTAGCTTCGTCAGGGGCTGAAGGTTAGGTCTGAGAGAAGTCATATATATACGCAAAATAAGACAAGCAATAAGCAGCAGCTGCGGTTAATACCTGTGCGGTCACATATGAGGAGAGGCGGGACCGAACACTCTGTCCAAGCCTGAGGGACGCTCTCGGACGTCACTTCCTGCGGAAGAAGGTCGTGCCAGGAGCAGTAGCCAGAATCAGCCAGTGCGCCTGTGCGGTCACATGTAGAGAAGGGCGGGACTGAACGCTCTATCTAGGCCCGAAAGACGCTCTCAGTCGTCACTTCCTGCGGAAGAAGGTCCTTCCAGGAGCAGTGACCAAAATCGACCAGTGCGCCTGCGCAAACAAAGTTACCATTGATCCTTCACACTCCCCCACTTAGAATAGAGGAGGGTTATCTCACACATTGTGTAGCGGTAATGCTCTATTGTGCATGCGTCCTGACATAAAGTCCTTACGATAGATTTAATAAAAAGGATATCTCAGAACGGGCACTTCGCTAAAAAAGAAGTGACAGCTAGGACTGACCCAGAGGCGCATAGAGTGACGATGCAGCAAATGTCTCGCCGTCATACACTTTATTGAAATTAGGTATTAATATCAGTATACGTAATATACCAATGCACAAAATCACGGTGCCTTTAGAACCCATACACCATTCACATTGAGCACATCTGATCTGGTTATATAACTGTCATCACCGCCGGCAATTACAGACAACCTATAAGGCGCATGGGCAAAGATTGTACAATAGCTATATAGATGTATTTTACACCGATCATCAAGGACTACAACTGGCGCCAATATAAGTTGTTAGAAGTTATAAAATAGAGGCTAATTATCACAAAAAATAAATAAAGCAATTGAGGAAAGGTATACAAAAGCTGAAAAGATATGATCCCTGTCAATTATCAAATACAACTACAGCATGTATACTGAAGACGCAGTCGAAAAGTTATATCTATTCACAAATGAACATGAGGCAGTTGTAAAGACATATAATGATCAAAGACTACAACTAGGAAGCGAATATTTCACAGAAGAAGAACCGGACACAAACAAAAGTTCAAGGTGTGTATAGGGTCATATTTGAAAATACGAATAGAGCGGCGAAGCTTGCTATAAAGCCCGTGCGTTGCTGAGATTTATCAAGCAAGGCATATATAAAACGATTATAAAAATAACGCATGCCGATGGTTGCAAGCTATGGTCAGAGCACAATATATAAACACTATAACATTGTCATGTTAAGCAGATTTATAGAGAAAAGACCTAAAAAAAGGTCAAAGTATACCTGCAATCCTACTTGAATCAGACAGTATATCCAGTCCAATAAATTGCCCTAATATGTTTATACAATTATAATTAGTCTAAACAAATGTGACCATGTAGTTTGATAAAAAAAGGTCACCTGAAATTCCATCCAAGATTGGTATATACAGGACACTTATATTGGAATCCATATAAAGTGGTACTGTCAACGCATCCTGTATTAGAAATCAGATATTAGCCACTAGAGTATTTTGTTCAGTGCCATCACGGATCACCGTATAAGGTACAAATCAGTGTAAAAAAGCCTCAACATAGCTAATACTGTTGTTGTTAATTATCCATTGTCACACACCGCCTAGAAAAATATCCAGAATAGCATGAGTAGAGTGTCAATCATGTTTGAAGACATCAACATAAGACTCGTATCATTAATGTTATTTTACCATAATCACAACCTGCAAAGGTAAGTATCATCAAAAATGTCATAAATGAGACATCATAGACATAATGATCCACATGGTCAGGATAAATCATGGATGGTTTCTTACAACACTTAAGAACGTAGAGATTAGTCTATCCTCCCAACCCTACGTATTTTACAGATCGTAAATAGTTATGGATACAAGAGCCCCAAATGTAATCAAGGGCTAAAAGGTTGAAAAGAATGTTCTGGTTTCAAAGGGTAAGCAATGCCAAACCCTGACAATAAACTTATCCCACAATCCATATATAGTGACTAAATAGATCATACAAGTTATAAGGCCTAAAAAAGCCGTTTAGACAGCAAAGATGTTCAAATATAACGGATCTCCAAAAACCCCCAATATGTCAAAGGCAAAAGAAGACACAGATGGGAAATAGTCCACTCAAAACCAGGGACTGGGAGAAAAATGCCAGAAGTCATCTCAAACCCTAACAGGGTTACGAGATGCTGATATCATCCACAGGCTCCACCCTAAATGATATGAGAGTATAATACAAACATGAAAATATCCCCTATGGACCCAACACAACGGAGGAGACATAAATTGTTTAGTCAAAAAGAGTGGGATTGGACATCTCACAATCATAAAAAATTTCCAAGTTTCTACTGACACCAATAAGCTCCCATACACGTTGGAAGCATACTATATGGGTATATACATACCCAACATGGAAATGGTCTTCTCTATAACCCACCACTGGGGAGAGAGGCCCAAAGTCATCACAAACCAACACTGGGTTACGAGTAACTAGAATCATCCACAGACTCCGCCCTAGGTAGTAAAAGGTCTAATGTAGACATAACGAGGTCCCCTATGGGCCCGACACAATGAGGGGAGCATGTACCGTTTGATCCAAGACATTGGTGTTTAGACATCCCACACCAATGTGAGGGTTCCTTGTCTCTGCTGTTACCAATGAACTCCCATACATGTTATAAACATAATTTTAATGGGTATGTAAGTATCAAACAGAGAAGGGGGAAGAGAGCAGACACCATAGCTTATTCAAAGATCAAAGTTCTTTCTTGGATCCTTATAGTCAGCAAATTCTATTGATAATATCCGGAGTTGGCTCGATGGTCACACATTCATAAAGTGAGGAGGAAACACTACACGACAAAGGGTCCAGAGGAGTGGAAAAATCTTAAGATGAATGCTCAACGATCAGAAATCCAAGACAAGCGAGATAAGAACTGACTAGGTCTGTAAGTGAAACACACATGTAAGAGTCAAAACATGTTTCAAACTGTTTATAAAAGCCGGTAAAAAGAAGATCTTCATTTAATCCTAATGGGGTACGGCTCCTAAGGTTAAAAATCCACTTGGACTCACATTTCAAAAGTTCCAAAGAGATATTACCTTCTCGAATGTCTGGTGCAACTGATTCCAGACCCATAACCCGCATGCCAGTACTGCAGCCATTATGATCGCGTAAAAAATGCAGAGCAACTGAGCTCAGAGTTTTACCTTTTTCTTTGTCGACTCTTGTATTAATGTTGGAGAGATGTTGCTGGACACTTTTGCAAAGTTCCTGTGTAGTTTGAACAACATAGATCTTGGGACAGCGGCAAACCAAAGCATACACCAAATTCCTAGACCTACAATTAAAATAGGTTTTAGAAAGAATTGGCGATTTTAGAGTGGGAAGAATGACTCCTTCTCTGCCAACCGTAAGGTGGCAAATGTTACATCCGCCACAGGCAAAGGTACCAACTAAGCGTGTACCCCTGTTTAATTTGTGCGTGGGCCTCTTGAAGTGACTGTGAAAGAGAGAGTCCTTAAGGGACTGTGCCTTCCTAGCTATCAGCGTGGGCCTTGAATGAATATGAGGTACCAACCTAGGTTCATTAGCCAATATGTCCCAATATTTAGACAAGATGCCGCGAATGTTATGCCACTGATTGTTGTAGATGGTGATTAACCCAATAGGTTTAGTGGAATTGCGCACTCTGGGCTGTAGTAGTTGTCCCCGATCGCTATCCTTAGCTATCTGGAAAGCCCTAGAAATTACTTTACGAGGGTATCCCCTGTTCCTGAAGCGATCTGTCAAATCCTGTGCCTGAGTATGGAAATCCTGTTGTTCAGAACAATTTCTTCTTACCCGGTAAAATTGTCCCTTTGGGATGCCGTTTTTAAGATGGTCAGGATGAAAGCTTGAATAATGTAGGATGCTGTTGGTGGATGTAGGCTTCCGATGCAATGAAGTCTTCACGGTGCCCTCTTCTATTGTCAAATTTAAATCAAGAAATTCTGCCACAGGACCCGAAAAATTTGCTGTAAGATGGATGTTGAAAACATTATCATTGAGAAGATGTATAAATCTATGACATTCCTCCAAAGATCCCGTCCAAAATAGGAGCACATCATCGATATATCAACACCATTTAAAAACATGGTTTCTAAACTCCGATAGAGCATAGACTTAATTGATCTCCCACCACCCCAAAAATAAGTTGGCATATGACGGCGCACACCGTGCCCCCATTGCAGTCCCAGATACCTGCCTGTAAAAAAAGTGGTCGAAGACAAAGTAATTCTTGTCCAACGTGAAGTGCAATAAATCCACGATAAAAGAGTCATGTTGACATTGGTTGACCATTCAGACAATAGGACAAAACCCCCTGCTGAATGGACATCACCCCCTGACTGGAATTCATACTCCATCACACCCTTAATTACTCCCCCTTCTATCCACTCTACTTCTCTATCTAACTTTTATTCTTTCTACTCAGTTAAAAGTTTTTATTTTGTTACGACTGATGTGTACATCTTTTCCAGGGATCTACGTCAAAGATTTTGTCCGTGACTCATGAGTTTAAGCAATAAAACTTAGACGGATACTACCTGGTTTACTGCATAGCAACAAATATCAAGCAGTAATATATGAGATGTGAATATACGATTAGTAAGATCAAACTGGAAATGTAAGAAACTAATGCTTGATCATATCTGTCACATGTAATGTTATTTCTCTTTGTTAAACCAATAAAAAGATGCTTAAAACGAAAACGAGTCATGTTGATCACCGGTAGTATGTTGTTCCAGAAAGAAGGATACTGCTTGTATTCCTAGATCATGCCACATGTTGGTGTACAATGATTCAACGTCAAGAGTGACGATAAAAGTATTGGGAGGAATTTGTAGATCACTAAGTAAAACCAGTAAATGCGATGTATCCTTAATAAAAGAATCCAGAGTAGTTACCAATGGTTGTAGAAAGAAATCAACATAAATACATGGTTCCTCAAAGATCCCCCCTATCCCAGACACGATCGGCCTACCTGGCGGCTCTTGGATCGATTTATGCACTTTAGGCAGCATGTAAAAAGTCGGAATTCTTGGGTGGTGGGTGGTCAAAAAATCTTTTTCTTTTTGGTTGATGACATTACGTGCCAGTGCCATGGAAAGAAGTTTATCCAATTTTGAATTGAACACCGCTGTGGGATCAGATGGAAGTAACTGATAAAATAAAGAATGATTTAGTTGTCTTTTTGCTTCCTTGACATACAATTCAACAGGCCAGATGACAATGTTCCCCCCCCTTATCTGCCTCCCTAATGACCAGATCTCTATTGTTACCAAGTTCCCATATGGACTTTCTTTCAGACTGATTGATATTATTCAAATGATTAGGTTTCTCATCTAGAGACCGTATGACTCTACTCACCACATCAAAAAAGATCTGTATCACTGGGAAGAGTGAGAAGCTTGGGGTGGCCTGGAAACGAAAACGTCCCTTAAAGCGTGTCCTGGTCATTGGATATTCATTTTCCTCCAATAGTGATATCAGATCCCTCATGACCTGTCTCTCCTCCATCCGCAAACTGTCAATAACAGACGGTTGGTGATACATTAATTTAAAAGTAAGTTGTCTGCAAAATAAATATAAGTCCTTTACAAACGTAAATTTGTCCAAAGAATTCATAGGACAAAAAGATAGACCACGTTGTAGGACTGAAATTTCAACCTCAGATAACCCATATTATGACAGGTTAATAATTGACAGCTTACCATGGTTAGGCCCGAATCTTGCTGGAGAAGACACTGGAAGGGCCGAAGAGGCACTCAATATTTCCGCTTCTGCCTGGTTTCTCTCCGATATTTGGGGGACCACTGTCTGTACCCCCTGGTTTTCGTTTTTGGGTCCCTTACCATGTCTGCCCCTCCTACAGCGCCTTCTAGATCGCTTTGTTCTGATGATAAAAAAATCGCTAGACTGGGATTCCACCATTGTTGCATTTTCCTTGTTGGAAGTATTATCGGGAAAGAAACGTCTTTTATTTCCCCTGTGCACCCACTTATAGGCCTTTCCGTTATTGAAGTCCATTTGGTCACGTTTGAATTTTCGTTTTTTGCCCCCAATTATGTCTTTCTCATATTGGTCAATTGTATTTTTAAGACGGGTCTGAAAAGGTTCAACCAGTGTCTTAGCATCATATGTAATCAATTTAGATTCACAGGTTTTAACCTTCTCTTTAATGTTTGTTAGAGAAGACCGGTCGTGTTCAATAAGTAAATTCATAAGAATAGTGGAACACTGGAATAGTCCGTTTTCCCATGTTTTCTGGAATGCGCATTCTACTTCCCAGGCTGGGAAATATCTGGACCCTCAAACCTCTGGGGACCAAACCAAACCTCTTGTACTCCTCAAGACTTTTGATGTTCCACCAAGTCTTAGTGAGGGATTTATGCAAATTTACCAGATCTCTAGAAATATTATCGAAATCTATATGTTTGACACCATTGGGTAAAGAAGATGCGCCTGCGGCGTCTTCAAAAATCCCCTGGGCCTGATTGTTCCAGGCCGCCTCTCTAGCTGCCAAATACATAATAGGATCACAATAAACAAACACTGGTGTGCCAACACTCCAACAAAGAAAAGTGGCTTAGGAAACCACTGGGAGACCAATTACAATAATAAAGATAAGGAGGGCACCACCAAGATATATAAGGGAATACACCAGTAGTCAGTATAAATAGATAATACAAAAGAGAGAAGAAAGCTACTGACCAAAAAACTGGGATCACCACATAAATCACACAAAATTCATTTTATTAAATTTCAGACAGACCAAAAAACCATTTAAAAACATTAAAAAGTCACTCCATGTCAATTATAATAGACCCATAGGGTTAAAAATGTAACCCTCTAAGACTCCCCTATCACATTAATTAAATACAGATACATACAACCAGATGATTATTAAGGATTGAAAAGCAAGATAACTTGGTGTCAGAAATACCATACAGATGTATTGCAATAAAACCCAAATGGGTAAAACAATCAAGACCCAAGTGTATAATGCCATGTACTAGAGAGATGCACATATTACCCACTTCCCCTAATAGTCTCAGAAATAACATAATGAGGAGGCAAAAAGACCAGAGAAAATGCTTCAGGACCCTGTTTGAACTGGTTCAGACCCGGTAGTCATCATCCAGGGTAGCGCATAACATAAGCGCTAAGTGCACCGCTCTGATACAATACCAAAGAATAGAGGGAGCCTGTGGAGATGCCCGACGCGTGTCGCTACCGCAAGGTAGCTTCGTCAGAGGCTGAAGGTTAGGTCTGAGAGAAGTCATATATATACGCAAAATAAGACAAGCAATAAGCAGCAGCTGCGGTTAATACCTGTGCGGTCACATATGAGGAGAGGCGGGACCGAACACTCTGTCTAAGCCTGAGGGACGCTCTCGGACGTCACTTCCCGCGGAAGGAGGTCATGCCAGGAGCAGTAGCGAGAATCAGCCAGTGCGCCTGTGCGGTCTCATGTAGAGAAGGGCGGGACTGAACGCTCTATCTAGGCCCGAAAGACGCTCTCAGTCATCACTTCCTGCGGAAGAAGGTCCTTCCAGGAGCAGTGACCAAAATCGACCAGTGCGCCTGCGCAAACAAAGTTACCATTGATCCTTCACACTCCCCACTTAGATTAGAGGAGGGTTATCTCACACATTGTATAGTGATAATGCTCTATTGTGCATGCGTCCTGACATAAAGTCCTTACAATAGATTTAATAAAGGATATCTCAGAACGGGCACTTCCCTAAAAAAGAAGTGACAGCTAGGACTGACCCAGAGGCGCATAGAGTGACGATGCAGCAAATGTCTCGCCGTCATACACTTTATTGAAATTAGGTATTAATATCAGTATAAGTAATATACCAATGCACAAAATCACGGTGCCTTTAGAACCCATACACCATTCACATTGAGCACATCTGATCTGGTTATATAACTGTCATCACCGCCGGCAATTACAGACAACCTATAAGGCGCATGGGCAAAGATTGTACAATAGCTATATAGATGTATTTTACACCGATCATCAAGGACTACAACTGGCACCAATATAAGTTGTTAGAAGTTATAAAATAGAGGCTAATTATCACAAAAAATAAATAAAGCAATTGAGAAAAGGTATACAAAAGCTGAAAAGATATGATCCCTGTCAGTTATCAAATACAGCTACAGCATGTATACTGAAGACGCAGTCGAAAAGTTATATCTATTCACAAACATATAACATATGGATTTTGATAGTATTTCTAGAGATCTGGTAAATTTGCATAAATCCCTCACTAAGACTTGGTGGAACATCAAAAGTCTTGAGGAGTACAAGAGGTTTGGTTTGGTCCCCAGAGGTTTGAGGGTCCAGATATTCGCAGCCTGGGAAGTAGAATGCGCATTCCAGAAAACATGGGAAAACGGACTATTCCAGTGTTCCACTATTATGAATTTACTTATTGAACACGACCGGTCTTCTCTAACAAACATTAAAGAGAAGATTAAAACCTGTGAATCTAAATTGATTACATATGATGCTAAGACACTGGTTGAACCTTTTCAGACCCATCTTAAAAATACAATTGACCAATATGAGAAAGACATAATTGGGGGCAAATAACGAAAATTCAAACGTGACCAAATGGACTTCAATAACGGAAAGGCCTATAAGTGGGTGCACAGGGGAAATAAAAGACGTTTCTTTCCCGATAATACTTCCAACAAGGAAAATGCAACAATGGTGGAATCCCAGTCTAGCGATTTTTTATCATCAGAACAAAGCGATCTAGAAGGCGCTGTAGGAGGGGCAGACATGGTAAGGGACCCAAAAACGAAAACCAGGGGGTACAGACAGTGGTCCCCCAAATATCGGAGAGAAACCAGGCAGAAGCGGAAATATTGAGTGCCTCTTCGGCTCTTCCAGTGTCTTCTCCAGCAAGATTCGGGCCTAACCATGGTAAGCTGTTAATTATTAACCTGTCACAATATGAGTTATCTGAGGTTGAAATTTCAGTCCTACAACGTGGTCTATCTTTTTGTCCTATGAATTCTTTGGACAAATTTACGTTTGTAAAGGACTTATATTTATTTTGCAGACAACTTACTTTTAAATTAATGTATCACCAACCGTCTGTTATTGACAGTTTGCGGATGGAGGAGAGACAGGTCATGAGGGATCTGATATCACTATTGGAGGAAAATGAATATCCAATGACCAGGACATGCTTTAAGGGACGTTTACCTTTTCCAAGCCACCCCAAGCTTCTCACTCTTCCCAGTGATACAGATCTTTTTTGATGTGGTGAGTAGAGACATACGGTCTCTAGATGAGAAACCTAATCATTTGAATAATATCAATCAGTCTGAAAGAAAGTCCATACGGGAACTTGGTAACAATAGAGATCTGGTTATTAGGGAGGCAGATAAGGGGGGGGGAACATTGTCATCTGGCCTGTTGAATTGTATGTCAAGGAAGCAAAAAGACAACTAAATAATTCTTTGTTTTATCAGTTACTTCCATCTGATCCCACAGCGGTGTTCAATTCAAAATTGGATAAACTTCTTTCCATGGCACTGGAACGTAATGTCATCAACCAAAAAGAAAAAGATTTTTTGACCACCCACCACCCAAGAATTCCGACTTTTTACATGCTGCCTAAAGTGCATAAATCGATCCAAGAGCCGCCAGGTAGGCCGATCGTGTCTGGGATTTGGGGGATCTTTGAGAAACCATGTATTTATGTTGATTTCTTTCTACAACCGTTGGTAACTACTCTGGATTCTTATATTAAGGATACATCGCATTTACTGGTTTTACTTAGTGATCTACAAATTCCCCCCAATACTTTTATCGTCACTCTTGACGTTGAATCATTGTACACCAACATACGGCACGATCTAGGAATACAAGCAGTATCCTTCTTTCTGGAACAACATACTACCGGTGATCGTCAACATGACTCTGTTATCGTGGATTTATTGCACTTCATCTTGGACAAGAATTACTTTGTCTTCGACTGCTTTTTACAGGCAGGTATCTGGGACTGCGATGGGGGCACGGTGTGCGCCGTCATATGCCAACTTATTTTTGGGGTGGTGGGAGATCAATTACGTCTCTGTTCTATCGGAGTTTAGAATCCATGTTTTTAAATGGTGTCGATATATTGATGATGTGCTCCTATTTTGGACGGGATCTTTGGAGGAATGTCATAGATTTATACATCTTCTCAATGATAATGTTTTCAACATTCATCTTACAGCAAATTTTTCTGGTCCTGTGGCAGAATTTCTTGATTTAAATTTGACAATAGAAGAGGGCACCATGAAGACTTCATTGTATTGGAAGCCTACATCCACCAACAGCATCCTACATTATGCGAGCTTTAATCCTGACCCTCTTAAAAACGGCATCCCGAAGGGACAATTTTACCGGGTAAGAAGAAATTGTTCTGAACAACAGGATTTCCTTACTCAGGCACAGGATTTGACAGATCGGTTCAGGAACAGGGGATACCCTCGTAAAGTAATTTCTAGGGCTTTCCAGATGGCTAAGAATAGCGATCGGGGACAACTACTACAGCTCATAGTGCGCAATGCCACTAAACCTATTGGGTTAATTACCACCTACAACATTCAGTAGCATAACATTCGCGGCATCTTGTCTAAATATTGGGACATATTGGCTAATGAACCTAGGTTGGTACCTCATATTCATTCAAGGCCCACGCTGATAGCTAGGAAGGCACAGTCCCTTAAAGAACTCTCTCTGTCACAGTCACTTCAAGAGGCCCACGAACAAATTGAACATGGGTACACGCTTAGTTGGTACCTTTGCCTGTGGTGGGAGTAACATTTGCCACCTTACGGTTGGCAGAGAAGGAGTCATTCTTCCCACTCTAAAATCGCCAATTCTTTCTAAAACCTATTTTAATTGTAGGTCTAGGAATTTGGTGTATGCTTTGGTTTGCCGCTGTCTCAAGATCTATGTTGGTCAAACTACACAGGAACTTCGCAAAAGAGTCCAGCAACATCTCTCCAACATTAATACGACAAGAGTCGACAAAGAAAAAGGTAAAACTCTGAGCTCAGTTGATCTGCATTTTTTTACGCGATCATAATGGCTGCAGTACTGACATGCGGGTTATGGGTCTGGAATCAGTTGCACCAGACATTCGAGAAGGTAATATCTCTTTGGAACTTTTGAAATGTGAGTCCAAGTGGATTTTTAACCTTAGGAGCCGTACCCCATTAGCATTAAATGAAGATCTTCTTTTTACCGGCTTTTATAAACAGTTTGAAACATGTTTTGACTCTTACATGTGTGTTTCACTTACAGACCCAGTCATTCTTATCTCGCTTGTCTTGGATTTCTGATCGTTGAGCATTCATCTCAAGATTTTTCCACTCCTCTGGACCCTTTGTCGTGTAGTGTTTCCTCCTCATTTTATGAATGTGTGACCATCGAACCAACTCCGGATATTATCAATGGAATTTGCCGACCATAAGGATCCAAGAAAGAACTTTGAATAATCTATGGTGTCTGTTCTCTTCCCCCTTCTCTGTTTGATACTTATAAACATAATTTTAATGGGTATGTAACATGTATGGGAGTTCATTGGTAACAGCAGAGACAAGGAGCCCTCACATTGGTGTGGGATATGTCTTGGATCAAACAGTACATGCTCCCCTCATTGTGTCGGGCCCATAGGGGACCTCGTTATGTCTGCATTAGACCTTTTACTACCTAGGGCGGAGCCTGTGGATGATTCTAGTTACTCGTAACCCAATGTTGGCTTGAGATGACTTTGGGCCTCTCTCCCCAGTGGTGGGTTATAGAGAAGACCATTTCCATGTTGGGTATGTATATACCCATATAATATGCTTCCAACGTGTATGGGAGCTTATTGGGGTCAGTAGAAACTTGGAAATATTTTATGATTGTGAGATGTCCAATCCCACTCTTTTTGACTAAACAATTTATGTCGCCTCCGTTGTGTTGGGTCCATAGGGGATATTTTCATGTTTGTATTATACTCTCATATCATTTAGGGTGGAGCCTGTGGATGATATCAGCATCTCGTAACCGTTAGGGTTTGAGATGACTTCTGGCATTTTTCTCCCAGTCCCTGGTTTTGAGTGGACTATTTCCCATCTGTGTCTTCTTTTGCCTTTGACATATCGGGGGATTTTGGAGATCCGTTATATTTTAACATCTTTGCTGTCTGAACGGCTTTTTTTAGGCCTTAGAACTTGTATGATCTATGCAGTCGCTATATATGGATTGTGGGATGTTTGTCAGGGTTTGGCATTGCTTACCCTTTGAAATCAGAACATTCTTTTCAACCTATTATTATGCATTTATATAGCGCCATTTATTCCATGGCGCTTTACATGTGAAAAGGGGAAATACAGTATAGACAAGTATAATAAACATGTGTACGACAAGGGACACACAAGTACATAAGGAGAGGGGATCCTGCCCGCGAGGGCTCACAGTCTACAGGGATGGGTGAGGATACAGTAGGAGAGGGGAGAGCAGGTCATGCTGTGGTTCAGTAGACCGAGGATCATTGCAGGCTGTAGGCTTGTCGGAACAACTTTTTAGCCCTTGATTACATTTGGGGCTCTTGTATCTATAACGATTTACGATCTGGAAAATACTTAGGGTTGGGAGGATAGACTAATCTCTACGTTAAGTGTTGTAGGAAACCATCCATGATTTATCCTGACCATGTGAATCATTATGTCTATGATGTCTCATTTATGACATTTTTGATGATCATCACAACCTGCAAAGGTTAGTATGGTAAAATAACAATGATACGAGTCTTATGTTGATGTCTTCAAACATGATTGACACTCTACTCATGCTATTCTGGATATTTTTCTAGGTGGTGTGTGACAATGGATAATTAACAACAACAGTATTAGCTATGTTGAGGCTTTTTTTTTTTTCCACTGATTTGTACCTTATGCGGTGATCCGTGATGGCACTGAACAAAATACTCTGGTGGCTAATATCTGATTTCTAATACAGGATGCGTTGACAGTACCACTTTATATGGATTCCAATATAAGTGTCCTGTATATACCAATCTTGGATGGAATTTCAGGTGACTTTTTTAACAAACTACATGGTCACATTTGTTTGGACTGATAATAGTATAAACATATTAGGGCAATTTGTGGCGTTTTCTGTCCATTCCTCCCAAGTATTGGACTGGATATACTGTCTGATTCAAGTAGGATTGCAGGTATACTTTGACCTTTTTTTAGGTCTTTTCTCTATAAATCTGCTTAACATGACAATGTTATAGTGTTTATATATTGTGCTCTGACCATAGCTTGCAACCATCGGCATGTTATTTTTATAATCGTTTTATATATGCCTTGCTTGATAAATCTCAGCAACGCACGCGCTTTATAGCAAGCTTCGCCGCTCTATTCGTATTTTCAAATATGACCCTATACACACCTTGACTTTTGTTTGTGTCCGCTTCTTCTGTGAAATATTCGCTTTCTAGTTGTAAAGACATATAATGGTCAAAGACTACAACTGCCTCATGTTCATTTGTGAATAGATATAACTTTTCAACTGCATCTTCAGTATACATGCTGTAGTTGTATTTGATAATTGACAGGGATCATATCTTTACAGCTTTTGTATACCTCTTCTCAAATGCTTTATTTTTTGTGATAATTAGCCTCTATTTTATAACTTCTAACAACTTACATTTGGCACCAGTTGCAGTCCTTGATGATCGATGTAAAATACATCTATATAGCTATTGTACAATCTTTGCCCATGCACCTTATAGGTTGTCTGTAATTGCCGGCGGTGATGACAGTTATATAACCAGATCAGATGTGCTCAATGTGAATGGTGTATGGGTTCTAAAGGCACCGTGATTTTGTGCATTGGCATATTACTTATACTGATATTAATACCTAATTTCAATAAAGTGTATGACGGTGAGACATTTGCTGCATCGTCACTATGCGCCTCTGGGTCCGTCCTAGCTGTCACTTCTTTTTTAGGGAGTGCCCGTTCTGAGATATCCTTTTTATTAAATCTATCGTAAGGACTTTGTCAGGACGCATGCACAATAGTGCATTACCGCTACACAATGTGTAAGATAACCCTCCTCTATTCTAAGTGGGGGAGTGTGAAGGATCATTGGTATCTTTGCTTGCGCAGGCGCACTGGTCGATTTTGGTCAGTGCTCCTGGAAAGACCTTCTTCCGCAGGAAGTGACAGAGCGTCTTTCGGGCCTAGAGCGTTCAGTCCCGCCCTTCTCTACATGTGACCGCACTGGCTGATTCTGGCTACTGCTCCTGGCATGACCTCCTTCCGCGGGAAAATGTCAGAGAGCGTCCCTCAGGCTTAGACAGTGTTCGGTCCCACCTCTCCTATGTGACCGCACAGGTATTAACCGCAGCTGCTGCTCATCTTATTTTATATATATATATATATATATATATATATATATATATATATATATATATATATATATATATATATATATATTATAAATATACACACACACACACACACTTCTCTCAGACCTAACCTTCAGCCCCTGACGAAGCTACCTTGCGGTAGCAACACGCGTCGGGCATCTCCACAGGCTCCCCCTATTCTTTGGTATTGTATCAGAGCGGTGCACTTTGCGCTTATGTTATGCGCTACCTTGGATGATGACTACCGGGTCTGAACCAGTTCAAACAGGGTCCTGAGGCATTTTCTCTGGTCTTTTTGCCTCCTCATTATGTTATTTCTCTGACTATTAGGGGAAGTGGGTAATATGTGCATCTCTCTAGTACATGGCATTATACACTTGGATCTTGATTGTTTTACCCATTTGGGTTTTATTGCAATACATCTGTATGGTGTTTCTGACACCAAGTTATCTTGCTTTTCAATCCTTAATAAATCAACTGGTTGTATGTATCTGTATTTAATTAATGTGATAGGGGAGTCTTAGAGGGTTACATTTTTAATCCTATGGGTCTATTATAATTGTCATGGAGTGACTTTTTAATGTTTTTTTTTGGTCTGTCTGAAATTTAATAAAATGAATTGTGTGATTTATGTGGTAATCCCAGTTTTTTGGCCAGTAGCTTTCTTCTCTCTTTTGTAGGTCTGCCATACACTAGCTATCTGAATATTGCCCAAGATTAAAAAAAAAAAAACAAAAAACAACCCAACATTCATTAAATGCAGAAATAGTACTAATCCTTAAAGAATCTTTATTTTTAAAATGAGACGTCTCTACCACACACATATATAAGATAGCCTGCAACAAAAAAAAAAAATAAAAAATAAAAAATATACCTGTAACAAAAAGAAAAAATATATATATATAAAACAGATAAAATGAACATTCAGCCAGACAAGTTTAAGAGCAGCGTGTAGTAGTTCGGGTTGTGGGCCTGTAAGCCTGCAGGTTCCTAGCTCAGTATTTCTTTAGTCCATAGCCCACAGCTAGATGCTGCCTGTTGCCACTTAGTGGAGGGGAGTGCCATACTGCTGAACTAGTGCGCTTGTAATATCGCGGCTTGCTCTTATAAAACAAGTCTTCTAATTTTGGGCTGTCTATGATGCCATAGAATTTGTCCACATCTATAGGATTGTAGTACTGCTGACACATTGCTTGGGCAAGCTGATTTCCTGTGGGGGGAAAAAAAAAAAAAAAAAAAAAAAGATAGGATTAAACACATTAGGTACACTAAGCTCTAGAACTAATATTGCCAAACCCCACTCACCAGAAGCCCATGCTGGAATAGGCTTGCGAGGTTTACTTTCATCATCTGTGGAATCATCGCTGTTTAAGTCCATGCCGTAGTCGTCAGCATTGATTTTCACAGAGGGAGGCTTGCAGCTCTTTGGAGTCATCTCATAAGATTCACAGGCTGGGGAGTTCTGTGAGGATACAAAGGTGTTACAGGAACAACTATTTCTATGGATTCATATACTGTGGCTGCGTGCTTGTTTTTCAGGGTCACCTTCATGACTAGGCCAAATTTTACAATTCTGACCAGTGTAACTTTATGTGGTAATGCTGGAACGCTACTTCAACGGATCCCACTGACTCAGATTGTTTATTACACATCGTATAACATGATGGTGGTAAAATGTGTTTGATACGACTTGTGTGTGGCACAATAAGAAATTTGGTTAAAAAACACCAAGGTTACTTACCGGTAGCCGGTTTTTCCGGAGCCCATGACGGCACACGAGAGAGGGGATCCGCCCAGTCAGGACAGGAACCCTACTGAAGATAAAAGGGGTGGTACCTCTCGCTTCAGTGGGTTTACAGAGCATGAGAGGCTTCCCCGGATTAGTACACATGGTAAAACTATCACCACATTATTTCTAACTAAAAAAGCACCCAAACTATAGTGCACACCAAAGGAGTGAAAATGGGGGGGGGGGAATATACAGGTGCAGTCATGGGCTCTGGAAAAACCGGCTACCGGTAAGTAGCCCTGGTGTTTTCCCGTCTCCCATGACGACACAAGAGAGACTTTTGTCGAATAAGACACCTTAGGGAGGGACCACCGCTTGCAGCACCCTTCTACCAAAAGTTAGGTCAGTAGAGGAAGATAGCTCAAGTCGGTAGTGCTTAAAAAAGGTTGAAGGTGAGGACCAAGTAGCGGCTTTACAAAATTTGTTCAATCGATACCTCAGCCTTCTCTGCCCAGGAGGCAGCCACGGCTCTGGTGGAGTGAGCCTTGATGCCTTCTGGAACCGGAGCGCCACTTGCCGAGTAGGATAACATAATGGCTCCCTGATCCATCTGGCAATGGTACTCTTAGCTACTCTGTACCATTTTCTACTACCCTGAAAGGCTACAAAAAGGGACTGATCTTTCCTCCACTGACTAGTTATTGACATATACTGTAATATGGCTCTTCTTACATCTAATGTATGGAACTTTTGCTCCCCAGGGTTTCTAGGATTGTTACAGAAAGATGGCAAGATCTCCTGAGTCCTATGAAACTTTTGTACTACCTTGGGGAGGTAGGCCAGGTCTGGTCTTCGAACCACTCGGTCATCCAAGATCTGCGTATATGGAGGGCATATAGATAGAGCTTGTAGGTCGCTCACTCTCCGGGCTGATGTTAAGGCTACCAGTAACACAGTTTTAAGTGTAAGTAGCTTTGGTGACAGCTCTAGTAGTGGTTCAAAGGGATCTTTGGTTAAGGCCTCTAAGACTAGGTTGAGGTCCCAGGGTGGTATCTTTGGGATAATGACCGGCCTTGACCTGCCACAGGACTTTATGAACCGGGACACCCACCTATTGGCTGCTAAGTTGCAGTTATATAGGGCCCCCAAAGCTGAGACTTGGACTTTGAGTGTGTTAGTGGCTAACCCAAGTTGCAGCCCCGACTGTAGCAATTCTAGGATAGGTCCCACTGGAGCTACATCCCCCAAGGGTTCCCCCAGGAAGTCTAGGAACTTTTTCCATGTTCTACCATAGATTTGGGATCTTATAGGTTTCCCTGCTTTTCAACTGGGTGGAGACTAACCCTGGAGAGAATTCCTGGCGACTCAGTAGCGCCCTCTCAAATTCCAGGCTGCTAGATGGAAGCCCTTCACTTGAGAGTGGACCACTGGTCCCTGGGAAAGCAGGTCTGGAATCTCCGGTAATATCCATGGATCTGTCACTGACATGAGTCTCAGAAGGGAGAACCAAGGTCTCCTCGGCCAAAACGGAGCTATAAGAATTATTCTCGCTCGATCCTCCCTGATTTTCCTGACCACTACTGGGATCATTGTTAATCGGGGGAAATGCATAGGCCAGGATGAACTTCCAGGGTATTTGTAGGGCATCTACTGCGAAGGGGTTTTCCCTTGGATTCAGTGAGCAGAACTTCCTGACCTTCCTGTTGGGTGCGGTAGCGAACAAGTCTATTTCTGGTTTGCCCCAGGCCTGAACTATCTTATGGAAGACTTGGGGGTTTAGGGACCATTCCCCTTGTCTTAGGTGCCTGCGACTCAGGAAGTCTGCCTGTGTATTTTCTACCCCCTTTATATGCAGTGCTGTGATGGATAACAGATGTTGTTCTGCCAGCTGGAAAAGTAGATCTGATATTTGCATGAGGCCCCGAGATCTCGTCCCCCCTGGTGATTGATGTAGGCTACTACTGCCTGATTGTCCGTCATGACTCTGGTGTGGCGACCCCGAAGGGAAGGAAATATTTCACGGCTTTTTCTACTGCCCATAGTTTTTACATTTGAACCCTGATCCTTTTCTAGCGAGGACCAGGTCCCCTGTATTGAGTGGGATCTCAGGTGTGCTCCCCATCCTTGTGGCACTCACGTCAGTTGTAATGATGTCCTCGACTGGTTTTTGCCACGGAACACTGGCTGTTAGATTCTTTTCTACAGTCCACCAGAGCAGGGAATCTCTTACAGCCACGGAGAGAGACAGTTTGCCCTCTAAATCTCCTTTTGTTTCTGTGCTGACAGAACTTCCCACTGTAGTTTTCTTAAGTGGTACTGCGCCCACGCTACCGCGAGTATGCATGATGTCAATGAGCCTAAAAGGGACATTGCTTTCCTCAGTGTCATAGCTGGTCTTTGTATTGCTGTGCGAGCTAGGCCCCTTATCTTGGTCACTTTGCTCTCTGGCAGGAGGCAGCATTGTCGCTCGGAGTCCAATATCAACCCTAGGAAGGATTGCTCTTTTACTGGGGTTAACCTTGACTTGGGGATGTTTACTCTCCATCCTAGTCCTACTAGAGTTGCTATATCACTTCCTTCACTTGGTGTGCGCAGTGGGTCTCCTACCTCCCCATTACAAGAAAGTCGTCTAGGTATGGGACTATCACTATGTCCCGGAAATGAAGAAAAGACATTAACTTCGGCCATCACTTTGGTGAACACTCTGGGGGCTGTAGACAAGCCAAACGGAAGGGCTGCGTATTGGTAGCGTTTCACCTGTCCTTGGACATAGAGCGCTACTCAAGTATTTTCGATACTCCCGATGAATTCGGATGTGATAGTAGGCATCTTTTAAGTCTATCACTGCCATGAGGCAATGCTGGAACAGGATCTTTGTGGCAGTGTTGACTGACTCCATTTTGAAGGAGCAATTGTCTACCCACTGATTGAGTCTCCTCAGGTTGACAATGGTTCTCCAAGAGCCGTCTGGTTTTTGTATTAAGAAGAGGGGGGAGTAGAACCCCCTTCCTTCTTCTTGCACTGGGACTGCCTGTAAGACTAGTCCCAAAACTTCCGTCTCCAGGGCCAGCTGTTGCTCTTGTGCTTTCCTTCGGGATGTCATTACAAAGGTATGCCTGGGCGGATGGATGAATTTTATTTTTAAACCGTCCTTTATGTTTAGGACCCATGTACTGGGGGAGATATTTGCCCAGGCGGAAAGGAAGAGAGAAAGCCTTCCCCCTACCTCCGGCCCGAGGTCATTAGGGAGATTTTTTGGAGGAAGTGATTGCCCTTTAAACATATAGCCCGATCCTCTCCTTTCCTTAAAGTCCCAGTTTTTCCTATCTCCCGGGGGGACGACCCCTGTTAAATCTCCTCCTTCGAAAGGGCTGCTTTTTAGATTCTCCCGGAAATCGGGGAAAGCTTTTCTTCCTATCCCCCGCATGTTCCAAAATTTCTTCTAGTTTTTTTACGAAGAGGAATTGGCCATCACATGGAATGGAACATAACCTATGTTTTGATGGTAAATCTCCAGGACACCCTTTAAGCCACAGACCATGAGGGCACGAGCGGTACAGGTACCAGCTATCGCTGGTTTTAATCCACCTGCCGAAGCTTCCCAGATATGCTTTAGGAAACCGTTTGCTTTTTTATCAAGCGGGTCTTTCAACACGCCAGAGTCCTCTAATGGTAGAGATACTTTTTTTGAAGATTTGGCTACGGCTCCATCAATTTATGGAACTTTTTCCCCCCCAAGTCTCAGAATCCTTTAGCTCAAATGGGTACCTTCTTTTTGATGTAGAAGGTAAGCCCCCTGACCGCTCAGGTTTTTTCCACTCCCTGTCAATTAGGGCCTTTATCTTATTTACAGGGAAGGTACGTTTTTTCCTTTCCTCCAGTCCTCCAAACATCACATCCTCCAATGATTAAGGAGTCTGTTCCTCTTTAAGGCCCATTGTAGCCCTGATAGCTTTGACCAGCTTTTCCACATCCTCTGTAGGGAAACATGGACGGCTGCCTATATCACTGTCCTAGGAGGATTCTGAGGACAGAGTAGAGGAAGAGGAGGTGGAGGGGGACAAGGATCTTTCCCGCCCCTTCTGCCCTGGCAAGGCCTCTGAATCAGAATCCCTTCTACGGCTTCTTTTATCCTTTTTAAGGGCTGCCTTTAGGGAACCTTTCACCTCCTGTTGTATTAACGCCTTAAGGCTAGTCACCAAATCAGGGGTTTCCTCCTGTATAGTTTTATTTATACAGTCAGCGCAGAGGTCTTTCTGCCACTGATCTGCCAGCGGGTGTTTGCATAGGCTGCATTTCCTATTCTTGGTTTTGCTGCTAGCCTTCCTCAACCCCTAGTGATCAAACAGAGAAAATGGAACCCCATTACCATAAGGGTGACATTCACGTAGATCACTCACCACCGCTGTCAATCAGGGGTACCGATCTCGGAGGCTCCTCAGATGCACTCGTGACATTTCTTCTGGACGTCTCAGAGTCGTGCCGGTCGCGTTTACGACTGCCGCTCCCACCACTCGAGCGGCTGCTCCTGGTATGCTGGCGGCTCGGCATCTGGTGAGAGCTCTTGCTGCTGCTGCTCATCTTGCCCCACTTCCATTGTGAAGCCTTGCATCTTCTGTGGTCATCCCCCCTTATGTAAGGGGGATCCACTGCACTCTCCGCCTCCTCCGGTTACCCCCACAGCCCCTCCCCCCCGCCATGCCGCCAGCATCATCTTTTGCCGGCCGGCGTTTTTTCCTATGGACGCCGCCATCTTGGATACCGGCGCCGCCTCCCGACGTCACGCGGGCACACCCCTTCCCAGCATGCCCTGCGTGCGACGTCAGAGGGGCGCGACCCGGAAGGGGCGCGACCCGGAAGCGGCCGCTCCCTGACACTGCTGTGCTGCTCCTGGATGCGGCAGAGGGGAGAGGGCGGCGCGGCAGCCACGGCAGAGCCCCAGGCAGTGCTGCTTCTGCGCCCGCTGAGCCCCCGGGGGACCCGCGGAAGGCGCTTCCCCCTCCCGACGCACAGCGCCCAGGACCTTGCCTGTTCTTCCACGCCGGCACGAGAGAGGGGCAGGTACGTGTTCTTCAGTACACGGGTCCCTGTCAGGACAGGAAACCCAACTGAAGCGAGGGAGAGGTACCGCCCCTTTTATCTTCAGTAGGGTTCCTGTCCTGACAGTGCGGATTCCCTCTCTCTTGTGTGCCGTCATGGGAGACGGGAAAAAATGTAAATTGTCACAATTTTCAAACTTTAATTTTTATGCCCTTAAACCAGAGCTTAAGGTCACACAAAATAATTAAATAACATTTCCCACGTGTCTACTTTACGTCAGCAAGAATATTAAGCAATTTTTTTGTCACGTTAGAGAAGGTTAAAATTAAAGTTGACCATTTTTTTTTTTTCAAACCACTTTATTTTTTTAAGGAACCACATCACATTTGAAGTGACTTTGAGGGCCCTAAATGACAGAACGCACCCAAAATTGACACCATTCTAAAAAAAGCACCTCTCAAGGTGCTTCACAGGAGTTCCCCAACACAACTGACATGCTGTGGATTTTAAAATCTGCACCACAGGTTTTCAAATACCCAATCCTTACAGAAGACAATTTTACTATCTCTCAAATTAGACATTACGTAAGCTCAATATTGCGAGACATACCGGATGATGCTAGAACACGCCCTCTAAATTTAATATCCATTAAAGCCCAAATGGGAACTTATTCTATGAGTTTTATATATAAATCATTAAAGCCTTCTATACATTAGTCAGACTCTTCACCAGGCCCTGGAAAATGGGTTGCTCAATTAAAGAACTGTTGGGTAAATGACCTTTTGAAAGCCACTCTGCGTATTAACTCTATATTACCATATGACAGTTACATAACCATGTCTCATGATATTTCACAGAGCATACATCTCCCCGGAGGTCAAGTCTAAAATGCCCCCCTCAGGGGACTATCCCTGCCCTAAATGCTTACACTCTCCAGCTGATATTTTCCAGTGCCTTTGGGACTGCCCAAAAAACAGGATTTTTGGGTTGCTTACCGTAAAATCTGTTTCTCGGAGCCTTCATTGGGGGGGGACAGAGACCATGGGTGTATGCTGCTGCCACTAGGAGGCCGACACTATGCACAAAAAAAGGTTAGCTCCTCCTCCGCAGTGTACACCCCACCGACCGGCAGGGAACTCCTCAGTTAGTGAGAAAGCAGTAGGAGAAGAAACAGAATAGATTGAAAACAGAACAAACAACTCAACTGTAACCAATCAACCAAAGGAAGAACAGGAGTTGTAGAACATGGGAGGGTGCTGTGTCCCCCAATGAAGGCTCCGAGAAACAGATTTTACGGTAAGCAACCCAAAAACCCTGTTTTCTCGTTCGCCTTATTGGGGGACACAGAGACCATGGGACGTCCCAAAGCAGTCCCTGGGGTGGGAAACAAACTTCCATCAGGCCAGTGGACTCACCACTGCTGCCTGCAGAATCCTTCTACCTAGGCTGGCGTCTGCCGAAGCGTAGGTGTGGACCCTGTAGAATTTCACAAACGTGTGAACCGAAGACCAGGTTGCGGCTTTGCAAAGCTACAGCGCGGAGGCTCTGTGGCATACCGCCTAGGAAGCACCCACTGCCTGGGTAGAGTGCGCTCTGATCCCTGGAGGGGCCACTCGATGCTTAACCCGGTAGGCCTCCAAAATTGCCGATCTGATCCAGCGAGCAATAGTAGCTTTGGAAGCCGGGTGACCTTTCCGTGCCCCATCTGGAATGACGAAAAGAGAGTCTGTCTTTCGCAAAGGAAGACGTCCTAGACAGACTCTCATCGCCCTGACCAGATCCAGCTTGTTCAGGGACCGCTCCCGAGGATGAGTTGGACTCGGACAGAAGGACGGCAGAACAATATCCTCATTGAGGTGAAAGGAGGACACCACCTTCGGAAGAAAAGAGGGCGGAGGCCGCAGAACTACCTTGTCCTGGTGAAGTACCAGGAAAGGAGAGCGGCAAGAAAGAGCCGCCAATTCCGACACGCGCCGGATGGAGGTGATGGCCACCAGAAAGGCTACCTTCCAGGAGAGAAGGGAAAGGGAGACTTCTCTGAGAGGTTGAAAGGGAGAACCTTGAAGAACCTCAAGAACCAGATTAAGATCCCATGGATCCACGGGCGCTCGATACGGAGGAGCCGTGTGAGCCACGCCCTGAAGAAAGGTTTTGACCTGAGGGCGGGAGGCCAAAGTCTTCTGAAATAAAATGGAGAGTGCCAAAATTTGACCCTTCAAGGAACTGAGTGCAAGCCCCGCATCCAGCCCTGCCTGAACAAAACGCCAGAACGGAAGAGAGCGAAAAGCACATAGGCGCAATGTTATTGGCCTCACACCAAGTGAAATAGGCCTTCCAAGTACGGTAGTAAATTTTGGAAGATGATGGCTTCCTGGCTCGGATCATGGTATGAATTACTAGACCGGAGAATCCTGCACGTTTCAAAACCTCGGTCTCAACAGCCACGCCGTTAAATTGAGCGGCCGAGAATTGGGGTGGCAAATCGGACCTTGAGACAGCAGATCTGCCCTGTCTGGAAGCTTCCAGGGGGGCGTCCGCGAGAAGGTTGATAATGTCCGCGAACCAAGACCTTCTGGGCCAATTCGGGGCGATGAGAATGACTGGAATTCCTTCTGCTTTGATCTTCAACAGCTTGGGAAGAAGAGGCAGGGGAGGAAACAGGTAGGGGAGCTCAAACTGTGACCAAGCAATGGCCAGAGCGTCAGCGCCCACTGCGAGAGGATCTCGAGCTCTGGATACAAACTGTGGGACCTTCCTGTTGAGGCGAGAAGCTAGCAGATCTACGTCCGGGGTTCCCCAACGACTGCAGAGCTGAAGAAATACCTACGGATGTAGGGACCACTCTCCTGCCGCGAGACCCTCGCGGCTGAGAAAGTCAGCGGCCCAGTTGTCTACGCCGGGAATGTGTACCGCGGAGATTATCGGTACCGAAATCTCTGCCCACTGAAGGATCTTGGACACTTCTGCCAGGGCTGAGGCATTCCGTGTCCCTCCTTGGCGGTTGACATATGCCACCGCTGTGGCGTTGTCTGTCTGAATCCGGACAGGCAGGCCCCTGAGGAGTCTCTCCCAGTGGACGAGAGCCAGATGGATCGCTCGTATCTCTAGAACGTTGATCGGCAGAGCAGATTCTTGAGTAGACCAACGACCCAGAACAGTGTGATTGCGGAACACTGCACCCCAGCCGAGGAGGCTGGCATCCGTTGTTACAATCTGCCAATGAACAGGAAGAAAAGACCGCCCCAAGAGGATGAGAGGTGACGTCAACCACCAGTTGAGTGACCGCTTGATCCGGCATGAAAGACGAACAGGGCGATCCAGGGACCGAGTCGACCTGTTCCACCTCGAGAGAATGGCGTGTTGGAGGGGTCTGGCGTGAAATTGGGCAAAGCGAACTGCCTCTATCGCCGCCACCATTTTTCCCAGGACCCTCATAGCTGTTCGGAGGGACGGAAATCGTGTGGTCTGCAGCGATCGCACAGCCTGCTGCAGGGAGAGAATCTTCTCTTGTGGGAGAAAGACCCTTGACCGACGAGTGTCGAACAGTAGGCCCAGAAACACAAGACGTTGAGTAGGGACCAGACAGGACTTTCCTGTTGATGATCCACCCGAAATCGGAAAGAGTGTCCAGGACGATCGTCAAACTTAGGCGTGCCTGTTGGAAAGAGGGAGCTTTGATCAGAATATCGTCGAGGTACGGAAAAAGAACGAGACCTCTGATCCTCAACAAGGCCATCAACGCAGCCACGATCTTCGTGAAGACTCTGGGAGCGGTGGCGAGACCGAAGGGCAGCGCGACGAACTGGTAATGTTCCTGGCGAACCGCAAAACGCAGGAACTTCTGATGTCCGGAGAATATGGGAACATGTAGATAGGCATCTTGGATGTCTATCGAACACATGAATTCCTGCTCCTCCATAGAAGCGATTACCGAAAGAACCGACTCCATCCGGAAGTGGCAAAGACGAACTCTCTTGTTGAGCAGCTTGAGATCCAAGATAGGTCGGACCGCCCCGTCTTTTTTCGGCACGACAAACAGGTTTGAATAAAACCCTGTAAACCGCTCCGATTCGGGAACGGGCACAATCACCCCGGAACTGAGGAGAGAGTCGATGGCCGTAAAAAAACCCGGGATCAAAGCTGGATCTTTTGGAGGACGGGATTCGAAGAAACGATCCCGTGGAAGAGAGACGAACACTATCTTGTATCCTGACGATACAACCTCCCTGACCCAAGCGTCCTCTACCGAGGCCAGCCAGACGTTCTTGAAGAAACAGAGTCAACCTCCCAATTGGGAGGGACCCTCGGGAGTCCGAGGATAGTCATGTTGATGTGGGCCGTCCCGATCCGGATGGTCTGCCCCGCGAAGAGTGGGAGCGCCAGGAGGGAGAGGGTCTGAAGGAAACTTTCTTCCTATCTTGGCGTGCCTGCGGTCTTTGTTGGTTGGAGGAGGTCTCCGCCGTATTGAAACGGCAGTAAGCCCGAAAGGGTCGAAACTGATGCCTCAGTGGGGGTCTGCGAAGTTTGGCCTGAGGCAGGAGAGAACTCGTGCCTCCGGTGGCGTCCTTAATAATTTGGTCCAATTGGGATCCAAAGAGGCGCCGCCCTCCCTGAAAAGGCAGATTAGTAAGAGACATTTTAGAAGACAGGTCCGCCTGCCAGGCCTTGAGCCAAATTGTACGTTGGATTGCCACAACGTTTGACGCCTGGACTGCGCAGGATGCGGCATCCAAAGAAGCAGAAAGCAGATAATCCCCCGCATGGGAAATCTGATTGGCAAGATCGGCCAATCGATCTGGTTGTGCTTTCTCTAGGATGCCCTGACAAAGATCCTCTGCCCAAGTGGCTATGGCTTTTGCTGCCCAAGATGAAGCAAAAATTGGGCATACCGCCGTCGAAGCCGCTTCGAAGGCAGACTTCGCTAGGGATTCTATGATCCTATCATTAGAATCCCTAAGAGACGCCACGCCTGAAAGCGGGAGAACCGTGTTATTAGAAAGCCTGGACACGGGCGGATCGACCGAGGGAGAAGCAGACCAGTTGTCCGTGAGCTCTTTAGCAAACGGGTACAGAACGCCGAGACGCTTCCCTCGCTGAAAGCGTCTGGTCGGATCCCCTCTTTCCCTGGTAAAAATCTTTCCAAACTCTGAATGTAAAGGGAATACTCTGGAGGGTGTTTCCTCCCGTCTGAACGAAACCTCCTGATCTGAGGATTTCGCAGGGGGGTCAGCAATGTCGAAGGTCTGATGGATCGCTGCAATGTGGTTCTGCACAGTAACCCTCATGTTCGCATCCTGGTCCGAATCCAGCTCTAAGATCCCCTCAGATGATCTGTCTGAGAGCGCTTCACCTGACTCGGGAGAGGAGGCCCGGGAGGGAGGCTGCCGAGAAGGACTATGTGGTGATATGGGGCGAGGAGAGGAATCCGGCTGGAGATCCTGCCTGGGTCTTTTGCGACTAACGCTGGCCGACTCAGATGGAACCTCTTGAGGCCTGCTGGACCCTGTAGAGGTGTCCAGGGGCAACTTATCCAGGACGGCTACTAGGGTCTGAGACACCCTGGTGAGGTCTGCCACTGACTGTGATAGAGACAAGGCCCAGCCAGGCATGGGGGGGGGGTTCACTCTCACCTGGGGCCCTAGATGGCTCCTGGGCGGCGTCAGGCTGAATAGGGTTGCTACAATCCAGGCAGATGGAAGTGGACTGACCTGAGGGAAGTTTGCGATTGCAAGAAGAGCACGCAAAGTACTTAACTAAGGTGCAAGAGGAGGCAGGAGGACGAGAGCGGTCAGACTTAGAATTAGACATACCGACAGACAGGCACTGAGGCAGTGCCGGAAGGTTGGGGGACAGGAGGCAGAGGAGGGTGTCAGTCTGCAGTCGCAGAGCTACTCACGGTCCGGTGTCCTGTCGCAGCTTCCAGCAAATGAAGGTGCACGGCTCGTCTGGGCTTGCAGGGGGCATGGCAGATAGCCGGACGCTGTCCTGACAGGCTGTGAAAATGGCGGCAGCCTGAGAACAGAGCAGAAAGCGCGCGCTTCCCTGCAGAGACCGAGGAAGATGATGGGCGGGGCTAACCGCCGATACTAAAAATGGCGCCGTCCTATCCAGACTGGGGTGGGTGGAGACAGCGCCGCCTCAGGGAGACTTAGAGTGAGGGGAGAAGGCGATGGGCAGGCTTAAAGCGGGCGGGAGGAAAGCCCGCCCGAGAAAGGCGGCGGGGGGCGTGGCCGCGATGCAGGACAAGGCCCAAGATGAAGCCGGGGCCTGGATTAGATGAGGCGGCCGTCTGTCAGCGCGGGGCGGCGCGGAGGCCCCGCAGCACTGCCGCGGTGACCGCTCCTGAGGCTCACTGGGGCCGGAAGGGAGAAAGGCCGTCTGCAGGAAAGTGCTGACAATTCCGACACTCTGCGTAACGAGGTGATCGCCACTAGAAAAACCACTTTCTGAGACAGAATGGAGAGTGGAACTCCTCTAAGAGGTTCGAAGGGTGGAGCTTGCAATGCTGTCAGGACCAGATTGAGGTCCCATGTATCCAGCGGACGTTTGTAGGGAGGAACCAATCGGGAAACTCCCTGGATGAAAGTCCTTACTTGCGGTTTAGTAGCAATGCGCTTTTGAAAAAGGACTGAAAGCGCCGACACCGGACTCTTAAGCGAGCCTAAGGATAGCTTGGCGTCTAGACCCGATTGAAGAAAACCTAGTACCTTCGGGAGGGAATAAGGGAGTGGGACTTGTCCATGAGATTCGCACCAAGAAAAGAAAGCTCTCCAGGTACGATAATAGATCTTGGCGGAGGCAGGCTTCCTTGCCCTGATCATAGTCACAATGACTGCCGGTGAAAAACCTGCCTGGGTTAGAATCCAGGTTTCAAGGGCCATGCCGTCAAATTGAGAGCCCCTGAATTCTGATGGAAGAACGGACCTTGAGACAGAAGGTCGTGACGGTCGGGTAGATGCCAGGGGACGTCTGCTGTAAGTTGAACGATGTCGGCGTACCATGTACGTCTGGGCCAGTCTGGCGCGATGAGGATGGTTGGAACGCCCTCTTGCTTGATCTTCCTCACGACCCTGGAGATTAGTGGGAGGGGTGGAAAAATGTACAGGAGTCGGAACTGGGACCAGTCCTGGACCAGGGCATCCGCTCCGAGCGACCGCGGGTCGTGTGTCCTGGCCATGAAATTGGGGACCTTGGTATTGAGATGGGATGCCATTAGGTCCACCTCCGGGGTTCCCCAGCGTTGACAGATGTGGTAAAAAATCTCGGGATGGAGAGACCACTCCCCCGAGTCCATTCCTTGCCTGCTGAGGAAGTCGGCTTCCCAGTTTTCGACACCCGGAATGTGGACCGCAGAAAGTACCGACCTCGTGTCTTCCGCCCAGCGGAGGATATGCACCACTTCTCTCATCGCCTGGGCGCTGCGGGTCCCGCCTTGGTGGTTCACGTATGCCACAGCCGTGGCATTGTCCGACTGTATCCGTATGTGCGAGGCTGCAAGCAAGTGATGAAAGGCTCTCAGTGCCAAGAGGATGGCCCTGATTTCCAGAATATTGATGGGCAATGTCACTTCCCTCGGTGACCACTTGCCTTGTGCCCTGTGATGTAGGTGCACCGCCCCCCAGCCTGTCAGGCTTGCATCGGTAGTCAGGATCTTCCATTGTCCTGAGAGAAAGGGCTTCCCTCGTATAAGCGAGGTTGGTTTGAGCCACCAATGCAGGGACCTCCTGGTTGACGACGTCAACCTGAACTCCCTGTCGAGGGAGAAGGGATTCCTGTCCCAAGAGCCGAGTATGGCTAGTTGAAGGACCCTGAGGTGAAACTGGGCAAATAGCACTGCCTCTATTGCTGCTGCCATCCAGCCGAGGACTCTCATGGCAAACCGGAGAGATCGAGGAGGACTGCGAAGGAGTGTACGAACTCCCAGACGGATGGCCAGTATCTTGTCCTTGGGAAGGAGCACCAGGCCCCTGGAGGTGTTGGTGGAAAGCACGAGCCTTGTCTGGTGGTGTTGGAGGAATAGAAAGGAAGAACCGGTTCAGTGGAGCGGAAGTGAACTCTATCTTGTATCCGGAAGACACTATTTCCCTGACCCACCTGTCTTCTGTAATAGGCAGCCAGACTTGCTGAAAGAGTAAAAGTCGGCCGCCTACTGGTGGGGTGTCTTCCGGAGTTCGTGAGTCATGATGAAGCGAAGTTCTGAGGTTTTCCTCCCTTGGGTTTCGCTTGGCCTGCTTTCGACTGCCAAGACCTGTCCGGTCGCTGCTGCGTCCGTGGGTTGTCCCTGCGTGGAGAGCGGTTACGGTTTTGCGCTGGGCGCGAGACGGACCAGCCCGAGGAATTCCGAAAGGATCGGAATCGCGTCTGGTTTCTTCGTTTAAACGTGCGTTTCGGTTTTAGTTGAGGGAGAGAGGTACTCTTACCCCCAGTGGCATTGGCTATCATTGTGTCCAGCTTTTCGCCGAAAAGTCTTCCAGTAAGATACGGAAGTCGCGTGAGGGACTTCTGAGGCCGCATCCGCTTTCCATTCTCGCAGCCAGAGGATGCGTCGGATCGTGATGGCATTTGATGCTATTCCCGCTACACCTCTTGCGGAATCCAGGGCTGCATGAAGCATGTAGTCTGCTACCACTGCTATCTGGACCGCTTGGTCCGAGAGCTCGGGATTTGAAGCTTGAAGACCCTCCTGTAGTTTTTTGGCCCAAGCCAGGATGGCCTTGGCCGCCCAAACTGAAGCAAACGCAGGGCCCAGAGAGGCGCCTGCCGCTTCGAAAATAGAACGAGCCATGCGTTCTACTTGCCGGTCTGCTGCGTCCCTGAGGGTTGAGCTATCTGGCAGAGAGAGTAAGGTCTGCGCTGCTAGCCTAGAAACCGGGGGGTCCACTTCAGGTGGATCTGTCCATTGTTTGGTGTCTGTGGGAAGGGGTACTTCGCTTCCAAATATTTGCGATTAGCAAATTTTTTCTCAGGCTGCGCAAACTGTTCGGTAAGTATTTCCTCAAACTCATGGTGATTAGGGAAGACCTTAGGTGGTTTCTGAACACTTTCGAAGCAAATCCTATGTTCTGGGACTTCCGGGGCAGACTCTGGAATTTTTAGCACCCGATGAATGGCAGAGATTATGTCCTCAACTAGCGCTGTATTGCTAGTGGGAGAAGGTACCACGGACCTCTCCGTTTCGTTATCTGAGTCGGAGTCACAGATGCCCTCCGAATCCTGTGCCTCACTAAGGTGATCCCTGGAGGGCGACCTGGGGCAGGGGTCTTCTGTGGTGGGGGATCTCTGTGGTAAATTGCACTGTCTGTGACAGGGGACTGCCTAGGAGACCTGGAATGACGCTGTCTCTCCCCGGGGGGGGGGAACGACGACGACCTTGTGCTATAGGCCGAGTCAGGTGATCGAGACCTGTGGGTCCGCTTACGTCTGAGAGAGTCGGAAGCAGCATGTTCCTGAGACAAGCTGTCCGTTTGCTGTGTAACGTCCATAGCCAGGGCCCGACTCTGCAGAGCTTGCAGCAATGTGGCAGTTAGGTTGTCTATGGACTGTGTCATAGACTGTGACATCCGAGTTGCCCATTCCGGCGTGGCCTGTGACACTGAAGCGTCAGTAGGTACTCCCTGGGGTTCTGACCCAGAGTTCTGGATGCAGTCCCGGCAGTGCGGATACGTGCTACCACTAGGGAGCGTGGCTTTGCAGGCTGTGCAGAATGCATAGAAACATTCCTGCCTGGTTCTCTTCCTTGAGCCCGGCATAGTGCACAGAGGCTGGCTATCAGGGATTGTACAGGGGCGGCTACGCAGAGGGAACCCACAGAGAGCCTTCTAGGAAGTATGGATTCACAGCTGAGTAATGAAAACCCAGCTGTGAGCTTACCCCACCGGTGTGTCCCTAGGTCCAGCGCCGACAGATTCCAGTTCTGTGCCCCCCGGAGACCGCTGTGATGCTCCTCTCCTGGATCTCATCCAAAAAAATGGCCACCAGTACCCTAGGGAATGGGGAAGGAGCGACATGGGGAACCGCCATCTCCACTTCAACTGGGCACCCCTAAAAAGGGGGCCAAGGAAGGAGCCATGCCAGGAGTCTCGCTGGAGACCCACTTTTCTTCATCTGTTCCGACGAAAGGAAAAAAAGAAAAAGGTGTGCCTCCTTGCGACACTAAGCAAAAACTGGAGAAGGCTGACGCCGTCCAGGGGTGTATACTGCAGAGGAGGAGCCAAAGTTAATCTTTTTCAGATTATGCATAGTGTCGCCTCCTAGTGGACAGCAGCATAACACCCATGGTTCTGTGTCCCCCAATGAGGCGACAGAGTAATAAGGGCGGTGTGGGATACACTTCTGCAACATCTCATCAACACTTTTGGCATATCTATCTCTCCCCGGAGTGGGCCATATTTAATATTCTCGAACAGGACCAGTTGGAGAGGCTTTCTTCCAGCAGCACCGCATCTTGTTCATATGGGCGGCGCCACACATAAAAGCATTCTCCATTTGTGGGCACAGGATGTAACACCTTCTTTAAGCTTAATTACTACAAAAGTAACATCTCTTCAAAATGGATTGGATAGAGGCCTTAATAAAGAAAAGGACACTGAACGCTTTTTTTTCCCCACACGGCCCTCTTATCAATACTCAGACAACTTCCACACGCCAGGCGATACATAGTTGTTTCCAGCTCACCAACTGGTATATGAGAGAGCAGCTTGCCGGTAATATCCCTGTTAGACTGGATTGAAATTGTGTTACGAAGTTATGGAGATTGCGTGGGGGAGAAGAGGGGGAGGGTTTATAGTTGAAAAAATGCCGTCTAATGTTAATATTATTGCATAAATGTTCTTCTGTTATTGGACATTATATGTATACTTTGTATTACACTCAAAGACGGTTTAAAAAAAAAAAAAAAAAAAATCTGCACCACATGGTAAACCAAGTGGTAAAAAGACCTGAAATGAGTACACCTTGGGTCATAAGTCCCGAAACTGTGCTCAGACTGACATGGGAAAGGAGCGTGGATTACTGTGAAGCTGGAATGTAGTTGGGGACTATTTGACCACTACAGTGGGGGAGATGACTAGAAAGGCAGTGATGTGTAAGCTGAGCAAATGAAGGAGAGGCAACTGCTGTCACATGAGTCTTCTTGTAATATCTCTCACAGTTCCTACTATTCACTACATGTGAAGGGGACACAAGAGAACCAAAGAACATTAATAATCACTTTTTTCTAAGTTGTTCTCTCTGAACATTTTTAGCTGTTTAGAAGCTTTTAACAGCAAAGTGTGTGCATTGGCACAACCCCTATAACTGCTGCTGTCAGTGATTGACAAAGTCATTCAAATGGTTAACCAGCAGGAATTGGAGCTAGCTCCAGTCACTGCTGTTTGGAGGCAGAAGCAAACAAAACAGACCCTGGATTACTTGAGAAAACCCAGGTCCATATGCTTCAGAGAATGAAAATCAAAAGTAAGAGGGGGGGGGGGGGAATTCACTTGCTTCCCCTTTTTTTGATTCAGTTTAGACCCAAAATGCATTTTACCAGCCGTGCAAACTTAACCATTTGAGGAAGAATGTGAAGTTATTTGCACCATTCAATATTAATAAAATGCAATAAAATAAGAGTAATTTAATTAAGATTTGTTGTATGACATTTAGAGGACAGAAGGTTTCACCTGTCACTGCACTATTATAGTCGACCCATACCTGTAAATCCACAGTGACATTCAGCGGAGGGGCCACTGCCTGCTTCTCCTTTGCAATTCTCTCCTGCTCTTCGCGCAGTCTCTGCACTTCCAGCTCTATAACTTTTTTGGCCTCTGTTTCTTTACGTAATCTTTCTTGGCGCTCTTTCTCCAACCGTTTTTGGTGCTCCTTTAATCAAAACAATTACTTCAGGCTGGGAGACATAAGCGGAAAGAGTGAAACAGA
Organism: Dendrobates tinctorius; assembly: GCF_039654945.1. Taxonomy (NCBI): domain Eukaryota; kingdom Metazoa; phylum Chordata; class Amphibia; order Anura; family Dendrobatidae; genus Dendrobates; species Dendrobates tinctorius. The sequence goes on from NW_027361705.1 coordinate 25,950,747, forward strand.
CTGTCACAATAGTATGCAAACCTTCTTCTTGCGTTCCTCCTCTTCTCTGAGCTGTTGCTCCTTCTCAGCGGCTCGCTCTAATTCCCTCTGTAACTGAAGCGCTCGCTCTCTTTCTAAGCGTTCCCTTTCTCTGTACAAAGAAAAACAAAACGTTATGCTACTGAGCAAATATAGTCTCAGCTGTGACGGGGACTGTAAGGTGACAGAGCTGCAGCTCACTTTTCAGCTCTGAGTCGCTCCTGCTCCTTTTCACGTTCCAGTTCCGCTTGTCGCATATCAGCAAGTTTTTTGGCCTCTGCGACCTTTCTTTGCCTTTCCTGTTCCTCCTCTTCCCTCTTTTTCTGTTCTTCCTCCTAAAACACAAGTCATTTACAGATTAATTGCTGCTACAAATATTCTAAATCAGAAAAATCTATTTTCATCAATGATCGGCTACCATTTTTACAATCAAACACACCAGCTGTTTAGCTTTGTTTTTCCGAACTTCCTCCTCCTGTCGCCGCCTACTCTCTACATCCTCTTGTTTTTTAGCTGTTACTTTCTTTTTAGCCTTCTCCTCAGCCAATCGGTCCTCTCTCACCTGTAAGTTAGAACAAAGTAAAGCACTAAAAACTTACTCTACAGATAAATTTCAGATTGGAGAGAAAAATGTGTACATTTATGAATAGGTAGAAACATTTTTCTGTTGGCTTTTCTATAAGATTTGCAGATTAGGTTGGATGACTTTTTTTTTAAAGATTTTACCTTTTCGCTCTTCTCATCTATTTGAGCAAATTTCTGTTCTATTTTCTTCTTTTTCTCTTCCTCCAATTGCTCCACTCTCTCCCGAGCCTGCAAGACCTTACGCTGACGCTCTTCTCTCCTCCTATAAAGTATATATTTAAAAATAAGTTTTTAACCAAACAGGGGGGCTACATTATACAAGAAAGACAAATGTACTACTACAATCAGCTGCTTAGAATTACTCACAGCTTGAGTTCCTCCTGTTTGCGTTTCTTGCCCTCCTCAATTTTCTGCTTGCGCTGAAGTTCAGCCTCCTCTTTCTTGCGGAGAGCTTCCAGGCGTTGGCGCTCCTTTTCCTATGAATATGGAAGAGGGATGTCATTAGTTACAACAAACTTTCCTCAAAATAATGTCAGAACACCTGCACCAGGCCTTGTGAGTCATCAGCACACCCCCTTCACCCTGAAACAAACCTAATCTTAACCACCAGTGATACCTTAAAGAACTTAAGCACTTACTTCTGTCTGGATATAGCAAAGGGGAGAGAAAAAAAAAAAAAAAGTCATCAGGGTGGTACAAAGAGCAGTGACAGTTAGCACTTGCTTTATAGAAGACAAAAGGGGTGTTTCCAGTACGTCCATCCTGGTTAAATAAGGGTGTCGAGTTGCCCAAGAAATGTGTGAGAATTTCTCCCACTTTTACCATTTGGTTTTTAAACTGTTCTAATACAATAAACAGTCCCCATCGGGAAAAGCGATAATTTGTGCAAAAAACTAAAGCACTGCGGAATATGTTGACCCTATATAAAGAGCTCATTATTATTATTATTATTATTATTATTATTAATCTGGATGGACTTGCTGGAAATGCCCTTTTCATCTTCACTGTGGAGGAAGTCACCAGCAGGTACACCACCCACCAGCTATATTCGTTTGCAACGGCTTTTGATATGTTTCAGCGTGTCATGCTCCAACCCCTCCCACAGACTCTACAGGTGCATCTCACAAAATTAGAATATCATTAAAAAGTTAATTTATTTCAGTTCCCAAAACCATCATTGATTGTGGCTACTTCACATTAGACCCTGGAAATCAAGGTCCCAGAGTCTGGAGGAAGAGTGGAGAGGCACACAATCCAAGCTGCTTGAGGTCTAGTGTGAAGTTTCCACATACAGTGATGGTTTGGGGGGCCATTCTCCAGCAGGACTTGGCACCTGTCCACACTGGCAAAAACAACAGTATCACTGTGCTTGATTGGCCAGCAAACTCACCTGACCTTAACCCCATAGAGAATCTATGAAGTATTGTCAAGAGGAAGATGAGACACCAGACCCAACAAGGCAAACGAGCTGAAGGCCAATAAAGCAACCTGGGCTTCCATAACACCTCAGCAGTGCCACAGGCTGATCGCCTCCATGCCATGCCGCATTGTTGCAGTAATTGATGCCAAAGGAGCCCCAACCAAGTATTGAGAGCATTTACCGAACATACATTTCAGTAGGCAAACATTTCGGATTTTAAAAATGATTTTTCAAGCTGGTGTTATAAAGTATTCTAATTTACTGAGATAATGAGTTTTGGGTTTTCATTGGCTGTAAGCCATAATCAACATTAACAGAAATAAACACTTGAAGTAGATCACTCTGTTTGTAATGACTAACAGGGATTTTTGTGTACTCACCGTAAAATCCTTTTCTCCGAGCCACTCACTGGGGGACACAGGACCATGGGTGTATGCTGCTGTCATTAGAAGGCTGACACTAAATGAACACAAAAAAGATTAGCTCCACCTCTGTAGTATACACCCAATGGTTCTAGCTGAACCAATTCAGTGCAAAGCAGTAGGAGATCATCAAATAAGATACAACACGTCAAATCAAAGAACAAGACCAGCCGATAGGCCAACAGGGTGGGTGATGTGTCCCCCAATCGGCTGGTCTTGTTCTTTGATTTGACATGTTGTATCTTATTTGACGTTTATGTTCTCCTACTGCTTTGCTACTGAAATGGTTCATCTTGAACCAGTGTGTGGGTGTGTACTGCAGTTGAGGAGCTAATTTTTGTGCTCACTTAGCATCAGCCTCCTAGTGACAGCAGCATACACCCATGGTCCTGTGTCGCCCAATGTACGGCTCGGAGAAAAGGATTTTACGGTGAGTACACAAAAATCCCTGTTTCTCCTTCACCTCATTGTGGGACACAGGACCATGGGACATCCAAAAGCAGTCACTGGGTGGGAAACCGACATAACAGATCAAACCCCACAAACTGACTAGCAGACTGCAAAATCCATCTGCCCAAGCCTGCCTCTGCTGAAACTTGGGTACGAATATTGTAATGCTTTGAAAACATATGCAGACTGGATCAAGTTGCAGTCTTCCAAACTTGTTCTGCCGACGCCTGGTGCCGGATGGCCCAAGACGCGCCCACCGACCGAGTGGAATGTGCCTTAATTCCTGCTGGGATAGGCTTGCCTCTGACACAGTAAGACTCCTGAATCGCTGAGCGAATCCACCTGGCTATTGTGGACTTTGAAGGGGCTAGTCACTTCCTGTGCCCCTCTGGAAGAACAAAGGCATCCAACTTGCGAAAGGACACTGTCCGAGAGACAAATCTCTTGAGGGCTCTTACCATATCCAGAGTGTGAAGAGCTCTCTCCACACGATGTCCTGGGGCCGAGCAGAACAAGGGCAGGACAATGTTCTCGTTAAGGTGGAAGGAAGATACCACCTTGGGCAGGAAGGACGGGGACAGCCTAAGAACCACCATATCCTGGTGGAAAATTAGAAGGGAGCTCGACTGGACAGAGCAGCAAGCTCAGAGACCCGTCTGATAGACGTCACCACAAACAAATATTACCCTTTATATACCCTATGTACAGGTTACCTGCATATTGTAAATGTAAAATGCTGTATATAGATTACCAGCTGTAATAAATAGAACAATTAACGCCTCCCGTGTGATATTAAATATGGTGGCTCAGTGTGTAAATCAGGGCTGTGGAGTCGGAACTCATTTTGGTGGAGTCGGAGTCGGTATAAAATGGACTGACTCCTAAAATATATAATAAATTGGGTACAGTAATTCAATGCAGGATGTGCTGAATATTTTTTCATAGGAATTTGGGAAAGTTATGAAATGTCCTATAAATGGCTGTTATATTCCTGATCTAAGGCTACATTCACATACAGCGTTTTTCCTGTGTTTTTTGGGGATACGTTTTTCAGCTGCAAAAGCCGATCAGCTTTTTAAAAAACTGCATCAACTTGAAAGGTTTTTGAGCTCAGATATTTTCAATAGCAAATGCACAAAAGCAGATTAGAAATCTGCTCTATCCATATCTGTCTATCCATATCGTATCTGTACCAAAAAGAATCAAAACCAGGCAGTACACAAACACTCCTTTTTTTAGCATCAGTCAGGTACACCTCATAGCTGTCCAAAAGGATGCCCAGGACAGGCATTGCGCGTCTTCAGTAACACATCAACATCAATTGATAGTTGGAATAAATAGACTGCATTCATCACCACCACATATAAAAATGAAGATTGTTATATATATATATATATATATATATATATATATACACACACACACTCACTGGCCACTTTATTAGGTACACCTGTCCAACTGTGTGTTAAGACTTAATTTCTAATCAGCCAATCACATGGCGGCAACTCAGTGCATTTAGGCATGTAGACATGGTCAAGACAATCTCCTGCAGTTCAAACCGAGCATCAGTATGGGGAAGAAAGGTGATTTGAGTGCCTTTGAACGTGGCATGATTGTTGGTGCCAGAAGGGCTGGTCTGAGAATTTCAGAAACTGCTGATCTACTGGGATTTTCACGCACAACCATCTCTAGGGTTTACAGAGAATGGTCCGAAAAAGAAAAAAAATCCAGTGAGCGGCAGTTCTGTGGCCGGAAATGCCATGTTGATGCCAGAGGTCAGAGGAGAATGGGCAGACTGGTTCGAGCTGATAGAAAGGCAACAGTGACTCAAATTGCCACCCGTTACAACCAAGGTAGGCAGAAGAGCATCTCTGAACGCACAGTGCGTCGAACTTTGAGGCAGATGGGCTACAGCAGCAGAAGACCACACTGGGTACCACTCCTCTCAGCTAACAGGAAACTGAGGCTAAAATTTGCACAAGCTCATCGAAATTGGACAGTAGAAGATTGGAAAAACGTTGCCTGGTCTGATGAGTCTCGATTTCTGCTGCGACATTCGGATGGTAGGGTCAGAATTTGGCGTAAACAACATGAAAGCATGGATCCATCCTGCCTTGTATCAACGGTTCAGGCTGGTGGTGGTGGTGTCATGGTGTGGGGAATTTTTTCTGGGCACTCTTTGGGCCCCTTGGTACCAATTGAGCATCGTTGCAACGCCACAGCCTACCTGAGTATTGTTGCTGACCATGTCCATCCCTTTATGACCACAATGTACCCAACATCTGATGGCTACTTTCAGCAGGATAATGCGCCATGTCATAAAGCTCGAATCATCTCAGATTGGTTTCTTGAACATGACAATGAGTTTACTGTACTCAAATGGCCTCCTCAGTCACCAGATCTCAATCCAATAGAGCATCTTTGGGATGTGGTGGAACGGGAGATTCGCATCAGGGATGTGCAGCCGACAAATCTGCGCCAACTGTGTGATGCCATCATGTCAATATGGTCCAAAATCTCTGAGGAATGCTTCCAGCACCTTGTTGAATCTCTGCCACGAAGAATTGAGGCAGTTCTGAAGGCAAAAGGGGGTCCAACCCCTTACTAGCATGGTGTACCTAATAAAGTGGCCAGTGAGTGTATATATATATATATATATATATATATATATATATATATATATATATACATACATATATACACACACACACACATACACCCACATACAGTACGGACCAAAAGTTTGGACACACCTCATTCAAAGGGTTTTTATTTTCATTACTATGAAAATTGTAGATTCACTCTGAAGTCATGAAAACTATGAATTAACATGTGGAATTATATAATTAACAAAAAAGTGCGAAACAACTGAAAATACTATATGTCTTATATTCTAGGTTCTTCTAAGTAGCCACCTTTTTCTTTGATTACTGCTTTGCACACTCTTGGCATTCTCTTGATGAGCTTCAAGAGGTAGTCACTGGAAATGGTTTTCACTTCACAGGTGTGCCCCGTCAGGTTTAATAAGTGGGATTTCTTGCCTTATAAATGGGGTTGGGACCATCAGTTGTATTGTGCAGAAGTCTGGTGGATACACAGCTGATAGTCCTACTGAATAGACTGTTAGAATTTGTATTATGGCTAGAAAAAAGCAGCTAAGTAAAGAAAACGAGTGGCCATCATTACTTTAAGAAATGAAGGTCAGTCAGTCCGAAAAATTGGGAAAACTTTGAAAGTGTCCCGAAGTGCAGTGGCAAAAACCATCAAGCGCTACAAAGAAACTGGCTCACATGAGGACCGCCCCAGGAAAGGACCAAGAGTCACCTCTGCTGCAGAGGATAAGTTCATCAGTCACCAGCCTCAGAAATCACAGCTTAACAGCTCAGATTAGAGACCAGGTCAATGCCACACAGAGTTCTAGCAGCAGACACATCTCTACAACAACTGTTAAGAGGAGACTTTGTGCAGCAGGCCTTCATGGTAAAATAGCTGCTAGGAAACCACTGCTAAGGACAGGCAACAAGCAGAAGAGACTTGTTTGGGCTAAAGAACACAAGGAATTGACATTAGACCAGTGGAAATCTGTGCTTTGGTCTGATGAGTCCAAATTTGAGATTTTTGGTTCCAACCACCGTGTCTTTGTGCGACACAGAAAAGGTGAACGGATGGACTCTACATGCCTGGTTCCCACTGTGAAGCATGGAGGAGGAGGTGTGATGGTGTGGGGGTGCTTTGCTGGTGACACTGTTGGGGATTTATTCAAAATTGAAGGCATACTGAAAAAGCATGGCTACCAGAGCATCTTGCAGCATTTTTCAACAGGACAATGACCCCAAACACACCTCCAGGCTGTGTAAGGGCTATTTGACCAAGAAGGAGAGTGGTGGGGTGCTACGCCAGATGACCTGGCCTCCACAGTCACCAGACCTGAACCCTATCAAGATGGTTTGGGGTGAGCTGGACCGCAGAGTGAAGGCAAAAGGGCCAACAAGTGCTAAGCATCTCTGGGAACTTCTTCAAGACTGTTGGAAGACCATTTCCGGTGATTACCTCTTGAAGCTCATCAAGAGAATGCCAAGAGTGTGCAAAGCAGTATTCAAAGCAAAAGGTGGCTTCTTTGAAGAACCTAGAATATAAGACATATTTTCAGTTGTGTCACACTTTTTTGCTAATTATATAATTCCACATGTGCTAATTCATAGTTTTGATGCCTTCAGAATTAATCTACAATTTTCAGTCATGAAATAAAAGAAAACTCTTTGAATGAGAAAGTGTGTCCAAACTTGGTCTGTACTGTATATATGTAATCGATATTACATAGTGTATTACATATTTACAATTTATTACAGTTTGTGTTCTAAAGTTGTATTCTAATATATTCTGTTCTAAATATCTTTATTATTGGATCATAAAAAAAAAAGATTAAAATGTCTGATGTTCACATTGTACAATAAATTTTTCACTTAAATATAAGCAATGTGTGGGGGAGTCGGAGTTGTGGAGTCGGTGTAAGGGAAATTGAGGAGTTGGAGTCGCAGGTTTGGCTTACCGACTCCACAGCCCTGGTGTAAATCACCTTTACAATGCACACTTCATGGTAACATTACCTATTAGATTTCAATGATAAATTGTATCCCATCACCTCCCGGGTGATAAACAGATGCCCTATGAACAGATAGACCTATTTATAAACCTGTTTTTGTATATATTCCTGCACAGTGGCTAACATTCATAGTGCACACAAACAACAACAACGCCACTAATGCAGCACAAACCCTGCTAACCCAATATTCTAATAGCCTTCATAATGCACAGCTTAAGGTAAAATTACCTACTGGGTGACAGGGGTGCAAGGTACCGTTACCTCCTGAACCAGCGCGTCCGCCCCGACACGCGTTTCGGACTCCATCAAGGGGCCTACCATTCAGACCATGTCTCGATGTTTAAATATCCCCCGGCCACAGCGTCCATTACCGCGCGGCCGGAAGTAAGCTCCCCACCCGGATATGACGCGCTATGGCGTCGGCTTCACACTGAGGGCGGGGCCGGGCCCTGTCCACAGCATCAGACGCCAAAGGCCAGCGGGCATCGCAGTGTCAAGACAACATGCGTGTACGGAGCAGGAGCGCAGAGACACGCTAATTCACACATACAAAAAACAGCCAGTGCAATCATACCTATGCAAATAATCTGGTAATATCTCGACCAAACGCAGTAATGTTAACCCACAATACTATCTACGTTCTAGAATACATTACAGTGGGATTGGTGCACTAGTTACCAGAGCTGATGGAATACATAATTACTACCCAGGCACTGCAACCCATTATTGCAGGGGGCATTTATGTACATTTAATCTAAGTACATTTTCTCAAAGTATGAGGCAGTTATAACATGGATGAAAGTGACACGCATCTCTATTCTCTTCATACAGGTAACCAGCTTTTTCAATCTCTGCTCTGAATAAACTCCTGTGTGTCTCCACTCCATTCAATGTCAGCAAGTAGTTAATCCTGAATGCTACATATGTGTTTCATCTTAGCAAGTATATATCTGGTATATAGTTATTTCAACTTACTCTGCTTGTCCCCGTATGTTGTGAGGTCAAGTAACTTTTCAAATTGCTTTATGATCCATGTAATGCTGGACATTTGTTTATCTGACCACAACATTTATTGGGTCCTTGCTGTCTCAGTTTTAGTTTGATTGATTGGTAACGAGGTGAAGGAAAAACAAGATCTGAGAACTAGCCTGCTATATATTCAGACCTAGCTTGGGGGAGCATTTATGCAGGGGGCATTTATGTACATTTAATCGAAGTACATTTGATCAAAGTATGAGGCAGTTATAACATGGCAGTTAGACAGGGCAGGAGACATGTAAGACATTTATATACACATCTTCTCCCTGTACATTTGGATTACAACAAATATATACCATATGCATTTGTGTAATTTATATCCTGGCAGATGCATTCACACACATCCACCGCCCTGGCATTAACTCTCTACACTCCATCCATATCGGCACCTCAATCCTTTCCTCTCCCATGTATAGCATTCACGCTCTTTCCACATTGTTAAATTGCACAGAACCAGTCAGTCCCACCATCCAACACAAGAGACGCTCCCACAAATCACTTAACCCATCTACTCACTCTTTCTATCCTCCTCCTAGTCGTAGGAGACATTACTTCCAATCCTGGTCCCCCATGTTATAGAAAGTCAAACCCCCCAACTGCTACACTCAGAAACCCCTCTAATCTTATTAATATTCCCTGCATGCCTTCTGTCTCTCTTAATTGTGCCCATGAATTCTCGCTCAGTGTGTAATAAACTCTCCTTCATCCATGACTTCTTCCTTTCAAATTCTCTTAACCTCCTGGCTCTTACTGAAACCTGGATCCAGCAGTCAGACACTACCGCTGCTCTTTCATATGGGGGATTACACTTTTCTCATAAAACAAGATCAGACAAAAGAGCAGGTGGATGCATTGGTTTGCTCCTATCACCCAAATGTACCTTTCAGGTTATCCCTCAAGTACCTCACTTGTCTTCCCTTCTTTTGAGGTCCATACTGTCAGACTCTACACCACCTTCTCCATGCGAGTGGCGGTGGTGTATCGTCCTCCCGGCCCCTCCCATGATTTTCTGGATCATTTTGCCACTTGGCTTCCACATTTTCTCTCCTGTGACACCCCTACCCTCATCATGGGAGATTTCAACATCCCCATTGCTCTTCTCCTCTCCTACCCATCTTTTATCGCTAACCTCCTCGTTTGGCCTTTCGCAGCTTATTAATTCTCCAACGCATGAATACGGAAACTCCCTCGACTTGGTCTTCTCCCGGCTTTGTGCAGTGGATGACTTCACAAACTCCCCTCTTACTCTCTCCACAACCTTCTTTCATTCTCTATCAAGAACTGCCAGGCAGCTCAAGTCACCCCCCCACTGTCCATACTTATAGAAACATACAGGCCATTAACACCCAGAAACTTATGAAGAACTTGCAGTCTTCATTGGCCCCTATCTCCTCCCTCTCATGTCCTGATTCTGCATTGAGGCGTTACAATGAAACACTTCAAAGTGCACTGGATGAATTTGTACCTCCTATACATAGAACACCACGACAGACGGCGACAACCCTGGCACACCCTGCAAACACGTTTCCTGCAGCGGTGCTCCAGGTGTACCGAACATCTGTGGAGAAAATCCAATCTACACAAAGATTTCACCCATTATAAGTTTATGCTTAGAATATACAATACTGCCCTTCACCTCTCCAAACAAACCTATTTCAACACCCTTATCACCTCACTGTCCAATAACCCTAAACGTCTGACACTTTGCATTCACTGCTCAACCCAAGAGTGCAAGCCCCAACCACAAAGCTTCAAGCTGACGATCTGGCCAATTACTCCAAAGAAAAAATTGACCATATCCGACACAAAGTTATCTCCCAATCACCTCATACCATGCACTGTCCTCCCTCCACCACTGCATCTAGGTCACCCTCTGATTTTGAACCAGTCACAGAAGTAGTAAGCAGGTTCCTTGAATCTTCTCGCCCAACCACTCGCACCAGTGACCCATTTCCGTCACATCTGCTCCTGTCCCTTTCCCCTGCTGTCACCTCTCACCTAACTAAAATATTTAACCTCTCTCTTCTGGTATGTGTCCCTCCTCATTTAAGCAAGCCATCATACATCAACAAAAAAAAACAAAAAAAAAACAAAACATCCCTCGACCAAAACTGTGCCACTAACTATAGACCTGTCTCTAGAAATGAAGGGAAGATTAAACTCCTGGTCCACTCCCGTCTGATCCGCTATCTCTCGGATAACGCTCTTCTCGACCCTCTTCAATCCGGTTCCCGCTCTTTACACTCTATTGAAACTGCCCTCACTAAAGTCTCTAATGATCTATTAACAGCTAAATCTAATGGTCACTATGCCATGCTAATTCTCTTGGATCTGCAGCATTCGACAGTGGATCATCAGCTCCACATCACTATGCTCCGCTCCATCGGCATCAAGGACACTGTTCTCTCCTGGTTTTCCTCCCATCTCTGACCGCTCCTTTACTGTGTGTCTTTTGCTGGCTCCTCCTCCTCTCGTCTTCCACTTACTGTTGGGGTTCCTCAAGGATCGGTTCTAGGTCCCGTCCTCTTCTCTTTGTACACTGCCCCATTGGTCAAACAATCAGTAGATTTGGTTTCCAGTACCATCTCTATGCTGATTACACCCAATTACACGATTCCTCTCCTGACATCACGCCTGCCTTTCTAGAAAACACCAGCGATTGTCTAAGCGCTGTCTCTAACATCATGTCCTCACTATATCTGAAAATGAACCTGTCGAAGACTGAACTCCTTGTGTTTCCTCCCTCTACTAATGTATCTATGCCCGACATTGCCATTTCCGTGTGTGGTTCCACCATTACTCCCCAGCAACATGCCCGCGGTCTTGGGGGTCATACTTGACTCCGAGCTTTCCTTTGCCCCCCACATCCAATCACTTTGCATCTCAAAAACACTTCCAGAATTCTTACCTTTGACTCCGCAAAAACTCTGTTTCTCTTATTCATTCTCATCTGGACTATTGTAACTCTTCTAATCGGTCTCCTTCTTACCAAACTTTCCCCCATCCAATCTGTCTTGAATGCTGCAGCCAGGATCATATTCCTCACCATTCGTTACACTGATGCCTCTACCTTGTGCCAGTCCTTACACTGGCTACCCATCCACTCCAGAATCCAGTACAAACTTATTACCCTCACCCACAAAGCACTCCAGGGCTCGACACCACCCTACATCTCCTCCCTTGTTTCAGTCTACCACCCTACCCGTGCCCTCCGTTCTGCTGATGACCTGAGGTTAGCATCCTCAATAATCAGAACCTCCCACTCCCGTCTCCAAGACTATACACACGTGCTGCGCCAATTCTTTGGAATGCACTACCCTGGTCAATATGATTAGTCCCCAATCCCCACAATTTTAAGCGTGCCCTGAAAACGCATTTATTCAGAGATTGTGCCACATAGGGATAGTTAGGTTAATGTGTTGAGGCGGTAGGCCAGTCAAAAGTTTTACCATGACCAGGTTCCCCGTATCATGTTCCCACATGCTTTATGCATCTATCAGCCCTCTGTGTCTGTACCACACATTTAACATTATGGCTGATCCAAACAATCAGGGCAATTGTTACCCCCCACCTTTCGTGTCTCCCTTTTTTCCTCAGATTTTAAGCTTGCGAGCAGGGCCCTCATTCCTCTTGGTATCTTATGATCTATGGGATTATTGTTATGCTGTAATGTCTACCGTCTGTACAAGTCCCCTCTGAAATGTAAAGTGCTGCAGAATATGTCAGCGTTATAGAAATGTATTATTACATAGATAACGCAATGTGAACAGATAAATACACTGATATATAAAGCATATAGGGTAAATATTACATATTCTTTTAAATGTTTAAATACACATTCTCAAATAGACATAGCATATAATTCTAATATATATATATATATTTATTTTTATTTTTTTTCCTCTCATATTTAAAGTTCACAAAGTTGTCTTGATAATTCTGCACCCGCATCTCTTCTTCAATATGATCCACAAGACTGCCAATGAGAACTCTGCTGTGAGATGTCCGGATACTTCAGAAAAACTTCCGACAGAAGACTAAATAAAAAAATTCTCCCTGGGGCTGTGGGAGAGAGACCTCTCACTGCCGGATCAGTTATCGCAGTGTGCCGTGTCCTCTCCTGGACGCGGTACATCGACGACATTTTACTGATATGACAAACGGAGAGTAGAGCAAAATGTTGTAAGGTTTGTAACGGATTTTCACTCACAGTTCATCCAAATGAGGAAAATCATGAATAAATCATGGCATACTTTGAAGGCGAATCCAGTGATCTCCAAATTTATTCCTGAGAAAGCAGCCATCACAGCTAGAAGATCTAGAAATTTGCGGGAACGGCTGGTACACAGCCATTACATGGGGTCCCAGCTCATTCTTTTCTTGATCAGGTGGCGGTGCGAATGGGATCCTCCTCATGTGGGCGCTGTGTTGCTTGTGCCAACATTGATCTTGCGGATTTGTTTCTTAGCCAAGATTGCTCCCACGAATTCAAAATCAGAAAACACATTACATGCGTCAGTAAAAATGTTATTTACTATGCGGTATGCCCGCGCCGCAAGATCTAGGTTGGCATGACAACCAGGCAATTCAAGATACGTGTCAGAGAACACGTGCTTGGTATTGAGCCCGCAGCGGCCACTGATGATGTATTATCTTTAAAGACCATTCCCCACCACTTTAGGAGAGGAGATAACTGCGATGGGAGTCTCCTTAGAGTTAGTAGTATTGATATGGTGGAGGTTGGCATACGTGGGGGTTGTGTTTCTAAGAGATTGGACCAGATGGAGTCCAGATGGATTTGGACCCTTGGCACGGTGCATCCATCTGGACTTAACGAAAACATTAGTTAAGCCCCGTTAAAATTCCCCCATTTGCCCTTCTGTGTCGGAAGGATGCTTGTTGCTCATGAGCCTCATCTTTTAACCAAATTGTTTTTATTTTTTTTTATTTAGTTTTCTGTCAAGTTTTTCTGGAGTATCCGGACATCTCACAGCGGAGTTCTCATTGGCAGTCTTGTGGATCATACTGAAGAAGAGTTGCGGGTGCAGACAACTTTGTGAACTATATGAGATAAATATATATATATATATATATATATATATATATATATATATATATATATATATATATATATATTCTATATCTCTGAACGTGTGTGTGTGTGTGTGTGTGTGTGTGTTTGTACGTACATATGTATGTCCGGGATTGGCATCTGCACCGTCGTAGCTACAGCCACAAAATTTTGCAGTCACGTCAGGACACAGAGAGAGAGGCGAAATTTTAACCCCTGTGCTTTCCAATTCACCAAACAATTTTGCCTCCATCTACATAATGGGGAAAAAGTGAAAGGAAAAGTGTTGGAGGCAAATTGACAGCTGCCAGATGTGAACAAGGGCGCCAAAGAGTATATACCGTACAGTTGCTAAGGTGGGGCCCCGACATACTCACCACACATGGGGATATGAACACACACAAAATGCGCCACACTACCACGTGCTTCAACACATACCACCCTCAGCACACATTTCACCACACATACACCAACCTCGCCACAAAGGTCGAAACACAAAAGTCGCCACTCAAAACTCGCCACACTGTCCCAGAGCTGTTTAAAAAATGAGCTGTGATTGGTTGCCATCAGCAACAGTTTTCTTTGTAGACAGTTGTGGTAACTGAGGCCTATTATTCTTATCATTTCTATGGTGTTATCGTCCTTCT